>NC_143046.1:7945000-8690000 GCF_057628025.1 Oncorhynchus mykiss | reverse complement strand
AACATTATTAGGAGGGGAGGGTGGGGGGTATATACTATCTAACAACATTATTAGGAGGGGAGGGTGGAGGGTATATACTATGTAATAACATTATTAGGAGGGTATATACTATGTAATAACATTATTAGGAGGGGAGGGTCGAGGGTATATACTATGTAATAACATTATTAGGAGGGTGGGGGTATATACTATGTAATAACATTATTAGGAGGGTATATACTATGTAATTAACATTATTAGGAGGGTGGGGGGTATATACTATGTAATAACATTATTAGGAGGGTATATACTATGTAATAACATTATTAGGAGGGTGGGGGTATATACTATATAATAACATTATTAGGAGGGGAGGGTGGGGGTATATACTATGTAACAGCATTATTAGGAGGGTATATACTATGTAATAACATTATTAGGAGGGTGGGGGGTATATACTATCTAACAACATTATTAGGAGGGGAGGGTCGAGGGTATATACTATGTAACAGCATTATTAGGAGGGTATATACTATGTAATAACATTATTAGGAGGGTGGGGGGTATATACTATGTAACAGCATTATTAGGAGGGTATATACTATATAATAACATTATTAGGAGGGTGGGGGTATATACTATATAATAACATTATTAGGAGGGTATATACTATGTAATAACATTATTTGGAGGGTGGGGGTATATACTATGTAATAACATTATTAGGAGGGTGGGGGGTATATACTATATAATAACATTATTAGGAGGGTATATACTATAAAATAACATTATTAGGAGGGTATATACTATGTAATAACATTATTAGGAGGGTGGGGGTGGGGGTATATACTATATAATAACATTATTAGGAGGGTATATACTATGTAATAACATTATTAGGAGGGTATATACTATGTAATAACATTATTAGGAGAATGGGGTTATTTACTATATAATAACATTATTAGGAGGGTATATACTATGTAATAACATTATTAGGAGGGTATATACTATGTAATAACATTATTAGGAGGGTGGGGGTATATACTATATAATAATATTATTAGGAGGGTATATACTATGTAATAACATTATTAGGAGGGTATATACTATATAATAACATTATTAGGAGGGTATATACTATGTAATAACATTATTAGGAGGGTATATACTATATAATAACATTATTAGGAGGGTATATACTATGTAATAACATTATTGGGAGGGTATATACTATGTAATAACATTATTAGGAGGGTGGGGGGTATATACTATATAATAACATTATTAGGAGGGTATATACTATATAATAACATTATTAGGAGGGTATATACTATGTAATAACATTATTAGGAGGGTATATACTATGTAATAACATTATTGGGAGGGTATATACTATGTAATAACATTATTAGGAGGGTATATACTATGTAATAACATTATTAGGAGGGTGGGGGGTATATACTATGTAATAACATTATTAGGAGGGTATATACTATGTAATAACATTATTAGGAGGGTATAAACTATGTAATAACATTATTAGGAGGGTGGGGGTATATACTATGTAACAACATTATTAGGAGGGTATATACTTTTTAATAACATTATTAGGAGGGTATATACTATATCAAATGTATTTATATAGCCCTTCATACATCAGCTGATATCTCAAAATACTGTACAGAAACCCAGCCTAAAACCCCAAACAGCAAGCAATGCAGGTGTAGAAGCACGGTGGCTAGGAAAAACTCCCTAGAAAGGCCAAAACCTAGGAAGAAACCTAGAGAGGAACCAGGCTATGTGGGGTGGCCAGTCCTCTTCTGGCTGTGCCGGGTGGAGATTATAACAGAACATGGTCAAGATGTTCAAATGTTCATAAATGACCAGCATGGTCGAATAATAATAAGGCAGAACAGTTGAAACTGGAGCAGCAGCACAGTCAGGTGGACTGGGGACAGCAAGGAGTCATCATGTCAGGTATTCCTGGGGCATGGTCCTAGGGCTCAGGTCCTCCGAGAGAGAGAAAGAAAGAGAGAATAAGAGAGAGCATATGTGGGATGGCCAGTCCTCTTCTGGCTGTGCCGGGTGGAGATTATAACAGAACATGGCCAAGATGTTCAAATGTTCATAAATGACCAGCATGGTCGAATAATAATAAGGCAGAACAGTTGAAACTGGAGCAGCAGCACGGCCAGGTGGACTGGGGACAGCAAGGAGTCATCATGTCAGGTAGTCCTGGGGCATGGTCCTAGGGCTCAGGTCCTCCGAGAGAGAGAAAGAGAGAAGGAGAGAATTAGAGAACGCACACTTAGATTCACACAGGACACCGAATAGGACAGGAGAAGTACTCCAGATATAACAAACTGACCCTAGCCCCCCGACACATAAACTACTGCAGCATAAATACTGGAGGCTGAGACAGGGGGGGTCAGGAGACACTGTGGCCCCATCCGAGGACACCCCCGGACAGGGCCAAACAGGAAGGATATAACCCCACCCACTTTGCCAAAGCACAGTAATAATACTATATAACACTATTAGGAGGGTATATACTATGTAATAACATTATTAGGAGGGTGGGGGTATATACTATATAATAACATTATTAGGAGGGTATATACTATGTAATAACATTATTAGGAGGGTATATACTATGTAATAACACTTAGGAGGGTGGTGTTTTTTACTATATAATAACATTATTAGGAGGGTATATACTATGTAATAACATTATTAGGAGGGTATATACTATATAAATACATTATTAGGAGGGTATATACTATGTAATAACATTATTAGGAGGGTATATACTATGTAATAACATTATTAGGAGGGTATATACTATATAAATACATTATTAGGAGGGTATATACTATGTCATAACATTATTAGGAGGGTATATACTATGTAATAACATTATTAGGAGAGTATATACTATATAAATACATTATTGGGAGGGTATATACTATGTAATAACACTATTAGGAGGGTATATACTATGTAATAACATTATTAGGAGGGTATATACTATGTAATAACATTATTAGGAGGGTGGGGGTATATACTATATAATAACATTATTAGGAGGGTATATACTATATAATAACATTATTAGGAGGGTATATACTATGTAATAACATTATTAGGAGGGTATATACTATGTAATAACATTATTAGGAGGGTATATACTATGTAATAACACTTAGGGGGGTGGGGTTATTTACTATATAATAACATTATTAGGAGGGTATATACTATATAATAACATTATTAGGAGGGTATATACTATGTAATTAACATTATTAGGAAGGTGGGGGGATATACTATGTAATAACATTATTAGGAGGGTATATACTATGTAATTAACATTATTAGGATGGTGGGGGGTATATACTATATAATAACATTATTAGGAGGGTGGAGAGTATATACTATGTAATAACATTATTAGGAGGGTATATACTATGTAATTAACATTATTAGGAAGGTGGGGGTATATAATATGTAATAAGATTATTAGGAGGGTATATACTATGTAACAGCATTATTAGGAGGGTATATACTATGTAATAACATTATTAGGAGGGTATATACTATGTAATAACATTATTAGGAGGGTATATACTATGTAATTAACATTATTAGGAAGGTGGGGGTATATACTATGTAATAAGATTATTAGGAGGGTATATACTATGTAATAACATTATTAGGAGGGTGGGGGTATATACTATGTAATAACATTATTAGGAGGGTATAAACTATGTAATAAGATTATTAGGAGGGTGGAGGTATATACTATGTAACAACATTATTAGGAGGGTATATACTATATAATAACATTATTAGGAGGGTAAATACTATGTAATAACATTATTAGGAGGGTTGGGGGTATATACTATATTAACATTAATAGGAAGGTGGGGGGTATATACTATATTAACATTATTAGGAGGGTGGGGGGTATATATTATGTAATAACATTATTAGGAGGGTGGAGGTATATACTATGTAATAACATTATTAGGAGGGTGGGGGATATATACTATGTAATAACATTATTAGGAGGGTGGAGGTATATACTATGTAATAACATTATTAGGAGGGTGGGGGATATATACTATGTAATAACATTATTAGGAGGGTGGGGGTATATACTATGTAACAATATTATTAGGAGGGTATATACTATATAATAACATTATTAGGAGGGTATATACTATGTAATAACATTATTAGGAGGGTGGGGGTATATACTATGTAACAACATTATTAGGAGGGTATATACTATGTAATAACATTATTAGGAGGGTGGGGGGTATATACTATATAATAACATTATTAGGAGGGTGGGGGTGGGGGTATATACTATGTAATAACATTATTAGGAGGGTGGGGGTGTATACTATATAATAACATTATTAGGAGGGTATATACTATGTAATAACATTATTAGGAGGGTGGGGGTATATACTATGTAACAACATTATTAGGAGGGTATATACTATGTAATAACATTATTAGGAGGGTGGGGGGTATATACTATATAATAACATTATTAGGAGGGTGGGGGTGGGGGTATAAACTATGTAATAACATTATTAGGAGGGTGGGGGTGTATACTATATAATAACATTATTAGGAGGGTGGGGTGGGGGTATATACTATGTAATAACATTATTAGGAGGGTATATACTATGTAATAACATTATTAGGAGGGTGGGGGTGTATACTATATAATAACATTATTAGGAGGGTATATACTATGTAATAACATTATTAGGAGGGTATATACTATGTAATAACACTTAGGAGGGTGGTGTTTTTTACTATATAATAACATTATTAGGAGGGTATATACTATGTAATAACATTATTAGGAGGGTGGGGGGTATATACTATATAATAACATTATTAGTAGGGTGGGGGTGGGGGTATAAACTATGTAATAACATTATTAGGTGGGTGGGGGTGTATACTATATAATAACATTATTAGGAGGGTGGGGGTGGGGGTATATACTATGTAATAACATTATTAGGAGGGTATATACTATGTAATAACATTATTAGGAGGGTGGGGGTGTATACTATATAATAACATTATTAGGAGGGTGGGGGTGGGGGTATATACTATGTAATAACATTATTAGGAGGGTGGGGGGTATATACTATGTAATAACATTATTAGGAGGGTATAAACTATGTAATAACATTATTAGGAGGGTGGGGGTGGGGGTATATACTATGTAATAACATTATTAGGAGGGTGGGGGGTATATACTATGTAATAACATTATTAGGAGGGTATATACTATGTAATAACATTATTAGGAGGGGAGGGTCGAGGGTATATACTATATAATAACATTATTAGGAGGGTGGAGGGTATATACTATGTAATAACATTATTAGGAGGGTATAAACTATGTAATAAGATTATTAGGAGGGTGGAGGTATATACTATGTAACAACATTATTAGGAGGGTATATACTATATAATAACATTATTAGGAGGGTAAATACTATGTAATAACATTATTAGGAGGGTTGGGGGTATATACTATATTAACATTAATAGGAAGGTGGGGGGTATATACTATATTAACATTATTAGGAGGGTGGGGGGTATATACTATGTAATAACATTATTAGGAGGGTGGAGGTATATACTATGTAATAACATTATTAGGAGGATGGGGGATATATACTATGTAATAACATTATTAGGAGGGTGGAGGTATATACTATGTAATAACATTATTAGGAGGGTGGGGGATATATACTATGTAATAACATTATTAGGAGGGTGGGGGTATATACTATGTAACAATATTATTAGGAGGGTATATACTATATAATAACATTATTAGGAGGGTATATACTATGTAATAACATTATTAGGAGGGTGGGGGTATATACTATGTAATAACATTATTAGGAGGGTATATACTATGTAATAACATTATTAGGAGGGTGGGGGTGTATACTATATAATAACATTATTAGGAGGGTGGGGGTGGGGGTATATACTATGTAATAACATTATTAGGAGGGTGGGGGGTATATACTATGTAATAACATTATTAGGAGGGTATAAACTATGTAATAACATTATTAGGAGGGTGGGGGTATATACTATGTAATAACATTATTAGGAGGGTGGGGGGTATATACTATGTAATAACATTATTAGGAGGGTATATACTATGTAATAACATTATTAGGAGGGGAGGGTCGAGGGTATATACTATATAATAACATTATTAGGAGGGTGGAGGGTATATACTATGTAATAACATTATTAGGAGGGTATAAACTATGTAATAACATTATTAGGAGGGTGGGGGGTATATACTATGTAATAACATTATTAGGAGGGTATATACTATGTAATAACATTATTAGGAGGGGAGGGTCGAGGGTATATACTATATAATAACATTATTAGGAGGGTGGAGGGTATATACTATGTAATAACATTATTAGGAGGGTATAAACTATGTAATAAGATTATTAGGAGGGTGGAGGTATATACTATGTAACAACATTATTAGGAGGGTATATACTATATAATAACATTATTAGGAGGGTAAATACTATGTAATAACATTATTAGGAGGGTTGGGGGTATATACTATATTAACATTAATAGGAAGGTGGGGGGTATATACTATATTAACATTATTAGGAGGGTGGGGGGTATATACTATGTAATAACATTATTAGGAGGGTGGAGGTATATACTATGTAATAACATTATTAGGAGGATGGGGGATATATACTATGTAATAACATTATTAGGAGGGTGGAGGTATATACTATGTAATAACATTATTAGGAGGGTGGGGGATATATACTATGTAATAACATTATTAGGAGGGTGGGAGTATATACTATGTAACAATATTATTAGGAGGGTATATACTATATAATAACATTATTAGGAGGGTATATACTATGTAATAACATTATTAGGAGGGTGGGGGTATATACTATGTAATAACATTATTAGGAGGGTATATACTATGTAATAACATTATTAGGAGGGTGGGGGTGTATACTATATAATAACATTATTAGGAGGGTGGGGGTGGGGGTATATACTATGTAATAACATTATTAGGAGGGTGGGGGGTATATACTATGTAATAACATTATTAGGAGGGTATAAACTATGTAATAACATTATTAGGAGGGTGGGGGTATATACTATGTAATAACATTATTAGGAGGGTGGGGGGTATATACTATGTAATAACATTATTAGGAGGGTATATACTATGTAATAACATTATTAGGAGGGGAGGGTCGAGGGTATATACTATATAATAACATTATTAGGAGGGTGGAGGGTATATACTATGTAATAACATTATTAGGAGGGTGGGGGTGTATACTATATAATAACATTATTAGGAGGGTGGGGGTGGGGGTATATACTATGTAATAACATTATTAGGAGGGTGGGGGGTATATACTATGTAATAACATTATTAGGAGGGTATAAACTATGTAATAACATTATTAGGAGGGTGGGGGTATATACTATGTAATAACATTATTAGGAGGGTGGGGGGTATATACTATGTAATAACATTATTAGGAGGGTATAAACTATGTAATAACATTATTAGGAGGGTGGGGGTATATACTATGTAATAACATTATTAGGAGGGTATATACTATGTAATAACATTATTAGGAGGGTATAAACTATGTAACAACATTATTAGGAGGGTGGGGGTATATACTATGTAATAACATTATTAGGAGGGTGGGGGTGTATACTATATAATAACATTATTAGGAGGGTATATACTATGTAATAACATTATTAGGAGGGTGGGGGTATATACTATGTAACAACATTATTAGGAGGGTATATACTATGTAATAACATTATTAGGAGGGTGGGGGGTATATACTATATAATAACATTATTAGGAGGGTGGGGGTGGGGGTATAAACTATGTAATAACATTATTAGGAGGGTGGGGGTGTATACTATATAATAACATTATTAGGAGGGTGGGGGTGGGGGTATATACTATGTAATAACATTATTAGGAGGGTATATACTATGTAATAACATTATTAGGAGGGTGGGGGTGTATACTATATAATAACATTATTAGGAGGGTGGGGGTGGGGGTATATACTATGTAATAACATTATTAGGAGGGTGGGGGGTATATACTATGTAATAACATTATTAGGAGGGTATAAACTATGTAATAACATTATTAGGAGGGTGGAGGTATATACTATGTAATAACATTATTAGGAGGGTGGGGGGTATATACTATGTAATAACATTATTAGGAGGGTATATACTATGTAATAACATTATTAGGAGGGGAGGGTCGAGGGTATATACTATATAATAACATTATTAGGAGGGTGGAGGGTATATACTATGTAATAACATTATTAGGAGGGTATAAACTATGTAATAACATTATTAGGAGGGTGGGGGTATATACTATGTAACAATATTATTAGGAGGGTATATACTATATAATAACATTATTAGGAGGGTATATACTATGTAATAACATTATTAGGAGGGTGGGGGTATATACTATGTAACAACATTATTAGGAGGGTATATACTATGTAATAACATTATTAGGAGGGTGGGGGGTATATACTATATAATAACATTATTAGGAGGGTGGGGGTGGGGGTATATACTATGTAATAACATTATTAGGAGGGTGGGGGTGTATACTATATAATAACATTATTAGGAGGGTATATACTATGTAATAACATTATTAGGAGGGTGGGGGTATATACTATGTAACAACATTATTAGGAGGGTATATACTATGTAATAACATTATTAGGAGGGTGGGGGGTATATACTATATAATAACATTATTAGGAGGGTGGGGGTGGGGGTATAAACTATGTAATAACATTATTAGGAGGGTGGGGGTGTATACTATATAATAACATTATTAGGAGGGTGGGGTGGGGGTATATACTATGTAATAACATTATTAGGAGGGTATATACTATGTAATAACATTATTAGGAGGGTGGGGGTGTATACTATATAATAACATTATTAGGAGGGTGGGGGTGGGGGTATATACTATGTAATAACATTATTAGGAGGGTGGGGGGTATATACTATGTAATAACATTATTAGGAGGGTATAAACTATGTAATAACATTATTAGGAGGGTGGGGGTATATACTATGTAATAACATTATTAGGAGGGTGGGGGGTATATACTATGTAATAACATTATTAGGAGGGTATATACTATGTAATAACATTATTAGGAGGGGAGGGTCGAGGGTATATACTATATAATAACATTATTAGGAGGGTGGAGGGTATATACTATGTAATAACATTATTAGGAGGGTATAAACTATGTAATAACATTATTAGGAGGGTGGGGGGTATATACTATGTAATAACATTATTAGGAGGGTATAAACTATGTAATAACATTATTAGGAGGGTGGGGGTATATACTATGTAACAACATTATTAGGAGGGTATATACTATGTAATAACATTATTAGGAGGGTATAAACTATGTAATAACATTATTAGGAGGGTGGGGGTATATACTATGTAATAACATTATTAGGAGGGTGGGGGTGTATACTATATAATAACATTATTAGGAGGGTATATACTATGTAATAACATTATTAGGAGGGTGGGGGTATATACTATGTAACAACATTATTAGGAGGGTGGGGGTGGGGGTATATACTATGTAATAACATTATTAGGAGGGTATATACTATGTAATAACATTATTAGGAGGGTGGGGGGTATATACTATATAATAACATTATTAGGAGGGTGGGGGTGGGGGTATAAACTATGTAATAACATTATTAGGTGGGTGGGGGTGTATACTATATAATAACATTATTAGGAGGGTGGGGGTGGGGGTATATACTATGTAATAACATTATTAGGAGGGTATATACTATGTAATAACATTATTAGGAGGGTGGGGGTGTATACTATATAATAACATTATTAGGAGGGTGGGGGTGGGGGTATATACTATGTAATAACATTATTAGGAGGGTGGGGGGTATATACTATGTAATAACATTATTAGGAGGGTATAAACTATGTAATAACATTATTAGGAGGGTGGGGGTGGGGGTATATACTATGTAATAACATTATTAGGAGGGTGGGGGGTATATACTATGTAATAACATTATTAGGAGGGTATATACTATGTAATAACATTATTAGGAGGGGAGGGTCGAGGGTATATACTATATAATAACATTATTAGGAGGGTGGAGGGTATATACTATGTAATAACATTATTAGGAGGGTATAAACTATGTAATAAGATTATTAGGAGGGTGGAGGTATATACTATGTAACAACATTATTAGGAGGGTATATACTATATAATAACATTATTAGGAGGGTAAATACTATGTAATAACATTATTAGGAGGGTTGGGGGTATATACTATATTAACATTAATAGGAAGGTGGGGGGTATATACTATATTAACATTATTAGGAGGGTGGGGGGTATATACTATGTAATAACATTATTAGGAGGGTGGAGGTATATACTATGTAATAACATTATTAGGAGGATGGGGGATATATACTATGTAATAACATTATTAGGAGGGTGGAGGTATATACTATGTAATAACATTATTAGGAGGGTGGGGGATATATACTATGTAATAACATTATTAGGAGGGTGGGGGTATATACTATGTAACAATATTATTAGGAGGGTATATACTATATAATAACATTATTAGGAGGGTATATACTATGTAATAACATTATTAGGAGGGTGTGGGTATATACTATGTAATAACATTATTAGGAGGGTATATACTATGTAATAACATTATTAGGAGGGTGGGGGTGTATACTATATAATAACATTATTAGGAGGGTGGGGGTGGGGGTATATACTATGTAATAACATTATTAGGAGGGTGGGGGGTATATACTATGTAATAACATTATTAGGAGGGTATAAACTATGTAATAACATTATTAGGAGGGTGGGGGTATATACTATGTAATAACATTATTAGGAGGGTGGGGGGTATATACTATGTAATAACATTATTAGGAGGGTATATACTATGTAATAACATTATTAGGAGGGGAGGGTCGAGGGTATATACTATATAATAACATTATTAGGAGGGTGGAGGGTATATACTATGTAATAACATTATTAGGAGGGTATAAACTATGTAATAACATTATTAGGAGGGTGGGGGGTATATACTATGTAATAACATTATTAGGAGGGTATAAACTATGTAATAACATTATTAGGAGGGTGGGGGTATATACTATGTAATAACATTATTAGGAGGGTATATACTATGTAATAACATTATTAGGAGGGTATAAACTATGTAACAACATTATTAGGAGGGTGGGGGTATATACTATGTAATAACATTATTAGGAGGGTGGGGGTGTATACTATATAATAACATTATTAGGAGGGTATATACTATGTAATAACATTATTAGGAGGGTGGGGGTATATACTATGTAACAACATTATTAGGAGGGTATATACTATGTAATAACATTATTAGGAGGGTGGGGGGTATATACTATATAATAACATTATTAGGAGGGTGGGGGTGGGGGTATAAACTATGTAATAACATTATTAGGAGGGTGGGGGTGTATACTATATAATAACATTATTAGGAGGGTGGGGGTGGGGGTATATACTATGTAATAACATTATTAGGAGGGTATATACTATGTAATAACATTATTAGGAGGGTGGGGGTGTATACTATATAATAACATTATTAGGAGGGTGGGGGTGGGGGTATATACTATGTAATAACATTATTAGGAGGGTGGGGGGTATATACTATGTAATAACATTATTAGGAGGGTATAAACTATGTAATAACATTATTAGGAGGGTGGAGGTATATACTATGTAATAACATTATTAGGAGGGTGGGGGGTATATACTATGTAATAACATTATTAGGAGGGTATATACTATGTAATAACATTATTAGGAGGGGAGGGTCGAGGGTATATACTATATAATAACATTATTAGGAGGGTGGAGGGTATATACTATGTAATAACATTATTAGGAGGGTATAAACTATGTAATAACATTATTAGGAGGGTGGGGGTATATACTATGTAATAACATTATTAGGAGGGTATAAACTATGTAATAACATTATTAGGAGGGTGGGGGGTATATACTATGTAATAACATTATTAGGAGGGTATAAACTATGTAATAACATTATTAGGAGGGTGGGGGTATATATTATGTAATAACATTATTAGGAGGGTATATACTATGTAATAACATTATTAGGAGGGTATAAACTATGTAATAACATTATTAGGAGGGTGGGGGTATATACTATGTAATAACATTATTAGGAGGGTGGAGGGTATATACTATGTAATAACATTATTAGGAGGGTATATACTATGTAATAACATTATTAGGAAGGTATAAACTATGTAATAACATTATTAGGAGGGTGGGGGTATATACTATGTAATAACATTATTAGGAGGGTATAAACTATGTAATAACATTATTAGGAGGGTGGGGGTATATACTATGTAATAACATTATTAGGAGGGTGGAGGGTATATACTATGTAACAGCATTATTAGGAGGGTATATACTATGTAATAACATTATTAGGAGGGTATATACTATGTAATAACATTATTAGGAGGGTATAAACTATGTAATAACATTATTAGGAGGGTGGGGGTATATACTATGTAATAACATTATTAGGAGGGTATATACTATGTAATAACATTATTAGGAGGGTATAAACTATGTAATAACATTATTAGGAGGGTGGGGGTATATACTATGTAATAACATTATTAGGAGGGTGGAGGGTATATACTATGTAATAACATTATTAGGAGGGTATATACTATGTAATAACATTATTAGGAGGGTATAAACTATGTAATAACATTATTAGGAGGGTGGAGGGTATATACTATGTAATAACATTATTAGGAGGGTATATACTATGTAATAACATTATTAGGAGGGTATAAACTATGTAATAACAATATTAGGAGGGTGGGGGTATATACTATGTAATAACATTATTGGGAGGGTATATACTATGTAATAACATTATTAGGAGGGTGGGGGTATATACTATGTAACAACATTATTAGGAGGGTGGGGGGTATATACTATGTAATAACATTATTAGGAGGGTATAAACTATGTAATAACATTATTAGGAGGGTGGGGGTATATACTATGTAATAACATTATTTGGAGGGTATATACTATGTAATAACATTATTAGGAGTGGGTTGAGAATGATAATACAGTAAATGAAAAAAATACCTGTTTTTCTAAGTAAAAAGTGTTGTTTCTTTCCATTGTGGTTTGAGAGACTGTGGGATACACACTATTCAATATCATTACCAAGTTTGAGTGAGACGATGTGAAGAAAAAGCCTATTCTGTTTGTTTGTTGGAGAAATAAGAATTGATATTTAACGGTGTGGATGGACGGTCGGTCTGATTAAGGAGAGAAGCTTATTATCTCACAGGCAAAACAGCCCCGTGACATTATTTGTAAGATATGTCACTACCATCACATCACAACGCTCCCTGACCTTCGTGACAAAGTCCTAACAGACTCTTGACAGACTCCTGACAGACTCCTAACAGACTCCTGACAGACTCCTAACAGACTCCTAACAGACTCCTGACAGACTCCTAACAGACTGTGTGGCTTTTGATAGATTTTATCACATCAATCTTTTACAATCCAGGATGTTAACACATGTTATCACATCAATCTCTTACAATCCAGGATGTTAACACGTTATCACATCAATCTCATACAATACAGCATGGTGAAATGAATGAGCCCTGTGACCTTTACTCCATTACAAAAGCCCTCTCACCAAACCCATCACTGTACTGGCAGTGTGTTTACGTACAAGCCGATTCTGACAGTCAAAACCTATTTCACAGTTTATATACATGGTCAAATATTTGTTGCTGACCGCCACTTGACTTATCAATCACCCGGGTTGTTACATTTCTACTCAGACCACCTGATGGCTAAATCACAAAACAGCAGAACAGACCAGGGGGTTTGATGGCTAATCTGTGAAACAACAGAACAGACCAGGGGGTTTGATGGCTAATCTGTGAAACAACAGAACAGACCAGGGGGTTTGATGGCTAATCTGTGAAACAACAGAACAGACCAGGGGGTTTGATGGCTAATCTGTGAAACAACAGAACAGACCAGGGGGTTTGATGGCTAATCTGTGAAACAACAGAACAGACCAGGGGGTTTGATGGCTAATCTGTGAAACAACAGAACAGACCAGGGGGTTTGATGGCTAATCTGTGAAACAACAGAACAGACCAGGGGGTTTGATGGCTAATCTGTGAAACAACAGAACAGACCAGGGGGTTTGATGGCTAATCTGTGAAACAACAGAACAGACCAGGGGGTTTGATGGCTAATCTGTGAAACAACAGAACAGACCAGGGGGTTTGATGGCTAATCTGTGAAACAACAGAACAGACCAGGGGGTTTGATGGCTAATCTGTGAAACAACAGAACAGACCAGGGGGTTTGATGGCTAATCTGTGAAACAACAGAACAGACCAGGGGGTTTGATGGCTAATCTGTGAAACAACAGAACAGACCAGGGGGTTTGATGGCTAATCTGTGAAACAACAGAACAGACCAGGGGGTTTGATGGCTAATCTGTGAAACAACAGCACAGACCAGGGGGTTTGATGGCTAATCTGTGAAACAACAGCACAGACCAGGGGGTTTGATGGCTAATCTGTGAAACAACAACACAGACCAGGGGGTTTGATGGCTAATCTGTGAAACAACAGCACAGACCAGGGGGTTTGATGGCTAATCTGTGAAACAACAGAACAGACCAGGGGGTTTGATGGCTAATCTGTGAAACAACAGAACAGACCAGGGGGTTTGATGGCTAATCTGTGAAACAACAGAACAGACCAGGGGGTTTGATGGCTAATCTGTGAAACAACAGCACAGACCAGGGGGTTTGATGGCTAATCTGTGAAACAACAGAACAGACCAGGGGGTTTGATGGCTAATCTGTGAAACAACAGAACAGACCAGGGGGTTTGATGGCTAATCTGTGAAACAACAGAACAGACCAGGGGGTTTGATGGCTAATCTGTGAAACAACAGAACAGACCAGGGGGTTTGATGGCTAATCTGTGAAACAACAGAACAGACCAGGGGGTTTGATGGCTAATCTGTGAAACAACAGAACAGACCAGGGGGTTTGATGGCTAATCTGTGAAACAACAGAACAGACCAGGGGGTTTGATGGCTAATCTGTGAAACAACAGCACAGACCAGGGGGTTTGATGGCTAATCTGTGAAACAACAGCACAGACCAGGGGGTTTGATGGCTAATCTGTGAAACAACAGCACAGACCAGGGGGTTTGATGGCTAATCTGTGAAACAACAGCACAGACCAGGGGGTTTGATGGCTAATCTGTGAAACAACAGCACAGACCAGGGGGTTTGATGGCTAATCTGTGAAACAACAGAACAGACCAGGGGGTTTGATGGCTAATCTGTGAAACAACAGCACAGACCAGGGGGTTTGATGGCTAAACTATAAAACAACAGAACAGACCAGGGGGTTTGATGGCTAAACAGAACAGCAATAACACCCATTCCAAGATACTGTATCTGGATTCTTCTCCTGTCCTCCTGTACTCCTGTCCTGATGTCCTCCTGTCCTCCTGTTCTCCTGTCCTCCTGTCCTCCTGTCCTGATGTCCTCCTGTTCTCCTGTCCTCCTGTCCTCCTGTCCATGATGTCCTCCTGTCCTCCAGTCCGCCAGTCCTCCTGTCCTCTTGTCCTCCTGTCCTCCAGTCCTCCTGTCCTCCTGTTCTCCTGTCCTCCTGTCCTCCTGTCCATGATGTCCTCCAGTCCTCCAGTCCGCCAGTCCTCCTGTCCTCCTGTCCTCCTGTCCTGATGTCCTCCTGTCCTCCAGTCCTCCTGTCCACCAGTTCTCCTGTCCTCCTGTCCTCCTGTCCTCCAGTTCTCCTGTCCTCCTGTCCTCCTGTCCTGATGTCCTCCTGTTCTCCTGTCCTTCTGTCCTCCTGTCCATGATGTCCTCCTGTCCTCCAGTCCGCCAGTCCTCCTGTCCTCCTGTCCTCCAGTCCGCCAGTCCTCCTGTCCTCTTGTCCTCCTGTCCTCCAGTCCTCCTGTCCACCAGTTCTCCTGTCCTCCTGTCCTCCTGTCCTCCTGTCCTCCAGTTCTCCTGTCCTCCTGTCCTCCAGTCCTCCTGCCCTCCATTCTCCTGTTCTCCTGTTCTCCTGTCCTCATGTCCTCCAGTCCTCCTGTCCTCCAGTCCTCCTGTCCTCCTGTCCTCCAGTCCTCCTGTCCTCCTGCCCTCCAGTTCTCCTGTCCTCCTGTCCACCAGTTCTCCTGTCCTCCTGTTCTCCTGTCCTCCTGTCCTCCTGTCCTCCTGTCCTCCTGCCCTCCAGTTCGCCTGTCCTCCTGTTCTCCTTTCCCCCTGTCCTCCAGTTCTCCTGTCCTCCTGTCCTCCAGTTCTCCTGTCCTCCTGTCCTCCAGTTCTCCTGTCCTCCTGTCCTCCAGTTCTCCTGTCCTCCAGTTCTCCTGTCCTCCAGTCCTCATGTCCTCATGTTCTCCTGTCCTCCTGTCCTACAGTTCTCCTGTCCTACATTTCTCCTGTCCTCCTGTCCTCCAGTTCTCCTGTCCTCCAGTTCTCCTGTCCTCCTGTCCTCCAGTTCTCCTGTCCTCCAGTTCGCCTGTCCTCCAGTTCTCCTGTCCTCCAGTTCTCCTGTCCTCCAGTTCTCCTGTCCTCCTGTCCTCCAGTTCTCCTGTCCTCCAGTTCTCCTGTCCTCCAGTTCTCCTGTCCTCCTGTCCTACAGTTCTCCTGTCCTCCAGTTCTCCTGTCCTCCAGTTCTCCTGTCCTCCTGTCCTCCAGTTCTCCTGTCCTCCAGTTCTCCTGTCCTCCAGTTCTCCTGTCCTCCAGTTCTCCTGTCCTCCTGTCCTCCAGTTCTCCTGTCCTCCAGTTCTCCTGTCCTCCAGTTCTCCTGTCCTCCTGTCCACCAGTTCTCCTGTCCTCCAGTTCTCCTGTCCTCCAATTCTCCTGTCCTCCAGTTCTCCTGTCCTCCAGTTCTCCTGTCCACCAGTTCTCCTGTCCTCACCATCTGTTCCTGGTAAACCAAGTGGATGTGCCCTTCTGAAATGGAACCCTAATCCTTATAAACTCAGTATATACCCTATGGGCCCCTGGTCGAAAGGACTGCACTATATAGGGAATAGAGTGCCATTTGGGATGCAAGCTGCCGCGAACACGGGCTGCTTTCATTCCTCAAATCTGTGTATAATACCTGCTTTACAGCGGTACAGAGAGGAGAGTGAACCTGTTCTGTTTGAAGGTTATAAAAGAGGTTCAGAAATTCAGCTGATGGAGAGAAATATATACTTTTTTACTTTGCCATCTCCGAGATAACTAATTGGGTTTTAATATTTGCATCATAAATGTCCTTATGAAAGTGATTGAGGACACCATAATAGGATATATGAATATATAGACAAAATGAAGTCGTTAGGAAATGAGACCTTGGGGGACAGGGTAGTGGTAGGAGTGGTACTTGGTATTCAGAGGGATTGTAATGGCATTCCTCCTCCTCTTCTGAGGAGGATCGGAGGACCAATGTGCAGCGTGGTAAGTGTCCATAACGTTTATTTAAAGACATAAACTGAACACTACAAAACAATAAACGTGAAACGAACGAAACCCGAAACAGTACCGTGTGGCAACAAACACTCACACGGAAACAAACACCCACAACTCAAAAGTGAAACCCAGGCTACCTAAGTATGATTCTCAATCAGAGACAACTAAAGACACCTGCCTCTGATTGAGAACCATACTAGGCCGAACTCAAAACCCCAGAATAGAAAAACACACATAGACTGCCCACCCCAACTCACGCCCTGGCCATACTAAATAAAGACAAAGCAAAGGAAATAAAGGTCAGAACGTGACAGGGATACCCGTAGCTAATGCTGACCTTTAAAATCAGAAACACTGAAAACCTTTAATCATGCACTACTCTGTTATTTGTTCAGCACAAAGACATTGATAGATTTCTCTTTGAAGAATGTGTCACGGATTCCCCCGGTACTGCTGCTCATTCAGTGCACCAGTCCCGGAGGTCTACGTCACCGGGCCTCTAGGCGTCACTGAACTGTCTCATTACGCACACCTGGTTCCAATTCCCCCTGGTTAGTAATTCTATATATGTGCTGTCTGTTTCCCATTGTCTTGTGGGTTATTGTTTACATGTCTGTTGGTCTGTGAGTACCTTTCCTTTGTTATTACGGGTCTCGTCCCGTGTAGTGTTGTGTCCTTGTTATTACGGGTCTCGTCCCGTGTAGTGTTGCTCACTTGTTATTACGGGTCTCGTCCCGTTTATTGTTGTGTACTTGTTATTACGGGTCTCGTCCCGTGTATTGTTGTGTACTTGTTATTACGGGTCTCGTCCCGTTTATTGTTGTGTACTTGTTATTACGGGTCTCGTCCCGTGTATTGTTGTGTACTTGTTATTACGGGTCTCGTCCCGTCTATTGTTGTGTACTTGTTATTACGGGTCTCGCCCCGTGTATTGTTGTGTACTTGTTATTACGGGTCTCGTCCCGTGTATTGTATGTGGGTCTCGTATTTAACCTCGCTCTTTTGTTTGGGTTACATCCCTGTGTTTTTGTGTTTGTTTTGGGCTCCGTTCCCGTGTAGTGTATTAGAGGTTTAACCTGTTGTTTGGGTTACATCCCTGTGTTTTTGTACACGTGTTTGTTCTGGGCTCCGTTCCCGTGTAGTGTATTAGAGGTTTAACCTGTTGTTTGGGTTACATCCCTGTGTTTTTGTACACGTGTTTGTTCTGGGCTTCATCCCCGTGTAGTGTATTAGAGGTTTAACCTGTTGTTTGGGTTACATCCCTGTGTTTTTGTACACGTGTTTGTTCTGGGCTTCGTCCCCGTGCCTTTTCATGACATGTTGTATATTTTGGGTGGAGTATTAAACCCCCCCCCCCCCCTATTACGAATTCCTGCGCCTGTCTCCAATCATTTATACAACGTGACAGTATGAGTTGAAATCTAATAGTATCGGACAAAACAATATGTACTGTGGAGGTAAACAAACAATAACAAAGGTTAACATTTTGTATGCACCGTTGCACTATGACGTATTTAATCAAGGTCAGTTATTGTCACGGTCAGTTCTTGTTATTGTCATGGTCAGTTGTGGGTTTTTTTCCCCCCCAGAAATGTCTACTAAGTGCATCCAATGTAAAATGGCTAGCTAGAGTTGGGGCATGAAGAGGGATGGAAGCAACCCTGTTAAATCAAGGTTGGCTTTGCTTACATCCTGACGTAATAAACATTTCAGTGTCCCCGCGTGCACACAGGACACATTTGTATAATGAAGGTTTTTAATATGTTTTCTCGCCTCGAGTCTTTTCCTAATAAACATTGGTGATGTAATAGTCCAACATTGTTTTGAGGCTCAAGCAAATTGTCTCTGAACAGGTCAAGACTAGGGTGCATCCCAAATAGCTCCCTATTACCTATATAGTGCATTACTTTTAACCAGGGCTATATTGGGATCTGATCAAAAGTAATGCACTACATATGTAAACTATGTACGTAATAGGGTGAGGTTTGGGACGCAACCTAGGTAATGGATAGGACATGGAGGATGCTGTGGCTGTATGCCAGGCTGGGGATTCACTCCTGTGTACAGCAACGACAGGACATTATCAAGTCTAGGAGGGGAGGGACTGTAACTTTGTTCATGAGACGGGGAACAACAAGGTGTTTTTATTATGGCTGATTTACAGAGAACAGTGATATGGCCCAAAATATTCAGAACAGACTGTAATTAACCAGTATTGACAGAGTACTAATTATCTGATGGAGCCAGACAGACCAAACACTTAGCAGACTTTACAGTAGCAATTAGGGTTAAGTGCCTGTGCTCAAGGACACATCAACAGACTTTTCACAAATAGTCAGCTCGAGGATTTGAACAAGCAATCTTTCAATTACTGGCCCAACGCTCTTAACCGCTAGGTTACCCTGCCACCCCCTGAAGATATCCACCCCATTAAACTATGGGCCAACTGTCTTAGCGGGACTGTGCCACCAATCTGCCAGAGGCTTTGCTAGCCTGAGATCCAGACCATGAGGTTCAACAGCAGCTTCGATACCCAACGGTAATGGCATTTAACAGGGTTGGGGTCTATTTCAATTCCAGTACATTCAGGGAGTACACTGAAATTGCAAATTCCAACTCTCTTCAATGCTTTTCAATGAGGAAAATGTTTGGAATTGAAAGGTTTGAAATGGAATTGAAAGGTTTGAAATGGAATTGAAAGGTTTACTTTCTGAATTAAAATGGAATTGATCCCAACCCTGATATATATAGAGCGTCTGGTAATGGTCAGGTAGAGGCTTTGAGGCTCATTTAAAAAATGTCACACTGCATGAGAACATGGACAGCTGCAGGGGGAGACATAACACCATAGATATTAGCAAAATTCTCAAGCACATAAATTAGCAGGCAAAGTATTTGATCTCTTTTGACAGACCCTAGTACTAGGGAGGGGAACACTATTTTGCAGTCCAGAGATTATCAAACAGAATGACCCATATTCCAGGTAGCAGATTCTCAGATTCTCATATGAGAAGATGAGGCAGCTGCAACAACAAGCTTAACGTTCGTCTGTTTCAGTATTCAAACTAGCTAGCACACTCTGTACTGTGAAACAACACCCTGGGCATGCGTTCTAACTCGTATGGACATTGGAACACTTCACATCTAATGGAACTCGAGAATGGCACCATTGGAACACTTCACATCGAATGGAACTCGAGAATGGCACCATTGGAACACTTCACATCGAATGGAACTCGAGAATGGCACCATTGGAACACTTCACATCTAATGGAACTCGAGAATGGCACCATTGGAACACTTCACATCTAATGGAACTCGAGAATGGAACCATTGGAACACTTCACATCTAATGGAACTCGAGAATGAAACCATTGGAACACTTCACATCGAATGGAACTCGAGAATGGAACCATTGGAACACTTCACATCGAATGGAACTCGAGAATGGCACCATTGGAACCCTTCACATCTAATGGAACTCGAGAATGGCAACATTGGAACACTTCACATCTAATGGAACTCGAGAATGGCACCATTGGAACACTTCACATCTAATGGAACTTGAGAATGGAACCATTGGAACACTTCACATCTAATGGAACTCGAGAATGGCACCATTGGAACACTTCACATCGAATGGAACTCGAGAATGGCACCATTGGAACACTTCACATCTAATGGAACTCGAGAATGGCACCATTGGAACACTTCACATCGAATGGAACTCGAGAATGGCACCATTGGAACACTTCACATCTAATGGAACTCGAGAATGGCACCATTGGAACACTTCACATCTAATGGAACTCGAGAATGGCACCATTGGAACACTTCACATCGAATGGAACTCGAGAATGGCACCATTGGAACACTTCACATCTAATGGAACTCGAGAATGGAACCATTGGAACACTTCACATCGAATGGAACTCGAGAATGGCACCATTGGAACACTTCACATCTAATGGAACTCGAGAATGGCACCATTGGAACCCCATGTGAACAGCGCAGGCAAACTGTTGTTGGTGGCTGTTTGGATAAGATTCCATGTGGGAAATAAATGCATCCTTAATTTGAAACTGTTTGTATTAAATGATTAATAATCATGTAGGCAAATGAGAGAAATCACTGATGTTTCATCACATTGATTCAGCACAGCAAGCACATCTAGAATGTCCTGCTGCTGTCGTAAGTGTGACTACAGTGGATAAATGAGTAAAATACATGTCATGGGACTACAGTATGTTACTAACAGTCAAGTCAAGTACATCAAAAGATAAACATGGTGGTGGAGTCATCCTCATCCTGCAGAAATATTTAAGATGATTGAGAAGTTCTGACAGCTCAGACACAACCAATGACTGTTCTCTTTCAGGATTCTCAGCAACCACTTGGCAACACTGCGAAGACCTAACCAGTAATGAATTAGCCCTAAAGACTGCCAGACTGGAGAATCACCTCAGAGGAAACAGAGAACAGTCTAGAAGCCCTAAAGACTGACAGACTGGAGAATCACCTCAGAGGAGACAAAGAACAGTCTAGAAGCCCTAAAGACTGCCAGACTGGAGAATCTTCTCAGAGGAAACAGAGAACAGTCTAGAAGCCCTAAAGACTGCCAGACTGGAGAATCACCTCACAGAGGAAACAGAGAACAGTCTAGAAGCCCTAAAGACTACCAGACTGGAGAATCACCTCAGAGGAAACAGAGAACAGTCTAGAAGCCCCAAAGACTGACAGACTGGAGAATCACATCAGAGGAAATAGAGAAAATCTGTTTCGTTCTCCGAAGTTCAATACATCATCTGCTAATGTAAGTATTAATTGTGGTCTATGCCATACTGCTCTGTTCTCCTATTTGGCATTTGATATTTTGATATTTGGTATTTGAACACCGTGGCCTTGTCTATGAAGGCCGGTCTCTGTCTGGAGAGAATAAGGTTTGATTTGAGATGCAGACAGCCTCCCTGGCTGTGGTCTCTGTCTGGAGAGAGCAACTGAGAGTTAAACACACACACACTCCTGCTGCCTGGAGAGAGCAGATGAAATCGCAGGGAGGTAGAACACATGGAAGACAGCTAGTAAAACAACGCACCCCACAGGAGTTGAGATTGTTGATTTATTTCTCCCGGGCGGTTTCTAGGGGTGAGAGAAGAGGAGGGAGAAGAGGAAGAGCCAGGCGGCTTGTTGTCAGGGGAATGTGGAATCTTACCACCACGTAGCAACAGAGAAAAAACTGTTTTATTCAGGGGCCTCATTCTAGAAACTAGTTTATAATATAGAGAAACATTTTAATAAAGACATATGGAATCTTATTAAAACAGAGAAGAATAAATAAACAGTTTCATTCCTTAAGTCCAGAAACTATCCACCGTATGGAATCACAAGAATTCCACACATGCCTCTTTCAATTCATGACTTCTGTCGGGGAAGGAAGCTCTTGAAAAACGTCCTTCTTCCTTCCACTTTCTTGTTTCACATCTTTCAGAAGAAGCCTTAAGTTTTCGAACCTCCGGCCAGGACAGGGCCAGTCAGAGCCAGCTTGGCCGGGCCTCCCTTCTCCTCTCCCCACGCCATGCCACACTCACAACTAGACAAGCAGCCCATTCTGTTTCAGAACTGTCACTCCGCATTACGCTGCCTCACCCTCAACTTGCAGCTGTAGGGTCAAATACAACCTTGCTTTACATAAGCACCTAATTCTTGTTTAGACCTTAGCCAAGCACATCTCCCTCGCCGTGCTCGTAGTGACTCATACGTCTTCTGAAGGCAACGAGTGTGACTCAGTGACAGCATTAACCTTTCACTGAAGAAGAGAAAGGGGAGGAGGGTTTGGCCCTCTGTGACTGTCCTGGTCTTTTTGGTCTGTACAGTACACTGAAGCTCATACCTGGTGTCTGTGGTCTGAACAGTACACTGAAGCTCATACCTGGTGTCTGTGGTCTGAACAGTACAGTGAAGCTCATACCTGGTGTCTGTGGTCTGAACAGTACAGTGAAGCTCATATCTGGTGTCTGTGATCTGTACAGTACGGTGAAGCTCATACCTGGTGTCTGTGGTCTGAACAGTACAGTGAAGCTCATACCTGGTGTCTGTGGTCTGTACAGTACAGTGAAGCTCATACCTGGTGTCTGTGGTCTGTACAGTACGGTGAAGCTCATACCTGGTGTCTGTGGCCTGAACAGTGCAGTGAAGCTCATACCTGGTGTCTGTGGTCTGAACAGTACAGTGAAGCTTACACCTGGTGTCTGTGGTCTGTACAGTACAGTGGAGCTCATACCTGGTGTCTGTGGTCTGTACAGTACAGTGAAGCTCCTTTCCTGGTGTCTGTGGTCTGAACAGTACACTGGAGCTCATACCTGGTGTCTGTGGTCTGTACAGTACAGTGAAGTTCATACATGGTGTCTGTGGTCTGAACAGTACAGTGAAGCTCATACCTGGTGTCTGTGGTCTGAACAGTACAGTGAAGCTCATACCTGGTGTCTGTGGTCTGTACAGTACAGTGGAGCTCATACCTGGTGTCTGTGGTCTGCACAGTACAGTGAAGCTCATACCTGGTGTCTGTGGTCTGAACAGTACAGTGAAGTTCATACCTGGTGTCTGTGGTCTGTACAGTACAGTGAAGCTTATACCTGGTGTCTGTGGTCTGAACAGTACAGTGAAGCTCATACCTGGTGTCTGTGGTCTGTACAGTACAGTGAAGTTCATACATGGTGTCTGTGGTCTGAACAGTACAGTGAAGCTCATACCTGGTGTCTGTGGTCTGAACAGTACAGTGAAGCTCATACCTGGTGTCTGTGGTCTGTACAGTACAGTGGAGCTCATACCTGGTGTCTGTGGTCTGTACAGTACAGTGAAGCTCATACCTGGTGTCTGTGGTCTGAACAGTACAGTGAAGTTCATACCTGGTGTCTGTGGTCTGTACAGTACAGTGAAGCATATACCTGGTGTCTGTGGTCTGAACAGTACAGTGAAGCTCATACCTGGTGTCTGTGGTCTGTAGAGTACAGTGAAGTTCATACCCTGTGTCTGTGGTCTGTACAGTACAGTGAAGCTCATACCTGGTGTCTGTGGTCTGTACAGTACAGTGAAGCTCATACCTGGTGCCTGTGGTCTGTACAGTACGGGGAAGCTCATACCTGGTGTCTGTGGTCTGTACAGTACGGGGAAGCTCATACCTGGTGTCTGTGGTCTGTACAGTACGGGGAAGCTCATACCTGGTGTGTGTGGTCTGTACAGTACAGTGAAGCTCATACCTGGTGTCTGTGGTCTGTACAGTACGGGGAAGCTCATACCTGGTGTCTGTGGTCTGTACAGTACGGGGAAGCTCATACCTGGTGTCTGTGGTCTGTACAGTACGGGGAAGCTCATACCTGGTGTCTGTGGTCTGTACAGTACAGTGAAGCTCATACCTGGTGTCTGTGGTCTGTACAGTACAGGGAAGCTCATACCTGGTGTCTGTGGTCTGTACAGTACAGTGAAGCTCATACCTGGTGTCTGTGGTCTGTACAATACAGTGAAGCTCATACCTGGTGTCTGTGGTCTGTACAGTACAGTGAAGCTCATACCTGGTGTCTGTGGTCTGTACAGTACAGTGGAGCTCCATACCTGGTGTCTGTGATCTGTACAGTACGGTGAAGCTCATACCTGGTGTCTGTGGTCTGTACAGTACGGTGAAGCTCATACCTGGTGTCTGTGGTCTGAACAGTACAGTGAAGCTCATACCTGGTGTCTGTGGTCTGTACAGTACAGTGAAGCTCATACCTGGTGTCTGTGGTCTGTACAGTACAGTGAAGCTCATACCTGGTGTCTGTGGTCTGTACAGTACAGTGAAGTTCATACCTGGTGTCTGTGGTCTGAACAGTACAGTGAAGTTCATACCTGGTGTCTGTGGTCTGTACAGTACAGTGAATTTCATACCTGGTGTCTGTGGTCTGTACAGTACAGTGAAGTTCATACCAGGTGTCTGTGGTCTGTACAGTACAGTGAAGCTCATACCTGGTGTCTGTGGTCTGTACAGTACGGTGAAGCTCATACCTGGTGTCTGTGGTCTGTACAGTACAGTGATGCTCATACCTGGTGTCTGTGGTCTGTACAGTACAGTGAAGCTCATACCTGGTGTCTGTGGTCTGAACAGTACAGTGAAGCTCTTACCTGGTATCTGTTGTCTGTACAGTACAGTGAAGCTCATACCTGGTGTCTCTGGTCTGTACAGTACAGTGAAGCTCATACCTGGTGTCTGTGGTCTGTACAGTGCAGTGAAGCTCATACCTGGTGTCTGTGGTCTGTACAGTACAGTACAGTGAAGCTCATACCTGGTGTCTGTGGTCTGTACAGTACAGTGGAGTTCATACCTGGTGTCTGTGGTCTGTACAGTACAGTACAGTGAAGCTCATACCTGGTGTCTGTGGTCTGAACAGTACAGTGAAGCTCATACCTGGTGTCTGTGGTCTGTACAGTACAGTGAAGTTCATACCTGGTGTCTGTGGTCTGTACAGTACAGTGAAGTTCATACCAGGTGTCTGTGGTCTCTACAGTACAGTGAAGCTCATACCTGGTGTCTGTGGTCTGTACAGTACGGTGAAGCTCATACCTGGTGTCTGTGGTCTGTACAGTACAGTGATGCTCATACCTGGTGTCTGTGGTCTGTACAGTACAGTGAATCTCATACCTGGTGTCTGTGGTCTGAACAGTACAGTGAAGCTCTTACCTGGTATCTGTTGTCTGTACAGTACAGTGAAGCTCATACCTGGTGTCTCTGGGCTGTACAGTACAGTGAAGCTCATACCTGGTGTCTGTGGTCTGTACAGTACAGTGAAGCTCATACCTGGTGTCTGTGGTCTGTACAGTACAGTACAGTGAAGCTCATACCTGGTGTCTGTGGTCTGTACAGTACAGTGGAGTTCATACCTGGTGTCTGTGGTCTGTACAGTACAGTACAGTGAAGCTCATACCTGGTGTCTGTGGTCTGAACAGTACAGTGAAGCTCATACCTGGTGTCTGTGGTCTGTACAGTACAGTACAGTGAAGCTCATACCTGGTGTCTGTGGTCTGTACTGTACACTGGAGCTCATACCTGGTGTCTGTGGTCTGTACAGTACAGTACAGTGAAGCTCATACCTGGTGTCTGTGGTCTGTACAGTACAGTACAGTGAAGCTCATACCTGGTGTCTGTTGTCTGTACAGTACAGTACAGTGAAGCTCATACCTGGTGTCTGTGGTCTGTACAATACACTGGAGCTCATACCTGGTGTCTGTGGTCTGTACAGTACAGTACAGTGAAGCTCATACCTGGTGTCTGTGGTCTGTACAGTACAGTACAGTACAGTGACGCTCATACCTGGTGTCTGTGGTCTGTACAGTACAGTACAGTGAAGCTCATACCTGGTGTCTGTGGTCTGAACAGTACAGTGAAGCTCATACCTGGTGTCTGTGGTCTGTACAGTACAGTACAGTGAAGCTCATACCTGGTGTCTGTGGTCTGTACAGTACACTGGAGCTCATACCTGGTGTCTGTGGTCTGTACAGTACAGTACAGTGAAGCTCATACCTGGTGTCTGTGGTCTGTACAGTACAGTACAGTGAAGCTCATACCTGGTGTCTGTGGTCTGTACAGTACAGTACAGTGAAGCTCATACCTGGTGTCTGTGGTCTGTACAATACACTGGAGCTCATACCTGGTGTCTGTGGTCTGTACAGTACAGTACAGTGAAGCTCATACCTGGTGTCTGTGGTCTGTACAGTACAGTACAGTGACGCTCATACCTGGTGTCTGTGGTCTGTACAGTACAGTACAGTGAAGCTCATACCTGGTGTCTGTGGTCTGTACAGTACAGTGAAGCTCATACCTGGTGTCTGTGGTCTGTACAGTACACTGGAGCTCATACCTATTGAAACCTTTTTCATGTTCAGTGGTTTTGAACATTGTTTTTGAGGAGAAAAAGTACAATCTATTTCTACAGTAAACAGTATCAATGTCTCCACAATCACTGTAGAGGTTGACTTGTCACAGCCTGAACTTTAGTCCTTTACCATACATGTGCAGTACGACCAATCATTGTGACCGTGTTTGATCGTCTTTTACCATTTTTTAAAATATATATATTTTTCACCTTTTATTTAACCAGGTAGGCTAGTTGAGAACAAGTTCTCATTTACAACTGCGACCTGGACCACCATAACAATGTAGGCAGATATTTTCATTATGGTATAGTAGTAGTTGTCTGTTCCATCCCATAATATAATAGGCACAGTGGAGTAATTATCCAGCTACCTTAGGCTACTTCCTATATGTGGTGGCGTATCGCAGTTTTCTCCCGGTTTTATACACTACACTACAAAAGTATGTGGACACCGCTTCAAATTTGTGGATTCAGCTATTTCAATCAGACCCGTTGCTGACAGGTGTATAACATCGAGCACGCAGTCATGCAATCTCCACAGACAAACATTGGCAGCAGAATGGCCATACTAAAGAGCTGCAGTGACTTTCAACGTGGCACAGTCATAGGATACTACCTTTTTCAACAAGTCAGTTCGTCAAATGTCTGCCTTTCTAGAGCTGCCCCGGTCAACTGTAAGTGCTGTTATTGTGAAGTGGAAACATCTAGGAGCAATAACAGCTCAAGCTCACGGAACAGGATAGTTCTGTGAGGTTGCAACACTCACTACCGAGTTCCAAACTGCCTCTGGAAGCAACATCAGTGCAAGAACTGTTTGTCGGGAGCTTCATAAAATGGGTTTCCATTGGTGAGCAGCCGCACACAAGCCTAAGATCACCATGCGCAATGCCAAGCATCGGCTGGAGTGGTGTAAAGCTCGCCGGCAATGGACTCTGGAGCAGTGGAAACGCGTTCTCTGGAGTGATGAATCACGCTTCACCATCTGGTAGTCTGACAGACGAATCTGGGTTTGGCGAATGCTCAGGAGAACGCTACCTGCCCCAATACATAGTGCCAACTGTAAAGCTTGGAGGAGGAATAATGGTCTGGGGCTGTTTTTCATGGTTCGGGCTAGGACCCTTAGTTACAGTGAAGAGAAATCTTACCGCTACATTATACGACGACATTCTAGATGATTCTGTGCTTCCAGCTTTGTGGCAACAGTTTGGGGAAGGCCCTTTCCTGTTTCAGTTTTACAATGCCCCAATGCACAAAGCAAGGTCCATACAGAACTGGTTTGTAGAGATCGGTGTGGAACCCTGACCTGTGCATCAGAACCCTGACCTGACCCTGACCACCTTTGGGATGAATTGGAACGCCGACTGCGAGCCAGGCCTAATCGCCCAACATCAGTGCCTGACCTCACTAATGCCTCACTAATGCTCTTGTGGCTGAATGGAAGCAAGTCCCTGCAGCAATGTTCCAACATCTAGTGGAAAGCCTTCAGAAGAGTGGAGGGTGTTATAGCAGCAATGTTCCAACATCTAGTGGAAAGCCTTCCCAGAAGAGTGGAGGCTGTTATAGCAGCAATGTTCCAACATCTAGTGGAAAGCCTTCCCAGAAGAGTGGAGGCTGTTATAGCAGCAATGTTCCAACATCTAGTGGAAAGCCTTCCCAGAAGAGTGGAGGTTGTTATAGCAGCAATGTTCCAACATCTAGTGGAAAGCCTTCCCAGAACAGTGGAGGCTGTTATAGCAGCAATGTTCCAACATCTAGTGGAAAGCCTTCCCAGAAGAGTTGAGGCTGTTATAGCAGCAATGTTCCAACATCTAGTGGAAAGCCTTCCCAGAAGAGTGGAGGCTGTTATAGCAGCAAAGGGGGGACCAACTCCCTATTAATGTCCATTTTGGAATTAGATTTTCGACGAGCATGTGTCCAGTTTACAATTGGCTCATTCATCCCCCTCCTCTCCCCTGTAACTATTCCCCAGGTCGTTGCTGCAAATGAGAACGTTTTCTCAGTCAACTTACCTGGTAAAATAACGAATAAATAAAATTAAAATAAATAAATAAAAAAACATATTTTTAGTGTAGTGTAGCAATTTTACACATTTTTCCTTGAGTCTGAGAGAACATTTAGCTGTTTTTGAGATACTTTCCTGCTATTCTACACATTTTGTCATGAGGCTGAGGATTTTTTTTAAAGAAACATTTTTTTTTAAGCTTTTTTAAACTGGACCATCTGATATAAAAAATAAAAGGGGACAGTTTGATGCAAAACCTTTTAAATAAAGGTTCAAATCCAGGTCATGTGACATGATGAACCAAAACACAGGGCCCTAGGCTAGTTTATTACCATGTGAGCTCCACAACCTCCTCATAGGTAGTATGATACTGTGGGGGGTATTCCCTGGCTCATGGTGTGTTAATATGCTATCTGGATGACCTGACCTGCAGGGGGATTCCAACCTGTGACATTGAGAAGTCTTTTAACGGAGAACAAAGATTAAATTAATGGCGAAAGGTCCTCTATATCCAGACATTGACCTCTCCTGCCCCCTAGTGGATGGAAGCGAAACCTAAAAGATTTCACGAAGACTTTGCATAGGACAGAGTGAGTTATGAGTCAAGACCTGAGAGAACTTGCAAAAAAATACAACAGGAAAACATATAGTATTTCGTGATGTTCTGCCTATATGTCTACCACTTTGTATAGCCGTTAGCGATGCTAATGATCCTGGAGCGCCAAGTCTAGGTCCAAAATACTTAACAGCTTCTACCCCCAAGCCATAAGAATGCTGAACATCTAATCAAATGGCTACGCGGACGATTTGCTCTTTTTTTACGCTGCTGCTACTCGCTGTTTATTATCTATGCATAATCACTTTACCCCTACCTACATGTACAAATTACTGTATTCGGCACATGTGATAAATTTGATTTGATAGCCTAACCATCTTGGGGTCGATGAATTCAAAGGTAACTACAAAGTTGCAGAATCATGACTATTTACATCAAATCCAGTGGCCATTTATTTTTGAAAACTCCATCACAAGTGCACTACAGAAACACCAAGCCAAACACAACTGTCTGGCTGATGCCAATTGAATTAAGGGTAACTACTTTTTTTTTTTAAATCTACATTTCGCAGACTTCCCCAGACGTGGTTTTTGTTGATGACTTATAACACACACACACACACACACACACACACAAAAACTGGAGTAAATCACAGGCCTGAGCATGCTTTCTTCCTTTCTTTTTTTTTTTGCAGTGGTATCGTTTTAGTATCAAGCATCGTTTTTTTTAAAAATTCCCGCCCTGTAGAGGAATTTGCAGAAAATAACACATGCCACTTAGAAATCTGCAATATATACATTTTGCACTTTTGTTTGCTGTTACACTAAATCTATCCAAATCATTGTGGGAACACTAGGGCATGTCCATTTAAAAGATGGCATTATTAGCCATATTAGCCATCAGTCATTATTAGCCTGGTTCTGTATGGAATGCAGGCTCATTATGGAACACAGGCCTGATCATTATCAATAACAAAAAAAAAAGAAATTGGTGCGACCAAATCATGTGCTGAACAAAGTGGAAAACTTTAGTGTAGAACACTGCCTAACCCCTGTTGATGAGATGGGGAAAGGACCAGCCCTTTCCTGTGCAGTATGGACAGGTCACTAAGGACGGGTCACTAAGGACAGGCCAGTAAGGACAGGTCACTAAGGACAGGTCACTAAGGACAGGCCAGTAAGGACAGGTCACTAAGGACAGGTCAGTAAGGACAGGTCACTAAGGACAGGTCACTAAGGACAGGTCACTAAGGACAGGTCACTAAGGACAGGCCACTAAGGACAGGTCACTAAGGACAGGTCACTAAGGACAGGTCACTAAGGACAGGTCACTAAGGACAGGCCACTAAGGACAGGTCACTAAGGACAGGCCACTAAGGACAGGTCACTAAGGACAGGTCACTAAGGACAGGTCACTAAGGACAGGCCAGTAAGGACAGGTCAGTAAAGGACAGGTCAGTTAGCTCTATCTACAGTATAACACCTAGAACAGGAACACAAGTTAGTGCATGGGGTATGCTGTGGATTCAAATGACACCCTATTCCCTATGGGGTGGCAGGTCGCTTAGTGGTTAGCGTGTTGAGCCAGTAACCAAAAGGTTGCCAGATCGAATCCCTGAGTTGACAAGTTAAAAATCTGTTCTGCCCCTGAACAAGGCAGTTAACCCACTGTTCCTATGATTTTGTTCTTAACTGACTTGCCTTGTTAAATAAAGGTTACATTTAAAATGTATAAATGTGGGATGCATCCACACTGTGGATCTGTTCTTCAATGTGAATGTGCACGATAAACATCTTTGACCAGGGAATTACCCCCCCCCCCCCTTCTTACATTATGATAATGTATAAAGAAATAGCATATTGTAGCCTATTGGCTAAAGTGATTTTCTTTCTAACAATGAAATATTATTTCTTCCCCATAGCATAGGCTATTTGACCTCTGGTCTAATCTATCTAGGAATTCTATTGGAATCACATGGTCCGTGACATAAATCCATAGCTAGCGGGTAAAGGCTGGTCGTAATTTAAGCTGTGACATTGAGAAATCTTTAACCAAGAGCAAAGGGCTGAGTTAATGGCAAGAGGTCCGGCTATATACAAAACATTGATCTCTCCTGCCCCCTAGTGGAAGGAAGTGAACCATAAAAGATTCCCCCGAGACTTTCCATAGAACAGAATGAGTTGTGAATTCCAAAAATTTGAAAAAAATAAAACAGGAAAAGATATAGTCTTTCATAATGTTTATGACATGTATGCTGCTGTCTGAATAAATGAGAGAACTAGTGATGAGAGAGCAACGTTTTGTTTGTCTTTGATTCTTTTATGAGAGATTTGCTTACAGATGTAGGATCTTAATATGAGCCATTTTACTACAGTATGAAAATCATCCTGCAGCAACAGGAAATGCAAATTACTATGTGGGTTATAATTTATGAATCTTTTTTTATAGGGATTGATACATTTTTAATTTGAACAAATCTAGTCTGTGGAAATTGCAAACTTTAGAAGAACCTTTTTAACCTTGAATACACAACAAGTTTGCATTTCCTGTTTGTCCAGGAAAATTCTCAGCAACAAAAGCGTGATCAAATTAAGGTCCTACGTTTGATCCTATGTTTATTTAATGTAAAAAAAAAAAAACACTGCTTTCAACGGTCCTTTGTCTACAATGGCCTTATTTCGTCCAGAAAAGGCAGTCAGACCAACCCTGTTCATAGAAAAGTCCAAATGTTTCAAGGCTGATTACATTTCACTGAGCCTATCTGGTATACGTGGCAATGAAACATTTATTATGTGTCCTTAAACTGCCTTTTAGTCCGTCAGCTAGTTTAGGCTACAGAAGGGGTCCCGTGTACTTACATTAAACTGCCTTTTATTGACAGTCAGCTAGTTTAGGCTACAGAAGGGGTCACGTGTACTTACATTAAACTGCCTTTTAGTCCGTCAGCTAGTTTAGGCTACAGAATGAGTATTATGGATTTAAAACCACATTCATTTATTCAATCATTGTAAGATGTATTGGTAAAATAACCATACACTATCCCTAAGAAAAGCTAGTGATAGATTTACGATTCACTATTTTTAAGTATTTAGATAGACCGGTATTAGAAACATGCCCAAAATACACATGATGCCTGGGCACAACTTGTGCGTTAGCTATGTTATCTTATACCCACAATGTGCTTTTAGCTGAGGTCTGTAAACATCTGTAAAAAGTGACCTCAGCCAACTGAGCACAAACTGGTTAAATCAACATTGTTGCCACATAATTTGTCAATGTATTGTGAAAGTCATCAACTGTTGTTTTGAGGGTCAAATTTAAACCACAGGTTTGTCATCCTGGTAAACAATTTTCTACATAGACAAACCTTATGTAAAATATATTGAATTTATACCTTTAAAACAACATCAGATCTTCAACGTTATATCGACTATCAGTCTGGGCAGCACCTCCTCCGGTCTCCCATCCAGGGTTTTAACCAAGCCCAGCTTTGATATTTTTCTCTGACTATTAGCCAATGTGCTATAATGAAAATGACTGAGAAATCTCCACTTATTGGATTCACTGTTGCTGTCAAAGTCATTCTAAAGTAGTAGGTTCAACAGAGCAAATGAACAGATGTGACCATATTTTATCACTATATCATCAATGATAATATGTAGGTATTTATATAGCATTAGGGAAGCTAGTGTTTCAGTTCAACCCAGGATTCAGTTAAAAAAACAGACAATACATACAGTATTCGAACATATATAATATATATAGTACATATACAGTATATATAGTATACCTATGGTATCAAGCTTCGGTTCATTTCAAATGGAATCTACAAGTTGTATTTAATATGTTAATGTTAGATTCATGTCATTATCTCAACCAAAAATAAAAGTTAAAGAACATGATCAAATTATGTCAAAATGTATTTAAAGTGCATTTTATGTTTTGATTTGATTCAGTCCTATTCTTTAACTTACATTTTTTGGTTGAGATGGAGATGTGAATTCGACACGTCAATTATTAATTTGTAGACAAACAGGAATTAAAGCCAGACTCAGTCGGTGGTACAGATGGAATTATACAAGCAGAAGATAGATCTCCTTTAAATGTGGAAATTTGGTTGCCTTGACAACCAAAACACAATTCAATATCAGTTCTGCAACCGGGTAAATGGCCTCTCAACCCTCTATAGGTTATATACCGTACTGAGTCTGGCTTTAATTCCAGTTTGTTAACAAATGATATGTTGGATTCACGTCTCCTCATTCAAACAGAAGTTAAAGAACAGGATTAAAGCCCGTGTCTAAGACGGAACTACCCAAGCAGTAGACCTACAAGCAGATTAACCAAGCACAATTCAACATTACTTTTCTAAGACAGCATATAGCCTAAAGTTAAGGTTATCCTACAAACTAACGTAACAGTTTTCATGTCAGGTTAAAATGAGTGACACATCCATGGACACATGTTGAAGTTACTGGAGCAACCAATGTTCTCTAATGTAATCATAGAAAGCATTCATGTTGAGTTCAGGGTCTCGGGACTGTTGCTATAAGTGTTGCACTAATAACTTTCACAGAATGTCATTCTTTACATTTGAGTCATTTAGCTGACATTTTTACCCAGAGCAACTTGGGTTAAGTGCCTTGCTCAACATCAACACATATTGTTTTACCTTATCGGCTCGTGATTCAAACCAGCGACCTTTAGGTTTCTGGTCTAACGATCTTCACTGTTAGGCTACCTGCTCTCTCAAATGGCATTGATTTACCTATTCGGCTCGTGATTCAAACCAGCGACCTTTAGGTTTCTGGTCTAACGATCTTCACTGTTAGGCTACCTGCTCCCTCAAATGGCATTGATCACTTATTTATAACCTTGTCAACGTCTTGACTGTATTTCCTATTCATTTTGCAACTCATTTCATGTTTGTTTTCATGGGAAACAAGGACATTTCTAAGTGAGCCCAAACTTTTGAACAGTGGTGTATATATTAATAATACTAATAATAACAAAGAACACAAGAAATAAGACAGGAAGCTATACACAAGGTCAGATTAACATTAGATGAATATTAACATTACACTACGTTCTTGAGAGTTAAAAGGAAAATGAATACCTGCGGCTAAACCTGTTGACAGGTACAGTGCCTTCAGAAAGTATTCACACCCTGTGACTTTTTCCACATTTTGTTGTGTTACAGTCTGATTTTAAAATGGATTACATTGAGATGTTGTGTCACTGGCCTACACACAACACCCCATAATGTCAAAGCGAAATTATGTTTTTAGAAATGTTTCCAAATTAATAAAAAAATGAAAATCTGAAATGTCTTGAGTCAATAAGTATTCAACCCCATTGCTATGGCAAGCCTAAATAAATTCAGGAGTAAAAGTGTGCTTAACAAGTGATATAAGTTGTATGGACTCACTCTGTGTGCAGTAATAGTGATTAACATGATTTTTGACTACCTCACCTCTGTACCCCAAAGGCAAGGTAAGGTCCCTCAGTAGAGCAGTGAATTTCAAACACAGATTCAACCACAAAGACCAGTGAGGTTTTCAATGCCTCACAAAGAAGGGCACCTATTGGTAGATGGGTAAAAAAAAATTAAAAAAAGAATCAGACATTGAATATCCCTTTGAGCATGGTGAAATAAATCATTACAAATGTGGATGGGGTATTATGCCCAGTCACTACAAAGATACAGGCATCCTTCCTAACTTAGTTGCCGGAGAGGAAGGAAACCGCTCAGGAATTTCACCATGAAGCCAATGGTGATTTTAAAACAGTTACATCGTCTAATAGCTGTGATAGGAGAGACTTGAGGATGGGTCAACAACATTTTAATTACTCCACAATACTACCCTAAATGACAGAGGGAAAAAAGGAAGCCTGTACAAAATAAAAAAATATTTAAAAACATACCTCCTGTTTGCAATAAGGCACTAAAATAATACGGCAAAACAACGGGCCAATGCAATTCACTTTTGTCCTGAATACAAAGTTTTATGTTTGGGGCAAATCCAACAACACATCACAGGGTACCACTCTTCTTATTTTCAAGCATAGTGGTGGCTGCATCATGTTATGGGTATGCTTTCCACCAGACACTGGGAGATCAATAGCCTAAAACACATGACCAAATACACTCACCAGCAAGTGTATTAGGTACACCACCCCGTTCACCAAAATCTGATCTCTCCTACAGACAGTGAGTCATGTGGCAGTGGCCTGTTATATAAAGCAGGGGGAAAAGGCTGCTTTACTGAGGCATTCAGTTACTGTTCAATTGAACGTTAGAAGGTGCAAAACGAGTGACCTAAGCTACTTAGAACGTGACATGATCATCGGTGCCAGGTGTGCCAGATCCAGTATCCCAGAAAAGGCTGTCCCCCTGGGTGCCAGGTGTGCCAGATCCAGTATCCCAGAAAAGGCTGTCCCCCTGGGTGCCAGGTGTGCCAGATCCAGTATCCCAGAAAAGGCTGTCCTCCTGGGCTTTTCAAGCACGACAGTGTCTAGGGTTTATCGAGAATGGTGCGACAAACAAAAAACATTCAGTCAGAAGCAGTCCTGTGGGCAAGAATAGCTTGTTGATGAGAGATTTCAAATGATAATGGAAAGAAACCTGCAAGCTAATAGGCGGGCCAAAAACAGACAAATAACAATAGTGGATGCAGGACGGCATCTCTGAAAGCACAACTTGTCCATACTTGTCACGGTTGGGCTATTGCAGCAAACAACAAAACCTGATTTCACGCCTATCAGCTATAAACAAGAAAGGGGGGACACCTAGTCAGTTGTACAACTGAATGCATTCAAATCGGAAAGGTTTGGGGGGCTTCCATAATCGACATCCACATCTCCGGCACCTGGGGAACAATGGGTTAACTGCCTTGCTCAGGGCAGGATGACAGATTTTTTACCTTGTCAGCTCGGGATTTTCTCCAGCACCTTTTCGGTTACCGGCCCAACGCTCTAACCACTAGGTTACCTGCTGCCCCAAGAAGAAGCAGCTCCAGTGGGCACGTAGTCACCATCACTGGACAATTGAGGAGTGGAAAAACATTGCCTGGAACATGACAGCGAGTTCAGTTGACTTTAACGGCCTGTGCAGTCCCAAGACTGCAACCCATCATATCATCTTTGATGAAACAGGCTGTTCACAGCATAAATGTACCGACATCTGCAGAAGCTACGCGATGCCATTGCGTCAGCATAGAACAACATCCTTGTGGAACGTTTCTGACACGAATGCCCCAAATAATTCAGGCTGTTCTGGAGGCAAAGGGGGGTCCGACCTGGTACTAGACGGGCATAACTAATAAACTGACTGGTGAATGTATACACTGAAGTTGCTTTCCAAGATGACATTGAATGTTCCTGAGTTGCCAGGTTACAGTACTGTCTTAAATCTGCTTAGAAATCTATTGCAAGACTTGAAAATGGCTGCCTAGCAATGATCATCAACCAACTTGACAGAGCTTAAAAACTTCTTAGGGATGAGATGGGCTGAAATCCTGTTAACGGGATCGATTTGACAACAGCCAGTGAAAGTGCAGGGCGCCAAATTCAAACAACAGAAATCTCATAATTTAAATTCCTCAAACATACAAGTATTATACACCATTTTAAAGATACACTTGTTGTTAATCCCACCATAGTGTCCGAATTCAAAAAGGCGTTACGACGAAAGAATACCATGCGATTATGTTAGGTCAGCACCTAGTCACAGAAAAACACAGCCATTTTTCCAGCCAAAGAGAGGAGTCACAAAAGGCAGAAATAGAGATAAAATGAATCACTAACCTTTGATGATCTTCATCAGATGACACTCATAGGACTTCATGTTACACAATACATCTATGTTTTGTTCGATAAAGTTCATATTTATATCAAAAAATCTCTGTTTACATTTGCGCGTTATGTTCAGTAATGTTTTGCTTCCAAAACATCCGGTGATTTTGCAGAGAGCCACATCAATTTACAGAAATACTCATAATAAACATTGATAAAAGATACATTGTTATATATGGAATTATAGATAAACTTCTCCTTAATGCAACCGCTGTGTCAGATTTCAAAAAAGCTTTACGGAAAAAGCAAACCAAGCAATAATCTGAGTACAGCGCTCAGGCACCATAACAAGTCATACAGATACCTGCCACGTTGTGGAGTCAACAGAAGTCAGAAATAGCATTATAAATATTCACTTACCTTTGCACTACCAGGAATCCCAGTTCCACAATAAATGTTTGTTTTGTTCGATAAAGTCCATAATTTATGTTCCAATACCTCCTTTTTGTTTGCGCTTTTAGTTCACAAATCCAAATTCATGAGGCGCAGGCACTTACTGCAGACGAAAAGTCAAAAGGTTCCGTTACAGTTCGTAGAAACATGTCAGACGATGTATAGAATCAATCTTTAGGATGTTTTTAACATAAATCTTCAATAATATTCCAACCGGGTAATCCCTTTGTCTTTAGAAATGCAATGGCTCTCACGGGCTCTCACCGGCACGCGCATGACCAGCTCATGGCCTTCTGCCAGACCCCTGACTCAAACAGCTCTCATTCGCTCCCCCTTCACAGTAGAAGCCTGAAACAAGGTTCTAAAGACTGTTGACATCTAGTGGAAGAATTAGGAAGTGCAATCGGACCAAATGTACACTGTATCTTGGATAGGCAAAGAGTTGAAAAACTACAAACCTCAGATTTCCAACTTCCTGGTTGGATTTTTTCTTAGGTTTTTGCCTGCCATATGAGTTCTGTTATATACACAGACATCATTCAAACAGATCAGAGTGTTTTCTATCAAAATCCACTAATAATAATGCATATCTTAGCTTCTGGGCCTGAGTAGCTGGCAGTTTACTCTGGGCACCTTATTCATCCAAGCTACTCAATACTGCCCCCCAGCCATAAGACATTTTTAAAGACTTTTATAAAGAATAATGTGCAGGTATTGTACAACTCAGATGTGCAAAGACTTGATTTAGGGGTGTTAATATTTATGTAAATGTGATATTTTTGCATTTTATTTTCAATAAATTCGCAAAAATGTCTAAAACATGTTTTCACTTTGTCGTTATGGGGTATTGAGTGTAGATAGGTGAAAATAATATAGATTTAATAAATGTTTAATTCAGGTTGCAACACACATTTTTGGGAACAAGTCAAGGGGTATGAATACTTTCACTAAATGCACATGCTAATAAAAGTGTCGGTTTTTATCCTCTACAGGATCGGCGGGTACCCCGCTGGACGGTTGAACTAACGTAGGCTAATGCGATTAGCATGAGGTTGTAAGTAACATGAACATTTCCCAGGACAAAGACATATCTGATATTGGCAGAAAGCTTAAATTCTTTATAATATAACTGCACTGTCTAATTTACAGTAGCTATTACAGTGAAAGAATACCATGCTATTGTTTGAGGAGAGTGCACAGTTATGAACTTGAAAAGTTAGTCATAAACTAATTAGGCACATTTGGGCAGTCTCGATACAAAATTTTGAACAGAAATACAATGGTTCATTGGATCAGTCTAAACCTTTGCACATACATTGCTGCCATCTGGTGGCCAAAATCTAAATTGTGTCTGGTCTGGAATAATACATTATGGCCTTTCTCTTGCGTTTCAAAGATGATGGTAAAAAAAATACAAATACATTTTTTTAAAAGCATCGTTTTTTTCTTTGTATTATCTTTTACCAGATCTATTGTGTTATATTCTCCTGCATTCATTTCACATTTCCACAAACTTCTAAGTGTTTCCTTTTAAATGGTATCAAGAATATGCATATCCTTGTATCAGGTCCTGAGCTACAGGCAGTTCGATTTGGGTATGTTATTTTAGACGAAAATTGAAAAAAGGGGCAGATCCTTAATAGTGATTGGGGTTTTCTGAATGAGTCTTGCGGTCCAGTGGTGCAAGCAAACAGAAAGTATCTCTGTCCCACTTCTGGCACCATATTTTACTTGTAATTTTCCATTCTGCAGTGCAATGGTTTCTTATCTTTGAGTGCTATATGTGTGTTTTTCTAGGCAATATGTCTGGGTGTGTCTTCAACCCTGTTCTGTTATCTCCTCTTTCACAATATATATGGTTAGTTTGCTATATAGCCTATTAATTAGGAAAATAACTTATTAACAACTAAAAATAAGAAAAAAAGCTATGTTTCACAACGTTAATGTAGTTTATTTGTGTTGCCCAAATAATTTCATAAATGTTTTGTGATATGATAAAGCCTAGACCACATTTCTATTATGCATTTGTACTAAAATGCTGTCTTTATGCATCAGTCTCCTCCCATGTGGCTAATTATGTAAGTGACCAATGAAGATTATATTTTGTTTACATCCACATTCCTCTTGGTTTACAGTATTTATGACGTTATTTTATTCCCAACTGCACAAACAATTTTGGACGGTTTGAAGGTCATCAGGGCAAGTTTGTTTAGCATAGCCCGGTGTCCCGTTTTAGGAGATTCCATTCGTTCCACACGTCAAAACTCTACCTACCGGTGCACCGGACCATGCAAAACGAGCATGCCCATTGTTTTGAGACCGCAAACGCTGTACCGTAATCCTAGATGCTGATTGGTTTAGAGACGTCCAATCCCTCCCAACGTTTTTATGTTTACTGACCCTCCTACACCTATCTAGAGGTTTACATAGATGCTTGGAAAGTACATTTGTTTTACTTTGTTTCTACCCGGCGTGTCTGTATCGACTTTCAATTCCAGACCATTAAGATTTCTGCTCACAAGTGACTGACTGGTGACAGTGACAAAAGAAGAGGTATATTAAGAGCATCCAGAAATGAATTGTTTTCATTTAGATGACTTCCTTGCAGGGTGGATTGGAGGTGAGTGTCCGTTATTTTTTAACTAGTCAATTAGCTGTAGAATTAGAGATGAGTTTGGGATAGAGCATGTTTTGGACAATTGTATGTCGATTTGGTTTGTTTATCATCATGTGTGTTTGACAAATAAACGTTTGTTTTTCATTTGAATACATTTGCTATGTTTGTTTAACCCTAACCCTAGGCCTATGTTTCATCTATGTTCTATTATAAGTTTTTTTTTTAAATGAATCATTGGAACAAAGTTTAAACAATGGGAAGCATACACAGAGTTTCCAAATCTAATTGCCCACATAGCGCTTGACATGTTATCATTTTGATCAAACACTTAACGGGAGTTAATGATTAAATAAACAGTTCCAACACGTTTGACTATTTAGTTTGAGAAAAAGTCTTCCTTTTCTATATTCTACTTCTGCAAGGCGCGCTATCTGAACGATCAGTAAAGGGGTACAGTAGTTCCACATTACATAATGCTATCTGTGGAATGCTGTAACTTGTTCTCACTCTTCATCGCCTGTTATTCGCCTATAGGCAGACTACTGTAGTTATGAACATTATCGGCCAACGTTTGTTTGTTTGTTTTTGAAAATGTTGAGTTAGAATGATCCCGAAGCAGATGTAGAGCTGTGGTTGTGTTTTAACATGCTGTTGACACTGTCTGGCGGGACATGATTCTCCCAGTTCTCTCCGTACTTCGCTGAAATCTGTGGTACTATAGTTGTATTGTCTGAGGAGGGTTGGATGTTCTAGGCAGTGTGTCACTAAAACAACATTATGTTGTTATTATCTCTCCCTCTATTTCACTCGCTTTAAATTCAATTTGCCTTATTGGCATGACGTAACAATGGACATCTTGCCAAAGCGTACTTTGGCGATTAAGTGATACATTTGCGATATTAACATAATAATAATAATCAATACGATCAACGGGACAATCAGTAACAACAATATTCAAGGTTTAAAATAACCATACAATGGACAATAACAATGGCATAAAGAACATGTGCAGGTTGGTTGATCTGTCAGACACTGTCCCTCGTTTTATGGCAGGCAGCAATGTAGTGCGCTGCCAACCCACATCTCTCTGCGTCCTCCCCCAAAAGGACGGGTAGCCTATTGTCATCAGAGAGGTCTTTGAAACCTTGAATAAGGGTTTTTACATTTGGGGTAATTACACTCATTGTTATATATTTTTGAAATTTTGTTAGGAAATGCAGTTCTGTCACAGGATCAGCTGTGGTGCATGGCTGTGCTCGCTGAGCCTGTACTTTGTCAAGGTTTTTCTAAGGTTTTGTTCAGTAACCTTGGTCAAATAGTTTGCCACGGTGTACTGTCGATTTAGGGCGATATAGCGCTGCATTTTTATTTGTGCTTGTGTTTCCCAATAGGTAATACAGTTGTGTTTTGACTGTTGTATTTTATTCTGATTGATTCGATGTTCTGGTCCTGAGACTTCAGTGTGTTAGTAGAACAGATTTGTAAACTCAGCCCCAGGACCAGCTGGATGAGGGGACTCTTTTCTCAGTTCTTGGCATTGCAGGGTTTGGTAATGTTATAAGAGGGTGTCACTGTATTTGAGATGTTTCCAAAACGTAATTGCTCTGCATTTTGAGTTTTTCTTATTATCAAATAAAATTGTATCGGTCAAATACACATGGTTAGCAGATGTTATTGGTCAAATACACATGGTAAGCAGATGTTATTGGTCAAATACACATGGTAAGCAGATGTTATTGGTCAAATACACATGGTTAGCAGATGTTATTGGTCAAATACACATGGTAAGCAGATGTTATTGGTCAAATACACATGGTAAGCAGATGTTATTGGTCAAATACACATGGTAAGCAGATGTTATTGCGAGTGTAGCGAAATGCTTGTGCTTCTAGTTCTGACAGTGCAGCAATATCTAACATGTAATCTAACAATTCCACAACAAATACCTAATACACACAAATCTAAGTAAAGGAATGGAATAAAATAAATACATATAAATATATGTATGAGCAACAACCATTAGTGGATATTGGCCTAATTCTGCACTGTATGTATTGTTTGTAGTTGTCCTCTGGACACGTAGGAGAATCTTATAGAACTCTGCATGCAGTGTTTCAATCGGGTGTTTGTCCCATTGGGTGAAATCTTGTTTTGCAAGTGGACCCCACACCTCACTGCCATGAAGTGCAATTGGTTCAATGACACATTTAAATTCGATTTAGGCAATTTTATAATAAGTATTTTGATTTTAATTCGCTTTTTAATTGCGTAGAATGCCCTGCATGCTTTCTTTCAATTCAATTTCAATTTAAGGGCTTTATTGGCATGGGAAACATATGTTAACATTGCCAAAGCAAGTGAAGTAGATAATAAACCATATAAATTAACAGTAAACATTACACTCACAAAAAGTTCCAAAAGTATAAAGACATTTCAAATGTCATATTATATATATATATACAATGTTGTAATGATATGCAAATTGTTAAAGTACAAAAGACATATCCTGTCTGCTATTGAGAGTCAGGTCTGCCTTTCTCAATAGCAAGGCTATGCTCACTGAGTCTGTACATAGTCTAAGCTTTCCTTAAGTTTGGGTCAGTTACAGTGGTCAAGTATTCTGCCACTGTGTACTCTCTGTTTAGGGCCAAACAGCAATCTAATTTGCTCATTTTTTTTTTTTTTTGTTAATTCTTTCAAATGTGTCAAGTAATTATCTTTTTCTTTTCTCATGATTCGGTTGGGTCTAATTGTGTTGCTGTCCTTTGGTGTTTGTGAACAGAGCTCCAGGAACAGCTTGCTTAGGGGACTTTTCCAGGTTAATCTTTCTGTAGGTGATGGCTTTGTTATGGAACGTTTGGGAATTGCTTCCTTTTAGGTGGTAGTAGAATTTAACCGTTTTTTTCTGGATTTGGATCATTATCGGCCTAATTCTGCTCTGCATGCGTTATTTGGTGTTTTTGCCAATTTTAACCACTCACTTGTTGTTTTGTGTACATGGATTTTATAATGTTGTATGTTTTCCCCCCCAACACCACTTTTCATCAATTTGTATAGCAGACCCTCATGCCAAATTGAGTCGAAGGCTTTTTTGAAATCAACAAAGAATGACAAGACTTTGCCTTTGTCTTGGTTTGTTGGTTTGTTAATTAGGGTGTGCAGGGTGAATACGTGGTCTGTCATACAGTAATTTGGTAAAAAGCCAAATTGACATTTGCTTAGTACGTTGTTTTCACTGAGGAAATATACAAGTCTGCTGTTAATGATAATGCAGAGGATTTTCCCAAGGTTGCTGTTGACGCATATCCCACATGAGTTATTCGGGTCAAATTTGTCTCCACTTTTGTGGATTGGGGTGATCAGTTCTTGGTTCCAAATATTGGAGAAGATGCCAGAGATAAGGATGATGCTAAAGAGTTTAAGTATAGTCATTTGGAATTTGTGGTCTGTATATTTTATCATTTCATTGAGGATACCATCAACACCACAGGCTTTTTTGGGTTGGAGGGTTTGTATTTTGTCCTGTAGTTCATTCAATGTAATTAAAGAATCCAGTGGGTTCTGGACATCTTTAATAGTTGATTCTAAGATGTGTATTTGATCATGTAAATGTTTTTGCTGTTTGTTCTTTGTTAAAGGGACAAAAATATTGGAGAAATGGTTTATCCATACATCTCCATTTTGGATAGATAACTCTTCGTGTTGTTGTTCGTTTAGTGTTTTCCAATTTTCCCAGATGTGGTTAGTCTATGGATTCTTCAATTACATTGAGCTGATTTCTGACGTGCTGTTCCATCTTTTTCCATAATATATTTCTGTATTGTTTTAGTGATTCACCATAGTGAAGGCATTTTCTGGGTTGGATAGGTTTCTCAATTTCTTTCTTGGGTTTTTGCGTTCTTCATCAAACCATTTGTCAATGTTAATTTTCTTCGGTTCTGTGTGTGTTTCTCTCTTTCACTCTCTCTCTCTTTCACCCTCACTCTCCCCCCCCCCCCCCCACCCGCTCTCTTTCACTCTCTCTCCCCCCTGCTTTCTTTCACTGTCTCTCCCCCCCTCCCTCTATCACCCCTATCTATCCCTTCTCACTCCCCTAAATGTGGTTTCCATCTGTTTTTCCAATAGGAGCTTCCAGTGTTATTGTGGGTCATCCTCTGGACACAGTCAAGGTACATGAGGACACAGTTCAACACATAAAGGACTGGTTTCCCAGACACTGATCAAGCCTAGCCTTGAACTGAAAGGACATTCTCTGTTTATCTTGAGTTTAAGTTCAGGTTTAGGCTTAATCTGTGTACAGGAAACTGTCCTATGAGGTTTAAACAGTGGAGGCTGCTGAGTTGAGGAAGGCCCATAATAATGGCTGGAACATCACAATTGGAATGGAATCAAACACCTGGAAACCATGGAAACCATGTGTTTGATACCATTCCACTCTAGCCATTACCACCAGCCCATCTTCACCAATTAAGGTGCCACCAACCTACTGTGGGTTTAAATCAGAGATTAACATTAAGGTCTGAAAAGCACACACAAATGCCTTACATTGTCTCTTTCATTTAAACAATGGAGGGGAACCAGGCAGATCAATGCCTGCAGTTTCGTTGCTGCCTGTAAAAAAATATATCTATATATTTTTTTAAGCCCAGTGGGGGTAACCTCCGAGCAGGCTCAATTTGCCTAACTGTTCAGTTCACTTGCTCTAGGCAATAGATCAACCCTTAATGTCAAACCTTGTTTTTTTTTTTTTTACCAAACATGCAATATTACTGTATCTGTACATACACAGTTACCATTTAGAGGGCTATAGGCCTGCAGTAACATTAAAACCCGTTAGCACGCATCACCTAGCCTACATGCTGTAGATTGTGTAGGCCGTTGTTTTATGTAGGAGGAATGTTGAGGTTCTCATCCTTTCCCATTCTATGATTCTACCCAACAGACTCGTTTACAAGCTGGGAAAGGATACAAGAACACCCTTCACTGTGTCCTCCAAATCTACAGAAAGGAAACGGTTAGTGATTAACTAGTTGTTACTTATATTTCTTATTCGTATTTTTTTTGTTTTAACTACATTGTTGGTTAGGGGCTTGTAAGTAAGCGTTTCCCTGTAAAGGTCTACCTACACCTGTTGTATTCAGGCACATGTGACTAATATTATTTGATTTTGTCACTACTCTTGTAGTCTAAATGAAATATAGGCCATTTAGCAGACACTTTTATTCTAATCAATTTACAGTCATGCTCACATGGACATTTTGTATGTGGTCTCAAAGGGAATGGAACCCAGAGAAAGCCATGGGATAATATTTGGCATGATAAACCATTTGTCGTCGTTGTATTAGTATGGTTTCCTTTAGAACTGTAGAGGCCTTGGACATATAAGTGTCAGCCTCGACAACTACTGTAAAAGTCCATTAATAATATCCTATATTCAACTCACACTCTCACCTGTAGATTATACTTTAGGCCTAGCTGTGACAGTTCTGGAATGGAAAAAATTTGACTTTTGAAGCAACTGTGCTTTTGTTTTATAAAAAATGATTGTGCCTTGCTGTGAATACTCCCTCTGTACTGGGGTGGGGGGGGAGAAAAACCTGGAAAGAAGCGGAGGGCGCTCTGGGAGAAAGAGAATGCTTGAAGCTGCCAAAGGCCACGTGGTATACTGGGACCCAGGCCTTCTGCAAAACAAATTGTTCCATAAAAACTCTAATTTTTCTTCCACCTAGATTGCTGGCTTCTTCAAGGGTCTCTCCTTCCCGCTGGCCAGCATCACTGTGTATAACTCAGTGGTGTTTGGATTCTTCAACAACACACAGAGGGTTATAAGCAAGTTCCGCCATGGTGACGAGAGACAGTTGTGTGGTATGCTGGACATGACCCTGGCCAGCATGTTGACAGGGCTGATGTCAGTGGGACTCGGAGCTCCGGTCGACTTAGTTAAGATCAGACTGCAGATGCAGACTCTGCCCTGTCTAGCAGGTAAAGTCAAAGCCCAATACAACATTATATAACATTCTAGCAGGTATTTCCTTTACTTTAACTACCCTTCAGACCATTCTAGAAGGTATTTCATTTAGTACAACTACCCTTCAGACCATTCTAGAAGGTATTTCCTTCAGTACAACTACCCTTCAGACCATTCTAGAAGGTATTTCCTTCAGTACAACTACCCTTCAGACCATTCTAGAAGGTATTTCCTTCAGCACAACTACCCTTCAGACCATTCTAGAAGGTATTTCCTTCAGCACAACTACCCTTCAGACCATTCTAGAAGGTATTTCCTTCAGTACAACTACCCTTCAGACCATTCTAGAAGGTATTTCCTTCAGTACAACTACCCTTCAGACCATTCTAGAAGGTATTTCCTTCAGCACAACTACCCTTCAGACCATTCTAGAAGGTCTTTCCTTCAGTACAACTACCCTTCAGACCATTCTAGAAGGTATTTCCTTCAGTACAACTACCCTTCAGACCATTCTAGAAGGTATTTCCTTCAGCACAACTACCCTTCAGACCATTCTAGAAGGTATTTCCTTCAGCACAACTACCCTTCAGACCATTCTAGCAGGTATTTCCTTAAGTACAACTACCCTTCAGACCATTCTAGCAGGTACAGTGCCTATAGTTCCCATGGGTTTAGACAGCTCATTTTAGTGGGACTTTACTCAGAGGTCTAGATTAGAACAGAACAGAATAAATTGACAATTCAACGAACCAGGGAAAACGATTATTTTGCCTATTCTGATTCAGTTTTAGTTTTCCAACAAGCCATTCATATTTCACAACAAGCAACTCAGGCGAGCTAGCTTGAGATGATACATCTCCTGGATTGTAACCAGCTCACTTAAAAGGTTGATACAACTAAAAGGCGTTATAAACACCTGTCAGTGATGAGTCACCAGTCACCGTTTTGAAGACGGAAACTGCTGCACCTTTTTTTTTTATATATGGCGATGTACCACGCGTCCTTGTGTGTTGCCCCATGGATCTTTATGGTGCCTACAGTATAGGGCATAATACATGGGTTAAATGTTGACCATCACCTGTTGTTCTGGTATATAGTTAAAGCCTCCTTCCCCGTAAGGGGCGGCAGGGTCGCCTAGTGGTTAGAGCATTGGACTTGTAACCGGAAGGTTTCAAGTTCAAACCCCCGAGCTGACAAGGTACAAAAATCTGTCGTTCTGCCCCTGAACAAGGCAACCCACTGTTCCTAGGCCGTCATTGAAAATAAGAATTTGGATTATCTTCTTTCTGCATGAGTGGTCAATAAAGGGAAGTAGAATCTAATCATTGTTTTGAATCCTTGTGTATTTTAGAGAACCTGTCCCTCGCCGGGACGACCGGAAACGTGAACGGTAACATCGCCGTGCGCTCCGTGACTCTCCAGGGCCAGCCGACCTACAGAGGGCCCATCCACTGCATCAGCTCCATACTGCGGACTGAGGGGGTCCGGGGGCTTTACAGAGGAGCCGGGGCCATGGTCCTGAGAGACGTCCCTGGGTACACGCTGTACTTCATCCCCTATGCGTTGTTCCGTCGCTGGCTATCCCCTGAAGGGAGGTCATCACCTCATCCCTGTACTGTATGGGTGTCTGGAGGACTGGCAGGTAACTGGAAGGAGTTTACGGAAGGATGATAATGTTACTGTTGTGATTGGTGGAAGCAAATTTGAAAGTAGCCTTTGGGTCAGATAAAGGAACATTCTGTTGAAACCGTGGCCTCGTTTTGGTTTCCACTAGGCCAGAGAATGTACTTGTGGAGGGTTGTTAGGCCCAGTAATAAATCAAACCCACAATCCTGACATTGCTAGCAGGGCTGTAACCAGGTTTGAGTTTTAGTCTACCGCCTTCCGGACCTCACTGTCTCATCGTTGTCAGGGATCTGGCCTACCACTGTTGTCTTCAGCAAACTTAATGATGGTGTTGGAGTCGTGCATGGCAATGCAGTCATGGGTGAACAGGGAGTACAGGATGGGACTAAGCACTCACCCCTGAGGGGCCCCCGTGTTGAGGATCAGCGTGGCAGATGTGTTGTTGCCTACCCTTACCACCTGGAGGCGGCCAGTCAAGAAGTCCAGGATCCAGTTTCAGAGGGAGGTGTTTAGTCCCCGGGTCCTTAGCTTAGTGATGAGCTTTGTGGGCACTATGGTGTTGAACGCTGAGCTGTAGTCAATGAATAGCAATCTCACATAGGTGTTCCTTTTGTCCAGGTGGGAAAAGGCAGTGTGGAGTGTGATTTGAGATTGCGTCATCTGTGGATCTATTGGGGCGATATGCGAATTGGAGTGGGTCTAGGGCAGGGGTGCCCAACCCTCTTCCTGGAGATCTACTGTCCTGTAGGTTTTCAGTCCAACCCTCTTCCTGGAGATCTACTGTCCTGTAGCTAGTTAAGGTCTTGTTGAGCAGCTAATAAGTAGAATCAGGTGTGTTAAATTACATTTGGACTGAAAACCCACAGGACGGTAGATCTCCAAGAAGAGGGTTGGACTGAAAACCCACAGGACGGTAGATCTCCAGGAAGAGGGTTGGACTGAAAACCTACAAGATGGTAGATCTCCAGGAAGAGGGTTGGGCAGCTCTGGTCTAGGGTTTTTCCGGGATGAACACCTAGCCTATTCGCTATACAGTTTTAATGTTATACCTCTGAAATATGATAAATGATTCACACTGTCACGTAGCATCAACAACTGTTCAGTCAGTTGTAAATGATGAATTGCATAAAATGATCAACTCTTTACATCAATACTGTTCTCTCTCTTGTCAAAATACATAGCATTCACATGTTTGTATTCCTAGGCATTACTAATCAAGCTTCGCACAAACAGACCTCTGTATTATCAGTGATGTAGTGTTTTTTTATTTATTTTTTAAGTTGGGTAATGGGTGAACTATGAACTTCCATCGAGCGAGATGATAAGACGAACAACCACACATAGAGAGGAAAATGTAGGACATTTTTAAGAACTGTTTTTGCGTGTCGATAGAATTTTAATACGGAATTCAAAAGCACAATGCTTGTCTTTCATAATTTGGTCAGATATACTTGGGAGGTGTAGTGTCAGCGTTATGTTGCTGGCATGTCATGCCTACGTTTTCTAATCTTGCCAATGGAAAAAAAATCATTAAAGTAGTTGGCGCTGTCAGTGGGCTTTGTGATGAATGAGCCATCTGATTCAGTGAATGATGGCGCTGAGTTTGCCTTTTTCTCCAAAAATTGTAATTGAAGGTGCTCCACATCTTTTTACCATCGTTCTTTATGTCAGTTATCTTGGTTTCAGAGTGTAGTTATTTATTTTTATTCCGTTTAGTCACATGATTTCTAAATTTGCAGTGCGTTTGCCAATCGGTTGTACAGCCAGACTTATTTGCCATTCCTTTTGCCTCATCCCTCTCAACCATACCATTTAAAAAAAAATTCCTCATCAATCAACAGGGATTTCAGTTTTTTTTGTCATTTTCTTAATGGATGCGTGCTTATTAGTAACTGGGATAAGCAATTTCATAAATGTGTCAAGTGCACCGTCTGGTTGCTCATCATTACACACCACAGACCAGCAAATACTTTTTACATCAACAACATAGGAATCACTACAAGACTTCTTGTATGACCTCTTATACACGATATTAGGCCAAATCTTTGGAACTCTGGTTTTCCTATACATGGCTGCTATATTGTGATCACTACATCCTACGGGTTTGGATACTGCTTTAAAACAAATATCTGCAGCATTAGTAAAGATGTGATCGATACATCAAATCAAATCAAATGTATTTATATAGCTCTTCGTACATCAGCTGATATCTCAAAGTGCTGTACAGAAACCCAGCCTAAAACCCCAAACAGTAAGCAATGCAGGTGTAGAAGCACGGTGGCTAGGAAAAACTCCCTAGAAAGGCCAAAACCTAGGAAGAAACCTAGAGAGGAACCAGGCTATGTGGGGTGGCCAGTCCTCTTCTGGCTGTGCCGGGTGGAGATTATAACAGAACATGGTCAAGATGTTCAAATGTTCATAAATGACCAGCATGGTCGAATAATAATAAGGCAGAATAGTTGAAACTGGAGCAGCAGCACAGTCAGGTGGACTGGGGACAGCAAGGAGTCATCATGTCAGGTATTCCTGGGGCATGGTCCTAGGGCTCAGGTCCTCCGAGAGAGAGAAAGAAAGAGAGAATTAGAGAGAGCATATGTGGGATGGCCAGTCCTCTTCTACATGTTGATGATTTCATTCCTGTGCTGTTTGTACCTACCCTGGTAGGTTGAAGCTTTTTCCTGAGTGGGCAGCTTGATAAGTCAGTCAGTATTTAAAATCACCCAGAAAATATACCTCACTGTTGATATCACATACATTATCAAGCATTTCACACATGTTATCCAGATACTGACTGTTAGCACTTGGTGGTCTATAGCAGCTTCCCACCAGAATGTGCTTAAGAGGTGACAACGATTAATTATGACTACTTCCTTCCATTTGAATGTTCGAGAAATGTGTTGTTGATTTAATTAGACCATATGGTTCAAGCCTAATTAATGAAAAAAGCATCTAATCAACAATGGCATTAATTTCAATGAACTCTGCAACTCTTCCTACTGTTGACTTGTTTCATAACTGCCACCAGTTTGACCCCCAAAACATCGACAACAAACACATAGTGACATAGTAAAATATACATAGTGACATAGTAAAATATACATAGACATAGTAAAATATACATAGTGACATAGTAAAATATACATAGACATTGTAAAATATACATAGTGACATAGTAAAATATACATAGTGACATAGTAAAATATACATAGTGACATAGTAAAATATACATAGTGACATAGTAAAATATATACATAGTGACATAGTAAAATAAATACAAGAGTGTAAAAAAAATATGTCAAGGATATTTCATGCTGAAACTCATATTAAACAAAAATTGTATTTAAAAAAATATATATATATATTATTTACAATGACAGCCTACGCCGACCAAACCTGGGACAATTGTGCACCGCCCTACGGGGATCCCCATCACAGCCGGTTGTGATACTGCCTTGATTCGAACCAAGGTGTCTATTGTGACATCTCTAGCACTGAGACGCAGTGCCTTAGATCACTGCGCCACTCGGGAGCCTTTCACTAAGTAGATGTTTTATATTTAGACGTTTTACAGCTTCGTCATTCTGTTTTCTATTTTAAATCATCTTATTTAATTATAATTTTGATACGGCCACACAGAGGGCAAGACATAATTACAGACATCTGTGATAAGTACTCGGAGGGCCACTAAGATGTCTTGTGATATATTTCAAGGATTTGATGTATTCTAAAATAATTCTGGTAGTTTTTACCCTCCTTTTACAACTGTAGTTCTCAATAAGTGAGGGTCTGATGTTTTTGGTCAAATAAAAAATGTTTGTGTGGAAAGCAACAAGGACAAATGGGATTTGTAATAGACTAGAACAGAAGGGACAAGCTTCCATTCCTACTGAAAGGTGACTTCCTAGCAGTGTGTCTCAGCACAGATTTCAAAAACCTGCCAGTTCGGTGTGTTTTGAAGAAACATCTTGACGTTTTATAAAAAATGTAATTGGCTGTTTTTAAGAATGTAACTGCAATCCATTTATTTTTGTGTGTTTTTTTTAAACATTTATTTAACTAGGCAAGTCAGTTAAGAACAAATTCTTATTTTCAATGACGGCCTAGTGGGTTAACTGCCATGTTCAGGGGCAGAACGACAGATTTGTACTTTGTCAGCTCGGGGAGTTGAACTTGCAACTTTCTGGTTACTAGTTCAACGCTCTAACCCCTAGGCTACCCTGTAAATCATCTGGGTTGATGTAATCTGATTACGTAATCCCTGTTACATGTAATCTGTCAGTACCCAAAACTGGTTGTACCTCTATGGTAGCTACACTCTTAACTGAGTGCTATAGTCTTCTCTACCACCAAATGATTTATTATTATTATTTATATTACATATAAAGCTTTGCCGACTGGAACATGCCCTGATTGAAGCCTGTTACAAGGACTATCTAAAACATTAAATCAAATCAAATTTTATTTGTCACATACACATGGTTAGCAGATGTTAATGCGAGTGTAGCGAAATGCTTGTGCTTCTAGTTCCGACAATGCAGTAATAACCAACAAGTAATCTAACTAACAATTCCAAAACTACTGTCTTGTACACAGTGTAAGGGGATAAAGAATATGTACATAAGGATATATGAATGAGTGATGGTACAGAGCAGCATAGGCAGGATACAGTAGATGGTATCGAGTACAGTATATACATGAGGTGAGTATGTAAACAAAGTGGCATAGTTAAAGTGGCTAGTGATACATGTATTACATAAGGATGCAGTCAATGATATAGAGTACAGTATATACGTATGCATATGAGATGAATAATGTAGGGTAAGTAACATTATATAAGGTAGCATTGTTTAAAGTGGCTAGTGATATATTTACATCATTTCCCATCAATTCCCATTATTACAGATCAACTCTGTTGCTACATGCTAATGTACATCACTGTAGCCAAAGCCTGTTTTACAAGGACCTTCTAAATCATTATAGATCAACTCTGTTGCTACATGCTAATGTACATCACTGTAGCCAAAGCCTGTTTTACAAGGACTTTCACTGTAGCCAAAGCCTGTTACAAGGACTTTTACTGTAGCCAAAGCCTGTTAGCCTATTTCTGTTGCTACATGCTAAAGTACATCTCCTGACCTCTGACATGTTTCTGTCTACAGGTTCTACTCCAGCTGACGTGTTTCTGTCCACAGGTTCTACTCCAGCTGACGTGGTTCTGTCTACAGGTTCTACTCCAGCTGACGTGTTTCTGTCCACAGGTTCTACTCCAGCTGACGTGTTTCTGTCTACAGGTTCTACTCCAGCTGACGTGGTTCTGTCTACAGGTTCTACTCCAGCTGACGTGGTTCTGTCTACAGGTTCTACTCCAGCTGACGTGGTTCTGTCTACAGGTTCTATCTCGTGGGTCACGGCTACTCCAGCTGACGTGGTGAAGAGCAGACTACAGGCTGACGCTCTACACGCTAGGAAATACAGAGGGATTGTCCACTGCGTCGTTCAGAGCTACAAGACCGAGGGGATACATGTAAGCGAACAGACACACAGTACACACTGGGCCCGTTTCCCAGACCCCCATTAAGTCTGTAGACCTGGACAAAGCAGCACTTTATAGGTGAAGATCATTGAACATGCTTCTTTGTCCATGTGTAGGTCTAATCTTTGTACGGGAAACCAGCCCACCGTGTAGTAATTTAACATCGATTCATCACTACATTTTCATTTGTAAAGTAATACAGTAGCCTGCGGTTTTGGTGTAGCTTTGTGGCAACATAGATAATTGCTGACACTACTAGTAGCTGCAGGTTTTATTCCCGTCAGCTTTTAAAGTTTATACTCAGGTGAACCCAACTCAACATGTCCTGTAAAAGTCACAAGGGCGAGACGAGATCTGTTCCAAAGAAAAGTTATTAACTAACTACCAAGGTCGTTCCTAGGTTAAGAGGGAGTTCAAGCAGGTTTTGGTCAATTTGTGATGTAACAAAATAGCCAATAGTATTATGTCACACCCCCCCCCCCAAGTGACCAGACAGATCTTGTTCAAATGTGTTTTGGCAGACAGCGACTGATCATAGACATTTGATCAATACCTGTCAATAATTTAACAAGAGAGGCACTTGGCCTGAATAAGCTTGAATAGGTGTTAACCATGTGGTTTCAGCGATTATGTTTGTTTGGTTGGCTGTTATGAACATTAGGATATTAAGTTTTAATTGAATTCCTTTTTCTTTCTTTTTTTACACGTTATGTAATTATTTTCTCTCTCTCTCTCTCTCTCTCCAGGTCTTCTTCCGCGGAGCCTCCGTGAACGCTATCCGGGGCTTTCCAATGAGCGCCACCATGTTTCTGGGCTACGAACTCTCTCTGCAGTTCTTCAGGGGTCTCTAGTATCTACACAAGGATTATAATGAGACATTATCTTGACAGTTATTCTCTTGTCCTAGGACACTCCAAATGGTTTCCTCAGGAAGATCATTTGAATCCTTGCAGAATGAAAGTAGGGAGTGTCTTGACTTGAGAATTGTTCTAGTTGAGAATTATCTGCGCTACTGCCATAATACAATCTATTTATAAAGTGTAAATACTAATTTCTTATATTAAGAAAATATCTTAAATTAAAGTGGCTTACATTAATTGACAAATGTATACATTTAAATATGTTGTGCTATAATATACAGTAACAGTATGCTTAATATATAGCTGTACTGCATAAATTAACTAGTTTTAGGACCCAACAGTTAACCAGTTCTAACCTCCATAATGATACGCACATGAATCATTATATTTTGTTGGTGCCAGGCTTTTAATTAAATTCTTTAAACTTTGTGATTTGTAAATAAGTATGAGAGAAATTAAATGTCATTCCACAAGGAGGCATAGTTTTGTACATTAATTTTTTCTTAAAAAGTTATTTTAAATGTGGGTTTTTTGGGGGGGGGGAATTCTTGTTACGGACTGTTTCTGTACACTTTTACTTGGAAAATCTAATAAACACATTGTTTCAATTTAAATTGTATTCTTTCTTTGAATCCTCTCCAAAAGTCAGTGCTTTCTAAATGACTGCAGTAACCTTAAAGATACTAGGCTACTGACGTGTAACAGTAATCGAGTAAACACAGTAACAAAAACATCAGGGGCCCACAACGTTGGCAGCTTGTTACTGAGCACATGTACGGGGGGGCAATGAAGAATCATTCTGAAGAACCTTATCTCAGGGCTGTGGGTGACTGATAAAGTCAGGTGGCAGGGTGCTTCTGTACAGCTGTCTTTACGCTATACAGTAATGCAGTGTTTCCCAAACTCTGTCCTGGGCCCCCATACCACACAACCCCCCCCCCCCCCCCCCCCCCCCCCCCCCACGTTTTTAATGAACTGTTGACTACAAACAACCTCCACTAGAAGGCGCTGTTCTCTAAAAAAAAAACTTTACCAGCTGATATCCTAGAGCAGGGGTTTTCAACCTCTGGGACCCCCAGCCAGTCCATATATTTACACTGTTCTAGAGTTAGTACCCCTGATTCAACTGAATAAATACCAAGCCCTTGATTAGGTTAAACAGAGGTAGCACAGGGCTACAACTAAATTGTGAAATGTCTGGTGGTCCTTGAAGAGAGGTTTGAAAACCAATGTCCTAGAGGACAATAATTATATGAAATATTGCTCTCTATATACACTGCATGACCAAAAGTATGTGGACACCTGCTTGTTGAACATCTAATTCCAAAGTCAAGGGGCATTCATATGGAGTTGCGCCCCCCCCCCCCCCCATATGGAGTTGCGTGGCTCACAGTCGGCGATCCAGTTCATCCCAAAGGTGTTCGATGGGGTTGAGGTCAGGGGCTCTGTGAAGGCCAGTCATGCTGAAACAGGAAAGGGACACAGTGTTGGAAGCACAGAATTGTCTAGAATGCCATTGTATGCTGTAGCATTAACATTTAACTTGAACTAAGGGGCCTAGCACGAACCATTATTCTTCCTCCACCAAACTTTACAGTTGGCACTAGGCATTCAGGCAGGTATTGTTCTCCTGGCATCCGCCTAACCCAGATTTGTCCGTTGTACTGCCAGATGGTGAAGTGTGATTCATCACTCCAGAGAACGCGTTTCCACTGCTCCAGAGTCCAATGGCGGTGAGCTTTACACCACTCCAGCCGACGCTTGTTATAGCGCATGGTGATCTTGGGCTTGTGTGCGGTTGCTCTGCCATGGAAACCCATTTCATGAAGCTCCCGAACAACAGTTATTGTGCCGACGTTGCTTCCAGAAGCAGTTTGGAACTCTGTAGTGAGTGTTGCTTCCAGAAGCAGTTTGGAACTCTGTAGTGAGTGTTGCTTCCAGAAGCAGTTTGGAACTCTGTAGTGAGTGTTGCTTCCAGAAGCAGTTTGGAACTCTGTAGTGAGTGTTGCTTCCAGAAGCAGTTTGGAACTCTGTAGTGAGTGTTGCTTCCAGAAGCAGTTTGGAACTCTGTAGTGAGTGTTGCTTCCAGAAGCAGTTTGGAACTCTGTAGTGAGTGTTGCTTCCAGAAGCAGTTTGGAACTCTGTAGTGAGTGTTGCAACCTCGGACAGATGATTTTTACGAGCTACATGCTTGGCGGTCCCGTTCTGTGAGCTTCTGTGGCCTTACCACTTCACAACTTAGCGGTTGTTGCTGTTTAGACGTTTCCACGTCGCAATAACAGCACTTACAGTTGACCGGGGCAGCTCTAGCAGGGCAGAAATTTGATGAATTGACTTGTTGGAAAGGTGGCATCCTATGACGGTCCCACATTGAAAGTCACTAAGCTCTTCAGTAAGGCCATTCTCCTGCCAAGCCAGGTCACCTGGTTGGATGGAAACGTTGCCAATAAAGGTGGTTATTGGGAGCTAATCAGCAGGCCTTTCTGTCCTTTTCAATGTTACTTTATTAGCCCACAGCACCGATGTCTTTCAGGATGTGTTACTGTTTGACCACTAACATTTCTATAATATGACATAACTTAACAACCAAACAAAGCTAAGGTTACGTTGTCCTTTCCTAAGGTTACGTTGTCCTTTCCTAAGGTTACGTTGTCCTTTCCTAAGGTTACGTTGTCCTTTCCTAAGGTTACGTTGTCCTTTCCTAAGGTTACGTTGTCCTTTCCTAAGGTTACGTTGTCCTTTCCTAAGGTTACATTGTCCTTTCCTAAGGTTACGTTGTCCTTTCCTAAGGTTACATTGTCCTTTCCTAAGGCTACGTTGTCCTTTCCTAAGGCTACGTTGTCCTTTCCTAAGGTTACATTGTCCTTTCCAGCACAGTTCCAGCAATTATGATGGATGTGTAACCAGGCAGTACAGAATGGCTCAACTCAGTTTGGCTCAGTAGTGGAAAGCAGGGGCGCAACTTTCACTGTGGACCCCCACACATGGTTATATCATAGGAATGTGATACAAAATGAGGCAACGGTGTGCTTTAGGACCATGCGGACGCCTGCAAGCTGTTTGGAGTGTTTATCCGACTGTAAAAAAAATACATAGACAAAAAAAAACACTGTTCTACCCATCGTTTGGGAAACACCCTATTTGATCTAATGATTTTTAATGTGCAAAGCTACCATGTTGTATTTGTGTTGCTTTAGAAAATAGACAATGAATTGTCTAGATGTACATTGTGATGATAAACATTTCCCTGACAGCCAGGTGTAGGTCCTGAAAGAAGAGGCATCTGATAAAACATCAGAGTAATATAAGATCTCCGTGGTTTCAGTTACTACAACGCCAAACAGCTGTAGTTATGGTTACTACGGTAACGTTGTGAACTGGACAAAGACTCAAGAGAGGACAGTCGTAAAACAAAACGATAGGCAATAAAATGGGAATAAAATGGTGAAAGATTAATTTTGTCATCCGTGTGTCAACAAAATCCATGATGACTGGTCTAGACAGAGAGATGGTGCCAGCCTGGGCCGCCATCCGTCCTCCATTGTGTGTGTGTGTGTGTGTGTGTGTGTGTGTGCGTGCGTGCATGCGTGTGTGTGCCGCCATCCGTCCTCCATTGTGTGTGTTTGTGTGTGTGTGTGTCTGTGTCTGTGTCTGTGTCTGTCTGTGTCTGTGTGTGTGTGTGTATGTGTGTGTCACCGTCCCTCCTCCACTGTCATTAAAATTTGCTGCAGTCCTGCAGGTACTGACCCATCAACCCACTGTATTAAGGCTACCAGAGAAGACCAAGCTTTTAGTCTGTTTCTGAAATGGAACTCGATTTCCTACATAGTGCACTACTTTAGACCAAAAGCACTACATATGGAATAGGGTGCTATTTCAGACTTATCCTTAGTTTCATCAGCTTTCCTGAATACATCAAATATTTAAACATCTATAATAGTTTCTATCTCTGGAGGAAATACAGCTGTAGATGGATGGATCTACTAACGACTGTGACCTGATATAACCCTGTAGATGGATGGATCTATTAACTACTGTGACCTGATATAACCCTCTATCTCTGGAGGACCCACGGTCCTAACTACTGTGACCTGATATAACCCTGTAGATGGATGGATCTACTAACGACTGTGACCTGATATAACCCTGTAGATGGATTTATCTACTAACGACTGTGACCTGATATAACCCTGTAGATGGATTTATCTACTAACTACTGTGACCTGATATAACCCTGTAGATGGATTTATCTACTAACGACTGTGACCTGATATAACCCTGTAGATGGATTTATCTACTAACTACTGTGACCTGATATAACCCTGTAGATGGATGGATCTACTAACGACTGTGACCTGATATAACCCTGTAGATGGATGGATCTACTAACGACTGTGACCTGATATAACCCTGTAGATGGATGGACCTACTAACTACTGTGACCTGATATAACCCTGTAGATGGATGGATCTACTAACTACTGTGACCTGATATAAGCCTGTAGATGGATGGATCTACTAACGACTGTGACCTGATATAACCCTGTAGATGGATTTATCTACTAACTACTGTGACCTGATATAACCCTGTAGATGGATGGATCTACTAACGACTGTGACCTGATATAAGCCTGTAGATGGATTTATCTACTAACTACTGTGACCTGATATAACCCTGTAGATGGATTTATCTACTAACTACTGTGACCTGATATAACCCTGTAGATGGATGGATCTACTAACGACTGTGACCTGATATAACCCTGTAGATGGAGATGGATCTATTAACTACAGTGACCTGATATAACCCTCTATCTCTGGAGGACCCACGGTCCTAACTACTGTGACCTGATATAACCCTGTAGATGGATGGATCTACTAACTACTGTGACCTGATATAAGCCTGTAGATGGATTTATCTACTAACTACTGTGACCTGATATAAGCCTGTATCTCTGCTGCTCCAGTACAGTACATCCATTGTCCTCTATTCTCCACTACACCCACACGGGCCTCACAGTGTGCACATGTAACAAACACACAGCTAGCACAAAGCCGGAGATGTCACAAACACACAGCTAGCACAAAGCAGGAGATGTCACAAACACACAGCTAGCACAAAGCAGGAGATGTCACAAACACACAGCTAGCACAAAGCAGGAGATGTCACAAACACACAGCTAGCACAAAGCAGGATATGTCACAAACACACAGCTAGCAACAAAGCAGGAGATGTCACAAACACACAGCAGGCACAAAGCAGGCGATGTCACAAACACACAGCAGGCACAAAGCAGGCGATGTCACAAACACACAGCTGGCACAAAGCAGGAGAGAACTGACATGCTCTTCTGCCCGTTTATTAGTTGTTGTCGACCTGTCGTGTATTTTTTTTGGAACACATCATGAATTCTGCAACATTGTTACCTCTCTGCGGTACCGGAGGTGACAGAGTGGAAAATCTATCGCTGTGCCCTTGAGCAAGGCACTTACCCCTAATTTGCCCCAGGGGTGCGGTATTACCATAGCTGACCCTGTAAAACAATACATTTCACTGCACCTATCCGGGTTTTGGAACAATAAAACATCAATTGTATTTGTATTTTATTACAAGAGGATCTTTTTGTGGTGGGGCCCACCTGATTGTACACTGTAGTATAATAATAATAATAATAATAATAATAATAATAATAATAATAATAATAATAATAATAATGATAATAATAATAATAATAGTAATAATAATAATAATGATAATAATAATAATGATAATAATGATAATAATAATAATAATAATAATAATAAATCAAGTACTTCATTTTAACCATACTGTATAATGTATCAATAAAGTTATGTCTCAACCATTAGCCTCCCGCCAAGGAATTCCGTCAACACCACATTATGAAAGTCTATTCTAAGCCATGGTCCCCTTACCCGGCAGGGTAGCCTAGTGGTTAGAGCGTTGGACTAGTAACCGGAAGGTTGCAAGTTCAAACCCCCGAGCTGACAAGGTTCAAATCTGTCGTTCTGCCCCTGAACAGGCAGTTAACCCACTGTTCCTAGGCCGTCATTGAAAATAAGAATTTGTTCTTAACTGACTTTTAAATGAAGGTAAAATAAATCAAAATATTCCATCCGCTGTAGCATGTGTAAGACTTCATGGTTATTTTTATTGGGAGGAGAGAGGAGGTTCAGTCAGGGCCAACCAGATGGTGTATTGTATTGAGTAAGGCAGTAAATCTATCACGGGACCAGGGGTTCCCACAGCTAAACAACACAGAATAAAACACTCTTTAATTACACCCTGTGGAAGACTTTCAACAAATACGGTTTAAACTTTTTTTTAATTAATCTTGATAAATGTATTTATGAAGACGCACATAAATGGGATGTGATAATGGTCTCTTCTGGCTCTGGCGGGGACTGCTGCTATTGCATAGTGTTGATGTTCATGATAAAATACGATTGTTGATGGGCGGTTTTTGTTTCGCATTTCAATTACAGCCCAAACTCACAACCGAGTTGTGTATCCACATGATAGAGTTAACAAAAACTGTCGGACCAGTGGACCCCAAACATACTGTAGTTTCAACTGTCAAAACAACAACAACTGTTGGGCCCCAAACATACTGTAGTTTCAACTGTCAAAACAACAACAACTGTTGGGCCCCAAACATACTGTAGTTTCAACTGTCAAAACAACAACTGTTGGGCCAGTGGACCCCAAACATACTGTAGTTTCAACTGTCAAAACAACAACTGTTGGGCCAGTGGACCCCAAACATACTGTAGTTTCAACTGTCAAAACAACAACAACTGTTGGGCCAGTGGACCCCAAACATACTGTAGTTTCAACTGTCAAAACAACTGTTGGGCCAGTGGACCCCAAACATACTGTAGTTTCAACTGTCAAAACAACTGTTGGGCCAGTGGACCCCAAACATACTGTAGTTTCAACTGTCAAAACAACAACAACTGTTGGGCCAGTGGACCCCAAACATACTGTAGTTTCAACTGTCAAAACAACTGTTGGACCCCAAACATATTGTAGTTTCAACTGTCAAAACAACAACTGTTGGGCCAGTGGACCCCAAACATACTGTAGTTTCAACTGTCAAAACAACTGTTGGGCCCCAAACATATTGTAGTTTCAACTGTCAAAACAACAACTGTTGGGCCAGTGGACCCCAAACATACTGTAGTTTCAACTGTCAAAACAACAACTGTTGGGCCAGTGGACCCCAAACATACTGTAGTTTCAACTGTCAAAACAACTGTTGGGCCAGTGGACCCCAAACATACTGTAGTTTCAACTGTCAAAACAACTGTTGGGCCAGTGGGCCCCAAACATACTGTAGTTTCAACTGTCAAAACAACAACAACTGTTGGGCCAGTGGACCCCAAACATACTGTAGTTTCAACTGTCAAAACAACAACTGTTGGGCCAGTGGACCCCAAACATACTGTAGTTTCAACTGTCAAAACAACTGTTGGGCCAGTGGGCCCCAAACATACTGTAGTTTCAACTGTCAAAACAACAACAACTGTTGGGCCAGTGGACCCCAAACATACTGTAGTTTCAACTGTCAAAACAACAACTGTTGGGCCAGTGGGCCCCAAACATACTGTAGTTTCAACTGTCAAAACAACTGTTGGGCCAGTGGACCCCAAACATACTGTAGTTTCAACTGTCAAAACAACTGTTGGGCCAGTGGACCCCAAACATACTGTAGTTTCAACTGTCAAAACAACAACTGTTGGACCAGTGGGCCCCAAACATACTGTAGTTTCAACTGTCAAAACAACTGTTGGGCCCCAAACATACTGTAGTTTCAACTGTCAAAACAACTGTTGGGCCCCAAACATACTGTAGTTTCAACTGTCTAAACAACAACTGTTGGGCCAGTGGACCCCAAACATACTGTAGTTTCAACTGTCAAAACAACTGTTGGGCCCCAAACATACTGTAGTTTCAACTGTCAAAACAACTGTTGGGCCAGTGGACCCCAAACATACTGTAGTTTCAACTGTCAAGACAACAACTGTTGGGCCAGTGGACCCCAAACATACTGTAGTTTCAACTGTCAAAACAACTGTTGGGCCAGTGGACCCCAAACATACTGTAGTTTCAACTGTCAAAACAACAACTGTTGGGCCCCAAACATATTGTAGTTTCAACTGTCAAAACAACTGTTGGGCCCCAAACATACTGTAGTTTCAACTGTCTAAACAACAACTGTTGGACCAGTGGACCCCAAACATACTGTAGTTTCAACTGACAAAACAACTGTTGGGCCAGTGGACCCCAAACATACTGTAGTTTCAACTGTCAAAACAACAACAACTGTTGGGCCAGTGGACCCCAAACATACTGTAGTTTCAACTGTCAAAACAACTGTTGGGCCAGTGGACCCCAAACATACTGTAGTTTCAACTGTCAAAACAACTGTTGGGCCCCAAACATACTGTAGTTTCAACTGTCAAAACAACAACAACTGTTGGGCCAGTGGACCCCAAACATACTGTAGTTTCAACTGTCAAAACAACAACTGTTGGGCCAGTGGACCCCAAACATATTGTAGTTTCAACTGTCAAAACAACAACTGTTGGGCCAGTGGACCCCAAACATACTGTAGTTTCAACTGTCAAAACAACTGTTGGGCCAGTGGACCCCAAACATACTGTAGTTTCAACTGTCAAAACAACAACTGTTGGGCCAGTGGACCCCAAACATACTGTAGTTTCAACTGTCAAAACAACAACTGTTGGACCAGTGGACCCCAAACATACTGTAGTTTCAACTGTCAAAACAACTGTTGGGCCAGTGGACCCCAAACATACTGTAGTTTCAACTGTCAAAACAACAACTGTTGGACCAGTGGACCCCAAACATACTGTAGTTTCAACTGTCAAAACAACTGTTGGGCCAGTGGACCCCAAACATACTGTAGTTTCAACTGTCAAAACAACTGTTGGGCCAGTGGACCCCAAACATACTGTAGTTTCAACTGTCAAAACAACAACAACTGTTGGGCCAGTGGACCCCAAACATACTGTAGTTTCAACTGTCAAAACAACAACTGTTGGGCCAGTGGACCCCAAACATATTGTAGTTTCAACTGTCAAAACAACAACTGTTGGGCCAGTGGACCCCAAACATACTGTAGTTTCAACTGTCAAAACAACAACTGTTGGACCCCAAACATACTGTAGTTTCAACTGTCAAAACAACAACTGTTGGACCCCAAACATACTGTAGTTTCAACTGTCAAAACAACAACTGTTGGGCCAGTGGACCCCAAACATACTGCAATTTCAACTGTCAAAACAACAACTCTTGGGCCAGTGGACCCCAAACATACTGTAGTTTCAACTGTCAAAACAACTGTTGGGCCAGTGGACCCCAAACATACTGTAGTTTCAACTGTCAAAACAACTGTTGGGCCAGTGGACCCCAAACATACTGTAGTTTCAACTGTCAAAACAACTGTTGGGCCAGTGGACCTCAAACATACTGTAGTTTCAACTGTCAAAACAACTGTTGGGCCCCAAACATACTGTAGTTTCAACTGTCAAAACAACTGTTGGACCCCAAACATACTGTAGTTTCAACTGTCAAAACAACTGTTGGACCCCAAACATACTGTAGTTTCAACTGTCAAAACAACAACAACTGTTGGACCAGTGGACCCCAAACATACTGTAGTTTCAACTGTCAAAACAACTGTTGGACCCCAAACATACTGTAGTTTCAACTGTCAAAACAACAACTGTTGGGCCAGTGGACCCCAAACATACTGTAGTTTCAACTGTCAAAACAACTGTTGGGCCAGTGGACCCCAAACATACTGTAGTTTCAACTGTCAAAACAACTGTTGGGCCAGTGGACCCCAAACATACTGTAGTTTCAACTGTCAAAACAACTGTTGGACCAGTGGACCCCAAACATACTGTAGTTTCAACTGTCAAAACAACAACAACTGTTGGGCCCCAAACATACTGTAGTTTCAACTGTCAAAACAACAACAACTGTTGGACCAGTGGACCCCAAACATACTGTAGTTTCAACTGTCAAAACAACAACAACTGTTGGGCCAGTGGACCCCAAACATACTGTAGTTTCAACTGTCAAAACAACTGTTGGACCAGTGGACCCCAAACATACTGTAGTTTCAACTGTCAAAACAACAACTGTTGGGCCAGTGGACCCCAAACATACTGTAGTTTCAACTGTCAAAACAACAACAACTGTTGGGCCCCAAACATATTGTAGTTTCAACTGTCTAAACAACAACTGTTGGACCAGTGGACCCCAAACATACTGTAGTTTCAACTGTCAAAACAACAACTGTTGGGCCAGTGGACCCCAAACATACTGTAGTTTCAACTGTCTAAACAACAACTGTTGGGCCAGTGGACCCCAAACATACTGTAGTTTCAACTGTCAAAACAACTGTTGGGCAGTGGACCCCAAACATACTGTAGTTTCAACTGTCAAAACAACTGTTGGGCCCCAAACATACTGTAGTTTCAACTGTCAAAACAACAACTGTTGGGCCAGTGGACCCCAAACATACTGTAGTTTCAACTGTCAAAACAACAACTGTTGGGCCAGTGGACCCCAAACATACTGTAGTTTCAACTGTCAAAACAACTGTTGGGCCAGTGGACCCCAAACATACTGTAGTTTCAACTGTCAAAACAACAACAACTGTTGGACCAGTGGACCCCAAACATACTGTAGTTTCAACTGTCAAAACAACTGTTGGGCCAGTGGACCCCAAACATACTGTAGTTTCAACTGTCAAAACAACAACAACTGTTGGACCAGTGGGCCCCAAACATACTGTAGTTTCAACTGTCAAAACAACAACAACTGTTGGGCCCCAAACATATTGTAGTTTCAACTGTCTAAACAACAACTGTTGGGCCAGTGGACCCCAAACATACTGTAGTTTCAACTGTCTAAACAACAACTGTTGGGCCAGTGGACCCCAAACATACTGTAGTTTCAACTGTCAAAACAACTGTTGGGCCCCAAACATACTGTAGTTTCAACTGTCTAAACAACTGTTGGGCCCCAAACATACTGTAGTTTCAACTGTCAAAACAACTGTTGGGCCCCAAACATACTGTAGTTTCAACTGTCAAAACAACAACTGTTGGACCAGTGGACCCCATACATACTGTAGTTTCAACTGTCAAAACAACTGTTGGGCCAGTGGACCCCAAACATACTGTAGTTTCAACTGTCAAAACAACTGTTGGGCCTGTGGACCCCAAACATATTGTAGTTTCAACTGTCAAAACAACTGTTGGGCCCCAAACATATTGTAGTTTCAACTGTCTAAACAACAACTGTTGGGCCAGTGGACCCCAAACATACTGTAGTTTCAACTGTCTAAACAACAACTGTTGGGCCAGTGGACCCCAAACATACTGTAGTTTCAACTGTCAAAACAACAACTGTTGGGCCAGTGGACCCCAAACATACTGTAGTTTCAACTGTCAAAACAACTGTTGGGCCAGTGGACCCCAAACATACTGTAGTTTCAACTGTCAAAACAACTGTTGGGCCAGTGGGCCCCAAACATACTGTAGTTTCAACTGTCAAAACAACTGTTGGGCCAGTGGACCCCAAACATACTGTAGTTTCAACTGTCAAAACAACAACAACTGTTGGGCCAGTGGACCCCAAACATACTGTAGTTTCAACTGTCAAAACAACTGTTGGGCCAGTGGACCCCAAACATACTGTAGTTTCAACTGTCAAAACAACTGTTGGGCCAGTGGACCCCAAACATACTGTAGTTTCAACTGTCAAAACAACTGTTGGACCCCAAACATACTGTAGTTTCAACTGTCAAAACAACAACTGTTGGACCAGTGGACCCCAAACATACTGTAGTTTCAACTGTCAAAACAACTGTTGGGCCAGTGGACCCCAAACATACTGTAGTTTCAACTGTCAAAACAACAACTGTTGGGCCAGTGGACCCCAAACATACTGTAGTTTCAACTGTCAAAACAACTGTTGGGCCAGTGGACCCCAAACATACTGTAGTTTCAACTGTCTAAACAACAACTGTTGGGCCAGTGGACCCCAAACATACTGTAGTTTCAACTGTCAAAACAACTGTTGGGCCCCAAACATACTGTAGTTTCAACTGTCAAAACAACTGTTGGGCCAGTGGACCCCAAACATACTGTAGTTTCAACTGTCAAAACAACAACAACTGTTGGACCAGTGGACCCCAAACATACTGTAGTTTCAACTGTCAAAACAACTGTTGGGCCAGTGGACCCCAAACATACTGTAGTTTCAACTGTCAAAACAACAACTGTTGGGCCAGTGGACCCCAAACATATTGTAGTTTCAACTGTCAAAACAACAACTGTTGGGCCAGTGGACCCCAAACATACTGTAGTTTCAACTGTCAAAACAACAACAACTGTTGGGCCCCAAACATATTGTAGTTTCAACTGTCAAAACAACTGTTGGGCCAGTGGACCCCAAACATACTGTAGTTTCAACTGTCAAAACAACAACTGTTGGGCCAGTGGACCCCAAACATACTGTAGTTTCAACTGTCAAAACAACTGTTGGGCCAGTGGGCCCCAAACATACTGTAGTTTCAACTGTCAAAACAACAACAACTGTTGGACCCCAAACATACTGTAGTTTCAACTGTCAAAACAACTGTTGGGCCAGTGGACCCCAAACATACTGTAGTTTCAACTGTCAAAACAACTGTTGGGCCAGTGGACCCCAAACATACTGTAGTTTCAACTGTCAAAACAACTGTTGGGCCAGTGGACCCCAAACATACTGTAGTTTCAACTGTCAAAACAACAACTGTTGGACCAGTGGACCCCAAACATACTGTAGTTTCAACTGTCTAAACAACTGTTGGGCCCCAAACATACTGTAGTTTCAACTGTCAAAACAACTGTTGGGCCCCAAACATACTGTAGTTTCAACTGTCAAAACAACAACTGTTGGACCAGTGGACCCCATACATACTGTAGTTTCAACTGTCAAAACAACTGTTGGGCCAGTGGACCCCAAACATACTGTAGTTTCAACTGTCAAAACAACTGTTGGGCCTGTGGACCCCAAACATATTGTAGTTTCAACTGTCAAAACAACAACTGTTGGGCCCCAAACATATTGTAGTTTCAACTGTCTAAACAACAACTGTTGGGCCAGTGGACCCCAAACATACTGTAGTTTCAACTGTCAAAACAACAACAACTGTTGGGCCCCAAACATATTGTAGTTTCAACTGTCTAAACAACAACTGTTGGGCCAGTGGACCCCAAACATACTGTAGTTTCAACTGTCAAAACAACAACTGTTGGGCCAGTGGACCCCAAACATACTGTAGTTTCAACTGTCAAAACAACTGTTGGGCCAGTGGACCCCAAACATACTGTAGTTTCAACTGTCAAAACAACTGTTGGGCCAGTGGGCCCCAAACATACTGTAGTTTCAACTGTCAAAACAACTGTTGGGCCAGTGGACCCCAAACATACTGTAGTTTCAACTGTCAAAACAACAACAACTGTTGGGCCAGTGGACCCCAAACATACTGTAGTTTCAACTGTCAAAACAACTGTTGGGCCAGTGGACCCCAAACATACTGTAGTTTCAACTGTCAAAACAACTGTTGGGCCAGTGGACCCCAAACATACTGTAGTTTCAACTGTCAAAACAACTGTTGGACCCCAAACATACTGTAGTTTCAACTGTCAAAACAACAACTGTTGGACCAGTGGACCCCAAACATACTGTAGTTTCAACTGTCAAAACAACAACTGTTGGGCCAGTGGACCCCAAACATACTGTAGTTTCAACTGTCAAAACAACTGTTGGGCCAGTGGACCCCAAACATACTGTAGTTTCAACTGTCTAAACAACAACTGTTGGGCCAGTGGACCCCAAACATACTGTAGTTTCAACTGTCAAAACAACTGTTGGGCCCCAAACATACTGTAGTTTCAACTGTCAAAACAACTGTTGGGCCAGTGGACCCCAAACATACTGTAGTTTCAACTGTCAAAACAACAACAACTGTTGGACCAGTGGACCCCAAACATACTGTAGTTTCAACTGTCAAAACAACTGTTGGGCCAGTGGACCCCAAACATACTGTAGTTTCAACTGTCAAAACAACAACTGTTGGGCCAGTGGACCCCAAACATATTGTAGTTTCAACTGTCAAAACAACAACTGTTGGGCCAGTGGACCCCAAACATACTGTAGTTTCAACTGTCAAAACAACAACAACTGTTGGGCCCCAAACATATTGTAGTTTCAACTGTCAAAACAACTGTTGGGCCAGTGGACCCCAAACATACTGTAGTTTCAACTGTCAAAACAACAACTGTTGGGCCAGTGGACCCCAAACATACTGTAGTTTCAACTGTCAAAACAACTGTTGGGCCAGTGGGCCCCAAACATACTGTAGTTTCAACTGTCAAAACAACAACAACTGTTGGACCCCAAACATACTGTAGTTTCAACTGTCAAAACAACTGTTGGGCCAGTGGACCCCAAACATACTGTAGTTTCAACTGTCAAAACAACTGTTGGGCCAGTGGACCCCAAACATACTGTAGTTTCAACTGTCAAAACAACAACTGTTGGACCAGTGGACCCCAAACATACTGTAGTTTCAACTGTCAAAACAACAACTGTTGGGCCAGTGGACCCCAAACATACTGTAGTTTCAACTGTCAAAACAACAACTGTTGGGCCAGTGGACCCCAAACATACTGTAGTTTCAACTGTCAAAACAACTGTTGGGCCAGTGGACCCCAAACATACTGTAGTTTCAACTGTCAAAACAACAACTGTTGGGCCAGTGGACCCCAAACATACTGTAGTTTCAACTGTCAAAACAACAACAACTGTTGGGCCCCAAACATGTTGTAGTTTCAACTGTCAAAACAACAACAACTGTTGGGCCAGTGGACCCCAAACATACTGTAGTTTCAACTGTCAAAACAACTGTTGGGCCAGTGGACCCCAAACATACTGTAGTTTCAACTGTCAAAACAACAACTGTTGGGCCAGTGGACCCCAAACATACTGTAGTTTCAACTGTCAAAACAACAACAACTGTTGGGCCCCAAACATGTTGTAGTTTCAACTGTCAAAACAACAACAACTGTTGGGCCAGTGGACCCCAAACATACTGTAGTTTCAACTGTCAAAACAACTGTTGGGCCAGTGGACCCCAAACATACTGTAGTTTCAACTGTCTAAACAACTGTTGGACCCCAAACATACTGTAGTTTCAACTGTCAAAACAACTGTTGGGCCCCAAACATATTGTAGTTTCAACTGTCAAAACAACAACAACTGTTGGACCAGTGGACCCCAAACATACTGTAGTTTCAACTGTCAAAACAACTGTTGGGCCAGTGGACCCCAAACATATTGTAGTTTCAACTGTCAAAACAACAACAACTGTTGGACCAGTGGACCCCAAACATACTGTAGTTTCAACTGTCAAAACAACTGTTGGGCCAGTGGACCCCAAACATACTGTAGTTTCAACTGTCAAAACAACAACAACTGTTGGACCAGTGGGCCCCAAACATACTGTAGTTTCAACTGTCAAAACAACAACTGTTGGGCCAGTGGACCCCAAACATACTGTAGTTTCAACTGTCAAAACAACAACTGTTGGGCCAGTGGACCCCAAACATACTGTAGTTTCAACTGTCAAAACAACTGTTGGGCCAGTGGACCCCAAACATACTGTAGTTTCAACTGTCAAAACAACTGTTGGGCCCCAAACATACTGTAGTTTCAACTGTCAAAACAACAACTGTTGGGCCAGTGGACCCCAAACATATTGTAGTTTCAACTGTCAAAACAACTGTTGGGCAGTGGACCCCAAACATACTGTAGTTTCAACTGTCAAAACAACAACAACTGTTGGGCCAGTGGACCCCAAACATACTGTAGTTTCAACTGTCAAAACAACTGTTGGACCAGTGGACCCCAAACATACTGTAGTTTCAACTGTCAAAACAACAACAACTCTTTGGCCAGTGGACCCCAAACATACTGTAGTTTCAACTGTCAAAACAACTGTTGGGCCAGTGGACCCCAAACATACTGTAGTTTCAACTGTCAAAACAACAACAACTGTTGGGCCCCAAACATATTGTAGTTTCAACTGTCAAAACAACTGTTGGGCCAGTGGACCCCAAACATACTGTAGTTTCAACTGTCAAAACAACTGTTGGGCCCCAAACATACTGTAGTTTCAACTGTCAAAACAACTGTTGGGCCAGTGGACCCCAAACATACTGTAGTTTCAACTGTCAAAACAACAACTGTTGGACCAGTGGACCCCAAACATACTGTAGTTTCAACTGTCAAAACAACTGTTGGGCCAGTGGACCCCAAACATACTGTAGTTTCAACTGTCAAAACAACAACTGTTGGACCCCAAACATACTGTAGTTTCAACTGTCAAAACAACAACAACTGTTGGACCAGTGGACCCCAAACATACTGTAGTTTCAACTGTCAAAACAACAACAACTGTTGGACCCCAAACATACTGTAGTTTCAACTGTCAAAACAACAACAACTGTTGGACCAGTGGACCCCAAACATACTGTAGTTTCAACTGTCAAAACAACAACAACTGTTGGGCCCCAAACATACTGTAGTTTCAACTGTCAAAACAACAATTGTTGGGCCAGTGGGCCCCAAACATACTGTAGTTTCAACTGTCAAAACAACAACTGTTGGACCCCAAACATACTGTAGTTTCAACTGTCAAAACAACAACAACTGTTGGACCCCAAACATACTGTAGTTTCAACTGTCAAAACAACAATTGTTGGGCCAGTGGGCCCCAAACATACTGTAGTTTCAACTGTCAAAACAACAACTGTTGGGCCCCAAACATATTGCATTTTCAACTGTCAAAACAACAACTGTTGGGCCAGTGGGCCCCAAACATACTGTAGTTTCAACTGTCAAAACAACAACTGTTGGGCCCCAAACATATTGCATTTTCAACTGTCAAAACAACAACTGTTGGGCCAGTGGGCCCCAAACATACTGTAGTTTCAACTGTCAAAACAACAACTGTTGGGCCCCAAACATATTGTAGTTTCAACTGTCAAAACAACAACTGTTGGGCCAGTGGGCCCCAAACATACTGTAGTTTCAACTGTCAAAACAACTGTTGGGCCAGTGGGCCCCAAACATACTGTAGTTTCAACTGTCAAAACAACTGTTGGGCCCCAAACATACTGTAGTTTCAACTGTCAAAACAACTGTTGGGCCAGTGGGCCCCAAACATATTGTAGTTTCAACTACCAAAACAACAACTGTTGGGCCCCAAACATATTTTAGTTTCAACTGTCAAAACAACTGTTGGGCCTCAAACATATTGTAGTTTCAACTACCAAAACAACAAAAAACAAACAAATACACACTCTGTACACTGACGCGTCCAAATCACATATTTATCCTTTTTGGAGCAGGATATTTTTGCTATTTAAAGGCACTGTGATGGACTAATGTAATTACATCAAGATGCTGTTGTGACACGTAACAGAGGGTCTGGGCTGCTTGTAATATTCTCCTCCACATTAGATCTGCTGCAGTCCACTGTACTGTCCCCTCTCCCCTCCTGCGGCGATAGTGTGTACATCCCAAATGGCACCCTATTCCTTATATAGTGCACTAATTTTGACTAGAGCATTATGGGAAAATTTGTCCCATTTGGGATGAGTCCAGTGTCTTCAGTGGGAAGGAAGGAACTTTTCTTCAGGCTCTGGAAATGTCCGCAATTATTTTTACCTCTTCAGGTTCTCTCTCTCTCTCTCTCTGTCTCGCTCGTTCTCTCTCTCTCCGCACTAAAATCCATTAATACTTTGATTTAAATTTGCTCTGTGTGTAATTAATTAAAATATTACTAAATTAGAATATTCTGTCCTGCTGGAATACATCTCAAGAAGATATTATCAGATATTTGGATTGCACTGGATAACTTGGCAAAGATGAGAAAACGTACTCAAGTTACCCTTATATTGCCGTAGCAATTTCTCAGCACATATCAGGTTATAGTTAGAATTACACATTAACACCACTGCATTATTTATTACAATATGTTAATATCATATTGATTAAGATTGATATAGGTTCTTCAACTCATTACAGAAAAAAGGTAACCGAGTGGGAGGTAGTGGTAACTCCAGAGGGATTTTGACAAGTCATTCATTATGAGTTCAATAGTAAATAGCTGAAATCCACTTTCGGTCAACATTGTGTCTTCGTACTTATATGAAATGATGTCCGTAAATTGTAAAAGTATATCCCTTTAATGGAATTCATTTAATTCAAGTACATTTCTAGGTTCAAAGTGAGCAGATATTTACATATTAACCCCCGAATGAGATGTGAAATTACTGGGATGACGTGGGTTCCATAATAAACAAGAGTGTAATCAGGAGAATAGGAGAGAGTTAGAGACCATCCAAAGGGAACTACCATTCCTTGACACTTTGTCTCTGAGCTCTGAATACGGTTGATGGTTGGTTCACTCACTGGTTACGACAACACTGTAGTCAATCTCATTTAACCCCCTCTAAACTAGGTTCATCATTTACATTAGCTACGTTCATGATTTCAACTAGCCTCTACAGGGGCATGATGTCATGAGGTTTCTATCTATTCACTGACCCTTTACTCTATTGGCTCCATTTCATACGGAATACATGTGAAATAGGAGACCTCCCAGACTGAGATACAACACATCATGTGAAATAGGAGACCTCCCAGACTGGGATACAACACATCATGTGAAATAGGAGACCTCCCAGACTGAGATACAACACATCATGTGAAATAGGAGACCTCCCAGACTGAGATACAACACATCATGTGAAATAGGAGACCTCCCAGACTGGGATACAACACATCATGTGAAATAGGAGACCTCCCAGACTGAGATACAACACATCATGTGAAATAGGAGACCTCCCAGACTGAGATACAACACATCATGTGAAATAGGAGACCTCCCAGACTGAGATACAACACATCATGTGATATAGGAGACCTCCCAGACTGAGATACAACACATCATGTGAAATAGGAGACCTCCCAGACTGAGATACAACACATCATGTGAAATAGGAGACCTCCCAGACTGAGATACAACACATCATGTGAAATAGGAGACCTCCCAGACTGGGATACAACACATCATGTGAAATAGGAGACCTCCCAGACTGAGATACAACACATCATGTGAAATAGGAGACCTCCCAGACTGAGATACAACACATCATGTGAAATAGGAGACCTCCCAGACTGAGATACAACACATCATGTGAAATAGGAGACCTCATGGCTATGTGAGTTTGTCGTGTTTAATCTCCCCACTAATGTTCTCTCTTGTTGTATGTGAGTGTTGTATTACCTCAGCAGAACACCTGCTATGGGCTTGATGTAGGAGTTCTGCAATAACAGACAGACAATGGATTCCTTGGTTACACATGCCCTGCAGCCTCACACACCTCGCAGCCTCACAACAGAGGCTTGGTTACACACTGTCACACCCTGATCTGTTTCACCTGTCTTCGTGATTGTCTCCACCCCCCTCCAGGTGTCACTCATCGTCCCCATCACCCCCTGTGTATTTATACCTGTGTTCTCTATCTGTCTGTTGCCAGTCCGTCTTGTTTGTTCAAGTCAACCAGTGGGTTTTTCTATCAGCGCTTGCTTTTCCCCATCGCTCTCTTTTCTCATCCTCCTGGTTTTCCCCATCTCCCTCTTTTCTCATCCTCCTGGTTTTCCCCATCTCTCTCTTTTCTCGTCCTCCTGGTTTTGGTGCAACATCAGTGCTCCCAAATCCCTTGGCTTCAATCTGATCAGTGCTCCTACAGTACCATTGGCTTCAATCTGATCAGTGCTCCTAAAGTACCATTGGCTTCAATCTGATCAGTGCTCCTACCCTTGGCATCTACAATATAAATTTAATGCATGTATCTATGTGTCACCGAAATCAATAATAAATTATATTGAATATCTCTTAATACCTCTTTGTTGTCACCCCGTAGTCTATTGTAGGTCTATAAGTTCTCTACTCAAGTCTGCCTGTTCTGTAGGCCTATAAGTTCTCTACTCAAGTCTGCCAAAAAGCATAATGGGTTCTAAATAACAATATAACAGCACATTGTAGACAATCTTTATCCATTAAAAATATTTTACAATAAGTAATATACATTACCAGAAATAACCATTTGGTGTCCATGAAATCTACTAAATCCGGACTATATAAAGTTGACTTGAACTATTCTAGGGGATACAAAAATGCGAACCGTGTATGTTGTGATATTTTCAGTATCTTTCTTTGGAGAAGCTTGAAGTGGTAGTATGAATAGTGAAGGGGGCGGTAGGGAGAGGAAAATAGACGAGAGAGGGGGTAGACTGAGGGCGTGCGATACTACTGGAGCATTTACCGGTGGAGGATACAGACAGACAGACTGGTTGGTTGGGGACCGAGAGAGCCGCTGCCTGACTTTCTCCAGTCGTTCTAAGGTTTGTAAAACTACCGATCAATTCATTCTGAGGAACAACAATTTACCATAGCTGGAACACGTTTTGACTCTCCACTTGACTGGTACTGAAACCAGCTAGGGCTACTGGTAGTGCGAACTGAAGTCGAAGATGGAGAAAGGGTTGGGCACGCGATGGTTTCAAGGCGTGTTGAGCTGTTAGTTTCAGCACCGTGTTGTTGGAAGAAGACAAGAGTGCTCATGGTTGTTGCCTATTTTGACACCATAATCTCGCCGTAGGTGAGGGGGAATTTGTGTCCACCTCAAAGCTATTGAGCGCGGTTGAGAAAGGAGAGATGCGTGTGTGTAACGCTGATGTTTTTCCCGGAATGGGCAGTTGTTGTGCATGCATTAGATAGTCTATTGAGATGCTCTATTCGATGAGCGAATGGTTTGAACAAAATATTGACATGTCTATTGTGTTGTTTAAGTTGTACATGCATGTTATATGTTGTATGCGTAGACCAGCGTGTTTTTGTTGACGGTGTAGGTAACCAGTCTGTTGAAATGAGCCACATTCAGGTTATGGACACATTAAATATTTGATGTGATGCTAAATTGATTAGCCAATATATGCATGCTATATGCACTCACAACGTGTGTGTGTGTGTGTGTGTGTGAGAGAGAGAGAGAGAGATAATGTAAACATAAGTATACAGACTACAGAAACATCTAGTACACACACTGGTCCACCAATTAGACCATGTTAACCCTTGTTGTTGAGAACTAAAGGATGAGTTCAAAATTTACAGTCAGTGCCAGTGTTTCACCATTAGCCTACCAATGGTAATACTTTTGACAGTTGCTTATAGCTGAAAGCAACATCCTCCAGCCATGTAAGTACAGTAGCCTATCAGAGCTTGGAGGCAGCCAACCCTACAGTTCATTCATGCAACCCTCATTCATGTTAAGTGCGAGAACCTTTTGGACAAAGATGTCATAATATGCAGTGAGGTCATATAGATTGCTTTGTTTGCATCCAATGCTAAAATGTTCAAGTAAAACACCTACAGTGTATGTTGTGACAATTGTATAGCTCTAATATTAGCCTACAGCCTCCAGCAGCTGCTGAGGAGGAAATGCCACACAGGCTTGCCTGTCACCTAGTTGGAAAGAGATGAATTGTCTTGTCAGTAGTGGGCTGACGATGACAGATGTGGAGATGGAGAGTTTGATGATTCCTGTTCGAGTTCTATTCTGTTAGCAGAGGAGATAGAGGGGGAGAGAGTGAGAGAGGGGAGAAGGAGAGAGAGGGGGGGAGAAGGGGGGAGAGAGAGGGGGGAGAGAAAGAAAGAGAGGGGGAGAGAGAGATAGAAAGAGGGAGGGGGAGAGAGAGAAAAGAGAGGGGGAGAGAGAGATAAAAAGAGAGGGGAGAGAGAGATAGGGAGGGGGAGAGAAAAAAGAGAGGGGGAGAGAGAGATAGGGAGGGGGAGAGAGAAAAGAGAGAGGGAGAGAGAGATAGAAAGAGGGAGGGGGAGAGAGAAAAAAGAGAGGGGGAGAGAGAGATAGAAAGAGGGAGGGGGAGAGAGAGAAAAGAGTGGGAGAGAGAGATAGAAAGAGGGAGGGGGAGAGAGAAAAGAGAGGGGGAGAGAGAGATAGAAAGAGGGAGGGGGAGAGAGAGAAAAGAGAGGGAGAGAGAGATAGAAAGAGGGAGGGGGAGAGAGAGAAAAGAGAGGGGGAGAGAGAGATAAAAAGAGAGGGGAGAGAGAGATAGGGAGGGGGAGAGAAAAAAGAGAGGGGGAGAGAGAGATAGGGAGGGGGAGAGAGAAAAGAGAGAGGGAGAGAGAGATAGAAAGAGGGAGGGGGAGAGAGAAAAAAGAGAGGGGGAGAGAGAGATAGAAAGAGGGAGGGGGAGAGAGAGAAAAGAGAGGGAGAGAGAGATAGAAAGAGGGAGGGGGAGAGAGAGAAAAGAGAGGGGGAGAGAGAGATAGAAAGAGGGAGGGTGAGAGAGAGAAAAGAGAGAGGGAGAGAGAGATAGAAAGAGGGAATGGGAGAGAGAGAAAAGAGAGGGGAGAGAGAGCTAGAAAGAGGGTGGGGGAGAGAGAGAGAGAGATGAGGCCAGCTGCAGGCAGGGACTGAGCTGCTGAACCACAGAGGACTCAAACTGATGAATTATTAATACAATCTCCCACAGAAATAAACCTCAATCAAGATGTTGTGAGATGTTTATAATGCAATAATGAAAACAATAAAAAACTACTGTTACAATTACCTGGACAAATTGTCCCTGTGATGAGGATGTTACCATGCTGGTTCAAAGGATTTGCCTCGATCTGTATTTCCGTAGCCAGTAGACATAGTGTTTGCCAAATGGCACCTTATTCCCTATATAGTGCACTACTTTTTACCAGTGTCCCAAATGGCACCTTATTCCCTATATAGTGCACTACTTTTGACCAGAGGAGCTGATTGTAATTGAATAGAGCTTCTAGAACTGAAATGAAACCAGGTAAATGATAATGATTCTAATCTATAGTTGAAATGGTATGCTGATGGTCCCTAAGACCTTCATGGATAGAGCTTCTAATCCATCTGAAATTGTATGCTGATGGTCCCTAAGACCTTCATGGATAGAGATTCTAATCTATCTGAAATGGTATGCTGATGGTCCCCAAGAACTTCATGGATAGAGCTTCTAATCTATCTGAAATGGTATGCTGATGGTCCCCAAGAACTTCATGGATAGAGCTTCTAATCTATCTGAAATGGTATGCTGATGGTCCCCAAGAACTCCATGGATAGAGCTTCTAATCCATCTGAAATGGTATGCTGATGGTCCCCAAGAACTTCATGGATAGAGCTTCTAATCCATCTGAAATTGTATGCTGATGGTCCCCAAGAACTTAATGGATAGAGCTTCTAATCCATCTGAAATGGTATGCTGATGGTCCCCAAGAACTTCATGGATAGAGCTTCTAATCCATCTGAAATGGTATGCTGATGGTCCCTAAAAACTTCATGCCTGCTCAAAGGATGTTATCTGTGGGCTTATCTTTCCTTGCCAGACTTGTGTTGCTGTAAAGTGCCTAGACCCGTGGTACATATATTTGAAAATAAAAATGCACGCACGGAGGTGTACACACACACACACACACACACACAGCACAGTAACACACACAGTAGTGAAATCATATACACGTGCAGACCAGGTGAGATATACAGTTTTGATGATGGGTGGTTCAACGATTGTATCCATAAGTAGTTAGCAGCACCTCGCTACGCCCACAGTAACATCTGCTAAACGCGTGTATACGACCAATGACATCTGCTAAACACGTGTATACGACCAATGACATCTGCTAAACGCGTGTATACGACCAATGACATCTGCTAAACGCGTGTATACGACCAATGACATCTGCTAAACGCGTGTATACGACCAATGACATCTGCTAAACGCGTGTATACGACCAATGACATCTGCTAAACGCGTGTATACGACCAATGACATCTGCTAAACGCGTGTATACGACCAATGACATCTGCTAAACGCGTGTATACGACCAATGACATCTGCTAAACGCGTGTATACGACCAATGACATCTGCTAAACGCGTGTATACGACCAATGACATCTGCTAAACGCGTGTATACGACCAATGACATCTGCTAAACGCGTGTATACGACCAATGACATCTGCTAAACGCGTGTATACGACCAATGACATCTGCTAAACGCGTGTATACGACCAATGACATCTGTTAAACACGTGTATACGACCAGTAAATATTTGATTTGACCTCACTAATATTTGCCCTTTTAGTGTTTACAGTAGCCTAACAGTACAGAACAACACTGCTGTTGTTGTTGTTACACTAGGTTTTGCAGATGAGGACGATGAATCGTTTTGACGGAGGCTAATTAGACCCCACAGTGTAGAGGAGGGGGGGGTTCCCCAGGTGCCTCTCAGCAGGGGGTCAATAAGACAAGACCCCGCAGGAGGGGGGGGGGGTTGTTCAATGAGCTGAAACATTCACATTCTTCACAACCTTGCAGATAGAATTGTATTGAATAGAACAGCTGACATGATGATTCCCCAATTATTATTAGTTTTATCCGTTATTTAAACTAGGCAAGTCAGAACAAAAAAGAACAAATTCTTATTTACAATGACGGCCTAACCCAGCCAAAACCCTAACCCGGACAACGTTGGGCCAATTGTGCGCCGCCCTATGGGACTCCCAATCACGGCCGGTTGTGATACAGCCTGGAATCAATCTAGAAGAAAAAGAAACGCACACCTATTTAGGAGAGGTGCTGGCTAGCGGAGTAGACAACTTGAAAATAAAGGAGAGCCGCACACTCTAGGAGCTCAGATGCAAAAATGTAAAATCCAACGTTTCGACAGGCAAGCTGTCTTCATCAGAGTATAATGAGGCTGGAATCAAACCAGGGTCTGTAGTGACGCCTCTAGCACTGAGATGCAGTGCCTTTAGATTGCTGCTCCACTTGGGAGCCCCTAAATCTGTCTCTTCATTTCTGTCTGATTATTCTTGTCATGTTGCCCCCTCCCCAACAGACCCCGGGAACCTGGTTCTATGGTCACTGATAGGCCACTAACAGACCCCGGGAACCTGGTTCTGTGGTCACTGATAGGCCACTAACAGACCCCAGGAACCTGGTTCTGTGGTCACTGATAGGCCAATAACAGACCCCAGGAACCTGGTTCTGAGGTCACTGAATGACCACTAACAGACCCCAGGAACCTGGTTCTGTGGTCACTGAATGACCACTAACAGACCCCAGGAACCTGGTTCTGTGGTCACTGATAGGCCACTAACAGACCCCAGAAACCTGGTTCTGTGGTCACTGATAGGCCACTAACAGACCCCAGGAACCTGGTTCTGAGGTCACTGATAGGCCACTAACAGACCCCAGGAACCTGGTTCTGTGGTCACTGATAGGCCACTTACCGGCCAGCAGCACTTCGCTTTCTCTCTTCTATTTCACTAGAGGAGGAGGGAACCCCTCGTGGGCTCATTGAACCACTCCCGACAAACAAATTAGCGCCACTGTACAGTACCAGACAGATGACTGAGGGATGTTTTTGAGACCGCTCTAAACATAATTTCTGCTCTTATGCAGAGTAACGCTCTCCTCTAGTCCACAACCATTGTAGAAGCACTGATGTAAAGCAGCTGTTCAACATTTAAAAGTTCACTCTTAAGAAGGAAATAGAAAAACAGTGCCAAGTCAGTACGTGCCTACTAAGAGTCTGCCCAGTCAGATTAATGTAAACCCCTGAGTGAATCATGTGTTTGTATCACAATTTGTGTTGCTGATACTGACAATAGGCCTCGCTAGGATGGGTCTCGCTAGGATGGGCCTCGCTAGGATGGGCCTCGCTAGGATGGGTCTCGCTAGGATGGGCCTCGCTAAGATGGAATTTGCTAGGATGGGCCTCACTCTGATGGGCCTCGCTAGGATGGGTCTCGCTAGGATGGGTTTCACTAGGATGGGCCTTGTGTTAGTGTTCAAATACTGGAGAGTTGAGACCAAATCACGGACGCTGGACAGAGTGGATTTCAGTTGTAACAAAAGACAGTTTTAATGAGTCAGAGATATCTTGTCCCGCAGTTTTACGTGCACGGACCTAGTTCACATAACTCGGCAAGGAGCCAGGTGAAAAAGAGACCTATACAATGGTTACATACATTTTTATACATAGAATAAAGTAGGTGGAGTCTTGTCGTTTCGGTCTTCTTGACTGGTCGGAGGGTTGGAGGCGGGCCTTGCTCTAGCCAGAGCGGGCCCCATTGGTGCACAGCAAAAGTGCTTTGCTCTTGGGACCGGCCAGTTAGAGGGAGATGAGATGTGTGTTTATATAAGGAAGAGGGGGTCAGTCTTATGGCTGGGTGTATGTGTTCTTACGACGGAATGTCTTTGTTTATATGAGCTATGTGTATGAATATTTATATAACAAATCCCCCTCTTCACGTCTATTAGACGTGAAAACTATAGCAGAAAGGTGGCGGTTGCAATCGTGGGTATACATAAGGTGGTGCTCCTAACCTTGTCTGGTTTGCATGGTGGGTCTGTAGGTGTAGTGCTACGTTTGGGACGGGAGTGATTGGAGGGAGTGATATCAGGAAAGGAGTTAGGGACATGTGTAGGGGTTGGTGTATGCGATGTGGCAGGGTGAAATAGTTGTTCAATTAACCATGTGAAAGTCCTAGGGTTACTCCAAATATCAGTAGGAATATCACAAATAAGGGACCAGATATCCCCAGCCTCACCCAGAGAGGGAGAAATTTCCCTCTAACTGGGCGAGGTTCCCTTCTCAGGGGAGGCGGAGTTTGATGCCGCATCACCTGAGGAAGGAGTGTCTTCATTTGGAATCGAATTTAGGCCGCTCAAATCAGCTCTGACTTCAGTCAGTGTTCTAGAAGGAATTGGGGCTGGGGTGCAATGTGTAAGGCGGTGCCAAGGTGTGCCTGATTTACCTTTGACCTGGACTGAGTGTGAAGTAACCTCCTTCACTTCGTACGGTCCAGTCCACCTGGGTTCCAGCCACTTTCTCTTGTGGACTGTAACCCACACCCCGTCACCAACCTTTACCTTCAGTAGTGGCGTGTCCCCCGGCAGCTCCCCCTCCTGGACCTTGTGAACCTGGGTAGAGAGCGCTGCAGAGAGAACCGTCAGTTTTTTCACATAATTAGACATTACAATTTGTTGTACATCAAGGGCGGGCATATGACCTCCCTCCCTTGGTGGACCATGCATGACTCTACCAGTCATTATCCCATGAGGCACATACTTTAGCTATCTTAGCTTTTGCTTTTGGTTTGACGTTCCACCAGATTTTGGGATTGGGGCCTGTACACAGATCCAAATCTGTGGGTTATGCCAAATCTTTCTTCCACCTGTCTCAGGTGTTTGTTAAATGTAAGCCATTTGTCAAAATTGATTTGTCTTGGGATGCCATACCTGGGTATTAGTTTGGTTTGTAGCCACTTAAAGACTGACCTAGCATCCTCCCCTTTTGTTATTATTGCCTCTACCCATTTGGAGAACCTATCTACTATGACTAGGAGATAGAGTTTGCCTTTAGATACATTTTCGGGGCCCATGTCGGTGTAGTCTATACTAATATCCTGAAAACATGCATTAGGTATTACGTATGAGCCCATTGGTGTTTGATATGGTTTCTTTGGGTTGTGTCTGTCACAACCATTGCATTCGTCACAAAATAAATCATCGTCATAAAATAAGTCAGTCATATTTTTTATGTGAGGGTGCCACCAGATGTGCGAGGCCTTTTTGGAGGGTCTTTAGTTTGCCTTTGTGTGTGGGGCCATGTGTTTCTCATAAAAGTTCTGGGTCCATCAGTGTGGCCTGCTTCATGGGCATGGGCTGAGTCTGTATAGATATTCAGTCTTTCCTTTTCCTCTGATGAGGACCTGCGTCAATCCGATGATTTCAGCTAATTTGGCCGATGCTGGTTGAGGGATGATGGCTGATTGAAGGGTGACATCACGAGGTGAGCTGTTTTTTCAATAGCTTTTGCTACTGCAGCAACGTATCTGGAGCATGTTGACTGTCCTACCTCAATGTGGTCAAGTTTGAAGAGTAGTACATCAAGACCCTTCTCTCCCCCTCTTGTTTCTGGAATAGGACGGATGAGGTGAATCCTTCCCTTCCAGAAACATCCAAATGGAACTTGTTCTTGTAGTCAGGTGCCGTCAGAGCTGCTGCCGCTGATAGATCTGTTTTCAGGAGTGCTATGGCTGTTGATGCTTCAGCCGTCCAGGCCAGGGGTGCATGGAGGTTCCTTGATCGTAGGATGACCGGTGCTGCCACCCCCTCTGGGCCACACCCAATGGTACAACACCTGATAGGTGGGGTCAGGTGCATCATGTCTTCGTCCCAGTCTGCAGTGTAGAGGCAGTCATCAGTTTCTGTTGCATTGAGTGTGCAATGGATCTCAGCTTGGGGAGTCTTATATGGGTGCAGAGTGTAGATTTGAGCTTTCAGTTGGTTGAACTTAAACTGGATGTGAGGGGTGGCAGGCCCTGTGGGTAGGCATTTTAGCCAGTACACTTCTTGGGCTTCAGACAGTGTGGTCATCGGCAGGAGTGGCATCCTCATCATTCTTACTGGGTGATCAGGTGTTGAAGTGGGAGGGTTGGTTGTAATCTTGCTGCTCCTGCTGCATGTGTCTAGGAGAGGGTCCTCTTCCTGGTGCCCCTCCACGTCCTCTTCCTCTTTCTCTCCATTGCTGTTGCTGCGGGGAGAGTGGTTTCGTGCAATATCTGGCATAGTGACCGGGAATTCCTCAGTTATACCACTGGTAGTTTCCCCCTCTGTATGGTCCAGTGTAGGGGCCTCGTTGAGCCCGTTGCCGTTGCAGGATATACCGCTGTGGGGGAGGGTAATGGGGTGGTGGGGCTGCCTGCTGTTGGATCATCTGAGAGACAGTCTGTGCCACGATCTGAGTGTTATCTGGCTGCTCCCCTTGGTCTTGAGTTTCTACTGCAATCATTTGTTTGGGCGTGATGGCTGCAGACATTTTATCTAAGTCGTCTGATAATGTGTATAATGCGTTATTTAGGTATATTCAATCCTTACTATGTGGTGTTTATTTCTATCGTTGTATGCTTAGCCTGTCCCTGGTCGAGACAAAGGGGGTTATCAGTATGTGACGCCCGCCACGTGTGTATTTCACCGGTATTTTATTTGAATTTGTTCAGCGATTCGTTTAGGTATTTTCTATAAATGATTCTGCGATTTCCTTTTGGAACAATATATCAGTGAATATATGCGGTTCTATAACAATTTTCAGAGTAATTCTAGCTCTTTAGGAAATATAGATAGAATAGAAAAACCCAAAAATCAGTGTGTAGCTTTTAGCGTCTGTCAAACAAAGTCTGTACTAAGCTCGGCGGCTTATTTAAATACTTTCTAGAAACAATTCAGTAAGTTCCTTTATGAACTTATATCAGTAAATTCCAGCGATTCTATAGCAATTGTCAGAATAATTTTAAACTTTAGGCAATATCAACAGGAATGAAAAAAAACGAAAATCAGTATTCCATTCGATACTAAGGTGGCTTTGTCTACCAGCACGTGTGCATAATAGCCCAGTTACGTATCCCAACCTACTCCGCGACAAACGTTTCTTTCAATTTAATTTCCCCCATCTCCAAATCATGGAATGTCAACTCTGGTTCATCTTATGTTTATTGTTTGATGTGCAATAGCCACATCATTCCCGATCTCTGTCTAGTGGAAGGCCAAACTTACATATCCTATATCTATTCGACTACACCTCTAACATAACCAATTAAACAGTTTACAACTCATTCAATAGGATCTTTTACATGCAGATTCAGTCGATCTATTAATTAACTAAATCTCTAAACACAACCAATTAAACAGTTTAGAACTTATTCAATAGGAACTTTTACGTGCATACTACACTTCTAAACAAAACCAATTAAACAGTAAGCACTTATTTAATAGGAACTTTTACATGCATACTACACTTCTAATAATAGGCCAATTGATAAAAAATAAAAATACAAATAAAAAATAAAAACGAGCAAAACAAGATCTCCCCGATCAATGTCTTAGGTTCTTATGTAAGAAATTTGGGCACCGATTCATACTCACGCCCAGTACTTTCTGATCAAAATTTGGTTTAGGCTATAATACAATATGCAGATTTCGATATAACGGGCTCTGCTCACCTTTATATAGAGCGCTCCGATCAGATTTCCTGAGGCAAGATGAATGGCTGGGGAAGTCACTCTTCCGTCTGATTTTTTAGCCGTGATCAGTCTCGTCCTCTCACACTAACTTATAATAGATCGAATTCAAGAACAACCATCCTCTGCTACCAATTCTGTTAGTGTTCAAATACTGGAGAGTTGAGACCAAATCACGGACGCTGGACAGAGTGGATTTCAGTTGTAACAAAAGACAGTTTTAATGAGTCAGAGATATCTTGTCCCGCAGTTTTACGTGCACGGACCTAGTTCACATAACTCGGCAAGGAGCCAGGTGAAAAAGAGACCTATACAATGGTTACATACATTTTTATACATAGAATAAAGTAGGTGGAGTCTTGTCGTTTCGGTCTTCTTGACTGGTCGGAGGGTTGGAGGCGGGCCTTGCTCTAGCCAGAGCGGGCCCCATTGGTGCACAGCAAAAGTGCTTTGCTCTTGGGACCGGCCAGTTAGAGGGAGATGAGATGTGTGTTTATATAAGGAAGAGGGGGTCAGTCTTATGGCTGGGTGTATGTGTTCTTACGACGGAATGTCTTTGTTTATATGAGCTATGTGTATGAATATTTATATAACACTTGCAAGGATGGGCCTCGCTAGGATGGGCCTCGCTAGGATTGGCCTCGCTAGGATGGGTCTCGCTAGGATGGGTCTCACTAGGATGGGCCTCACTAGGATGGGTTTCGCTAGGATGGGCCTCACTCTGATGGGCCTCGCTAGGATGGGCCTCGCTAGGTCTCGCTAGGATGGTCTCGCTTGGATGGGCCTAGCTAGGATGGGTTTCGCTAGGATGGGTCTCTCTAGGATAGGCCTCGCTAGGATGGGTCTCGCTAGGATGGGCCTCGCTAGGATGGGCCTCACTCTGATGGGTCTCGCTAGGATGGGCCTCACTCTGATGGGACTCGCTAGGATGGGCCTCACTCTGATAGTTTTTGCGAGGATGGGCCTTACTCTGATTTATGGGTCTCGCTAGGATGGGCCTCACTCTGATGGGCCTTGCTAGGATGGGCCTCGCTAGGATGCGTTTCGCTAGGATGGGTCTCGCAAGGATGGGCCTCGCTAGGATGGGTCTCGCTAGGATGGCTCTCGCTTGGATGGGCCTCGCTAGGATGGGCCTCACTCTGATGGGTCTCGCTAGGATGGGCCTCACTCTGATGGGACTCGCTAGGATGGGCCTCACTCTGATAGTTTTTGCGAGGATGGGCCTTACTCTGATTTATGGGTCTCGCTAGGATGGGCCTCGCAAGGATGGGTTTCGCTAGGATGGGACTCGCTAGGATGGGCCTCGCTAGGATGGGTTTCGCTAGGATGGGCCTCACTCTGATGGGCCTCGCTAGGATGGGCCTCACTCTGATGGGTCTCGCTAGGATGGGGCTCGCTACGATAGGCCTCACTCTGATGGGTCTCGCTAGCATGGGTCTCACTCTGATGGGCCTCGCTAGGATGGGCCTCACTCTCTTGGGCCTCGCTAGGATGGGCCTCGCTAGGATGGGTTTCACTCTGATGGGCCTCGCAAGGATGGGCCTCGCTAGGATGAGCCTCGCAAGGATGGGCCTCGCTAGGATGAGCCTCGCTAGGATGGGCCTCGCTAGGATGGGCCTCGCTAGGATGGGTTTCACTCTGATGGGCCTCGCAAGGATGGGCCTCGCTAGGATGGCTCTCGCTAGGATGGGCCTCGCTAGGATGGGCCTCGCTTGGATGGGTTTCGCTAAGATGGGCCTCGCTAGGATGGGTCTCGCTAGGATGGGCCTCGCTAGGATGGAATTTGCTAGGATGGGCCTCACGCTGATGGGCCTCGCTAGGATGGGCCTCGCTAGGATGGGACTCGCTACGATTGGCCTCACTCTGATGGGCCTCGCTACGATGGGCCTTACGTGAGATCTAACAACTGCTGAGTCATATCCTCATCTGGCTGTTTGGACAACCAGGGAGGGAGTTCTCTGATGGCGTGACCAGCTGGTGCTAGGATGGGCCTCGCTAGGATGGGCCTCACTAGGATGGGTCTCGCTAGGATGGGCCTCACTCTGATGGGCCTCGCTAGGATGGGCCTCGCTAGGATGGGTTTCACTCTGATGGGCCTCGCAAGGATGGGCCTCGCTAGGATGGGCCTCGCTAGGATGGGCCTCACTAGGATTAGGTCTCGCTAGGATGGGCCTCACTAGGATGGCTCTCGCTAGGATGGGCCTCGCTAGGATGGGACTCGGTAGGATGGGCCTCGCTTGGATGGGTTTCGCTAGGATGGGCCTCACTCTGATGGGTCTCGCTAGGATGGGACTCGCTACGATGGGCCTCGCTACGATGGGCCTCGCTAGGATGGGCATCACTCGGATAGGCCTCGCTAGGATGGGCCTCGTTAGGATGGGCCTCACTAGGATTAGGTCTCGCTAGGATGGGCCTCACTCTGATGGGTCTCGCTAGGATGGGCCTCGCTAGGATGGGACTCGCTAGGATGGGCCTCGCTACGATGGGACTCGCTACGATTGGCCTCACTCTGATGGGCCTCGCTACGATGGGCCTTACGTGAGATCTAACAACTGCTGAGTCATATCCTCATCTGGCTGTTTGGACAACCAGGGAGGGAGTTCTCTGATGGCGTGACCAGCTGGTGCTAGGATGGGCCTCGCTAGGATGGGCCTCACTAGGATGGGTCTCGCTAGGATGGGCCTCACTCTGATGGGCCTCGCTAGGATGGGCCTCGCTAGGATGGGTTTCACTCTGATGGGCCTCGCAAGGATGGGCCTCGCTAGGATGGGCCTCGCTAGGATGGGCCTCACTAGGATTAGGTCTCGCTAGGATGGGCCTCACTAGGATGGCTCTCGCTAGGATGGGCCTCGCTAGGATGGGACTCGGTAGGATGGGCCTCGCTTGGATGGGTTTCGCTAGGATGGGCCTCGCTAGGATGGGCCTCACTAGGATTAGGTCTCGCTAGGATGGGCCTCACTAGGATGGCTCTCGCTAGGATGGGCCTCACTCTGATGGGTCTCGCTAGGATGGGCCTCGCTAGGATGGGACTCGCTAGGATGGGCCTCGCTACGATGGGACTCGCTACGATTGGCCTCACTCTGATGGGCCTCGCTACGATGGGCCTTACGTGAGATCTAACAACTGCTGAGTCATATCCTCATCTGGCTGTTTGGACAACCAGGGAGGGAGTTCTCTGATGGCGTGACCAGCTGGTGCTAGGATGGGCCTCGCTAGGATGGGCCTCACTAGGATGGGTCTCGCTAGGATGGGCCTCACTCTGATGGGCCTCGCTAGGATGGGCCTCGCTAGGATGGGTTTCACTCTGATGGGCCTCGCAAGGATGGGCCTCGCTAGGATGGGCCTCGCTAGGATGGGCCTCACTAGGATTAGGTCTCGCTAGGATGGGCCTCACTAGGATGGCTCTCGCTAGGATGGGCCTCGCTAGGATGGGACTCGGTAGGATGGGCCTCGCTTGGATGGGTTTCACTAGGATGGGCCTCGCTAGGATGGGCCTCACTAGGATTAGGGTCTCGCTAGGATGGGCCTCACTAGGATGGCTCTCGCTAGGATGGGCCTCACTCTGATGGGTCTCGCTAGGATGGGCCTCGCTAGGATGGGACTCGCTTGGATGGGCCTCGCTACGATGGTTACTCGCTACGATTGGCCTCACTCTGATGGGCCTCGCTACGATGGGCCTTACGTGAGATCTAACAACTGCTGAGTCATATCCTCATCTGGCTGTTTGGACAACCAGGGAGGGAGTTCTCTGATGGCGTGACCAGCTGGTGCTAGGATGGGCCTCGCTAGGATGGGCCTCACTAGGATGGGCTCGCTAGGATGGGCCTCACTCTGATGGGCCTCGCTAGGATGGGCCTCGCTAGGATGGGTTTCACTCTGATGGGCCTCGCAAGGATGGGCCTCGCTAGGATGGGCCTCGCTAGGATGGGCCTCACTAGGATTAGGTCTCGCTAGGATGGGCCTCACTAGGATGGCTCTCGCTAGGATGGGCCTCGCTAGGATGGGACTCACTCTGATGGGCCTCGCTACGATGGGCCTTACGTGAGATCTAACAACTGCTGAGGCATATCCTCATCTGGCTGTTTGGACAACCAGGGAGGGAGTTCTCTGATGGCGTGACCAGCTGGTGCCGATTCGCTCCCTCATCTTCCCGTTGGCCCCTTTCACCCCCCCGATCCATGTTAGCAGACCTGAAGGGCCTGAATATACACTGTATAAGTTCTGACAGGGTGACTGGTAATAGAGATGTACTTCTCCTGTTCCTCCTGCAGCCAGGACACCCACACTCTCACTGCCTCTAGTTGATGTAAGAAGTGGTTGTCCTGGTTACAACCCCTTAGACCTGTTGCTATGAAGCTAAACAGAGTGCTGTAGGAGGGAAGACAGCTAGGAAGACAGTTTGGAGCTCTGCACTGAACACAGTTCCTGGCACAGGTGCTGTATCCATTGTTTCTCCCTAAATATTGTCACTAGAGTCGTCACCCTTTAAAGGAGCATTGCTGAAGACAAGGTGTGGTACAATAAAATTACATCAGCTTCTGTTTGTAAAGAGGGGCAAAGTAACAAGCTCTGAAACACTAAACCATCCAACCTCCTTGTATCATTGTAGTGTTTGCATATTTTTTTTTTTAACCAGGAAAGTCAGTTAAAGAACAAATTCTTATTTACAATGACGGCCTACCCCGGGTCAATTGTGCGCCGGCTTATGGGACTCCCAATCACAGCCTGGATTTGAACCAGGGACTGTAGTGACGCCTCTCTTGCACTGAGATGCAGTGCCTTAGACCACTGCGCCACTCGGGAGCGCAATATATGTCCAAGTTATGGATATTCATGAAGGGAATATTCTCATCCACCAGCTTGCTCTCTCTCTCTCTCTAGCAGTTGGTCCTGGGGACGACGCTAGTAGACAAGAGACAAGGAACCTTTTGCCATACATATTTATTAGACTACGCAACCTAGCCTGGTCCCAGATCTGTTGTACTGTCTTGCCACTTAGCTTGCCAATAGGAGTTTTCCTCTCTACACTGTTTCTTCCATAACCTCGTTTCCTCTCTATCCAGTTTCCCCCTTACCCAAACCTGGGTCAATTGTGCATCGCCCTATGGGACTCCCAATCACGACCGGATGTGACGCAGCCTGGATTTGAACCAGGAGATGCAGTGCCTTAGATCACTGCGCCACTCGGGAGCCTAACGTAAAAAAATAACTACAGACAGGTTGTGTTCAGGACAGAGACAATTCACTTTCTGTCAGTTAGATGTTAATAGTTTTGTTTATTTGACAGGGACATTGACAATGTATTACAGATTGTAGCTACAGCTAATTATCATCTGTATAAACCTACCAAAACCAACAAACTATGAATTCATTCATATGGTTGCTCACAAATCTCACACATTGCACACGTCTGATGGAGTTTGCGTTGTGTTTTGCCTTTGTCACTGAAACATCTGTGGGCCTGGTTCAATGCACGACTGACAGGATATTTTCGATACAGCAATAGTTCAACCATCATTCTGCTATGAATTTTGTTTGAAGCCAATTTAGTCTAATTTGCTGTTTTGTATGCTCTTGTCTAAACATTTATGCACATCCGATTCATCAGGAAATCATAGACTGGAAATAGGTCAGACAATTAATTTCACACACTGCACTTTTATGCAGAATATAAATAAATATGTATTTTTATCTTATTTATGGATAGGCCTTCATATTCTTCAACATGGAGGTGTGCCATGTTGTCACATCATACACCCTATTGTGGCTAAGACCGGGCAGGACAGGACAGGGTTGGACAAGGTAGGACAGGACAGGACAGGACAGGGTTGGAAAGGGAAGGACAGGACAGGACAGGGCAGGACAGAGCAGGACAGGGTTGGACAAGGTAGGACAGGACAGGACAGGGCTGGACAGAGCAGGACAGGGTTGGAAAGGGAAGGACAGGACACGACAGGGCAGGACAGAGCAGGGCAGGGTTGGACAGGACACGACAGGGCAGGACAGAGCAGGACAGGGTAGGACAGGACACGACAGGGCAGGACAGAGCAGGACAGGGTTGGACAGGGTAGGATGGGACATGGCAGGGCAGGACAGGGTCGGACAGGATAGGATAGGACGTGGCAGGGCAGGACAGAGCAGGACAGGGTTGGAAAGGGTAGGACAGGACACAGCAGGGCAGGACAGGGCAGGAAAGAGCAAGACAGGGTAGGACAGGACAGGACAGGGTATGGTAGAACGGGGATATATCCACGTCCAATAGGGAGGGCAGAGCAGGACAGGGTAGAGCAGTGTAGGACAGGACAGGGTAGAACAGGACAGGGTAGGACAAGGTAGGGCAGGGTAGGACCGGACTGGGTAGGACAGGGATATCTCCACACCCGATAGGGAGGGGAGGGCAGGACAGGGTAGGGCAGGGTAGGACAGGGTAGGACTGGACTGGGTAGGACAGGGATATCTCCACATCCGATAGGGAGGGCAGAGCCCTGAGTTTGAATCAATTGTAGATGATGTCAGATCCACTTTGTAAACCAGGGAGGGCTATTTTGAGTGTAACTTAATTACCCCCTTCCATTTCCCCTTACACACACACACACACACACACACACACACACACACACACACACACACACACACACACACACACACACACACACACACACACAGTAAGGCAAGGTCTCCAGACCTTTAACCCAGATGTTGCCAGAGACACAGATTCACTGATGCCACTAATTCACTGATGGCACTTATGATAAAATAAAATAAATAACAATAACAATAATAATAATATGTTTCATTTGCGACATTTAAGATACCCAAGATATTCATGAAGGTACCCAAATACCAGATACCCAAATCAAATAGCAAATATAAACATGACAATACTAAAAGCAAAGTGAATTACACCTTGGTTGATACGCTGTCAATAATGGCAATGGGTTACAGTCCAGTACTGTTACTAATGGGATACAGTCCAGTACTGTTACTAATGGGATACAGTCCAGTACTGTTACTAATGGGATACAGTCCAGTCCAGTACTGTTACTAATGGGATACAGTCCAGTACTGTTACTAATGGGTTACAGTCCAGTACTGTTACTAATGGGATACAGTCCAGTACTGTTACTAATGGGATACAGTCCAGTACTGTTACTAATGGGATACAGTCCAGTACTGTTACTAATGGGATACAGTCCAGTACTGTTACTAATGGGATACAGTCCAGTACTGTTACTAATGGGATACAGTCCAGTCCAGTACTGTTACTAATGGGATACAGTCCAGTACTGTTACTAATGGGTTACAGTCCAGTACTGTTACTAATGGGTTACAGTCCAGTACTGTTACTAATGGGTTACAGTCCAGTACTGTTACTGATGGGATACAGTCCAGTCCAGTACTGTTACTAATGGGTTACAGTCCAGTCCAGTACTGTTACTAATGGGTTACAGTCCAGTACTGTTACTAATGGGATACAGTCCAGTCCAGTACTGTTACTAATGGGATACAGTCCAGTACTGTTACTGATGGGATACAGTCCAGTCCAGTACTGTTACTAATGGGATACAGTCCAGTACTGTTACTAATGGGTTACAGTCCAGTACTGTTACTGATGGGATACAGTCCAGTCCAGTACTGTTACTAATGGGATACAGTCCAGTACTGTTACTAATGGGTTACAGTCCAGTACTGTTACTAATGGGTTACAGTCCAGTACTGTTACTAATGGGTTACAGTCCAGTACTGTTACTAATGGGATACAGTCCAGTCCAGTACTGTTACTAATGGGATACAGTCCAGTCCAGTACTGTTACTAATGGGTTACAGTCCATTCCAGTACTGTTACTAATGGGATACAGTCCAGTACTGTTACTAATGGGTTACAGTCCAGTACTGTTACTAATGGGATACAGTCCAGTACTGTTACTAATGGGATACAGTCCAGTACTGTTACTAATGGGATACAGTCCAGTACTGTTACTAATGGGATACAGTCCAGTCCAGTACTGTTACTAATGGGATACGGTCCAGTCCAGTACTGTTACTAATGGGATACAGTCCAGTACTGTTACTAATGGGTTACAGTCCAGTCCAGTACTGTTACTAATGGGTTACAGCCCAGTACTGTTACTAATGGGTTACAGTCCAGTACTGTTACTGATGGGATACAGTCCAGTCCAGTACTTTTACTAATGGGTTACAGTCCAGTACTGTTACTGATGGGATACAGTCCAGTCCAGTACTGTTACTAATGGGATACAGTCCAGTACTGTTACTGATGGGATACAGTCCAGTCCAGTACTGTTACTCATGGGATACAGTCCAGTACTGTTACTGATGGGATACAGTCCAGTCCAGTACTGTTACTAATGGGATACAGTCCAGTCCAGTACTGTTACTAATAGGATACAGTCCAGTACTGTTACTAATGGGATACAGTCCAGTACTGTTACTAATGGGATACAGTCCAGTCCAGTACTGTTACTAATGGGATACAGTCCAGTACTGTTACTAATGGGATACAGTCCAGTTCAGTACTGTTACTAATGGGATACAGTCCAGTACTGTTACTAATGGGATACAGTCCAGTCCAGTACTGTTACTAATGGGATACAGTCCAGTACTGTTACTAATGGGATACAGTCCAGTCCAGTACTGTTACTAATGGGATACAGTCCAGTACTGTTACTAATGGGATACAGTCCAGTACTGTTACTAATGGGATACAGTCCAGTACTGATACTAATGGGATACAGTCCAGTACTGTTAATAATGGGATACAGTCCAGTACTGTTAATAATGGGATACAGTCCAGTACTGTTACTAATGGGATACAGTCCAGTCCAGTACTGTTACTAATGGGATACAGTCCAGTACTGTTACTAATGGGATACGGTCCAGTACTGTTACTAATGGGATACAGTCCAGTACTGTTACTAATGGCATACAGTCCAGTCCTGTACTGTTACTAATGGGTTACAGTCCAGTCCAGTACTGTTACTAATGGGATACAGTCCAGTACTGTTACTAATGGGTTACAGTCCAGTCCAGTACTGTTACTAATGGGTTACAGTCCAGTACTGTTACTAATGGGTTACAGTCCAGTACTGTTACTAATGGGTTACAGTCCAGTCCAGTACTGTTACTAATGGGTTACAGTCCAGTCCAGTACTGTTACTAATGGGTTACAGTCCAGTACTGTTACTAATGTGATACAGTCCAGTACTGTTACTAATGGGTTACAGTCCAGTACTGTTACTAATGGGTTACACTCCAATCCAGTACTGTTACTAATGGGTTACAGTCCAGTACTGTTACTAATGGGTTACAGTCCAGTACTGTTACTAATGGGTTACAGTCCAGTCCAGTACTGTTACTAATGGGTTACAGTCCAGTCCAGTACTGTTACTAATGGGTTACAGTCCAGTACTGTTACTAATGTGATACAGTCCAGTACTGTTACTAATGGGATACAGTCCAGTACTGATACTAATGGGATACAGTCCAGTACTGTTAATAATGGGATACAGTCCAGTACTGTTAATAATGGGATACAGTCCAGTACTGTTACTAATGGGATACAGTCCAGTCCAGTACTGTTACTAATGGGATACAGTCCAGTACTGTTACTAATGGGATACGGTCCAGTACTGTTACTAATGGGATACAGTCCAGTACTGTTACTAATGGCATACAGTCCAGTCCTGTACTGTTACTAATGGGTTACAGTCCAGTCCAGTACTGTTACTAATGGGATACAGTCCAGTACTGTTACTAATGGGTTACAGTCCAGTCCAGTACTGTTACTAATGGGTTACAGTCCAGTACTGTTACTAATGGGTTACAGTCCAGTACTGTTACTAATGGGTTACAGTCCAGTCCAGTACTGTTACTAATGGGTTACAGTCCAGTCCAGTACTGTTACTAATGGGTTACAGTCCAGTACTGTTACTAATGTGATACAGTCCAGTACTGTTACTAATGGGTTACAGTCCAGTACTGTTACTAATGGGTTACACTCCAATCCAGTACTGTTACTAATGGGTTACAGTCCAGTACTGTTACTAATGGGTTACAGTCCAGTACTGTTACTAATGGGTTACAGTCCAGTCCAGTACTGTTACTAATGGGTTACAGTCCAGTCCAGTACTGTTACTAATGGGTTACAGTCCAGTACTGTTACTAATGTGATACAGTCCAGTACTGTTACTAATGGGATACAGTCCAGTACTGATACTAATGGGATACAGTCCAGTACTGTTAATAATGGGATACAGTCCAGTACTGTTAATAATGGGATACAGTCCAGTACTGTTACTAATGGGATACAGTCCAGTCCAGTACTGTTACTAATGGGATACAGTCCAGTACTGTTACTAATGGGATACGGTCCAGTACTGTTACTAATGGGATACAGTCCAGTACTGTTACTAATGGCATACAGTCCAGTCCTGTACTGTTACTAATGGGTTACAGTCCAGTCCAGTACTGTTACTAATGGGATACAGTCCAGTACTGTTACTAATGGGTTACAGTCCAGTCCAGTACTGTTACTAATGGGTTACAGTCCAGTACTGTTACTAATGGGTTACAGTCCAGTACTGTTACTAATGGGTTACAGTCCAGTCCAGTACTGTTACTAATGGGTTACAGTCCAGTCCAGTACTGTTACTAATGGGATACAGTCCAGTACTGTTACTAATGGGATACAGTCCAGTACTGTTACTAGTGGGATACAGTCCAGTCCAGTACTGTTACTAATGGGTTACAGTCCAGTACTGTTACTAATGGGATACAGTCCAGTACTTTTACTAATAGGATACAGTCCAGTACTGTTACTAATGGGATACAGTCCAGTCCAGTACTGTTACTAATAGGTTACAGTCCAGTACTGTTACTAATGGGTTACAGTCCAGTACTGTTACTAATGGGATACAGTCCAGTCCAGTACTGTTACTAATGGGATACGGTCCAGTCCAGTACTGTTACTAATGGGATACAGTCCAGTACTGTTACTAATGGGATACAGTCCAGTACTGTAACTAATGGGATACAGTCCAGTCCAGTACTGTTACTAATGGGTTACAGTCCAGTACTGTTACTAATGGGATACAGTCCAGTACTGTTACTAATGGGATACAGTCCAGTCCAGTACTGTTACTAATGGGTTACAGTCCAGTACTGTTACTAATGGGATACAGTCCAGTACTGTTACTAATGGGATACAGTCCAGTCCAGTACTGTTACTAATGGGTTACAATCCAGTACTGTTACTAATGGGATACAGTCCAGTACTGTTACTAATGGGATACAGTCCAGTCCAGTACTGTTACTAATGGGTTACAGTCCAGTACTGTTACTAATGGGTTACAGTCCAGTACTGTTACTAATGGGATACAGTCCAGTACTGTTGCTAATGGGTTACAGTCCAGTCCAGTACTGTTACTAATGGGTTACAGTCCAGTCCAGTACTGTTACTAATGGGATACAGTCCAGTACTGTTACTAATGGGATACGGTCCAGTCCTGTACTGTTACTAATGGGTTACAGTCCAGTCCAGTACTGTTACTAATGCGGATACAGTCCAGTACTGTTACTAATGGGTTACAGTCCAGTCCAGTACTGTTACTAATGGGTTACAGTCCAGTACTGTTACTAATGGGTTACAGTCCAGTACTGTTACTAATGGGTTACAGTCCAGTCCAGTACTGTTACTAATGGGTTACAGTCCAGTCCAGTACTGTTACTAATGGGTTACAGTCCAGTACTGTTACTAATGTGATACAGTCCAGTACTGTTACTAATGGGATACAGTCCAGTACTGTTACTAATGGGATACAGTCCAGTACTGTTACTAATGGGATACAGTCCAGTCCAGTACTGTTACTAATGGGATACAGTCCAGTACTGTTACTAATGGGATACGGTCCAGTACTGTTACTAATGGGATACAGTCCAGTCCAGTACTGTTACTAATGGGATACAGTCTTGTACTGTTACTAATGGGATACAGTCCAGTCCAGTACTGTTACTAATGGGATACAGTCCAGTACTGTTACTAATGGGATACAGTCCAGTACTGTTACTAATGGGATACAGTCCAGTCCAGTACTGTTACTAATGGGATACAGTCCAGTACTGTTACTAATGGGATACAGTCCAGTACTGTTACTAATGGGTTACAGTCCAGTCCAGTACTGTTACTAATGGGTTACAGTCCAGTACTGTTACTAATGGGATACAGTCCAGTACTGTTACTAATGGGTTACAGTCCAGTACTGTTACTAATGGGATACAGTCCAGTACTGTTACTAATGGGATACAGTCCAGTCCAGTACTGTTACTAATGGGTTACAGTCCAGTACTGTTACTAATGGGATACAGTCCAGTACTGTTACTAATGGGATACAGTCCAGTACTGTTACTAATGGGATACAGTCCAGTACTGTTACTAATGGGTTACAGTCCAGTACTGTTACTAATGGGTTACAGTCCATTACTGTTACTAATGGGATACAGTCCAGTCCAGTACTGTTACTAATGGGATACAGTCCAGTACTGTTACTAATGGGTTACAGTCCAGTCCAGTACTGTTACTAATGGGTTACAGTCCAGTACTGTTACTAATAGGATACAGTCCAGTACTGTTACTAATGGGTTACAGTCCATTACTGTTACAAATGGGATACATTCCAGCACTGTTACTAATGGGATACAGTCCAGTACTGTTACTAATGGGTTACAGTCCAGTCCAGTACTGTTACTAATGGGATACAGTCCAGTACTGTTACTAAGGGGTTACAGTCCAGTCCAGTACTGTTACTAATGGGTTACAGTCCAGTACTGTTACTAATGGGTTACAGTCCAGTACTGTTACTAATGGGATACAGTCCAGTACTGATGCTAATGGGTTACAGTCCAGTACTGTTACTAATGGGTTACAGTCCAGTACTGTTACTAATGGGTTACAGTCCAGTACTGTTACTAATGGGTTACAGTCCAGTACTGTTACTAATGGGTTACAGTCCAGTACTGTTACTAATGGGTTACAGTCCAGTACTGTTACTAATGGGTTACAGTCCAGTACTGTTACTAATGGGTTACAGTCCAGTCCAGTACTGTTACTAATGGGATACAGTCCAGTACTGTTACTAATGGGTTACAGTCCAGTCCAGTACTGTTACTAATGGGATACAGTCCAGTACTGTTACTAATGGGTTACAGTCCAGTCCAGTACTGTTACTAATGGGATACAGTCCAGTCCAGTACTGTTACTAATGGGTTACAGTCCATTACTGTTACTAATGGGATACAGTCCAGTCCAGTACTGTTACTAATGGGATACAGTCCAGTCCAGTATTGTTACTAATGGGATACAGTCCAGTACTGTTACTAATGGGTTACAGTCCAGTACTGTTACTAATGGGTTACAGTCCAGTCCAGTACTGTTACTAAGGGGTTACAGTCCAGTCCAGTACTGTTACTAATGGGTTACAGTCCAGTACTGTTACTAATGGGATACAGTCCAGTCCAGTACTGTTACTAATGGGTTACAGTCCAATACTGTTACTAATGGGTTACAGTCCAGTCCAGTACTGTTACTAATGGGATACAGTCCAGTACTGTTACTGATGGGATACAGTCCAGTACTGTTACTAATGGGATACAGTCCAGTACTGTTACTAATGGGTTACAGTCCAGTCCGGTACTGTTACTAATGAGATACAATGTGTAGAGGTGCTGACTAATGGTAGTAAACTGTATAGTGTGTAGAGGTGCTGACTAACAGTAGAGTGATGACTAATGGTAGTGAACTGTATAGTGTGTAGAGGTGCTGACTAATGGTATAGAACTGTATAATGTGTGTAGAGGTGCTGACTAACAGTAGAGTGATGACTAATGGTAGTGAACTGTATAGTGTGTAGAGGTGCTGACTAATGGTAGAGTGATGACTAATGGTAGTGAACTGTATAGTGTGTAGAGGTGCTGACTAATGGTAGTGAACTGTATAATGTGTGTAGAGGTGCTGACTAATGGTAGTGAACTGTATAATGTGTGTAGAGGTGCTGACTAATGGTAGTGAACTGTATAATGTGTAGAGTGATGACTAATGGTAGTGAACTGTATAATGTGTAGAGTGTTGACTAATGGTAGTGAACTGTATAATGTGTGTAGAGGTGCTGACTAATGGTAGTGAACTGTATAATGTGTGTAGAGGTGCTGACTAACAGTAGAGTGATGACTAATGGTAGTGAACTGTATAATGTGTGTAGAGGTGCTGACTAATGGTAGTGAACTGTATAATGTGTGTAGAGGTGCTGACTAATGGTAGTGAACTGTATAATGTGTAGAGGTGATGACTAACAGTAGAGTGATGACTAATGGTAGTGAACTGTATAATGTGTAGAGTGATGACTAATGGTAGTGAACTGTATAATGTGTGTAGAGGTGCTGACTAATGATAGTGAACTGTATAATGTGTGTAGAGGTGATGACTAACAGTAGAGTGATGACTAATGGTAGTGAACTGTATAATGTGTGTAGAGGTGTTGACTAATGGTAGTGAACTGTATAATGTGTGTAGAGGTGATGACTAACAGTAGAGTGATGACTAATGGTAGTGAACTGTATAATGTGTAGAGTGATGACTAATGGTAGTGAACTGTATAATGTGTAGAGTGATGACTAATGGTAGTGAACTGTATAATGTGTAGAGTGATGACTAATGGTAGTGAACTGTATAATGTGTGTAGAGGTGCTGACTAATGGTAGTGAACTGTATAATGTGTGTAGAGGTGATGACTAACAGTAGAGTGATGACTAATGGTAGTGAACTGTATAATGTGTGTAGAGGTGATGACTAATGGTAGTGAACTGTATAATGTGTGTAGAGGTGCTGACTAATGGTAGTGAACTGTATAATGTGTAGAGTGATGACTAATGGTAGTGAACTGTATAATGTGTGTAGAGGTGTTGACTAATGGTAGTGAACTGTATAATATGTGTAGAGGTGATGACTAACAGTAGAGTGATGACTAATGGTAGTGAACTGTATAATGTGTGTAGAGGTGCTGACTAATGGTAGTGAACTGTATAATGTGTGTAGAGGTGCTGACTAATGGTAGTGAACTGTATAATGTGTGTAGAGGTGATGACTAACAGTAGAGTGATGACTAATGGTAGTGAACCGTATAATGTGTGTAGAGGTGCTGACTAATGGTAGTGAACTGTATAATGTGTGTAGAGGTGCTGACTAATGGTAGTGAACTGTATAATGTGTGTAGAGGTGATGACTAATGGTAGTGAACTGTATAATGTGTGTAGAGGTGATGACTAATGGTAGTGAACTGTATAATGTGTGTAGAGGTGATGACTAACAGTAGAGTGATGACTAATGGTAGTGAACTGTATAATGTGTAGAGGTGATGACTAATGGTAGTGAACTGTATAATGTGTAGAGTGATGACTAATGGTAGTGAACTGTATAATGTGTGTAGAGGTGCTGACTAATGGTAGTGAACTGTATAATGTGTAGAGTGATGACTAATGGTAGTGAACTGTATAATGTGTGTAGAGGTGATGACTAATGGTAGTGAACTGTATAATGTGTGTAGAGGTGATGACTAATGGTAGTGAACTGTATAATGTGTGTAGAGGTGATGACTAACAGTAGAGTGATGACTAATGGTAGTGAACTGTATAATGTGTAGAGTGATGACTAATGGTAGTGAACTGTATAATGTGTAGAGTGATGACTAATGGTAGTGAACTGTATAATGTGTGTAGAGGTGATGACTAATGGTAGTGAACTGTATAATGTGTGTAGAGGTGATGACTGTACACTGTGTACAAAACATTAGAAACACCCGCTCTTTCCATGACAGACTGACAAGGTGAATCCAGGTGAAATCTATGATCCCTTATTGATGCCACCTGTTAAATCCACTTCAATCAGTGTAGATGAAGGGGAGGAGACGGGTTAAAGAAGGATTTGTAAATCCTTGAGACGATTGGGACATAGATTATATATGTGTGCCATACAGAGGGTGAATGGGATAGACAAAGTATTTAAGTGCCTTTGAACGGGGTATTGTAGTAGGTGCCACGCGCACCGGTTTTGTGTGTGTCAAGAAATGGGTTTTTCAAGCTCAACAGTTTCACGTGTCCATCAAGAATGGTCCACCACCCAATGGACGTCCAGCCATCTTGAAATAAATATGGGAAGCATTGGAGTCAACATGGGCCAGCATCCCTGTGGAACGCTTTCGACACCTTGTAGAGTCCATGCCCCGACCAATTGCGGTTGATCTGAAGGCAAAAGGTGGTGCAACTCAATATTAGGAAGGTGTTCTTAATGTTTTGTACACTCTGTGTATTTCCTCCTGACATTAATGGACGATATAAACGGAGAAAAAACAAGCAGCAGTGAAATGTCAGTGAGCATTTCTACCGTCTCCGTTACAGTGTATTGTATCACGTGCCATTGGCATCCAGGGTGGCACCAAAGACTGTACATTATGAAGATGGGCAGAAACAGCCGCTCCAATAGAAATCCATTGGCATCCAGGGTGGCACCAAAGACGGTACATTATGAAGATGGGCAGAAACAGCCGCTCCAATAGAAATCCATTGGCATCCAGGGTGGCACCAAAGACTGTACATTATGAAGATGGGCAGAAACAGCCGCTCCAATAGAAATCCATTGGCATCCAGGGTGGCACCAAAGACTGTACATTATGAAGATGGGCAGAAACAGCCGCTCCAATAGAAATCCCCGATCATGCTTGAAGACAACGTCATGACGACGTTAGCTAGCTAAGCTCATGTGCAGAAACACTTCATTGGTCGTAATGGTTTGTGTCGCTCCGAACTGCACATGTGCAGACACACTTCATTGGTCATAATGGTTTGTGTCGCTCCGAACTGCACATGTGTAGAAACACTTCATTGGTCGTAATGGTTTGTGTCGCTCCGAACTGCACATGTGCAGAAACACTTCATTGGTCGTAATGGTTCGTGTCGCTCCGAACTGCACATGTGTAGAAACACTTCATTGGTCGTAATGGTTCGTGTCGCTCCGAACTGCACATGTGCAGAAACACTTCATTGGTCGTAATGGTTTGTGTCGCTCCGAACTGCACATGTGCAGAAACACTTCATTGGTCATAATGGTTTGTGTCGCTCCGAACTGCACATGTGCAGAAACACTTCATTGGTCGTAATGGTTCGTGTTGCTCCGAACTGCACATGTGCAGACACACTTCATTGGTCGTAATGGTTCGTGTCGCTCCGAACTGCACATGTTCAGGACGTCAAAACAAAGGCATTTCTTACGATATGAAGTTGTTTTTGAGAAGAAGAAAAAAAATGAATTGTGTCAGATTATCACTTTCACAAGGTTGCAGTAAATGTCAGTTTCAGCTACTTGAGACATTGGCTCGAATCTAGGTTTTTCCTTTAGATTTAGAGAATTTACAACTAAAGGACACATTTTTCACAAATCTCATTGGCTTGCCAAACCCCAGTCTGGTATGCCCAGTGTGCTACGCAAGCGTTCTTGGAAGTCTTGTGATGTTGGGCCTCTGGGTTTAGAAACTCTGCTGTGGAACAAGTCAGCAATCTTTTCCAAGGGCTCTTTGTGTGAAATTTATTGTATTTCATTTTTTTTCAAAAGTAGAAGCAAAGCATGTTTTTCTCCATAATGTCGTTGTTGGCGACCAGATGGTACTTCACAGGAAACGGTAATAGATATGTCTTGTATGTCTGCTGATGCCCTCATCCATTAATTACACAACTCTGTGCAATCTGCTTTTAGTAAATGTCATCTTTCATCCGTCGTCTCAATGCTCCTTGAGCAAGAAGTTCGTCCCGTCCCCTCCCTGCAGCTAGCCATGGTGTTCGTCCCGAATGGCACCCTCTTCCCTATATACTGCACTATTTTTATCCCCTACCTTATAGACCTAGTCAAAAGTAGTGCACTACATAGGGAATAGTGTAGCATTTCAGATTCAGGCGATGTCTTTCAGTCCTGTCTTCAGCTAGACATGTACTTTAGACTGTTGATGGAGGTGGACAGTGTTGTTGTTGTTGTTGAGGATGTTCTTTATCTGTGTGCGTCTCAAAGCACTATGTGCCCTGGTCAAAAGTAGTGCACTACTACCAGAGCAGCCTTGGTCAAAAGTAGTGCACTATAAAGGGAATAGGGTGCCATTTGGGACACTTTCTCTATGATCTGGCTGAGAGATACTGTACTGGTCTGAACGGATTCAGTACAGTAGGACAGCGTGGATACATTTTCTCTTGACAGCTCACAGTCTCCGTAAACCTATAGAGCAGGGATCAAATCTAATGTGTGGTCCTGTCTGATGATACCACCCGAACGGGGTCAACCAGACAGGAAAAAACCCCACCCACTTTGCCAAAGCACAGCCCCCCACACCATTAGAGGGATATCAACAGACGACCAACTTATTACCCTGAGACAAGGATCAGTATAGCCCATGAAAGATCTCCTCAACCAATCAACAGTGGTGTAAAGTACTTAAGTAAAAGTACTTTAAAGTACTACTGAAGTAGTTTTTGGGGGGGTATCTGTACTTTACTTTACTATTTAGATTTGTTTACTACTTTTCCTTTTGCTTCACTACATTCCTCAAGAAAAGCATGTAGTTCATACTCCATACATTTTTCCCTGACACTCAAAAGTATTTGTTACATTTTTAATGGTTAGCAGGACAGAAACATTGTCTAATTCACACACTTATCAAGAGAACATCCCTGGTCATCTCTACTGCCTCTGATCTGGTGGACTCACTAAACACATGAAATTATGTCTGAGTGTTGGAGTGTGCCCTTGGCTATCTGTAAATTAAAAATAAATGTCAAATGGTGCTGCCTGGTTTGCTTAATATAAGGAATTTGAAAATATACTTTAACTTTTGATGCTTAAGTTTATTTTAGCAATTACATTTACTTTTGATACTTAAGTATATTTAAAATCAAATACTTTAACTTTTACTCAAGTAGTATTTTACTGGGTGACTTTCACTTGAGTCATTTTCTATTAAGGTATCTTTACTTTTACTCAAGTCTGACAATTGGTTACTTTTTCCACCACTGACCGCATGACCCCGAGGGGGGCGCAAAGCCGGACAGTAAGATCACATCAGTGACTCAACCCAGTCAATTGATGCACCCCTCTTAGGGACGGCATGGAGGAGCACTAGTAAGCCAGCGACTCAGCCCCCGTAACAGGGTCACTCCAGTGCCTTGCCTTTCAGCTTCGAACACCTGGGCCAGACTACACTCAATCATAGGACCTACTGAAGAGATGAGTCTTCAGTAGGACTTAAGGTTAGGGTTAGGGTTAGGGTTAGGGTTCAACAGGTTAAAGGTTGAGACCGAGTCTGCGTCTCTCACATGGATAGGATATAGGAGAAAGCCCTGCCTCCAGCTTTTTGCTTAGAAATTCTAAGGACAATAAGGAGGCCTGTGTCTTGTGACCGTAGTGTACGTGTAGGTATGTACGGCAGGACCAAATCGGAGAGATAGGTAGAAGCAAGTCCATGCTTTGTAGGTTAACAGTAGCACTGTAGTAATATGATTAAATTGTTTGGTTCTCGTCAAGATTCTAGCAGCCGTGTTTAGCACTAACGGATGTTAAATTAGTGCTTTATCCGGGTAGCCATAGAGTAGAGCATTGCAGTAGTCTAATCTGGAAGTGACAAAAGCATGGATTAGCTTTTCTGCATCATTTTTGGACAAAACGTTTCTGTTACGAATGTTACCAAGATGGAAAAAAGCTGCCCTTGAGATATTCTTGATATGTTCGTCAAATGAGAGATCAGGGTCCAGAGTAACGCCGAGGTCCTTCACCGTTTTATTTGAGACGACTGTACAATCATCAAGATTAATTGTCAGATCAAACAGCAGATCTCTTTGTTTCTTGGGACCTAGAACTAGCATCTCTGTTTTGTCCAAGTTCAAATGTAAAAAATGTGCCGCCATCCACTTCCTTATGTCTGAAACACATGCTTACAAGGAAGGAAATGTTGGGGCTTCACCATGTTTCATCGAAATGTACAGCTGTGTGTAGTCCGCCTTAGCCGTGAATGTTCACATTGTGTTTCCGAATGATATCACAAAGAGGTAGAATATATATTGAAAATAATAGTGGTCCTAAAATGGAACCTTGAGGAACACCAAAACGTGCCATTGATTTGTCAGAGGACAAACCATCCACCGAGACAAACTTTTGATATATTTCTGACAGAAAATATCTAAACCAAGCAATATCTTGTCCGTGTAGACCAGTTAGGGTTTCCAATCTCTCCAAAAAATATGGTGATCGAGGGCGTCAAAAGCGGCACTAAAGTCTAGGAGCACCCGGACAGATGCATAGCCTTGGTCTGACGCCATTAAAAGGTAATTTCCCACCTTCACAATTGCAGTCTCAGTACTATGATGGGGTTTTAAAACCAGACTGGGGTGTTTCGTATACAACTTTGTCTTCAACAGCTTTTTTGAAACAAATTGAGAGGAATGGGAGATCCGATAAGGATGATAGTTTTGGAAATGTTCTGGGTCAAAGTTTGACTTTTTCAAGAGAGGCTTTATTACTACCACTTTTAGTGAGTTTGGTCCACATCTGGAGGATAGGGTGCAGTTTATTATGTTCAACATAGGAGGGCCAAGGAGGGGGTCTAGGAGGGCCAAGGAGGGGGTCTAGGAGGGCCAAGGAGGGGGTCTAGGAGGGCCAAGGAGGGGGTCTAGAAGGGCCAAGGAGGGGGTCTGGGAGGGCCAAGGAGGGAGTCTGGAAGGGCGTCTTGGAATCTTTGGGTTGGTCGGAGAATTTATGGTGTGGCTTTTGATTATCCTTTGTTTGGGTCTGAGCAGATTATTTGTTGCGATTGCAAACATAATTAGATAGTGGTCCGATAGTTCAGGATTATTAGGAAAAACAATTAGATCCACAATATTTATTCCACGGTAACTATATCCAGGTTATGACTGTGGCAATGTGTAACGGTTTTCTTCTGGTGAAATAGAGGCGGACCAAAATGCAGCGTGGTTATTTTTGTACATCTTTAATAAAGATGAAAATACAACAATCTACAAAAACAAGAAACGTGAAAAAACCGAAACAGTCCTATCTAGTGCCACAAACACAAAGACAGGAACAATCACCCACAAAACCCAACACAAAACAGGCTACCTAAATATGGTTCCCAATCAGAGACAATGACTAACACCTGCCTCTGATTGAGAACCATATCAGGCCAAACATAGAAATAGACTAACCAGACACACAACATAGAATGCCCACCCAGCTCACGTCCTGACCAACACTAAAACAAGGAAAACACACAAGAACGATGGTCAGAACGTGACACAATGCGTAAGGCTGGAGACATTTTGGACAAAACCCAATGAGTCGATGATGGCGCCGAAAGCCTTTTGGAGTGGGTCTGTTGGACTTTTCCATGTGAATATTGAAGTCACTAAAAAGTAGAATATTATCTGTCATGACTACGAGGTCCGATAGGAATTCAGGGAACTCAGTGAGAAACTCAGTGAGAAACGCTGTATATGGCCCAGGAGGCCTGTAAACAGCAGCTATAAAAAGTGTTTGAGTAGGCTGCATAGATTTCAAGGCTAGAAGCTCAAAAGACGAAAACACAGTCTTTTTTTCCTCCATCAATTGAAATTCGCTATCGTAAATGTTAGCAACACCTCTGCCTTTGTGGGATGCAGTGGGGCTATGGTCACTAGTGTAACCAGGAGGAGAGGCCTCATTTAAACAGTAAATTCATCAGGCTTGAGCCATGTTTCAGTCAGGCCAATCACATTACGGTTATGATTAGTTAATTGATTATGACTACCTTGGCAGTGAGGGATCTAACATTAAGTAGGTCTATTTTGAGATGTGAGATATTATCACAATCTCTTCAATAATGACAGGAATGGAGGAGGTCTTGATTGAAGTGAGATTGCTAAATCGAACACAGCCATGTTTAGTTTTGCCCGACCTAAATCGAGCCACAGACATGCTCTCAATGGGGATAGCAGAGCTGACTACACTGACTGTGCTAGTGGCAGACTCCACTAAACTGGCAGGCAGTTTTCAACCAGTGATTGAGTTGTGAGACTCTGCTGTAGAGCTCATCACTCCCCCTAACTGGGAGGGGGCCTGAGACAATTACTCGATGCCGACACATCTTTCTAGATGATTTACAGGCAGAAGTTATGTTGCGCTTGGTGACCTCTGACTGTTTCATCCTAACATTGTTGGTGCCGACGTGGATAACAATATCCCTGTTCCATCTACACACCAACTTGGGCAACATTGAATGGGGGTGGAGACCACAAAAAAAAAAACAGAACTCATCATGAGGGGCCGCAGTGGCTTGTGGGTCTGCGTACCATCATCCATTCCCTCCTGGTATACATAAGAGAGCAGAGACCTTTCTTCCTTTCTTCTATTTCTGTCGTTACTTATGTTATGAAAGGGAGCAATATTGACACAGGGAGCAATTTAGTAAAAATACAGTTTACCCGACATGACATTTACGTACACTTACAAACGCTGCATCGATTCCGTGTCCTAAATGTTTTGTTGAAGCCAATTACATTTCATGTTTGGAAAATGGAAATTCTATCTGCATTGAAAGAGCCCAATGCACAATTTTACTTGAATTAAATTGAATATTTGGTGCAGAATTTAATTACTATCAGCTCCTTCTATGGTGAATAGAAACTCATATGAACAGATGCCCTATTCATATCGTAATAGCCCCAGAATGACATAGAACGCAGAATTATAGGATCTCTATGGTAAAAATATGCTTAATTAATTTAGAATGCAGTGCCTATTACTTTACTTGAAATAATTTATTAAATCACATATTTTATTAACATGCTGTACGTTTTCTACATTCTGAGTCGCCCCCAAATGAGACCGTAATATCCCAGGCTGATTATCTCCAAAGAAAAATGTAATGGAACCATGTAATCTTCTCCTACCAGTTAGAGGCTGAGGGCATCATTTATCACCATAGACCCCATATGAATAATTCCTGGGAAAAGTGTCAACGAAAGGGATGGGGATGTTGAGAGCAGAGCTGGACTCCATACTAGCTTTAATTAGGGTTTCACAGCAAAGCTATTGTTCTTCTTAGGCCTAGATTCAATCAGATCACCCGCATAGCTGATGTTTTGGTGGTGTCGGAGGTGTAACTGTGTTGGGAGGTGTCAAATCAGTGAGCAGCTGCTCTTGTGACAAGAACCAAAAAAATGTGATCATATTACTCCAGTGCTAGCCTCCCTACACTGGCTTCCTGTCAAGGCAAGGGCTGATTTCAAGGTTTTACTGCTAACCTACAAAGCATTACATGGACTTGCTCCTACCTATCTTTCTGATTTGGTCCTGCCGTACATACCTACACGTACGCTACGGTCACAAGACTCAGGCCTCTTTATTGTTCCTAGAATTTCTAAGTAAACAGCTGGAAGCAGGGCTTTCTCCTATAGAGCTCAATTTTTATGGAATGGTCTGCCTACCCATGTGAGAGACGCAAACTCGGTCTCAACCTTTAAGTCTTTATTTTAGACTCATCTCTTCAGTGGGTCATATGATTGAGTGTAGTCTGGCCCAGGAGTGTGAAGATGAACGGAAAGGCTCTGGAGCAATGAACCACCCTTGTTGTCTCTGCCTAGCCGGTTCCCCTCTCTCCACTGGGATTCTCTGCTTCTAACCCTATTACAGGGGCTGAGTCACTGGCTTACTGGTGCTCTTTCATGCCGTCCCTAGGAGGGGTGCATCACTTGAGTGGGTTGAGTCTCTGACGTGATCTTCCTGTTCGGGTTGGCACCCCCCTCGGGTTTGTGCCATGGGGAGGTCTTCGTGGGTTATATTTGGCCTTGTCTCAGGGTAGTAAGTTGGTGGTTGAAGATATCCCTCTAGTGGTGTGGGGGCTGTGCTTTGGCAAAGTGGGTGGGGTTATATTCTGCCTGGTTGGCCCTGTCCGGGGATATAGTCAGACGGTGTCTCCTGACCCCTCCCGTCTCAGCCTCCAGTATTTATGCTGCAATAGTTTGTGTCGGGGGGCTAGGGTCAGTCTGTTATATCTGGAGTACTTCTCCTGTCTTATCCGGTATCCTGTGTGAATTTAAGTATGCTCCCTCCAATTCTCTCTCTCTTTCGCTTCTCTCAGAGGACCTAGGACCATGCCTCAGGACTACCTGGCCTGATGACTCCTTGTTGTCCCCAGTCCACCTAGTCGTGCTACTGCACCAGTTTCAACTGTTCTGCCTGCGGCTATGGAACCCTGACCTGTTTACTGGACGTCCTACCTTGTCCCGAGACCTGCTGTTTTCAACTCGCTCTCTACCGCACCTGCTGTCTCTAACTCTGAATGATCGGCTATGAAAAGCCAACTGACATTTACTCCTGAGGTGCTGACTTGTTGCACCCTCTACAACCACTGTGATTATTATTATCTGATCATGTTGGTCATCTATGAACATTTGAACATCTTGGCCATGTTCTGTTATAATCTCCACCCGGCACAGCCAGAAGAGGACTGGCCACTCCTCAGAGCCCGGTTCCTCACTAGGTTTCTTCCTAAGGTTTCCTAGCCACCGTGCTTCTACATCTGCATTGCTTACTGTTTGGGGTTTCAGTCTGGGTTTCTGTACAGCACTTTGAGATATCAGCTGATGTAAAAAGGGCTTCATAAATACATTTGATTGAATTTGATTGATTGTGAACATTGTCACGAAGCCAAACCCATCCCACTAGCACATAGAAACTAGAGGCCAAGAGTAAATTAGTCCCGATAAATGACACCGATTGGCTTATAGGTGACACTGTCATAGGTAGTCTCACAGCCTATAAAGCTTAATATCCTCCACCCCGTTTCACCTAGACATGGTATTTGGTATTTGTACTTTTTCAGTAAGGGACTCCATTCCCATTCCCCCAGAATTACACACAAACCCATCTAATGACACAACCTTTAAATCAGTCAATTTAGATTTTTTTTCATTAACAAATAACTTTCAATTAATTTTCCTATTTTTTTATCAGTAACAGTAACATTTTATTTGTCTAATTATCTCAAAAACTTTTATAGATTGTCCATTTCAATAATCTGTACTCTTACTTTTTTGTTCCTAAATAAAATATATACACTACATGGCCAGAAGTATGTGGATACCATGGGCATTAATATGGTGCTATAACCACTCCACTCTTCTGGGAAGGCTTTTCACTAGAAATTTTACAAATTGCTGAGGGAACTTGCTTCCATTTAGCCACTAGAACATTAGTGAGGTCGGGTACTGATTTTGGGCGATTAGGCCTGGCTCACAGTCGGCGTTCCAATTCATCCCAAAGGTATTCAATGAGGTTTATGCATGGGGCAGGAAATGGCCTTCCCCAAACTGTTGCCACAAAGTTGGAAGCACAGAATCGTCTATAATGTCATCATTATATGCTGTAGCATTAGGATTTCCCATCACTGGAACTAAGGGGCCTAACCCGAACCATGAAAAACATCCCCAGACCATTATTCCTCCACCAAACTTTACACTATGCATTCAGGCAGGTAGCGTCCTCCTGGCATCCCCCAAACCCAGATTCATCCATCAGACTGCCAGAAGGTGAAGCGTGATTCATCACGCAAGAGAACGCATTTCCACTGCTCTCTCCACTACGCTTGGCATTGCGCATGGTGATCTTAGGCTTGTGTGCAGCTGCTCGGCCATGGAAACCCATTTCATGAAGCTCCTGATGAACAGTTATTGTGCTGACGTTACTTCCAGAGGCAGTTTGGAACTTGGTAGTGAGTGTTTCAACCGAGGACAGACCATTTTTACGTGCTGCGCACTTCAGCACTCGGGGGTCCCGTTCTGTGAGCTTGTGTGGCCTACCACTTCGCAGCTGAGCCGTTGTTGCTCCTAGACGTTTCCACTTTACAATAACAACACTTACAGTTGCCCAGGGAAGCTCTAGCAGGGCAGAAATTTGACAAACTGACTTGTTGGAAAGGTGGCACCCTATGATGGTGCCACATTGAAAGTCACTGAGCTCTTCAGTACATGCCATTCTACTTCCAATGATTTTCCAGGGAGATTGCATGATTGTTTGCTCGATTTTATACACCTGTCAACAACGAGTGTTGTTTAAATAGCCAAAACCACTAATTTGAAGGGGTGTCCACATACTTTTGTATATACAGTGTATATACTGTATTTTACAACCCCACTGCAGTTCCTCTTCGACCCCTGACTTTGAACACCACCAATAGACTTAAAACGTTGTATGTAGGTGTCTTTCCTCATGCTGAACAGATTTGCCTCAAGAACCCATACGGTCCATTAGGATAGATTTTCCTCCATCTTGGTTATTTAAAAAAAAATAAAAAATACGTATTTTCATGAACCATAAGTTCAAATTGATACCAACGCTAAGGGATTGGTTTAAGAGATGACTGAGTTATTGATAAATCAACCAATCAAATTTTACGTGTCCATTTAAATCCTTTGTAAATCCACTTCACAAGGGCCTATCAACGTGAAACATTTTAGAGTCATCAAGTTTGGCATTGATATATATTTATATATATATATATATATATATATATATATATATATATATATATATATATATATATATATATATATATATATATATATATATATATATATATATATATATATATATATATATTTTATTTTTTAAAATAAGGAAACTATTAATATGGTCTGGATTAACTTCCTGGGGTTGTACAGTCAACAACCATCTACACTTGCATAGAGTTCTACTCTATATCAACAAGCAAGGAGAACATGAAAAGCCCTCTATTCTAATGTAGTTGGCTGTTGGCACTACATTAATTATAACATTTTTCTGTTGACTGCTCCTTTTAAGGAGATACCTTGTCCAGATGACTAGTAGCAGGGGCTAATGCAGTGAAAGCACTCAGCTCAGTGCTGATGCCCTATAGAATATGGTTACTTCCCAAATGGCATCCTATTCCCTACATAGTGCACTACTTTTGATCAGAGCCCTAACAGTAGTGCACTGTATAGGGAATGAGGTTCCATTTGGGACGCAAGCCTACATCTCTACATCTATTGCCTGGAGCTAATCAAGACAACTGTGTGTTTATGGACATGAGGCTCTTCTCTTTACCCCCTGGGTCTCAAGCATCCTTAACCCCTGGGTCTCAAACACCCTTAACCCCCCTGGGTCTCAAGCACACTTAACCCCCCTGGGTCTCAAGCACACTTATCCCCCCTGGGTCTCAAGCACACTTAACCCCCCTGGGTCTCAAGCACCCTTAACCCCCCTGGGTCTCAAGCACACTTAACCCCCCTGGGTCTCAAGCACACTTATCCCCCCTGGGTCTCAAGCACACTTAACCCCCCTGGGTCTCAAGCACCCTTAACCCCCCTGGGTCTCAAGCACACTTAACCCCCCTGGGTCTCAAGCACACTTAACCCCCCTGGGTCTCAAGCACCCTTAACCCCCCTGGGTCTCAAGCACCCTTAACCCCCCTGGGTCTCAAGCACCCTTAACCCCCCTGGGTCTCAAGCACCCTTAACCCCCCTGGGTCTCAAGCACCCTAACCCCCCTGGGTCTCAAGCACCCTTAACCCCCCTGGGTCTCAAGCACCCTTAACTCCCTGGGTCTCATGCACACTTAACCCCCCTGGGTCTCAAGCACACCTAACCCCCCTGGGTCTCAAGCACCCTTAAACCCCCTGGGTCTCAAGCACCCTTAACCCCCCTGGGTCTCAAGCACACTTAACCCCCCTGGGTCTCAAGCACCCTTACCCCCCTGGGTCTCAAGCACCCTTAACCCCCCTGGGTCTCAAGCACCCTTAACCCCCCTGGGTCTTAAGCACCCTTACCCCCCTGGGTCTCAAGCACCCTTAACCCCTCTGGGTCTCAAGCACCATTAACCCCCCTGGGTCTCAAGGACCCTAAACCCCCTGGGTCTCAAGCACCCTTAACCCCCTGGGTCTCAAGCACCCTTAACCCCCCTGGGTCTCAAGCACACGTAACCCCCCTGGGTCTCAAGCACCCTTAACCCCCTGGGTCTCAAGCACCCTTAACCCCCCTGGGTCTCAAGCACCCTTAACCCCCCTGGGTCTCAAGCACCCTTAACTCCCTGGGTCTCATGCACCCTTAACCCCCCTGGGTCTCAAGCACCCTTAACCCCTCTGGGTCACAAGCACCCTTAACCCCCCTGGGTCTCAAGCACCCTTACCCCCCTGGGTCTCAAGCACCCTTAAGCCCCTGGGTCTCAAACATAGAGTATTCTTTAGTATTTTAACACAGGAGAGTACCTTAGTATTGATCCTGGCTGTTCTGGGGAATGGGATTGTCTTTCAAAGGGGGGACCAGAGGGACATCTAGGAGGTGAAATATCCAGCAGCGCCAATGGTTTACTGTAGCAGGAAATCTACTCTGTTCTAATAGAGCTCAGTGATGAGATACTGTAGCAGGAAATCTACTCTGTTCTAATAGAGCTCAGTGATGAGATACGGTAGCAGGAAATCTACTCTGTTCTAATAGAGCTCAGTGATGAGATACTGTAGCAGGAAATCTACTCTGTTCTAATAGAGCTCAGTGATGAGATACGGTAGCAGGAAATCTACTCTGTTCTAATAGAGCTCAGTGATGAGATACTGTAGCAGGAAATCTATTCTGTTCTAATAGAGCTCAGTGATGAGATACTGTAGCAGGAAATCTACTCTGTTCTAATAGAGCTCAGTGATGAGATACTGTAGCAGGAAATCTACTCTTTTCTAATAGAGCTCAGTGATGAGATACTGTAGCAGGAAATCTACTCTGTTCTAATAGAGCTCAGTGATGAGATACTGTAGCAGGAAATCTACTCTGTTCTAATAGAGCTCAGTGATGAGATACGGTAGCAGGAAATCTACTCTGTTCTAATAGAGCTCAGTGATGAGATACGGTAGCAGGAAATCTACTCTGTTCTAATAGAGCTCAGTGATGAGATACTGTAGCCGGAAATCTACTCTGTTCTAATAGAGCTCAGTGATGAGATACTGTAGCAGGAAATCTATTCTGTTCTAATAGAGCTCAGTGATGAGATACTGTAGCAGGAAATCTACTCTGTTCTAATAGAGCTCAGTGATGAGATACTGTAGCAGGAAATCTACTCTTTTCTAATAGAGCTCAGTGATGAGATACTGTAGCAGGAAATCTACTCTTTTCTAATAGAGCTCAGTGATGAGATACTGTAGCAGGAAATCTACTCTTTTCTAATAGAGCTCAGTGATGAGATACTGTAGCAGGAAATCTACTCTGTTCTAATAGAGCTCAGTGATGAGATACGGTAGCAGGAAATCTACTCTGTTCTAATAGAGCTCAGTGATGAGATACGGTAGCAGGAAATCTACTCTGTTCTAATAGAGCTCAGTGATGAGATACTGTAGCAGGAAATCTACTCTGTTCTAATAGAGCTCAGTGATGAGATACGGTAGCAGGAAATCTACTCTATTCTAATAGAGCTCAGTGATGAGATACTGTAGCAGGAAATCTACTCTGTTCTAATAGAGCTCAGTGATGAGATACGGTAGCAGGAAATCTACTCTGTTCTAATAGAGCTCAGTGATGAGATACTGTAGCAGGAAATCTACTCTGTTCTAATAGAGCTCAGTGATGAGATACTGTAGCAGGAAATCTACTCTGTTCTAATAGAGCTCAGTGATGAGATACGGTAGCAGGAAATCTACTCTGTTCTAATAGAGCTCAGTGATGAGATACGGTAGCAGGAAATCTACTCTGTTCTACATAGATGTAGACTCCACAACATAGAGATTGATACATCTTTATGCTCTACAACCACACACCCGCACACACACACACACACACACACACACACATACACACACCCTACCGCCTCAACCATACATAGCCACTCTCCATATCCTTTGTTAACATTTTCCAGTAAACTGTTTTGTCTTTCATTGTTCCTTTCTCTCCTTTCTCTCCTCTCACTCCTCTCTCTCCTTTATTCTCCTTTCTCTATCCTCTCTCTCCACTCTCTCCTTTCTCTCTCCACTCTCTCCTTTCTCTCTCCTCTCTCTCCTTTCTCTCTCCTCTCTCTCCTTTCTCTCCTTCTCTCTCCTCTCTCCTTCCCTCTCCTCTCTCTCCTTTCTTCTCCTTTCTCTATCCTCTCTCTCCTTTCTCTCTCCTCTCTCTCCTTTCTCTCTCCTCTCTCTCCTTTCTCTCTCCTCTCTCTCCTTTCTCTCTCCTCTCTCTCCTTCTTTGTCCTCTCTCCTTTCCTCTCCTCTCTCCTTTCCTCTCCTCTCTCCTTTCCTCTCCTTCCCTCTCCTCTCTCCTTTCTCTCTCCTTCCCTCTCCTCTCTCCTTTCTCTCTCCTTCCCTCTCCTATCTCCTTTCTCTCTCCTTCCCTCTCCTCTATCCTCTCTCTCCTCTCCTCTCTCTCCTATCTCTCCTCTCTCTCTTCTCTCCACAGCTTAGATCAAGAGGTAAACCCTCACACAGACTGAGGAAGGCAACAGAGAGCTGGTAAAGAAGGGGCGTCTACATGCACAGTTGTGTTTGTCTGTAGAAGACCAGAGTATCAGAAGGAACCATGAATTTTGTGATGAAGCAAGCCTTAGGTGGTAAGTACTGTATACGCTGCTATATGAACGTGTCAATATTATGGACTGAACATCTGTTTGCCATGCGATCTGATGTTTGTACTCAGGGGAGCACGTACCTCTTGACATCTTGATCTTTGTATTAAAGTACAAATGTATTGCTCTAGAAAATACAAACTGAATTTGGATTTGGAAGAACTGCTAAACTATAAACAAATCAAACAAGCTGCCTGGTAAACTTATTGTAGACAATATATTATAATGTAAAGCAAAGATCACTATCAAGGAATTAAACGGTCACAATTTATGACCAGTTTCTGGTTTTAGGTCTCAGAGGGAAGCAATAGTCAACTCAACCTATAGACTCAGATACTCCTCCATCATTTATATTTATAGTCATCTCAACCTCCGATACAGCTCCATCGTTTATATCTATATGCTGTGTAGATTAACTTGTCACTGTGGATGAACTCTGGCTAAAGGTCAATGCATTGTTAAAATCAACATCCTGATTGGGATTAATTGGTGGGATGACTATGGGTAGTCAAATTAAAAGTATACCTCGTCTGTCAATCCTAATCCCCCCTCTCCTCTGACAGGCTTGGAGCAAATTGCCTTTCTGGAAGAGGCTGTGGCCATGCGGTGACCTTTCATTTGGTTGGTCTGGCCTGGGTGCAGAATGTAATTTCATTGGGTTGGGAATGGGGGATTGATGGGGGCCTGAGGTTGCAGCTGGGGTCTGGGGGGGATGGGGGACTGGTGGGCCGGGGGACTGGGTGGCTGGGGTTGTGCTGGAGGTCTGGGAGACTGGGGGGACTGGGAGACTGGTGGGCCAGGGGACTGGGTGGCTGGGGTTGTGCTGGGGGGCTGGAGGTCTGGGGGATTGGGAGACTGGGGGGCCAGGGGACTGAGGGGTATGGGGACTGGGGGGATGGGGGACTGGTGGGCCGGGGGACTGGGTGGCTGGGGTTGTGCTGGGGGGCTGGAGGTCTGGGGGATTGGGAGACTGGGGGGCCAGGGGACTGAGGGGCTTGGGGACTGGGGGGGATGGGGGACTGGTGGGCCGGGGGACTGGGTGGCTGGGGTTGTGCTGGGGGGCTGGAGGTCTGGGGGATTGGGAGACTGAGGGCCAGGGGACTGAGGGGCTTGGGGACTGGGGGGGATGGGGGACTGGTGGGCCGGGGGACTGGATGGCTGGGGTTGTGCTGGGGGTCTGGAGGTCTGGGGGACTGGGGTGCCGGGAGACTGGGGGGCTTTCTTCAGATAAGACTTGAAAATGTTCTAAATGGAGAGTTACAGTGCCTTGCGAAAGTATTCGGCCCCCTTGAACTTTGCGACCTTTTGCCACATTTCAGGCTTCAAACATAAAGATATAAAACTGTATTTTTTTGTGAAGAATCAACAACAAGTGGGACACAATCATGAAGTGGAACGACATTTATTGGATATTTCAAACTTTTTTAACAAATCAAAAACTGAAAAATTGGGCGTGCAAAATTATTCAGCCCCCTTAAGTTAATACTTTGTAGCGCCACCTTTTGCTGCGATTACAGCTGTAAGTCGCTTGGGGTATGTCTCTATCAGTTTTGCACATCGAGAGACTGAATTTTTTTCCCATTCCTCCTTGCAAAACAGCTCGAGCTCAGTGAGGTTGGATGGAGAGCATTTGTGAACAGCAGTTTTCAGTTCTTTCCACAGATTCTCGATTGGATTCAGGTCTGGACTTTGACTTGGCCATTCTAACACCTGGATATGTTTATTTTTGAACCATTCCATTGTAGATTTTGCTTTATGTTTTGGATCATTGCCTTGTTGGAAGACAAATCTCCGTCCCAGTCTCAGGTATTTGCAGACTCCATCAGGTTTTCTTCCAGAATGGTCCTGTATTTGGCTCCATCCATCTTCCCATCAATTTTAACCATCTTCCCTGTCCCTGCTGAAGAAAAGCAGGCCCAAACCATGATGCTGCCACCACCATGTTTGACAGTAGGGATGGTGTGTTCAGCTGTGTTGCTTTTACGCCAAACATAACGTTTTGCATTGTTGCCAAAAAGTTCAATTTTGGTTTCATCTGACCAGAGCACCTTCTTCCACATGTTTGGTGTGTCTCCCAGGTGGCTTGTGGCAAACTTTAAACTACACTTTTTATGGATATCTTTAAGAAATGGCTTTCTTCTTGCCGCTCTTCCATAAAGGCCAGATTTGTGCAATATATGACTGATTGTTGTCCTATGGACAGAGTCTCCCACCTCAGCTGTAGATCTCTGCAGTTCATCCAGAGTGATCATGGGCCTCTTGGCTGCATCTCTGATCAGTATTCTCCTTGTATGAGCTGAAAGTTTAGAGGGACGGCCAGGTCTTGGTAGATTTGCAGTGGTTTGATACTCCTTCCATTTCAATATTATCGCTTGCACAGTGCTCCTTGGGATGTTTAAAGCTTGAGAAATCTTTTTGTATCCAAATCCGGCTTTAAACTTCTTCACAACAGTATCTCGGACCTGCCTGGTGTGTTCCTTGTTCTTCATGATGCTCTCTGCGCTTTTAACGGACCTCTGAGACTAGATCTCAATGTCAAAATAGTACATTCTAAATAGTACATTCTAAATAGTACATTCTAAATAGTACATTCTAAATAGTACATTCTAAATAGTACATTCTAAATAGTACATTCTGAGCAATAACATAAAGTCCTATTTTCCCACTTCTCTATCACATTTAGCTTTGACTGATATCATTGGAAATAAACTGGATGTTATGTGTTGCTTGCATCCACCATCTCACACAGATCTCCGTATGGATGCCTCTGGCATGGGATTGCTTTGCATCGCTGCATAGTTAATTAGATATTGGTTCATCGGGCTCTCTGACTGACCACAATAGATTAGCAGGGAGTGCTATTTGCGTGCCTGTTTCAATCAGTCTCCAGACAGACAGACAGACAGGCGGCCGAGCAGTAACTACAGCAGGTCATAACATGGAGAGAAGACTAAAGCCCTGTTTATACCTGGGTCTAACATGCATCCTTTGTCCTGAACTCATCCACATTCTGATTGTGGACACATTTTCAGACAGGTGTAGATGTTTAAAAGATGCATTATGATCTGATTGTGATCAGATCTTCCTGACCACCTCTGGAGGTGAAAACCTTTAAATCATCATTATCTCGCCTTCTAAAATCATTGGTGGCACCATTGACTTATGGCATCAATATGTGTCTTCCAATAAATAAATAATTCCCGTTTGCTATGAGACTCGAAATTAAGCTCAGGTGAATCCTGTTTCTATTGATCATCCTTGAGATGTTTGTACAACTTGATTAGAGCCCACCTGTGGTAATTCAATTGATTGGACATGATTTGGAAAGGCACACACCTGTATATAAAAAGGTCCCACAGTTGACAGTGCATGTCAGAGCACTGGATAGTGTCGAGGCACAGATCTGGGGAAGGGTACCAAAAACATTCTGCAGCATTGAAGGTCCCCAAAGAACACAGTGGCCATCATTCTTAAATGGAAGAAGTTTGGAACCACCTAGACCAGCTCTTCCTAGAGCTGGTCGTCCGGCCAAACTGAGCAATCAGGGGAGAAGGGCCTTGGTCCAGGAGGTGACCAAGAACCTGATGGTCACTCTGACAGTGCTCCAAAGTTCCTCTGTGGAGATGGGAGAATCTTCCAGAAGGACAACCATCTCTGCTGCACTCCACCAATCAGGCCTTGGAGTTTGCCAAGAGGCACCTAAAGACTCTCAGACAATGAGAAACAAGATTCTCTGGGCTGATGAAACCAAGATTGAACTATTTGGCCTGAATGCCAAGTGTCACGTCTGGATGAAACCTGGCACCATTGCTACGGTGAAGCATGGTGGTGGCAGCATCATGCTGTGGGGATGTTTTTCAGCGGCAGGGACTGAGAGACTAGTCAGGATTGAGGGAAAATATGAATGGAGCAAAGTACAGAGATCCTTGATGAAAACCTGCTCCAGAGCGCTCAGGACCTCCGGACCTCAGACTGGGGCAAATGTTCACCTTCCAACAGGACAACGACCCCAAGCACACAACCAAGACAACGCAGGAGTGGCTTCGGGACAAGTCCATGAATGTCCTTGAGTGGCCCAGCCAGAGCCTTGAACCCGATCTAACATCTCTGGAGAGACTTAAAAATAGCTGTGCAGCGACGCTCCACATCCAACTTGACAGAGTTTGAGAGGATCTACAGAGAGCAATGGAAGAAACTCCCCAAATTCAGGTGTGCCAAGCTTGTTGCGTCATACCCAAGAAGACACAAGGCTGTAAGCGATGCTAAAGTTGCTTCAACAAAGTACTAAGTAAAGGGTCTGAATATCTCTACTTTTGTACATTTGCAACCATTTCTAAACCTGTTTTCGCTTTTTCATTATGGGGCATTGTGATGTCATTATGGGGCATTGTTTGTAGATTGAGCTTTTTTAAATTTTTATTTAATCCATTTTAGAATAAGGCTGTAACGTAACAAACTGTGGAGAAAGTCAAGGGGTCTGAACTCTTTCTGAGGGCCCTGTAGGTGTCCCAGATGGAACCCTATTCCCTATATAGTGCACTACTTTTGACCAGGTCTCATAAGTCTCTGGTCAAAAGAAGTGCACTATGTAAGAAATAGGGTGCCCCTAACTACAGTACATCTTCGTGAGCTCTTCGTGATACTGGTGATCATTTTTTAAAGTTCATCCCAAAGTGTCCAACATTTAAGTTTACTTTTGACATACGAGAGCATGATTTACCAATGAGGGCCATCCATTATTCAAATGAGTTCCATTCCTCATCCCCCCCCCCCCCCCCCCCCCCCCCCCCCCCCAATCCCTAACAAATTATTCAGCAGCGTCAGTGTTCCGACTAGCAGACTGTGGAAGCCGATGGGCCATGTTCCCTGTTTTCTCTCTCTCTCTCTCTCTCTCTCTCTCTCTCTCTCTCTCTCTCTCTCTCTCTCTCTCTCTCTCTCTCTCTCTCTCTCTCTCTCTCTCTCTCTCTCTCTCTCTCTCTCTCTCTCTCTCTCTCTCTCTCTCTCTCTCTCTCTGTGTCTCTCTCTCTCTCTGTCTCTCTCTCTCTCTCTGTGTCTCTCTCTCTCTCTGTGTCTCTCTCTTTCTCTCTGTGTCTCTCTCTCTTTGTGTCTCTCTCTCTCTGTCTCTCTCTGTGTCTCTCTCTCTCTGTTTCTCTCTCTCTCTCTCTCTCTGTGTCTCTCTCTCTGTGTCTCTCTCTCTCTCTGTGTCTCTCTCTCTCTGTGTCTCTGTCTCTCTCTCTCTCTGTCTCTCTCTCTGTCTCTGTGTCTCTCTCTGTGTCTCTCTCTGTGTCTCTCTCTGTGTCTCTCTCTGTGTCTCTCTCTGTGTCTCTCTCTGTGTCTCTCTCTGTCTCTCTCTCTGTGTCTCTCTCTGTCTCTCTCTCTCTGTGTCTCTGTCTCTCTCTCTCTGTGTCTCTGTCTCTCACTAGACTAGACAAAACACGTTGTTGTGCCATGCAGTCTAAGGGTTACTTATGGTGATTCATAAGAGGTGACATCCAGTCTGGGACAAACCATCCTCTGAATGTATCAAACAAGAGCTTTGTGAGATTATATAATAAAGGAATGACCATCAAGAGCAAAGAGTGTATGAAGGGAGGCCACTCTAGCTCCAAAAAATGCATTATTTGTGTGCAAGGAAAATGAGTGACCAATTACTAATGTAATGTTGTAGGACAAGCTGTACACATGGGACGGGGGAGATGACACATGACAGTGATATCCAACGGAGAGAGACTGTCTCTCTTAACAGGCTAATTTAATGATAACATGTTTACATTAGGACTCCCGAGTGGCGCAGCAGTTTAAGGCACTGGATCTCAGTGCTTGAGGCGTCACTACAGACACCATGGTTCGAAATCCAAGCTGTATCACAACCGGCCGTAATTGGGAGTCCCAAGGGAGGCGCACAAGTGGCCCAGCGTCGTCTGGGGTAGGCCGTCGTTGAAAATAAGAATTTGTTCTTAATTGACTTGCCTAGTTAAATAAAGGTTCAAATAAAAGTACATTTGACATACCCATGTAGCACCACAGCTACACCTTTATCTAAAGGCCCAATACAGCCGTTTTAATCTCAATATCAAATTATTTCTGGGTAACAGTGATGAACCTTACTGTGATTATTTTCAAATAAAATGGTCAAAAATAAACAAAAATAGCTTCTTAGCAGAAAGCAATTTCTCAAGCAATTATTTTGCTAGGACTGTCTGGGAGTGGTCTGAGTGAGGAGGGTAAAACTGAAAACTAGCTGTTATTGGCAGAGAAGTTTTGAACTCTCTTTCTGATTGGTCTATTAACTAAATTTACCGACTGGTGATGTCACCCGACAGGCCAAAACTTCATCCCACCAAAAAAGGTGCACTGAAAGGGCATTATCATCCTTTTCACAATTTCACAGTATCATTCCAACCTTATAGTGTGGAATTATACACTGCTCAAAAAAATAAAGGGAACACTTAAACAACACAATGTAACTCCAAGTCAATCACACTTCTGTGACATCAAACTGTCCACTTAGGAAGCAACACTGATTGACAATAACATGCTGTTGTGCAAATGGGATAGACAACAGTTGGAAAGTATAGGCAATTAGTAAGACACCCCCAATAAAGGAGTGGTTCTGCAGGTGATAACCACAGACCACTTTTCAGTTCCTATGCTTCCTGGCTGATGTTTTGGTCACTTTTGAATGCTGGCGGTGCTTTCACTCTAGTGGTAGCATGAGACGGAGTCTATATAGGGGAGGTAATCAGGAAGGGGATGGAGTCCAGGTGAGTGTCATGAGGCACAGGTGCACGTAACGATAGTGACAGGTATGCGTAATAATGAGAGAACTGGTGACAACGAGCACCAGAGAGGGGGAGAGGGAGTAGACGTGACAGTTGTTTACATTTATCATGGGGTAGTAGTGCCATAGTCCATGGGGGCTATAGATTTGAAAGCAGTTGGGCGCTAACAGTGCGCAGAGTGACCTTTAACCATGTTCTCCAGGTGCTCCAGAGTGACCTTTAACCCTGCTCTCCAGGTGCTCCAGAGTGACCTTTAACCCTGCTCTCCAGGTGCTCCAGAGTGACCTTTAACCCTGCTCTCCAGGTGCTCCAGAGTGACCTTTAACCCTGTACTCCAGGGGCTCCAGAGTGATCTTTAACCCGGCTCTCCAGGTGCTCCAGAGTGACCTTTAACCCTGTACTCCAGGGGGTCCAAGAGTGATCTTTAACCCTGCTCCCAGGGGCTCCAGAGTGACCTTTAACCCTGCTCTCCAGGGGGATCTATTGGCTCCTGGTGGCCAGTAACTTCCTGTGTCAGTAGTAACTTGGCCTGCAGCCAGCCTCTTCCTGTTTCAGAGCAGTAACTTGGCCTGCGGCCAGCCTCTTCCTGTGTCAGAGCAGTAACTTGGCCTGCGGCCAGCCTCTTCCTGTGTCAGAGCAGTAACTTGGCCTGCGGCCAGCCTCTTCCTATGTCAGAGCAGTAACTTGGCCTGCGGCCAGCCTCTTCCTGTGTCAGAGCAGTAACTTGGCCTGCGGCCAGCCTCTTCCTGTGTCAGAGCAGTAACTTGGCCTGCGGCCAGCCTCTTCCTGTGTCAGAGCAGTAACTTGGCCTGTGGCCAGCCTCTTCCTATGTCAGAGCAGTAACTTGGCCTGCGGCCAGCCTCTTCCTGTGTCAGAGCAGTAACTTGGCCTGCAGCCAGCCTCTTCCTGTGTCAGAGTAGTAACTTGGCCTGCGGCCAGCCTCTTCCTGTGTCAGAGCAGTAACTTGGCCTGCGGCCAGCCTCTTCCTGTTTCAGAGCAGTAACTTGGCCTGCGGCCAGCCTCTTCCTGTTTTAGAGCAGTAACTTGGCCTGCGGCCAGCCGCTTCCTGTTTCAGAGCAGTAGATCAATTCCAGGATAAAGTTGTAACTCTGCTGTTATACACATCATTCATAGTCACTCAGGTGATGCTCTGTTTATTATTGATCTGACTCTGGTAACAACAACAATATCGATACGCTGGGAGAAATCGTTGTGTTATAGTCACTAGAGAGCTGCCACGTGCTACGAGTCAGGACATTTCAGTCATTACTGATTACAAGATGACATAGACCTTTTAAACTGGACTGGCTGGTCCACACACTAGTTTTACAACTGAAGTCTATGCACCATTATTTTATCCCTAGCAAGTTTATATTATTGTAATTGGGAATCTCTCTATATTTCATCCTTACTCTACTGTACTCTACTGGAACTTTACAGACCCACAGTTGCTGATACGGTATGTCATATAGACCAGTGAGACAGGTTGCTGATACAGTATGTCATATAGACCAGTGAGACAGGTTGCTGATACAGTATGTCATATAGACCAGTGAGACAGGTTGCTGATACAGTATGTCATATAGACCAGTGAGACAGGTTGCTGATACAGTATGTCACATAGATCAGTGAGACAGGTTGCTGATACAGTATGTCATATAGACCAGTGAGACAGGTTGCTGATACAGTATGTCATATAGACCAGTGAGACAGGTTGCTGATACAGTATGTCACATAGACCAGTGAGACAGGTTGCTGATACGGTATGTCAGTTAGACCAGTGAGACAGGTTGGGTTGCTGATACAGTATGTCATATAGACCAGTGAGACAGGTTGCTGATACAGTATGTCATATAGACCAGTGAGACAGGTTGCTGATACGGTATGTCAGTTAGACCAGTGAGACAGGTTGGGTTGCTGATACAGTATGTCATATAGACCAGTGAGACAGGTTGGGTTGCTGATACAGTATGTCATAGATCAGTGAGACAGGTTGCTGAAACAGAATGTCATATAGACCAGTGAGACAGGTTGGGTTGCTGATACAGTATATCATATAGATCAGTGAGACAGGTTGGGCTGCTGATACAGTATATCATATAGATCAGTGAGACAGGTTGCTGATACAGTATATCATATAGATCAGTGAGACAGGTTGGGCTGCTGATACAGTATGTCATATAGATCAGTGAGACAGGTTGCTGATACAGTATATCATATAGATCAGTGAGACAGGTTGGGCTGCTGATACAGTATGTCATATAGATCAGTGAGACAGGTTGCTGATACAGTATGTCACAGATCAGTGAGACAGGTTGCTGATACAGTATGTCATATAGATCAGTGAGACAGGTTGGGTTGCTGATACAGTATGTCATATAGATCAGTGAGACAGGTTGCTGATACAGTATGTCACATAGATCAGTGAGACAGGTTGCTGATACAGTATGTCATATAGATCAGTGAGACAGGTTGGGCTGCTGATACAGTATATCATATAGACCAGTGAGACAGGTTGGGCTGCTGATACAGTATATCATATAGACCAGTGAGACAGGTTGGGCTGCTGATACAGTATATCATATAGACCAGTGAGACAGGTTGGGTTGCTGATACAGTATGTTATATAGACCAGTGAGACAGGTTGGGTTGCTGATACAGCATGTCATATAGATCAGTGAGACAGGTTGCTGATACAGTATGTCACATAGATCAGTGAGACAGGTTGCTGATACAGTATGTTATATAGACCAGTGAGACAGGTTGGGTTGCTGATACAGTATATCATATAGATCAGTGAGACAGGTTGCTGATACAGTATGTCATATAGATCAGTGAGACAGTTTGGGCTGCTGATACAGTATGTCATATAGATCAGTGAGACAGGTTGCTGATACAGTATATCATATAGACCAGTGAGACAGGTTGGGCTGCTGATACAGTATATCATATAGACCAGTGAGACAGGTTGGGCTGCTGATACAGTATATCATATAGACCAGTGAGACAGGTGGCAGGTTGTGGCTGTAGGATTTGGGTTGGTAGCAGATGGACAAATAGAAGTGTATTGTATTGTATTTTAACTGAATGACTTCAGGCTCTGTGTGTGTGCCTGCTTCCTCCAGGGGCCACTAAAGACATGGGGAAAATGTTAGGCGGAGAGGAGGAGAAGGATCCAGAGGCCGCAAAGAAGAAGAAGGAGGAAGAGGAGGAGAGACAGGAGGCACTGAGACAACAGGAGGAGGAGAGGAAGGATAAGCACCGGAAAATGGAGGCAGAAAGAGAAGTCGTACGACAGTCCATCAGGGACAAGGTGAGCACTGCAGCAGTCCACAAATGACTCAGAAACTATTTTACATTCAATGTACCTCGTTATAAAACCATTACATTACTCCAGCCCCAACCTTCAGCTGTATACTACACCTTAAAAAGTACTTTGTATAGTTCTTTGAATCCCAGATTGCCCTTTTAATGTAAACTATAAATAATATACAGTTAGTTCAGAAAGTATTCACAACCCCTTGACTTGTTCCACATTTTGTTGTGTTCCAGCCTGAATTCAAAATAGATTCAATCGATTTTTTTCCCCTCACCCATCTACACATGATACCCCATAATGACACATTTTAAAATGTTAGCAAATTTATTGAAAATTAAATACAAAAATATACCCCTGAGTCAATACTTTGTAGAAGCACTTTTGGCAGTGATTACAGCTGTGAGTCTTTCTGGGTAAGGTTCTAAGAGCTTTCCACACCTGGATTGTACAATATTTGCCCACTTGTTATTTTCAAAATTCTTCAAGCTCTGTCAAATTGGTTGTTGCTAGACAACCATTTTCAGGTCTTGACATAGATTTTCAAGTAGATTTACGTCCAAGCTGTAGCTCCGAACACTCTCCTTGGTAAACAACTCCAGTGTGTATTTGACCTTGTGTTTTAGGTTATTGTCCAGCTGAAAGGTGAATACATTTCCCATTGTCTGGTGGAAAACAGACTGAACCAGGTTTTCCTCTAGGATTTTGCCTGTGCTTAGCTTCATTCCGTTTTATTTTTTTATCCTGAAGAAGTCCCCATTCCTTCTCGATTACAAGCATACCCATAACATGATGCAGCCACCACCTGGCTTTAAAATATGGAGAGTGGTACTCAGTAATGTGTTGTATTGCCCCAAATATAAAACGTTGTATTCAGGACGAAAGGTTAATTACTCTTACACATTTTTTTGCAGTGGTGCCCTGTTGCAAACAGGAGGCATGTTTTGGAATATTTGTATTCTGTACAGGCTTTCTTCTTTTCACTCTGTCAATTTAGTATTGGGAGTAACTACAATGTTGTTGATCCATCATCAGTTTTCTCCTATCACAGCCATTAAACTCTGTAACTGTTTTAAATTGGCCTCATGGTGAAATCCCTGAGCAGTTTCATTGCTCTCCGGCAACTGAATTTAGGAAGGACGCCTGTATCTTTGTAGTGACTTTAAGTTTAATTAACAACTTCACCATTCTCAAAGGGATATTCAATGGCTGCTTTTTAAAATGTTTACCCATCTACCAATAGGTGCCCTTCTTTGCGAGGCATTGGAAAACCTCCCTGGTCTTTGTGGTTGAATCTGTGTTTGAAATTCACTGCTCGACTGAGGGACCTTACAGATGTGTGGGGTACAGAGGTGAGGTAGTCATTCAAAAATCCTGTTAAACACTAATATACAGAGTGAGTCCAGGCAACTTATTGTGACTTTTTAAGCACATTTTTACTCCTGGATTTATTTAGGTTGCCATGGCAAAGGGGTTGAAAACGTATTGACTCAAGACATCATTTTAAATTAATTTGTTTTAAAAAATAATCTAAAAACATAATTCCACTTTGACATTATGGCTATTTTGTGTAGGCCAGTGAGAGAGAAGAAATCTAGATTTTATCCATTTGAAATTCAGGGCTGTCAAATCATATTTTATTTGTCACATGCGCCAAATATTCAACAGGTGTAGATCTTACAGTGAAAATGTTTACTTTACAAGCCAATAATCAACAATGCTTTAAGAAGTAAAATAATTTCTAACAACAACAAAAAAAAATCGAAAATCGAAAATAAAAATAACTAATAATTAAACAGCAGCAGTAAAATAACAATATTTAACAATATTTAATAACAAACGGTAACATAACAAAATGTGGATAAAGCCAAGGGGTGTGAATATTTTGTGAAGGCACTGTAAGTGCAAGAATCAAGCCTTGTGGAACACCATTTGATCTCAAGATGGGAGGTGTGGGGGTGCTACTCCTTATGAAAGTGACATCCTCATATATTGTTATCACTGTGCCCTTTATCCACGCAGTATGGCTTGAAGAAGAAGGAGGAGAAGGAGGCGGAGGAGAAGGCAGCCATGGAGCAGGCCTGTGAGGGGTCTCTGACGCGCGCCAAGAAGGCCATCCCAGCCGGGTGCGGAGACGAGGAAGACGAGGATGAGGAGAGCATTCTGGACACCGTCCTCAAGTTCCTCCCTGGACCTCTAAAGGACATGTTCAAGAAGTAAAGAACACATCGACAACAACAACACATGGTTCGGTCCAGCCAGGGGGAGGGGGAGGAGAGATCTGGGACTGGGGATTTGGGTAGAAGGGGTTCTTGCCAAACGGCCATTCACTGCCTTTACAGAAGTATTTGTTGTTTTCTTACTCTGACTAGACACAATGTGGTTATATATCTACCCACAGCTTCTCGTCGGTCTCTCAACTGCCGACTGAGTTTATGTTTGGTTTTTATCCCCCACTTATCTAACATTCCAACATTGGTATATAGATTCACCGCACCAGGTAGATGCATTTGGATTGGTTGGCCATTGGTATTAACTGGGGTAAGGAGTTTCTGTCCAGCCATGCATTAGAGAGCAGGGTTCAATCCACCGTACCAATGGACACTTCAATGGGCAATTCCTGCTCATGTGGTTGAAAAGCACTCTGCCAACACCTATCTGAAGATGGAGCGCTTTTTATTTTTTTCATTCGCTGGCTTTTTCTATTTTTATAGTAAGTAAGCTACTGTAACTGTATGGGAAGGGGATATTCTATTCGCGGTCTTTTTGAGATCAGCAGTTTAGTTAGTTTTAGACTGTGCCTTGGTAGGACTTCCTCCAACAGGGGAACTGTTAATGAGGGTCTCGTCGAAGTCGTTTGATGATATAATTTAACTTTGTTTGTCTTCAAAGGATGCATTCATGCCACATTATGACGGATGTATTTAATGTTAGTCTGGCTGTACGAATAGAGCTGATCCAATGCCTTCTTAATGCTATGAAACAACTAAGGCAAGTGGAATACTTGATTTCCCTTTAAATTCCTGACTAATAATAAAACAACTCTCATGCTCCCAGATTAAATATAGGAGATTATCAGCCTGACAGACGGCATCTTGTGAGAGAAACCATTTTTGCTCAAACAAAGGTCACCCCGTCAACATTAAACACTCAGATTATCCATAGAATACAACAGATTCACATTCAACATTATACACTCAGATTATCCATAGAATACAACACATTCACATTCAACATTATACACTCAGATTATCCATAGAATACAACACATTCACATTCAACATTATACACTCAGATTATCCATAGAATACAACACATTCACATTCAACATTAAACACTCAGATTATCCATAGAATACAACACATTCACATTCAACATTAAACACTCAGATTATCCATAGAATGCACAAGATTCACATTCAACATTAAACACTCAGATTATCCATAGAATGCACAAGATTCACATTCAGTGTAGAGAAGAAGAAAAACACGCACAGTTCTATGAAAATGATTTAGTCAACATCATATTTAACAGTTGGTGGTTAGTGCAGTCCAAAGACAATCAAACATGAGCACTGCATTACAGTGAAGGAAGCCGATACTGCGTATGTCGTCCTTTCACTACCCACCTCCCACCTCCCACCTCCCACCTCCCACTACCCACCTCCCACTACCCACCTCCCACCTCCCACTACCCACCTCCCACCTCCCACCTCCCACTACCCACCTCCCACTACCCACCTCCCACCTCCCACTACCCACCTCCCACCTCCCACTACCCACCTCCCACCTCCCACTACCCACCTCCCACTACCCACCTCCCACCTCCCACTACCCACCTCCCACTACCCACCTCCCACCTCCCACTACCCACCTCCCACTACCCACCTCCCACTACCCACCTCCCACTACCCACCTCTTACCTCCCACTACCCACCTCCCACCTCCCACCTCCCATACCACATGTCTGTTTTACACAAGGTACTTGTTTAACTCATTCTTTTGGAGGCTATTATGAAACAGTAAGCCATGTTAAATGGAATTTCATTTATTTAATAGTTAATAAATTGACCTAAATAAATTCCTTCATAAATTCCATGTTATCCTGAGAGACAATCGCATTGGTGGTGTTTGAATCATTAATATCCAAAGATACTGAAAAAACACCATCATTTATTTTGTCCCCACTAACTAAGGAAATTGTCCAGAACTAAGAAAGTGGTCCAGTCTTGTTGATATCAGTAGGAATAGGCTGGCAACATATAGTTTTTATGTCGACATTGATGTCATTTTGGGATACACTTTCCAAAGACCAAACCCTGTGAAGCTTTAATTGTCAGAAATTCTCATATTTTTCATATAACGTACATGGCTACATGACATTGAAGATTGATATATTCGAGAAAAAAAAACTAAACTAAAAATTTAAATAATCACATGTTATGAATAAACATTTTCTCTTTTTTTTTTAGGTCTGATAGGGTTTTTTCACTAGGTAAAAAGCATATGGTTTAGACTGTAATAATCACACACACACACAAAAAAAAAACTATAACAATTATAATTCAATGTTGAATTATTTTTTTTCCTGTAAAAAAAAAAGTGTAGTTCCGTTACACTATCTACCTATTTGTCTAAACCCTTCTCACCAACTGTATCCTAATGTGTACAATATACAAGTGTATGCGCAAACAAAAGACGAGGAGAAAACGATGAAGTCATTGTAATGATGTCTATGTACTACCACAGTACATGTACTGTATGTATGTTTGTATGTTTATACAGTATCTGTGTCTTTCTATAGTGACGTGATATATCATGTTTATACAGTCCCTGTTTATAAGTGTCTATGAATCCTGTGTGCACAAACTCTAACCAGGCTCGAATTGGTTGTGCCATATGTCTAAAGAAATACTTAACACATTCCTTTCACATCGCCATAGGAACATAGGGGGGGGGGAATTCACACCAAATACTACAACACAAACAATGGCCTGTTTATGTTGTAGTCTCCCGGCAACAGAATCTGTTTTACTAGATTCAGAAGTTTGGGTTGTTGTAGATTCTCAGCTCTGTGATGGCCTGTGTCGATCACATACAGAATAAGAGTTTGTTGATGACAGACTGAATTGTTATAACACCCCTGGCCCTATAACATCCTACTGCTATAACACCAGGCCCTATAACATCCGCAGATGCTATTCATTCTGACCTGCCCTCTCATGTGATGATGCAATTAATTTCATGACAAAAACAACAGGTGGCTTTAACTCTACCTTTACTGAGACTTTTATAAACAATCAGAATTATATAATTCCTATTCAACAACACTGTATGTTAACCCCAAACTGGGGACACAGCAGTTATGTGTTGACTTATTAACATGCTGCCTCTAACGGTGATTGTCGACAGGTTTCTCCTATATTTTACCTTTATTTAACTAGGCAAGTCAGTTAAGAACAAATTCTTATTTTCAATGGCGGCCTAGGAACAGTGGGTTAACTGCCTTGTTCAGGGGCAGAACGGGGATATGAACTTGCAACTGGTTACGAGTCCAACGCTCTAACCACTAGGCTACCCTGCCGCCCCATATATTTCCTCTCATATCCTGAACTATATAACACACGTCACAGAGATAGTGTGCCACTGCCCGAGTAAAGTCCAGACAGGATGTGTTGCCATACAGATTTGCTCTCCTTATTACAGACCATTTTAACAATGTGTTTCCATTTTGGTCAAAGAAGCTGTTGAGGTTTTTGTTGTTGTCTTCATCCCAATACCCAATATAGTTCAGATACATATATGTTTCCTCGACATATTCTGCTGGGGACGTACTATATGCAGTAAATCAAACATCTGTGTATATTGATGATAGCATGTATTCCAAGCAGCATACAGCTCATACCTCTGCCCCAGTTGTAAACAGACTCTTGTAATTGCGGTGATGTATGTATGAACATGTATGAGTGGTTCCAATTTGGCTTTACAATTATAATGCATATTTCTCTGTCTTGCTGCTGCATATTAGTGATATATGATGGTTGGGTGATTGTCCCTGGCTGGGATAGGGGCATAAATCTGTGTCCAAACTTCAACTGCGATACTCACACTTTCCACCTGTAATTGTTTAGAGTAGGGTTTGTCAAACAGGAAAAATAGCCATATTTCATCTGTCTATTATCCTCTCTCTCTCTCTCTCTTTATCTCTCTATATATCTCTTTCTCTCTCTCTCTATCTCTCTCTATATCTCTTTCTCTCTCTCTATATATCTCTTTCTCTCTCTCTTCCTCTCTCTCTCTTTATCTCTCTATATCTCTTTCTCTCTCTCTCTCTCTCTCTCTCTCGCTCTCTCCCCTCTCTCTCTCTTCCTCCCTCTCTCCCCTCCCTCTCTCCCCTTTCTCTCTCTCTTCCTCTCTCTCTATTCCTCTCCCTCCCTTCCTCTCCCCCTCTCTCCCCTATTTCTTCCTCTCTCTCTCCTCTTTCCCCCCCCTATCTCTCCTCTCTTCCCCCTCTCTCTTTCTCTCTCTCTCTCTCTCTCCTCTCTTCCTCTCTCTCCTCTCTTCCTCTCTCTCTCTCTCTCTCTCTCTCTCCTCTTTCCCCCTCTCTCTCCTCTCTTCCCCCCTCTCTCTCTCTCTTCCTCTCTCACTCTCTCTGACATATTCTCAAGGCACCACAGCATGATGTGAACTGCCTTTTTGCAAAGGGCTATTATCATTTAATTTTCACATAGATGAGTACATTTGTCACAAACAATGCTTGTTCTGGTAATGTTTACTAGGTATTTCATTATTTTGGTTGCATGAAATGGTGTGGAAATAATATTTATTATTGTCCTTCTGACCTATAATATTAGCAAGGCCAGGAACACAAGACTCATTAATGAAGCTCTCAGATGGAGTGATTTAACAATATAGATATGTGTCCTCTGGTATTACACAAGAACATTCCTATTTTTTAAATGGAATTGAGCCCCGCCCTGGTGAAATGTTCGATTGCATTAATTTAACTTGAAAAGGTGGAAAAACAGCAGAATTCTAACTTTTCTCCTGTATATTACTTGCACCTTGACAGTAGTCTTTGGATTAGGGTTCAGGATGACTCCCTCAGAATTGAAGGAAAATACAAACAATATCAGGTCTGAGGTAACAAAGGTCTGATATTGAAAGACTGGATTGTTTAGTCAATTTCAAAATAAATGGGATGCCCACATTCCAAAACATTCCAAAACCTTAACTGTCATGGGCGCACTTTGTCCAAAGACAGAATGAGTGTTTTACTTGACATCATGTTTATGTCAAAACGATGAACATGGGTATGGTGATATTTAAAAAAATAAAGTGATCATTTTTAAAACTAATATAAAATGTATAATTCGTGTCAGAGAGATACATCATTGTTTGAAAGATAGATTTAAAAAATATATATATATATAATAATTTTAAAAAATTGAGAGATGTCCATGCAATCATATGGGGAGATTTCTAGTGTGGTCAGGTTTTAAGATCAGATCACACATCCTGTTTCAGAATAAACCTTTCAAATAGTGCACTCCTATCAACGCTATTGTCTGTCAAACTGTAGCCGTTATTGAGATTGATGTGTGACTTTTTGTTTGAATGACTGGACTGCTGTTACATCTCTCTGATGTTGCTTAACACCTGTCAGCTATTTTGTAACGAGCCACACGGTTGTCCTGCCGAATACGGGTGTGAAACAAAGCACGGAAAGAATCCCACCATGCATGCGGTCCAGTCTTGAGAAAATGGCCCCTGCCTGTTAGTGCTATGGTACCCTATTACTGGTCAAAAGTGGGGCCCTACGCTCTTCGTAAAAAGGGTTCCCAAAAGGGTTCTTCGGCTGTCCACATAAAATAAACCTTTTTGGTTCCAGGTAGAACCCTTTAGGGTTCCAAGTAGAACCCTCTGGTAAAAAAAAAGGGTTCTACATGGAACCCAAACACATTTTTATCTGTAACCAAAAGGGTTCTAACTTGAACTAAAAAGGGTTATTCAAAGGGTTCTCGTATGGGGAGAGGCGTAAAAACCCTTTTAGGTTCTAGATAGCACCAAGCGATTCTAGGGTTCCATTTCAGCCATATTTCCAGTTGTATTTCCGATCTGCCTGACTGAGGATGTACAACTAACGCTAGTGTGAACGGGTGACCGAACGCTAAACCTTAAATACATTCCAATGTTTTGATATTTGCACTAAAATATATCTTCTAACTTTCCCTGTGGAGAGAAACTGTTGTGGGATCGGTCATTGTGTCACCCTGTCTTTAAGAACATTCTCTATGTGGCTCATCGTTGTCGTACTGTTTCAATGTGACTGCCATTGATGTTCTAAATAAGGGAAATAAAAATCATGATCATTTTTGTCCGTTTGAGGATTTTTTTTCCTTCTCAATACTACATTCAGGATGAGAATGTAAAACATTATAATGTCCTTCTCTGCATGTCATATACTCTTTTATGTGGAACCACATCGCTATAGACTCATCATTGGGAAATTAAAATGCATAACAAATAAAAGCATTTCAAAAATAAACTTCTTGGATGATTTTGAAGATTCTTCTCATTACGAGCAAACAGAATTTGTAGATGTGCCAGTCACTCATTTACATTTTATGTGAAACCTTTAATTAACCAGGCAAGTCAGAACTAGGCAAGTTAAGAACAAACTCTTATTTACAACGATGGCCTACTGGGGAACTATCTTGTTTGGGGGCAGAATGACAGATTTTTACCTTGTCAGCTCGGGGATTCGATCCAACAACCTTTCGGTTACTGGCCCAACGTGCTAACCACTAGGCTACCCTGGGTAGAGCGGACCTGTACACTCAGTGTATATTCTACCTATTTACTTGCTACCTATCCCCCCCTGCTTAGAGTCTGATGAAGGAGGACAACAGTACTTTATCAGATGAAGACAGATTTAAAGGAGAGATTCAGAGGGATTTGTTATGTTCTTACAGTCATTTCCACTCCATTCACATATATATATGAGGTTGGAATAATACTGTGAAATTGTGAAAATTAGGATAATGTCCTTTTATTATAAGCTGTGATTGAAAGGACAGCCTTGAAATTCAGCCTATTTTGGTGGGATGGAGTTCTGGCCTGCCTGGTGACATCACCAGGTGGCAAATGAGCTAATAAGACCAATAAGAGAGTTCCAAACGTCTCTGCCAATAACACTTCGTTTTCAGCTTTCCCTTCCTCACTCAGACCTAGCAAACTTCTAGCTTCAGAAATTGCTATTTTAATTGATGACAATCATGGTAAGGTACTTAATTGTTAGACGGAACTGAATTGATATTCAGAAAAGGTTCTGCAATAATGAAATGTTAAATATGGAGATTAATTTAGCCACAAGCCAGTTCATTTTTACTTAATTTCTAGAGAGTGCCAACAGTTACTCATTAATTACATACAATTAAAATACAAAATCCCTGCAATTAATGTGATGGTACAGAAGCTGTTGATTTTAACATCCAGCACCATCCAGCATTAGAAACGTACAGTGCATTCGGAAAGTATTCAGACCCCTTCCCTTTTGCAAAAATGTCTAAAAACCTGTTTTTTGCTTTGTCATTATGGGGTATTGTCATGTCATTATGGGGTATTGTGACGTCATTATGGGGTATTGTCATGTCATTATGGGGTATTGTGACTTCATTATGGGGTATTGTGATGTCATTATGGGGTATTGTGATGTCATTATTGTCACAATCGTGACAGTCCCCAGTCCGGGGTCTCCAGCGACGGTCCCTAGTGACAGTACCCCCCCCAAAGGTGCGGACTCCCGGCCGCAAACCTGAACCTATTGGGGAGGGTCCAGGTGGGCACCTACCCTCGGTGAAGGCTCTGGTTCAGGACGCAGCCCTCCTTACGCTGATTCCTCCGCTTCTGTCGAACCGGACCATGGATCATCGCCGGAGGCCCCGGACTGGGGACCGTCGCTGGAGGTTCCGGACTGTGGACCGTCGTTGGAGGTTCCGGACTGTGGACCATCGTTGGAAGCTCTGGACTGGGAACTGTCGACGGAAGCTCTGGTCTGTGGAGGCGCACTAGAGACCTGATGCGTGGGACAGGTACTGGTGGCACCGGGCTAAAGACATGCACCTCAGGGTGAGTGCGTGGAGAAGGCACAGGACGTACTGGACAGTGGAGGCGCACTGGAGATGTGGAGCGTAAAGCAGGCACAACACGTCCTGGCTGGATGTTTATTTTCGCCCCGCCCCACAGGACGCACTGGGCTCTGCAGACGCACTGGAGACACTGTGCGCAGAGCCGGCACAGGATATCCTGGTCCAGGGAGGCGTACTGGAGGCCAGGAGCCGTCCGTCCTGGCTGGATGCTCATTCTAGCCCAGCCAATGCGGGGAGCTGGAATAGAGCGCACCGAGCTATGAATGCGCACTGGAGACACCGTGCGCATCACTGCGTAACACGGTAAGCATGGGGAGTTGGCTCAGGTCTAACCCCTGACTCTGCCAATCTCCCCTTGTGTCCCCCCCCCCCCTAATTTTTGTTGTTGTTGATATTACCGTTTTTTGGAGCTTATACGTGACCCCTCGTGTCATCGCCGTTCCTCTTTCGCTGCCTCCATCTGCTTCCATGGCAGGGTCTTGTCCCCTGCCATAACTTCCTCCCATGTCCATGATGTCCTCCACTCGCCTTTCACCCGAGCCCAGGATATCCGCTCCTCTTGGACACTCTGCTTGGCCTTTTATGTGGTGGGATCTTCTATCACGATCCGTCGTATGAGTGAGACCAAGGCACAGCGTGGTATACGTACATTCTCTTTATTCAAAGAATGAACAAACCAACAAAAATAACAAGCTATACAATATAGTGCTGACAGGCAACTACACATAGTCAAGATCCCACATCAGAAAGTGGGAAAAATGGATACCTAAATATGATCCTCAATCAGAGACAACGATAAACAGCTGTCTCTGATTGGGAACCATATCAGACCAACAAAGAAATACAAAAGCCCTAGACATACAAAAAACGCTAGACATAAATAAAAATAAATAAAAAACTAGAGTACCCACCCTAGTCACACCCTGACCTAACCAAAATATATAGAAAACAGAGATATCTAAGGTCAGGGCATGACAATTATGGGGTATTGTGATGTCATTATGGGGTATTGTGATGTCATTATGGGGTATTGTGATGTCATTATGGGGTATTGTGTGTAGATTGCTGAGGAATTTTTTTTACTTACCCCATTTTAGAATAAGACTGTAACGTAACAAAATGTTGAAAAATACAAGGGGTCAGAACACTTTCCGAATGATCTGTATACATGGATTAGTGTCTGTATTGTGTTCAGCAACCAACATCCTTCCTTGTTTTACAGCTTTGAATGATGGACAGTTGAAAGTGGCTTAACAAATTAATTTATCATAATAAAACCATACATACAAGGCATTAGCATAGTAATTAATAAGGGCCTTCAGCCAAATAACTAAGAAATCCTTATGCCTATATTTTCTTGCAGGAAAATAGCAATAGCGGTATAAAGTATAGAGAGGTTGCATAAGGGTTTGCTGTAACTACCTCGTCCAGATCGTCGTAACTTCTACTGTTACTGTGAATCTGCTGCTCATGGATGTAACACTCAAGTCCATCATTTTGGGCACATTGATAAAGACGAGAAAAAAATACTGTATAAAAAAATAATTCAAATGCTGATCTATATTGCATGCTCAAAAACATGGGGGAATTATATTATTTTAATACTAATATAATTGCTCAGAGAAATAGATTTAGTTTAACAAGCAAATACATTTTTTTTTTTAAATACTCAAAAAGATAAGTGCCAATGTTTGGCATCCCTGTTTTCAGTATTTCAGCACCCTACCCTTGTGAGGATAACGACACTGAGCCTTTTTCCAAAATATTTTATGAGATTGGAGAACACATTGGGAGGGATCGTAAACCGTTCCTTCACACAGAATCTTTCCAGATCCTTGATATCATTCGTCTGCGTTTATGGACTGGCTCTCTTCAATTCAAACCACAGGTTTTCAATGGGGTTCAAGTCCGGAGAATGAGATGGCCATTGCAGAATGTTGATTTTGTGGTCTATTAACCATTTATCTGTGTGTTTGGGGTTATTGTCTTGTTGAAAGATCCACGTTCTCAGAACATTTACCGGTCAGGAAACGTGTGGCTTTGTTCCCATAACCAATGGGAAACCAAAAAACGTACGTTCCCACAACTTCAAAGGAACCACATGTGCTAGCTGGGAAGATGGAGGAAAACAGTCAGTGCTCAGTAATCATCCAATTCAACTGCTGTTAAAGAAGGTTTTTGGGTTGAAAAATGTACTGTTAAAGAAGGTTTTTTGTGTTGAAAAATGTACTGTTAAAGAAGGTTTTTTGTGTTGAAAAATGTACTGTTAAAGAAGGTTTTTGGGTTGAAAAATGTACTGTTAAAGAAGGTTTTTTGGGTTGAAAAATGTACTGTTAAAGAAGGTTTTTTGTGTTGAAAAATGTACTGTTAAAGAAGGTTTTTGGGGTTGAAAAATGTACTGTTAAAGAAGGTTTTTGGGGTTGAAAAATGTACTGTTAAAGAAGCATAGGGCCGGTTTTCTGAATCCAGATTAGGCCTATTCCCGGACTGAAAAGCATGATGCTCAATGGAGACACACATTTCCAGTAAAACATCAGTTCCAAGTACACAACACCGTCATGCTCTGTCACATCATCTTGAATGCCTGTTACCTGATGTATTGATCGAAGCAGACCACCTGGCTCACACCATACATTTAAATGTATACACACGCGTCTAAACAAAACCAATATCTATCTAACCTCCAGATGCTATTTAGAATGTACAAAGGTCATTCTGTTTTCTTCCAATCATATTACTGGAATCAATCATCGTCCATCTTGAGAGCAGACCAAAGGCTTTATTTGGTAATTGTGTCGTGTCTGGAAGGGTTGAGGAGGCTGGGGGTTGTGAGTTATATTTCGATTTATCATGATTAGTAGCTAGTGAGAGAATGGGGAATCGGGGGTGGGGGTAGTTTAGTCTGACGGAGCTTTTCCTTTCAAATGTTGTTTTGTGAAGAGCATGGTGTCCAAGGCTACGCTGAGGGTATTAGATAACCCTAACTATCAGAAATCAGTGGGTAGTCGTCGTGAGTTGCATGGTTGGGGTCAATTACATTTCAATTCCGGTCAATTCAGATAGTAAACCTAAATCCAAATGTTCCTACAGTGCCTTCAGAGTAGTCACCACTCTTGACCTTTTCCACATGTTGTTGTGTTACAGCCTGAATTTAAAATTTATCAAATGTAGATTTGTTTTGTCATTGGTCTACACACAATACCCCATAATGTCAAAGTGGAATTATTATTATTAATATTTGTTTTAAATGTTTACAATTTAATTTAAAAAAGGAAAAACTGAAATGTCTTGAGCCAATAGGTATTCTCTTGGGGTGGCAGGGTAGCCTAGTGGTTAGAGCATTGGACTAGTAACTGGAAGGTTGCAAGTTCAAATTCCTGAGCTGACATGGTACAAATCTGTTGTTCTGCCCCTGAACAGCACTAGGCTGTCATTGAAAATAAGAATTTGTTCTTAACTGACTTGCCTAGTTAAATAAAGGTAAAATAAACCCCTTTGCAAGCCTAAATAAGTTCATGAGTAAACATTGGCTTAACAAGTCACATAATTAGTTGCATGGACTCTCTGCACAATAATAGTGTTCAACATGATTTTTTAATGACTTATCTCTACTTGTTGTGTGTATGTGTAACTGACACACACACATTCTCCATGACTGGTAGCACCGTCTCACAATAGACTGATCAGCATTCATATCTATGGCCATCATGCTGACATGGAGGTAGCGAGCATTTCCTGCTGACCTTGCTAGTGATGTTTAGACATCTGGACCTGGCCCTGTTCATCAGACATAAGAAAAGACCTTGAGGGAACGATACACAGCTTTGATTTAAACGCTGGCAGCTCCTCTTTAACCAACAGCTTGAGATCACCACATCCATGTATATAAAAGACATGTCTCAAATTTTGTGAAGTTGTTTATCAAAACCGTTATGTGCCCTTTGTACGGGTTTCTAGTTATCTTACAGAAATTCACTTCTAATACTCTCTGCAAAAAACAAAACAAAAATATGAAGTGTACTGTAACTAAATAATGAAAGCAATGCAATGTTGATCAGACGTTATGAATTGAACATGTTTTTTCAAAAGGACATCGGTGTAGCAGATGGTAGATCAATACGTATGCAGATGTCATGCTCTGTGATCTGAGCTCATCAAACAGAGGAACAATGATTTTTTTTTAGTGGCATGGTGATTTACCCAGAGGAACAATTGAAAGACATCAACCCTGTTGTCCTCTAAAGGGGATTTCACATCAAATTGGTTTTTCCCCTTAAGCCCAGCCCACTAAATAACAATAGTAATTTATTAACATATGATTGATGATGGCTGACAATGCAAAACATTTTCTTACAATGGAAGTACAATATGAAAACTGTGCATTTGTTAATGACAGGAAGGAGAGAGAAACATACAGTAGCTAACAATGTTGTGATCTGCAGATTTTTAGATCCTTTGTTGTTTTGGCTGTAAAAAAAAACAGAAACAGGATGCCAGGATATAAATGAAATTAGGGAGTGGTCAGGGGATGCCTGTTCCATCCCTGCTACGAATAGGAAGCTGCAAAATGAGATATCCTGGAGCCCGCTGCTCAGAAGCATCAGAGATGGGAGAGGACAGCTGTCACCAGCCCAGTCAGGAGTTTCCTGATCTGGGCACCGAGACGACTTTCGCTGGGAAGAGGAACGAGGAATGGACACCATGTCTAATCTCTAGTCACACGGGGTGATTCCCGAGAGGGAGTGTGACTGGCCTCACACTCCCTCACTCCCAATCTCAAGACAACTGTTGTTTTCTTTCCAACCCATTGCTCACCTTCTCCTTTGTTATCAGACACGAGGAAACTGTTCCATTCTGGAAGCATCCTGGTGTTCTTAGAACCATATGAAAAAACAGGCTGTGCTTCCATCTAAACAAACTGTGTGCTCTCCCACCTCCTCCTCAGCTATGGCAGCCACGCTACAGAAGCTGTTGTCTTATACAATAATCACTCATCATGATAAGCGCTTAGTTGGAAGATATAAGTTAATCACTTATCATATATTAACCACTTCGTCGTAACTTCACTATGACATGACTGCAAACATACGTGCACATTACATGCATTCATATGAAACCCTTACAGCCATGTACAGTCAGATCCAAAATGATTAGCACTCTTGCTAAAGATGAGGGGAAAAAAGACTGTATAAAATAAATATAAATACTGAGCTATAGCGTGTTCCAAAACACACTATATTCCAAAAAAGTATATTATTTTATACAAATGGAAAGAAAAGAGTTTAAGTAATAAAACTTTAACCTTTTAATACCTTTTAATATCTGTCAATACCTTTTAATATCTGTCAATACCTTTTAATATCTGTCAATACCTTTTAATATCTGTCAATACCATTTAATATCTGTCAATACCTTTTAATATCTGTCAATACCTTTTAATATATTTCAATAGCTTTTCATATCTGTCAATACCTTTTAATATCTTTCAATACCTTTTCATATCTGTCAATACCTTTTAATATCTGTCAATACCTTTTAATATATTTCAATACCTTTTCATATCTGTCAATACCATTTAATATCTGTCAATACCTTTTAATATCTGTCAATACCTTTTAATATATTTCAATAGCTTTTCATATCTGTCAATACCTTTTAATATATTTCAATAGCTTTTCATATCTGTCAATACCTTTTAATATCTTTCAATACCTTTTAATATCTGTCAATACCTTTTCATATCTGTCAATACCTTTTCATATCTGTCAATACCTTTTAATATATTTCAATAGCTTTTCATATCTGTCAATACCTTTTAATATCTTTCAATACCTTTTAATATCTGTCAATACCTTTTAATATCTTTCAATACCTTTTCATATCTGTCAATACCTGTTAATATCTTTCAATACCTTTTCATATCTGTCAATACCTTTTAATATCTGTCAATACCTTTTAATATCTGTCAATACCTTTTAATATCTTTCAATACCTTTTAATATCTGTCAATATCTTTCAATACTTTTCAATACCGACACTGAGCCTTCTTTTGGAAAAAGTTGTATCAGATTGGAGAACATCTTAGAAGGGTTAATAGACTATTCCTCCAAACAGAATCTTCCCAGACTGTTGATATCCTTTATCTGCACTCATGGATTGCCCTATAACTCAAACCGCAGGTTTACAATTGTTTAATTTAATTTAAATGTAACCTTTAACTAGGCAAGTAAGTTAAGAAGAAATTGTTATTTACAATGACGGCCTACCCCGGCCAAACCTGAACGACGCTGGGGCCAATTGTGCACCGCCCTACGGGAGTCCCAATGTGATACAGCCTGGGGTGTCTGGAGATTGAAATGGCCATTACAAAATGTTAGTTTTGTGGTTAATAAACCATTTCTTAATAAACCATTACTACATTCGATTCCTCTTTTCAACACCATATTTTACAGTAAGTGTGGGGTTCTTTACTACATTCGATTCCTCTTTTCAACACCATATTTTACAGTAAGTGTGGGGTTCTTTACTACATTCGATTCCTCTTTTCAACACCATATTTTACAGTAAGTGTGGGGTTCTTCACTACATACGATTCCTCTTTTCAACACCATATTTTACAGTAAGTGTGGGGTTCTTTATTACATTCGATTCCTCTTTTCAACACCATATTTTACAGTAAGTGTGGGGTTCTTTACTACATTCGATTCCTCTTTTCAACACCATATTTTACAGTAAGTGTGGGGTTCTTTACTACATTCGATTCCTCTTTTCAACACCATATTTTACAGTAAGTGTGGGGTTCTTTACTACATTCGATTCCTCTTTTCAACACCATATTTTACAGTAAGTGTGGGGTTCTTTACTACATTCGATTCCTCTTTTCAACACCATATTTTACAGTAAGTGTGGGGTTCTTTACTACATTCGATTCCTCTTTTCAACACCATATTTTACAGTAAGTGTGGGGTTCTTTACTACATACGATTCCTCTTTTCAACACCATATTTTACAGTAAGTGTGGGGTTCTTTATTACATTCGATTCCTCTTTTCAACACCATATTTTACAGTAAGTGTGGGGTTCTTTACTACATTCGATTCCTCTTTTCAACACCATATTTTACAGTAAGTGTGGGGTTCTTTACTACATTCGATTCCTCTTTTCAACACCATATTTTACAGTAAGTGTGGGGTTCTTTACTACATTCGATTCCTCTTTTCAACACCATATTTTACAGTAAGTGTGGGGTTCTTTACTACATTCGATTCCTCTTTTCAACACCATATTTTACAGTAAGTGTGGGGTTCTTTACTACATTCGATTCCTCTTTTCAACACCATATTTTACAGTAAGTGTGGGGTTCTTTACTACATTCGATTCCTCTTTTCAACACCATATTTTACAGTAAGTGTGGGGTTCTTTACTACATTCGATTCCTCTTTTCAACACCATATTTTACAGTAAGTGTGGGGTTCTTTACTACATTCGATTCCTCTTTTCAACACCATATTTTACAGTAAGTGTGGGGTTCTTTACTACATTCGATTCCTCTTTTCAACACCATATTTTACAGTAAGTGTGGGGTTCTTTACTACATTCGATTCCTCTTTTCAACACCATATTTTACAGTAAGTGTGGGGTTCTTTACTACATTCGATTCCTCTTTTCAACACCATATTTTACAGTAAGTGTGGGGTTCTTTACTACATTCGATTCCTCTTTTCAACACCATATTTTACAGTAAGTGTGGGGTTCTTTACTACATTCGATTCCTCTTTTCAACACCAAACCCACCACTGGTGTGCGTGGCCAAGGAGCTCTATTTTCATTTCATCAGATCAGTTCCAATCCAAGTGCAAACGCCTGCCGTTTTCATTTGTTGGATGACATAAAATAAATAGAGCTCTTTGGCCACGCACACAAATACTTGAGCCCCTAATTTATTTATTTGTAAGTATTACTTGTTAAACAAAATATCTTCCTCCTTCTCTGTATTAGTATAAAATAATATAATTTCATTTTTTTTTTTTTTACATGCAATATAGCTCAGTGTTGTATTATTGATTTTACAGTATTTTTTGCTCATCTTTATCAATAGTGTCAATAATGTTGGACCTGACTGGATACTGTACTTAGTTGGCAGGGCGTCATATTCACACACTTAACATAATATGTTCTTGTGGTGGTTGGTGTGTGGGAGCTGTGCTACAGAGGGCAGGCAGGTCTACCATATCAAGTCCAAAATCTCACATATCCTCACTTCTTGTATACATTACATAGTTGCACATCATCTTAATAATGCCGTAGCCTGCAATGAATCACCATTTTCTGGCTGAGATACTGAGATATTGTGTTATTGACTGTGCGTTTGTTTATGTGTAACTTCTGTGTTGCTGTTTTTTGTCGCACTGCTTTGCTTTATCTTGGCCAGGTCGCAGTTGTAAATGAGAACTTGTTCTCAACTGGCCTACCTGGTTAAATATATATTTTCCTAAATGTATTGAAATAACCCACTAAAATCTAGACAGAAGACATATCCTGCACCATATCCGTTTTACACCTTGATATGTCCAACCAAGACAAATAAGTAAACAAGACTGTTCTTTTAATATAAAAAAAAAAAATCAATTTAAAGTTAACAAAAATATGGTACTGCACTGTGTGTAATGCAAACCGTACGGAGAAACTGTACAAGAAACACATGTTGATAATTAGGATGCAGTGCCATCTGGTGGTTGTAAAGAGAAAGAACTGTTGAGTGTTTTTTCCCCTCACTACAGAGAGTAAATCTCGTTTTATCCCAATCCTTAAAGACAACTCTAGAGTCGCTGTTAAGCATCTCATTTTACATCTAACACGGCACATTTTCTATAAACAAAAACAGTAGAAGAAAGTTGAGCATACGACTTAAGACAGATATCGGTTTACATGATATAGTCATTTAAACAGGCATCCCTTTCTGGCAATGTTTAATGGACCAAAAGACAAGGATGTTGTATTGAACATATAGAGAAGAAGTGATACAGCACAGGGATAGCATCCCTTTCTGGCAATGTTTAATGGACCAAAAGACAAGGATGTTGTATTGAACATATAGAGAAGAAGTGATACAGCACAGGGATAGGTAACATGACTCCACGAAGTAGGGCCAATCATCCGTATAAACTCGGGTTTAAAGAGTGAATCAAAATACAGTGTGTTAGATCCCACTCAGGAATCATTAGGTAATCCAAACAGTTTGACTGTGCCTGCCTTGCTATCCCACTCAGGAATCATTAGGTAATCCAAACAGTTTGACAGTGCCTGCCTTGCTATCCCACTCAGGAATCATTAGGTAATCCAAACAGTTTGACAGTGCCTGCCTTGCTATCCCACTCAGGAATCATTAGGTAATCCAAACAGTTTGACTGTGCCAGACTCTCTATTGTTGTCGTACTTCCCTTCCTTGTCATCACATGCGTAGGCCAGCAGCGGTCTCTTAGGATGCCAGGCTACTGTGAACGTAGGAGACTCACACTGGACCTCCCACAGCTTCTCTCCTGCAAAAACACGAAACAGAAGATACTCTGAATGATGAACTGAAATTAATGAGGACTATATTCTTGCCAAGGACTATGCGGCATAGCGTGGGCTTGTTTTGTAGGCCGTAAGGTCCACGGGGAGTGGGGGGAGTGGGTTATTCTTGCACATTCAATTCTTTTAACTATTTTGTGGTTTTGCTAATTGTGTTTCTTATGTGTCAACAAAAAGTTTGTGTGACTTTTTTTTTTCTCCAACTAACCTGTTTCAACCTCTGCTATGTCTATGAAGTGGTTCCAACTAACCTGTTTCAACCTCTGCTATGTCTATGAAGTGGTTCCAACTAACCTGTTTCAACCTCTGCTATGTCTATGAAGTGGTTCCAACTAACCTGTTTCAACCTCTGCTATGTCTATGAAGTGGTTCCAACTAACCTGTTTCAACCTCTGCTATGTCTATGAAGTGGTTCCAACTAACCTGTTTCAACCTCTGCTATGTCTATGAAGTGGTTCCAACTAACCTGTTTCAACCTCTGCTATGTCTATGAAGTGGTTCCAACTAACCTGTTTCAACCTCTGCTATGTCTATGAAGTGGTTCCAACTAACCTGTTTCAACCTCTGCTATGTCTATGAAGTGGTTCCAACTAACCTGTTTCAACCTCTGCTATGTCTATGAAGTGGTTCCAACTAACCTGTTTCAACCTCTGCTATGTCTATGAAGTGGTTCCAACTAACCTGTTTCAACCTCTGCTATGTCTATGAAGTGGTTCCAACTAACCTGTTTCAACCTCTGCTATGTCTATGAAGTGGTTCCAACTAACCTGTTTCAACCTCTGCTATGTCTATGAAGTGGTTCCAACTAACCTGTTTCAACCTCTGCTATGTCTATGAAGTGGTTCCAACTAACCTGTTTCAACCTCTGCTATGTCTATGAAGTGGTTCCAACTAACCTGTTTCAACCTCTGCTATGTCTATGAAGTGGTTCCAACTAACCTGTTTCAACCTCTGCTATGTCTATGAAGTGGTTCCAACTAACCTGTTTCAACCTCTGCTATGTCTATGAAGTGGTTCCAACTAACCTGTTTCAACCTCTGCTATGTCTATGAAGTGGTTCAAACTAACCTGTTTCAACCTCTGCTATGTCTATGAAGTGGTTCCAACTAACCTGTTTCAACCTCTGCTATGTCTATGAAGTGGTTCCAACTAACCTGTTTCAACCTCTGCTATGTCTATGAAGTGGTTCCAACTAACCTGTTTCAACCTCTGCTATGTCTATGAAGTGGTTCCAACTAACCTGTTTCAACCTCTGCTATGTCTATGAAGTGGTTCCAACTAACCTGTTTCAACCTCTGCTATGTCTATGAAGTGGTTCCAACTAACCTGTTTCAACCTCTGCTATGTCTATGAAGTGGTTCCAACTAACCTGTTTCAACCTCTGCTATGTCTATGAAGTGGTCCTCGGAGGCTGAAGCCAGCATCTTCCCATCATGGCTGAAACTCAATGTTCTCACTGGCCAGTCCAACCTGAAACGCAAGACAATCAGACTCAATGTATGTATACATTGCAAAAGCATGAATGTCAAGTGATACAAATACGGATCATTGTTTGGGTGCTTAATGGGCTACTAGGGTTAGCTGATGATGGTGATGAGGGATATGCACCATCTGTCCATATGGACTGTTTTCAATGTAGACTCACTAACCTGGAGAAACAGCGAACACAGACCAGTTCTTCAACGGTCCACAGACTGACCAGGGCATCTGCACTTCCTGTGGCAAAGTACTTCCCCGTGGGGTCAAACTTGATGCAGATGCAGTTGGAGGGGTGGGCGTTGATCGACTGGATGGGCTTCAGCTCGGGGTAACTGAAAACAACATGTCAAAGTCAGGGAGCCCGTAACTTAGGCTAATTATGAACCTATCTACTACTTCAAGTCATATCCATTTTCATGTGCAGCAGCAATAGGCATAGGCTACATCACAGGACATAAGCTACACATTCTAGTTTGGACAGGATTGTGAATACTTGAGTAACGGGGTATGGGGGAAATGACACCCTATTCCCTAAATAGTGCACTGGTTTATACCAGCACTATATGGGTTCTAGCCAAAAGTAGTGCACTAAATAGGGAATAACCTAGGGTTCTATTTTGGAAGGGACCAAGGTCTTACCTCAAGATGTTGATGCACCCGTTTCCATTGGTGAGAAAGAACATGTTGTTGTCATTATTCCACGAGATCTCGTTGACTTCAAACTTAAACTGCTCCTCAGCTCGTGACCGGTGTGATTTGACGTCGATGAAGGTAACCACATCATCCTTGTTCCCAACGGCTATCGTTTGGCCGTCGGGACTCCAGCAGATGTTGATGTTTTCCCCTGCAAACAAACACAGCAGGTAGATCATGCACTTTTGGGTCGGCACAGATCAGAATGAATACAACAGGACACATTACTGTAATGGCACATACTGTAAAGTCTTGCACTTCAGTACAATGCTAATGTATTGTTTTTGGCTTAAGACACAGCAGATGTATCGCTTGCATCGCTGTACAAAATGGGTTTTACTTTAGTGTTGACAGTAGCCGTGCACGTTGTTGATCTAATTGGAATGTACCTTTAGTGTTGACAGTAGCCGTGCACTTCGTTGTTCTGACGTCCCAGATGCGTATGGTCTTGTCCCCCGATGCAGTGACAAACACGTCTGGGTTGGTAGGATGCCAACACAACTGATCAACACTGTCTCCGTGGCCTCTGTAGTTGTTCTCCTTCACCTGTAAGGGGTAGAAATAGGTCAAAACAACAAGATAGCTAGCTGTGTGCTAAAGTGGAGGTTGCTACTACAAATAGTAACTAACTAGCCAGTTGTCTCGGCTAGCTGGTTCAGCACATAACATAGCATCTAGCTAGTTAGCAGGCTCTTCCCGATCTGATCATAGTTAACAAATTAATAGATATCTGCTAGATATAAAAGTAAGTGTATAATTTGGTGTGCCTGAATGTTACAATATAAGACTTGAGAGTTGTGTTATGAGCCTTGCACTAGCATGCGTGGTTCATTTATGCAATGTTAGCTTGCGTCTATAACATGCTAGCAACGTACCAAACGGTCTTTTTCCAAGACAAATACGCTTGCTGTTTTATCAAAAGACCCAGATGCCAACCTCCTGCCGTCGCAACTCCATGCTACTGAATGGACTTTAGCGCTATGCGCAGGGAATTCCCTGCTTTTGTTGTTATTTCTAAAACTCTCTTGCATCTCTTGATAATATTTGGACGCCATTTTGGAAGATACTACCGCGTTATGTCGCTACGGGGGGGGGGGGGGGGGGGGGGGTCTTCTTCTTCTTTGGAGTTTAACGGCGGTTGGCATCCAATATGTTGCATTACCGCCCCCAACTGGACTATGATGTAAATCCATTATACTTTGTGATAACAAAAAAAATCTAAAATAAACCCCCTTCGACTAACGCTATAGTCATTAAAAACCCACTACCCCATTCCACTACTTTGCCCCTATCTCCTCCTGCACCATGCCAACAGCCTTGGAAGACCAGACACCACCACTCAACACACCCTGTAACTCTTCTGAAGTCAAATCTCATATACCCAAATACTTCTCTGCAGCTGCCACCACAACATCTATTTTCTGTGATTTACATTCCATTTCTGTGATACAGTTGATAACCATTGCTATGAACGCTAAGAAGACAACCTTGCTGAAGCATATATCACTCATTGGCCTATCCTTCTGTGCTGGCACAGATCTATTACTCACAGGGATACTCTCAGGATCCTTCACCCTCGACCCATTCACCTCTACTTTCTTCACTGCCTCAGCATATGACACCTTCTGCACTGCTCCCAGCAACATGGAGCCCCCTTACAGTTGACACAGACAACTTTATTCACCAAAACTACACAATCCTCTATCCCATGCCCTCCTGCACACATCCCACATCTTGGAATCTCTCTCCTACAAACTGCTACGACATGACCATAAACGTTGCACCTGACTCAGTGCAGTGGATTCGGCACAAAACCTCTAACAGGATAACTGATATATCCTGACATGATTTTGTCTGGTAGAGACTCTGACCCAAAACTCAAGAGGACCATGCTCACCACCAGGTCTGATTTGCACCAAACAACGGGCATCACAAACACCAGGAATCTTCAACTTCAATTGCTCACGCGCCAGCTCCCTCTGGTCAGAAGAAACACAAACAAATATCACAAGTCCAGTACAGGTTACCTTCACTGATTCAACTGTACCCAACTCCTTTCCTACCCACCCTGAAATCACAAATGGATCCGCCAAAAGGCAAGGGTCCACTTTCTCCAAAAATGTCACTCCTACTCGCTCTTCTTCCTCTTTCCTCTCCATTCCTCTTCAGAAATCCACCTTTCTGTGTCCCTGGCCTGGCCTGATATTCCTGCTCTCCTGACTCCAACACATAATTGTTCTGCTCACCTTGGAAAACGTGTCGTCTCCAGGCGGCAACATTTTGAGAGCATGAGAAGTAGCCACACACAGAAAAAACGACCACCAAACTCAACTGTGTTTTATTCCCCGTCGCAGTGGAAAACCTTGAGCTTTCTCTTGGTACACTCTGATAGCGCCTTGTGCTCTAGTTCACTTGGCATTGGCCCAAAGCACCAAAGTGGCTGGTTGACAACACAGCCAAAAACGTGTTAGCCCCGATTACACATTGCTGGCCTTCCAATGTCTTGAGGGGTGGGATCTAGCTACAGTCCTGTATTATGTTTTTTGTATTATCACGGATAAATCGTGGATTATAAAAGATTATAAACTGGGTGGTTCAAACCCTGAATGCTGATTGGCTGACAGCCATGGTATATCAGACTGCATACCACGGGTATGACGAAACATTTATTTTTACTCTCCTAATTACGTTGGTAAACAGTTTATAATAGCAATAAGGCACCTCGGGGGTTTGTGATACATGGCCAATGTACCACGGCTAAGGGCTGTATCCAAGCACTCCACGTTGCGTCGTGCATAAGAACAGCCCTTAGCCGTGGTATATTGTCCATATACCACACCTCCTCAGGCCTTATTGCTTGAATATATCATCATTGTCTAAATAGTTAAATGGTTTTGAATTATTTATAATCTTTTTTTTTTTTTTACTTTTATTGAACAAAATAGGCATTAAAGTGAAGCAATCCATTTAAACGCTGTCTAACTTTATTGATTCAACACTCTTAACAATTACACACCTTACATTTAGGTATTAAAGGCTCAGTCAAACACAGCACAGTACAACACTCTGTGGTTCAGTTTCTATGCCAATAATGCCATCTCAGGTTATGTTTGAAATGGAGTTCAGTTCAGCAATAATGATCTAACATTAGTCATATACTACACACACAAAGATGGAAAAATAGATGCAAGTACAAGTCTTGTTGTTTTTATTGGGTCATTTTATTTCATACAATTGAAAAATGAATATCAATGTAAATGTTAAAAAAAACAACAAAAAAAAACATAACACTTCATTTTTCAAATCCCAAACACACACAATATCAAGATTCACACAAACTCAGTCCAGTTATTTCCTTGTTCGTCAGCTGCTTGCCTAATAAATAAAAATGGAATTGAGAAAATGGTGACAGGTTTAAGACTTAGTCAACGATCTGGAAAACATGAAAGAAGGCTTCATAGAAATGACTTAAAATAGAGTCAATGCTCTCAATGTCGTTTCTATATTTTTAAGAAAAAATGTACAATGTCATAACGTGAGAGTGACTGTCCTATGAGCCTTCAAATGTATTTATTTCTTAGATTAAGTTGCTGTATCAGTTAAGTTTGCATACTGTTTAATCCAGTTGTTTTAGGTTGTACTAGATATCTGAAAGCATGACCTACTAACATAATACAGGTGGGATAATACACACAGGATGAAATCAGGTTACAGCCGTAATGAAACAATGGGAGTATCCCAGCAAATATGAACAAAGCACCTTATACAGCTTGGGAATGTAGGTGGAAGTCATTTACAAATGTTGTGCCATTGCTAGGATAGTCAAGAGGCAAGTGTGTCTAATACGAGGTAGACTGAGTACACAAGCACCTAATTCCTCACGGACGGTAGGCTATTTTTGATTGAAACATGTGCACGGCTTTCATTTGCATCCCTACGCTGTAGTCGCATCGATTACACATTAAATATAGTTCACAAACTGAAACAGTTTGAAGTAGCAAAAGTACCTTCGTAATGTGCAATATCTGTATCCTATTTGCTAATGATGACCCAGATGGTAAACATACTTCTGTATTGATGTTTAGGTGGTGGTTCTACTGCACAAAGTAAGCAGTGACTGTACTGAAAGTCTTACGGTAGTCGGATAGTGTCTTCTTTAGATTCAGGAAAAGTAAGGGAGAAGCAGAACTTGCATCAAATAAGCTTGTGCTATACTGTAGATTAGAAGTATCATTAAATTCCTGTACACTATAACAGGATGTGCGGAAGAAGAGAAAGAACTGATCAAAAAAGGTTGGATTCTAAAACAGTGCATTTCATCAGATGGTGACACAAAGACACATCCGATTGAGATCGTTTGCGCATCAAATAAAATAACCTAACACTTTTTTATAATGAAGTGTCTCTTAACTGCAGATAACTGAGATTCTGTGCAAATTGTGCAGCTTTCCTCAGCACGCCTGCCTTCCTGGTTGCCCAGGGACCTCTGGAGCCGACCTTCAACACTCTGCATCTGTACTCCCATTCCCGCTGAGTGGGTTGGGCACTGCGGAGAGGCTGGGAGACAGTGTGGCATGCGTGTCCGTCTCCACAGTCAGACTAGGGTTAAGGTGGTTGATTCCGTTGGCCTGTGGTGGTGCCCATTTCTCAGGCTTCTCCTTCTCAGGCTCCTCCCCACTGTTGGAACGCAACAACAAGGGTGAGTACTCTTTCAAAAGTCCTTCTTATTTTCAAACATGTATTCTGCACCAACAAAAAGATACCCCAACAAAGTATTTAATAGAATAATTTTGTTTGAAAAAAAAAAACGTTTAAAAAAAATAACAAAATATATATATATGTTTTATTGTTACACACCGGATAGGTGCAGTGAAATGTGTTGTTTATAAGGGTCTGCCACAGTAGTCCTGCGCCCCTGGAGCAAATTTGGGTTAAGTGCCTTGCTCAAGGGCACATCAACAGGTGTTTCACTTTGTCGGCTAGGGTATTCAAACCAGAGACATTTCGTAGTTGTGCCTATGATATGTGAGCCAATTTAGCTGAAATAATTAACATGATGATAGTCACCATAATGGATGTACATTACCTGACAATGCATCCATTGGTTACCGGCGCCTCGGAGTAGGCCTCTTTCTCAGACAAAGAAGTACGGGACCTCCTGTCCTGCCAGGACCCTGCTTGGGGCTCTTGGCCAGAGTCTGACCTGCGCCTGGCTGCTACGGCTGGGCCAGGGCCCCTTCCGCTGGGGGAGGCTGGCTCTCTGGGGCTCTGCCCAGGCCCTGGTCCTGTAGGCCCCTCTGGCTCTTTGCCTGAGCTGTCGGAGCTGTGGGAGCTCTGGCTGTGCCTCCCGTTCAGGCTGTCAGAGGACGAAACCTTGCTTATTTGTCCGTCCCTGCTCTCATCTGAGGGAGCGAGACAAAGGGGTTAGTAGGGACATGATGTAAGAGAACAGCATGTTCACTCTCTCTGTGGGTTATTATCTGCACTAGATTACTATATGATCTAGGAGCATAAACAATAACATATTTTGACTGGCATTTTACAAAGTAAACAGTGATGCAGATTTTTTACCAACCACACTGTAGGCCTGACATCTAAACTGGTTCATGATACTTGGTTGTCCCTGGACAATAATCAAAAGACAAAGATAACACACTGTTGATTGGCTAAGAACTGGTTACAAAGACTACACTGTATAATTATTATTGAATTCACAACACGTGAATGTGGCTCACCCCTAATGAATAGTGACATCATGCATGCCCTGGTCTATAGTTTAACGATTAGAGTACTGTATCCAAATGATCACGACAGAGTGTATTGAGCCCTCTGGTGGGGATATGTAGAATAGTCACGGCTATTTCAGCACACCACTCAAATAGTCTATTCATAGCTATTTTAGGAGAATTAAAGAAATTTAAACAAACAGACGAATGGTGGTGCTACCTCCATCTCTGGAGTCACAGGCTTGTTTACGTCTCCTCCTAAGGATGACCTCCAGCTCACTGCTGACAGGGCTCTTCCCTGGGGGGGGCGGGACCGACTCCTGAGACCCCCGACTGGGACTCTTCTTCACCGTCTCCTGGGGGGGGGAGCCAGAAACACATACAACATGTTTTACTGTTAGTAACAGATATATAGGTTGTTGTCACTTATTAAAAGCATATATGAGCTTTTATAATGTCTTTATAAAAAATAAATAACATACCAGAATGCCTTTCAGTTCTTCCATGGCACTCTCCTGTGGCAACTTTTCTTCCATTACTGGAGGTTGCTAGGGGTTGAGAGAATGCTATTAATACATCAACTAAGTTAATAAACAGGACAGAACACACATGTTACTTATGTGCTGACGTAAGCTGGTGTTAGCTTTTATCACATAGCTGGTCTATATTTGAAAGCTGGAGGCCATTTTTTTTTTTATAGATTTTTCTCCTCATAGCCCCTCGGAGCCTGCAAGTTGTCATGGTGATTGTGTCAATCAATAGAATATACCGGTAAATGACATGAAAGCGGCAGCCATGTTGTGTCTGTCAGTCTACACTGTGAGGTAATCCACGGACAATGTTACACAAAGAGAAAGAGCCCCATGCCAAAAGCCAAACATGAAGACTGGTTTTAGTGAGAGATTAATAACAGAACTGCTATAATCCATCTCACTCTAGTACCATATGATGTGGATTATCCCTGTGATGTGGGGGTTAGCATGCTGTTTTGTTGTGATTTTAGGATCCCGGGAGACTTCCCTTTCACAAAATGTATGTAAAAGTCAATATACTCACTTTTACGGCAACTCTCTTTGGGGAGACAGTCAGTTGATTAAAAAACATGACATGGTTGGAGAAATAAGGGAGTAATCAGTTTGAGAACATCAAGTAGAGTCTATATTTCCACAGTTTGAGAACATCAAGTACAGTCTATATTTCCACAGTATGACAACATTAAGTAGAGTCTATATTTCCACAGTTTGAGAACATCAAGTAGAGTCTATATTTCCACACTTTTCCAAGACAATTATTTAAACAAAACATGAACTGTTGACCTCTTCACCTTAGTATCTCCTCCCTTGACAGGCCTCAGAACCACTCCATGTTTAATCCTCTCCATCATCTCGTTGACTGCCTTCACTTTGACATCATCTGTACCTCCTTCTGCACCTCCTTCTACAAGACAAGGAGAGATGGATAATATTGTGAAGATGTGTGATTTTAAAATAAGAAATTCCTCAATTATGAATGATTATTTGAACCATATTCTCTATGTTCTATATTATTCTGATTTCAAACCTACCAGGAGTTTGTTCCAACTTCGGGGATCCCCCCTTTGAACCCTTGGATGATTTCCTCATGATTGCAATCAGTGAGCTATTGAATGAAAAGAGTCAATTAAACTCAGTATGATTAGACAGATTGGTGGTTGGAGCATTCATCCCTCCATGCAAGCCTGTACACGACATAATAATAGCCTATTGTCTTACCTGAGGGGGTTGCATCGCGATGGGGGAGGGGGTGGAGGAGGAGGAGGGGGTGGTGGTGGGGGTGGAGGGGGCTGGGGAACAGGGGCGGGGGGTGGGGCGATCCCTGGTTCAGGGCCTGGTGAGGGCTCAGTGCTCTTCTGGACCTGCAGCAGCTCTTGCACTAAAGATGTAAAAGACAGATGTGTTAGATGAAGCCTGGGTCACCAGTCTTTTAACATGAGAAGATGGACAACCAGTTATTCTACTGGTACTGCTGGAGACGTATTCGTTCACAAAGCTGTAGGAATAAAATCTGTGGGTAACCCACAGTGTGATGTGATTGACAGCCCGTAGGTGTCCTCCTCACCTCTTTTCTCTAGGTCACGGTTCTTCTTCTCTACTTCCTGCAGACATCCCTCTGTCTCTCTCTTCTCCTCCTCCATCAGTTCCAGCTGGCTCTGCAGCTCTGCTATCTGCTGTTTCAGAGAGTACTCCTGTAGCTCAGCCTCCAGAGCCTTCACCTACATGGATATGAATGGAGATCCAGATTGACTATATTTCAGTTGGACTGCGCAGAATCACTGATTTACAAAATCACCTTGCACTACTCATTATGTGTTCAAGATGAGCAATTCTGCTCTTTGCCTTGCTAAAACTACACTGAAGAAACTATAAACGCAACAGCAGCAGAAAGGCTGGTAAAACAGAAACAATCCAGGTTTATGGTGCTTCAACACGACTGAGAATATAATACACTGAACAAAAATATAAACACAACATGTAAAGTGTTGGTCCCATGTTTCATGAGCTGAAATAATCCCAGACATTTTCCATATACAAAAAAATCTTGTCTCTCAAATATTGTGCACAATGGGATGTGTTTACATCCCTGTTAGTGAGCATTTCTCCTTTGCCAAGATAATCCATCCACCTGACAGGTGTGGCATATCAAGAAGCTGACTTAACAGCATGATCATTACACAGGTGTACCTTGTGCTGGGGACAATAAAAGGCCACTTTAAAATGTCAAATTTTGTCACACAACACAATGCCACTGAGAGAGCATGCAATTGGCATGCTGACTGCAGGAATGCCGACCAGAGCTGTTGCCAGAGAATTTAACGTTAATTTCTACACTATAAGCCCAGGACTTCCATATCTGTCTTCTTCACCTGCGGAATGGTCTGAGGGGGAGTGCCGAGGACTGTTTCTGTTTGTAATAAAGATCAGCTTGTCTACATGGTGCTGAGAAAGATCAGTTACAGAAGCTAGATCTGTCAGACATATGTCTGTAATGTAGCCTGCTGTCTGTCGGTCGGTCGGTCGGTCTGTAGGAAAATATAATATACTGTCAGAGAGGGGAAGATGGTAGTTTATGATTGCTGCCAGATTAATTAGGGAGGAATCCTGTGGGCTGGACAGCTTCAAACAGACACCCATCATAGCCCCATGTCATATGTTGTGGGTACTGGGGGTGGAGATCTGAGAGGTGATGACTTTGCAGGTTTGGCCACAGCTGCAGTACAGCAACTGCTGCATGGGAAACCAGTGTGGGTAGTCAGACCATAGAGATATATACTGTATCTATCTAGGAGTCAGACTGGGACTGTGAGGCTTACCTTCTGGTGATGCTACCTATAACTGTAGTAGTCCTCTGAGGGAGGGAGGGAGGGAGGGAAGGAAGGAAGGAAGGAAGGAAGGAAGGAAGGAAGGAAGGAGGGAGGGAGGGAGGGAGGGAGGGAGGGAGGGAGGGAGGGAGGGAGTCAGTCAGTCAGTCAGACAGACAGACAGACAGACAGACCGTCCATGACCTAGACCTACCTTCTGGTGATGCTGCAGTCTCTCCTGCTCCAGAGTCTTGGTAACATTAGATATATACTGTATCTATCTCTATGAGTGAGTCAGGGACTCATAGTGGGGGTAGGATAGTCATACTGCGACAGTGGGACCTAGACCTACCTTCTGGTGGTGCTGCAGTCTCTCCTGCTCCAGAGTCTTGGTAACATTAGCCACGTCCTCTAGAGCCTTGATCAGCTGCAGGCTGGGGTCAGCGTTCTGCAGCAGGATCATACTCTGTCTGTTAGCCTCTTTCTGCTTCACCAACATCTTGAGGAGGAGAGAGAAGGAGGGGAGGAGGGAGGGGAGGGGAGAGGAGGGGAGGGATGGAGGAAGGGAGGAGGGGAGGGAGTGAGGAAGTGAGGAAGGGAGGAGGGGAGGGAGTGAGGAGGGGAGGGAGTGAGGAAGGGAGTAGGGAGGAGGGGAGGGAGTGAGGAAGGGAGGGAGGGGGAGGGAGGAAGGGAGGAGGGGGGAGAGTAAGGACGGGAGGAGGGGAGGGAGTGAGGAAGGGAGGGAGGGGGAGGAGGGGGGAGGGAGGAGGGGAGGAGGGGAGGAGGGGAGAGAGTGAGGAAGGGAGGATGGGAGGGAGTGAGGAAGGGAGGAGGGGATGGAGTGAGGGAATGAGCAGGTGTTTTAAAAGACAACAGACCCAGGTTCTCTGGATATGGAAGCATTAGACTGTAGCATGAAGCAGGATATGGAAGAGTTAGACTGTAGCATGAAGCAGGATATGGAAGAGTTAGACTGTAGCATGAAGCAGGATATGGAAGAGTTAGACTGTAGCATGAAGCAGGATATGGAAGAGTTAGACTGTAGCATGAAGCAGGATATAGAAGCATTAGACTGTAGCATGAAGCAGGATATAGAAGCATTAGACTGTGGCATGAAGCAGGATATAGAAGCATTAGACTGTGGCATGAAGCAGGATATGGAAGCATTAGACTGTTGCATGAAGCAGGATATAGAAGCATTAGACTGTAGCATGAAGCAGGATATAGAAGCATTAGACTGTAGCATGAAGCAGGATATGGAAGAGTTAGACTGTAGCATGAAGCAGGATATGGAAGAGTTAGACTGTAGCATGAAGCATGATATGGAAGAGTTAGACTGTAGCATGAAGCAGGATATGGAAGAGTTAGACTGTAGCATGAAGCAGGATATAGAAGCATTAGACTGTAGCATGAAGCAGGATATAGAAGCATTAGACTGTAGCATGAAGCAGGATATGGAAGAGTTAGACTGTAGCATGAAGCAGGATATAGAAGCATTAGACTGTAGCATGAAGCAGGATATGGAAGCATTAGACTGTAGCATGAAGCAGGATATAGAAGCATTAGACTGTAGCATGAAGCAGGATATGGAAGCATTAGACTGTGGCATGAAGCAGGATATGGAAGCATTAGACTGTAGCATGAAGCAGGATATGGAAGCATTAGACTGTAGCATGAAACAGGATATGGAAGCATTAGACTGTAGCATGAAGCAGGATATGGAAGCATTAGACTGTAGCATGAAACAGGATATGGAAGCATTAGACTGTAGCATGAAGCAGGATATTGACGCATTAGATTGTAGCATGAAGCAGGAAGTAGGAAGTAAGCATGTGTTGTTTTTATATAAATGGTCAACAACCACAGCCAGCATTCTCCAGAGAACCCCCTTCTCCAGCCTCAGGCCAAGCAGTGTAACAGTACACACCACTACTGTGGCTGTGGTTCCCACAAGCAAATGTGTGCCCTTCAAAGCATTGCTGAGTCTGTGCTGCTGCTGTCAGTCCCCAGACTAGGACTAATACTGTTGATGCTCCTCTGTCCCCAGACTAGGACTAGTACTGTTGCTGCTGTCAGTCCCTAGACTAGGACTAATACTGTTGCTGCTGTCAGTCCCCAGACTAGGACTAATACTGTTGATGCTCCTCTGTCCCCAGACTAGGACTAATACTGTTGCTGCTGTCAGTCCCTAGACTAGGACTAATACTGTTGCTGCTGTCAGTCCCCAGACTAGAACTAGTACTGTTGCTGCTGTCAGTCCCTAGACTAGGACTAATACTGTTGCTGCTGTCAGTCCCTAGACTAGAACTAGTACTGTTGATGCTCCTCTGTCCCCAGACTAGGACTAATACTGTTGCTGCTGTCAGTCCCTAGACTAGGACTAATACTGTTGCTGCTGTCAGTCCCTAGACTAGGACTAGTACTGTCATGTTGTCTTGTCTCTGTCCTTTCCCTTCACCCTGTCTCCCTCTGCTGGTCGTTGTTATGTTACCTTTTCTCCCCCTCTTTTCCCCAGCTGTGCCTTGTCTCCTCCTAATTACCCATTCACCCCGTTCCCCACCTGTTCCCTTTTTCCCTCTGATTAGGTCCCTATATCTGTCTCTGTTTCTGCTCCTGTCCTTGTCGGATTCTTGTTTGTTTGTTTATGTGTCTCATGCCTGAACCAGACTATCATCGTGTGTGTGCTGCAACCTTGTCCTGTCCTGTCGGAATCTACCTGTCCATCTGAGCCCACGTATGTTCGTCATTAAAGTACTCTGTTTGTTAATTCGCTTTTGGGTCCTCATTCACGCACCATAACAGAAGAATCCGACCAAGAATGGACCCAGCGACTTCGGATCCTCTCCACTCAGCCGTCGAGATCCAGGGAGCGATGCTAGGCAGACACAAGCAGGAATTGTCTGCTGCTCGACATGCCGTTGAGACCCTGGCCACCCAAGTCTCCAACCTCACAGAACAGGTTCACCATCTCCGCCTCGATCCACCGGCCACTTCCAGGGCTTTCGAATCTCCGGAGCCCAGAATCAATAACCCGCCGTGTTACTCTGGGGAGCCCACTGAATGCCGCTCGTTCCTCACCCAGTGTGATATTGTGTTTTCTCTCCAGCCCAACACTTACTCCAGGAGCACTGCTCGTGTCGCCTACGTCATATCTCTCCTTATTGGACGGGCTCGTGAGTGGGGCACGGCAATCTGGGAGGCAAGGGCTGAGTGTATTAACCAGTATCAAGACTTTAAGGAGGAGATGATACGGGTTTTTGATCGATCTGTTTTTGGGGAGGAGGCTTCCAGGGCCCTGTCTTCCCTATGTCAAGGCAATCGATCCATAACAGACTACTCTATTGAGTTTCGCACTCTTGCTGTCTCCAGTGGCTGGAACGAGCCGGCCTTGCTCGCTCGTCTTCTGGAGGGTTTCCGCGCAGAGGTAAAGGATGAGATTCTCTCCCGGGAGGTTCCTTCCAGCGTGGATTCCTTGATTGAACTCGCTATTCGCATTGAGCGACGGGTTGATCTTCGTCACCGAGCTCGTGGAAAGGAGCTCGCGCTCTCCGTCGCCTCCCTCTCCGCATCACTACCATCTTCCTCTGCCGGCTCGGGTGCTGAGCCCATGCAGCTGGGAGGTATCCGCATCTCGACTAAGGAGAGGGAACGGAGAATCACCAACCGCCTCTGTCTCTATTGCGGTTCCGCTGGTCATTTTGCCACTTCATGTCCAGTAAAAGGCCAGAGCTCGTCAGTAAGCGGAGGGCTACTGGTGAGCGCTACTACTCCTGTCTCTCCTTCAAGATCCTGCACTACCTTGTCGGTCCATCTACGCTGGACCGGTTCGTCAGCTTCCTGCAGTGCCTTAATAGACTCTGGGGCGGAGGGCTGTTTTATGGACGAGACCTGGGCTCGGGAACATGACATTCCTCTCAGACAGTTAAAGGAGCCCACGGCCTTGTTCGCCCTGGATGGTAGTCCTCTCCCCAGGATTCAGCGTGAGACGCTACCTTTAACCCTCACTGTTTCTGGTAATCATAGTGAAACCATTTCTTTTTTAATTTTTCGTTCACCTTTTACACCTGTTGTTTTGGGCCATCCCTGGCTAGTTTGTCATAATCCTTCCATTAATTGGTCTAGTAATTCTATCCTCTCCTGGAACGTCTCTTGTCATGTGAAATGTTTAATGTCTGCTATCCCTCCTGTTTCCTCTGTCTCTTCTTCACAGGAGGAGCCTGGTGATTTGACAGGGGTGCCGGAGGAATATCACGATCTGCGCACGGTGTTCAGTCGGTCCAGGGCCACCTCTCTTCCTCCACACCGGTCGTATGATTGTAGTATTGATCTCCTTCCGGGAACCACCCCCCCCCGGGGTAGACTATACTCTCTGTCGGCTCCCGAACGTAAGGCTCTCGAAGATTATTTGTCTGTAGCTCTTGACGCCGGTACCATAGTCCCCTCCTCCTCTCCCGCCGGAGCGGGGTTTTTTTTTGTCAAGAAGAAGGACGGGTCTCTGCGCCCCTGCATAGATTATCGAGGGCTGAATGACATAACAGTGAAGAATCGTTATCCGCTTCCTCTTATGTCTTCAGCCTTCGAGATCCTGCAGGGAGCCAGGTTTTTCACTAAGTTGGACCTTCGTAACGCTTACCATCTCGTGCGCATCAGGGAGGGGGACGAGTGGAAGACGGCGTTTAACACTCCGTTAGGGCACTTTGAATACCGGGTTCTTCCTTTCGGCCTCGCTAACGCTCCAGCTGTCTTTCAGGCATTAGTCAATGATGTCCTGAGAGACATGCTGAACATCTTTGTTTTCGTTTACCTTGACGATATCCTGATTTTTTCACCGTCACTCCAGATTCATGTTCAGCACGTTCGACGTGTCCTCCAGCGCCTTTTAGAGAATTGTCTTTTCGTGAAGGCTGAGAAGTGCACTTTTCATGCCTCCTCCGTCACATTTCTCGGTTCTGTTATTTCCGCTGAAGGCATTAAGATGGATCCCGCTAAGGTCCAAGCTGTCATTGATTGGCCCGTCCCTAAGTCACGCGTCGAGCTGCAGCGCTTTCTCGGCTTCGCGAACTTCTATCGTCGTTTCATCCGTAATTTCGGTCAGGTGGCAGCTCCTCTCACAGCCCTTACTTCTGTCAAGACGTGCTTTAAGTGGTCCGTTTCCGCCCAGGGAGCTTTTGATCTCCTCAAGAATCGTTTTACATCCGCTCCTATCCTTGTTACACCTGACGTCTCTAGACAGTTCGTTGTCGAGGTTGACGCGTCAGAGGTGGGAGTGGGAGCCATCCTTTCTCAGCGCTCCCTCTCTGACGACAAGGTCCACCCATGCGCGTATTTTTCTCATCGCCTGTCGCCGTCGGAACGTAACTATGATGTGGGTAACCGCGAACTGCTCGCCATCCGGTTAGCCCTAGGCGAATGGCGACAGTGGTTGGAGGGGGCGACCGTTCCTTTTGTCGTTTGGACTGACCATAGGAACCTTGAGTACATCCGTTCTGCCAAACGACTTAATGCGCGTCAGGCGCGTTGGGCGCTGTTTTTCGCTCGTTTCGAGTTCGTGATTTCTTATCGTCCGGGCTCTAAGAACACCAAGCCTGATGCTTTGTCTCGTCTCTTCAGTTCTTCAGTAGCCTCCACTGACCCCGAGGGGATTCTCCCTGAGGGGCGTGTTGTCGGGTTGACTGTCTGGGGAATTGAGAGGCAGGTAAAGCAAGCACTCACTCAAACTCCGTCGCCGCGCGCTTGTCCTAGGAACCTTCTTTTCGTTCCCGTTCCTACTCGTCTGGCCGTTCTTCAGTGGGCTCACTCTGCCAAGTTAGCCGGTCACCCTGGCGTTCGGGGTACGCTTGCTTCCATTCGCCAGCGTTTCTGGTGGCCCACCCGGGAGCATGACACGCGTCGTTTCGTGGCTGCTTGTTCGGTCTGCGCGCAGACTAAGTCCGGTAACTCTCCTCCTGCCGGCCGTCTCAGGCCGCTTCCTATTCCCTCTCGACCGTGGTCTCACATCGCCTTAGATTTTGTCACCGGACTGCCTTCGTCAGCGGGGAAGACTGTTATTCTTACGGTTGTCGATAGGTTCTCTAAGGCGGCTCATTTCATTCCCCTTGCTAAGCTTCCTTCTGCTAAAGAGACGGCACAAATCATCATCGAGAATGTTTTCAGAATTCATGGCCTTCCGTCAGACGTCGTTTCGGACAGAGGTCCGCAATTCACGTCTCAATTTTGGAGGGAGTTTTGCCGTTTGATTGGGGCTTCCGTCAGTCTCTCTTCCGGCTTTCACCCCCAGTCTAACGGTCAAGCAGAACGGGCCAATCAGACTATTGGTCGCATCTTACGCAGTCTTTCTTTTCGCAACCCTGCGTCTTGGTCAGAACAGCTCCCCTGGGCAGAATACGCCCACAACTCGCTTCCTTCGTCTGCGACCGGGCTATCTCCTTTTCAGAGTAGCCTCGGGTACCAGCCTCCGTTGTTCTCATCTCAGTTCGCCGAGTCCAGCGTCCCCTCCGCTCAGGCTTTTGTCCAACGTTGCGAGCGCACCTGGAAGAGGGTCAGGTCTGCACTTTGCCGTTATAGGGCGCAGACTGTGAGAGCTGCTAATAAGCGTAGAACGAAGAGCCCTAGATATTGTCGCGGTCAGAGAGTTTGGCTCTCCACTCAGAACCTTCCCCTTAAGACGGCTTCTCGCAAGTTGACCCCGCGGTTCATTGGTCCATTCCGTATCTCTCAAATCATTAACCCTGTCGCAGTGCGACTTCTTCTGCCGCGATATCTTCGTCGCGTCCACCCGGTCTTCCATGTCTCCTGTGTCAAGCCCGTTCTTCGCGCCCCCGCTCGTCTTCCCCCCCCCCCCCCCATCCTTGTCGAGGGCGCACCCATCTACAGGGTCCGTAGGATTTTGGACATGCGTCCTCGGGGCCGTGGTCATCAGTACCTAGTAGATTGGGAGGGGTACGGTCCTGAGGAGAGGAGTTGGGTTCCCTCTCGGGACGTGCTGGACCGTGCGCTGATCGATGATTTCCTCCGTTGCCGCCAGGCTTCCTCCTCGAGTGCGCCAGGAGGCGCTCGGTGAGTGGGGGGGTACTGTCATGTTGTCTTGTCTCTGTCCTTTCCCTTCACCCTGTCTCCCTCTGCTGGTCGTTGTTATGTTACCTTTTCTCCCCCTCTTTTCCCCAGCTGTGCCTTGTCTCCTCCTAATTACCCATTCACCCCGTTCCCCACCTGTTCCCTTTTTCCCTCTGATTAGGTCCCTATATCTGTCTCTGTTTCTGCTCCTGTCCTTGTCGGATTCTTGTTTGTTTGTTTATGTGTCTCATGCCTGAACCAGACTATCATCGTGTGTGTGCTGCAACCTTGTCCTGTCCTGTCGGAATCTACCTGTCCATCTGAGCCCACGTATGTTCGTCATTAAAGTACTCTGTTTGTTAATTCGCTTTTGGGTCCTCATTCACGCACCATAACAAGTACTGTTGCTGCTGTCAGTCCCTAGACTAGGACTAATACTGTTGCTGCTGTCAGTCCCCAGACTAGGACTAATACTGTTACTGCTGTCAGTCCCCAGACTAGAACTAGTACTGTTGCTGCTGTCAGTCCCTAGACTAGAACTAGTACTGTTGCTGCTGTCAGTCCCTAGACTAGAACTAGTACTGTTGCTGCTGTCAGTCCCTAGACTAGAACTAGTACTGTTGCTGCTGTCAGTCCCCAGACTAGAACTAGTACTGTTGCTGCTGTCAGTCCCCAGACTAGAACTAGTACTGTTGCTGCTGTCAGTCCCCAGATTAGAACTAGTACTGTTGCTGCTGTTAGTCCCTAGACTAGAACTAATACTGTTGCTGCTGTCAGTCCCTAGACTAGAACTAGTACTGTTGCTGCTGTCAGTCCCCAGACTAGGACTAATACTGTTGCTGCTGTCAGTCCCCAGACTAGGACTAATACTGTTGCTGCTGTCAGTCCCCAGACTAGGACTAATACTGTTGCTGCTGTCAGTCCCCAGACTAGGACTAATACTGTTGCTGCTGTCAGTCCCCAGACTAGGACTAATACTGTTGCTGCTGTCAGTCCCCAGACTAGGACTAATACTGTTGCTGCTGTCAGTCCCCAGACTAGGACTAATACTGTTTCTGCTCCTCAGTCCCCAGACTAGGACTAATACTGTTGCTGCTGTCAGTCCCCAGACTAGGACTAATACTGTTGCTGCTGTCAGTCCCCAGACTAGGACTAATACTGTTGCTGCTGTCAGTCCCTAGACTAGGACTAATACTGTTGCTGCTGTCAGTCCCTAGACTAGGACTAGTACTGTTGCTGCTGTCAGTCCCTAGACTAGGACTAATACTGTTGCTGCTGTCAGTCTCCAGACTAGGACTGATACTGTTGCTGCTGTCAGTCCCCAGACTAGGACTAATACTGTTGCTGCTGTCAGACCCCAGACTAGGACTAATACTGTTGCTGCTGTCAGTCCCTAGACTAGGACTAATACTGTTGCTGCTGTCAGTCCCCAGACTAGGACTAATACTGTTGCTGCTCCTCAGTCCCCAGACTAGGACTAATACTGTTGCTGCTGTCAGTCCCCAGACTAGGACTAATACTGTTGCTGCTGTCAGTCCCCAGACTAGGACTAATACTGTTGCTGCTGTCAGTCCCCAGACTAGGACTAATACTGTTGCTGCTGTCAGTCCCCAGACTAGGACTAATACTGTTGCTGCTGTCAGTCCCTAGACTAGGACTAATACTGTTGCTGCTGTCAGTCCCCAGACTAGGACTAATACTGTTGCTGCTCCTCAGTCCCCAGACTAGGACTAATACTGTTGCTGCTGTCAGTCCCCAGACTAGGACTAATACTGTTGCTGCTGTCAGTCCCCAGACTAGGACTAGTACTGTTGCTGCTGTCAGTCCCTAGACTAGGTCTAATACTGTTGCTGCTGTCAGTCCCTAGACTAGGACTAATACTGTTGCTGCTGTCAGTCCCCAGACTAGGTCTAATACTGTTGCTGCTGTCAGTCCCCAGACTAGGACTAATACTGTTGCTGCTGTCAGTCCCCAGACTAGGTCTAATACTGTTGCTGCTGTCAGTCCCTAGACTAGGACTAATACTGTTGCTGCTGTCAGTCCCCAGACTAGGACTAATACTGTTGCTGCTGTCAGTCCCTAGACTAGGACTAATACTGTTGCTGCTGTCAGTCCCCAGACTAGGACTAATACTGTTGCTGCTGTCAGTCCCTAGGCTAGGACTAATACTGTTGCTGCTGTCAGTCCCTAGACTAGGACTAATACTGTTGCTGCTGTCAGTCCCCAGACTAGGACTAATACTGTTGCTGCTGTCAGTCTCTAGACTAGGACTAATACTGTTGCTGCTGTCAGTCCCCAGACTAGGACTAGTACTGTTGCTGCTGTCAGTCCCTAGACTAGGACTAATACTGTTGCTGCTGTCAGTCCCTAGACTAGGACTAATACTGTTGCTGCTGTCAGTCCCTAGACTAGGACTAATACTGTTGCTGCTGTCAGTCCCTAGACTAGGACTAATACTGTTGCTGCTGTCAGTCCCCAGACTAGGACTAATACTGTTGCTGCTGTCAGTCCCCAGACTAGGACTAATACTGTTGCTGCTGTCAGTCCCCAGACTAGGACTAGTACTGTTGCTGCTGTCAGTCCCCAGACTAGGACTAATACTGTTGCTGCTGTCAGTCCCTAGACTAGGACTAATACTGTTGCTGCTGTCAGTCCCTAGACTAGGACTAGTACTGTTGCTGCTGTCAGTCCCCAGACTAGGACTAATACTGTTGCTGCTGTCAGTCCCTAGACTAGGACTAATACTGTTGCTGCTGTCAGTCCCCAGACTAGGTCTAATACTGTTGCTGCTGTAAGTCCCCAGACTAGGACTAATACTGTTGCTGCTGTCAGTCCCTAGACTAGGACAAGTACTGTTGCTGCTGTCAGTCCCCAGACTAGGACTAATACTGTTGCTGCTGTCAGTCCCTAGACTAGGACTAATACTGTTGCTGCTGTCAGTCCCCAGACTAGGTCTAATACTGTTGCTGCTGTCAGTCCCTAGACTAGGACTAATACTGTTGCTGCTGTCAGTCCCTAGACTAGGACTAGTACTGTTGCTGCTGTCAGTCCCCAGACTAGGACTAATACTGTTGCTGCTGTCAGTCCCTAGACTAGGACTAATACTGTTGCTGCTGTCAGTCCCTGGACTAGGACTAGTACTGTTGCTGCTGTCAGTCCCCAGACTAGGACTAATACTGTTGCTGCTGTCAGTCCCTAGACTAGGACTAGTACTGTTACTGCTGTCAGTCCCTAGACTAGGACTAATACTGTTGCTGCTGTCAGTCCCTAGACTAGGACTAATACTGTTGCTGCTGTCAGTCCCCAGACTAGGACTAATACTGTTGCTGCTCCTCAGTCCCCAGACTAGGACTAATACTGTTGCTGCTGTCAGTCCCCAGACTAGGACTAGTACTGTTGCTGCTGTCAGTCCCTAGACAAGGTCTAATACTGTTGCTGCTGTCAGTCCCTAGACTAGGACTAATACTGTTGCTGCTGTCAGTCCCCAGACTAGGTCTAATACTGTTGCTGCTGTCAGTCCCTAGACTAGGACTAATACTGTTGCTGCTGTCAGTCCCCAGACTAGGACTAATACTGTTGCTGCTGTCAGTCCCCAGACTAGGACTAATATTGTTGCTGCTGTCAGTCCCCAGACTAGGACTAATACTGTTGCTGCTGTCAGTCCCTAGACTAGGACTAATACTGTTGCTGCTGTCAGTCCCCAGACTAGGACTAATACTGTTGCTGCTCCTCAGTCCCCAGACTAGGACTAATACTGTTGCTGCTGTCAGTCCCTAGACTAGGACTAGTACTGTTGCTGCTGTCAGTCCCTAGACTAGGTCTAATACTGTTGCTGCTGTCAGTCCCTAGACTAGGACTAATACTGTTGCTGCTGTCAGTCCCCAGACTAGGTCTAATACTGTTGCTGCTGTCAGTCCCTAGACTAGGTCTAATACTGTTGCTGCTGTCAGTCCCTAGACTAGGACTAATACTGTTGCTGCTGTCAGTCCCCAGACTAGGACTAATACTGTTGCTGCTGTCAGTCCCTAGACTAGGACTAATACTGTTGCTGCTGTCAGTCCCTAGACTAGGACTAATACTGTTGCTGCTGTCAGTCCCCAGACTAGGACTAATACTGTTGCTGCTGTCAGTCCCTAGACTAGGACTAATACTGTTGCTTCTGTCAGTCCCCAGACTAGGACTAATACTGTTGCTGCTGTCAGTCCCTAGACTAGGACTAGTACTGTTGCTGCTGTCAGTCCCCAGACTAGGACTAATACTGTTGCTGCTGTCAGTCCCTAGACTAGGACTAATACTGTTGCTGCTGTCAGTCCCCAGACTAGGTCTAATACTGTTGCTGCTGTCAGTCCCCAGACTAGGACTAATACTGTTGCTGCTGTCAGTCCCTAGACTAGGACTAATACTGTTGCTGCTGTCAGTCCCCAGACTAGGTCTAATACTGTTGCTGCTGTCAGTCCCTAGACTAGGACTAATACTGTTGCTGCTGTCAGTCCCTAGACTAGGACTAGTACTGTTGCTGCTGTCAGTCCCTAGACTAGGACTAATACTGTTGCTGCTGTCAGTCCCTAGACTAGGACTAGTACTGTTGCTGCTGTCAGTCCCCAGACTAGGACTAATACTGTTGCTGCTGTCAGTCCCTAGACTAGGACTAATGCTGTTGCTGCTGTCAGTCCCTAGACTAGGACTAGTACTGTTGCTGCTGTCAGTCCCCAGACTAGGACTAATCACGTTTGCTGCTGTCAGTCCCAAGACTAGGACTAATACTGTTGCTGCTGTCAGTCCCTAGACTAGGACTAGTACTGTTGCTGCTGTCAGTCCCCAGACTAGGACTAATACTGTTGCTGCTGTCAGTCCCCAGACTAGGACTAATACTGTTGCTGCTGTCAGTCCCTAGACTAGGACTAATACTGTTGCTGCTGTCAGTCCCTAGACTAGGACTAGTACTGTTGCTGCTGTCAGTCCCCAGACTAGGACTAATACTGTTGCTGCTGTCAGTCCCTAGACTAGGACTAATACTGTTGCTGCTGTCAGTCCCCAGACTAGGACTAATACTGTTGATGCTCCTCTGTCCCCAGACTAGGACTAATACTGTTGCTGCTGTCAGTCCCTAGACTAGGACTAGTACTGTTGCTGCTGTCAGTCCCTAGACTAGGACTAATACTGTTGCTGCTGTCAGTCCCCAGACTAGGACTAGTACTGTTGCTGCTGTCAGTCCCTAGACTAGGACTAGTACTGTTGCTGCTGTCAGTCCCTAGACTAGAACTAGTACTGTTGCTGCTGTCAGTCCCCAGACTAGGACTAATACTGTTGCTGCTGTCAGTCCCTAGACTAGGACTAATACTGTTGCTGCTCCTCAGTCCCCAGACTAGGACTAATACTGTTGCTGCTGTCAGTCCCTAGACTAGGACTAATACTGTTGCTTCTGTCAGTCCCCAGACTAGGACTAGTACTGTTGCTGCTGTCAGTCCCCAGACTAGGTCTAATACTGTTGCTGCTGTCAGTCCCTAGACTAGGACTAATACTGTTGCTGCTGTCAGTCCCTAGACAAGGTCTAATACTGTTGCTGCTGTCATTCCCTAGACTAGGACTAATACTGTTGCTGCTCCTCAGTCCCTAGACTAGGACTAATACTGTTGCTGCTGTCAGTCCCTAGACAAGGTCTAATACTGTTGCTGCTGTCATTCCCTAGACTAGGACTAATACTGTTGCTGCTGTCAGTCCCCAGACTAGGTCTAATACTGTTGCTGCTGTCAGTCCCTAGACTAGGACTAATACTGTTGCTGCTGTCAGTCCCCAGACTAGGACTAATACTGTTGCTGCTGTCAGTCCCCAGACTAGGACTAATACTGTTGCTGCTGTCAGTCCCCAGACTAGAACTAGTACTGTTGCTGCTGTCAGTCCCCAGACTAGGACTAATACTGTTGCTGCTGTCAGTCCCTAGACTAGAACTAGTACTGTTGCTGCTGTCAGTCCCCAGACTAGGACTAGTACTGTTGCTGCTGTCAGTCCCCAGACTAGGACTAATACTGTTGCTGCTGTCAGTCCCTAGACTAGGACTAATACTGTTGCTGCTGTCAGTCCCTAGACTAGGACTAATACTGTTGCTGCTCCTCAGTCCCCAGACTAGGACTAATACTGTTGCTGCTGTCAGTCCCCAGACTAGGACTAATACTGTTGCTGCTGTCAGTCCCCAGACTAGGACTAGTACTGTTGCTGCTGTCAGTCCCCAGACTAGGACTAATACTGTTGCTGCTGTCAGTCCCCAGACTAGGACTAATACTGTTGCTGCTGTCAGTCCCCAGACTAGGTCTAATACTGTTGCTGCTGTCAGTCCCCAGACTAGGACTAATACTGTTGCTGCTGTCAGTCCCTAGACTAGGACTAATACTGTTGCTGCTGTCAGTCCCCAGACTAGGACTAATACTGTTGCTGCTGTCAGTCCCTAGACTAGGACTAATACTGTTGCTGCTGTCAGTCCCCAGACTAGGTCTAATACTGTTGCTGCTGTCAGTCCCTAGACTAGGACTAATACTGTTGCTGCTGTCAGTCCCCAGACTAGGTCTAATACTGTTGCTGCTGTCAGTCCCCAGACTAGGACTAATACTGTTGCTGCTGTCAGTCCCCAGACTAGGACTAATACTGTTGGATCTGGACGGTTTCTGTTATTGGAGGTCAGTAAACATGCATTCAGGATAATCTATACGCACCATTCCGCAACACAAAATTATTATGAATAACTAATTACAGTGAGAATATAGGTCTATGTTTATTTAAGAGTAATTTGAACATTAGGAGAAAAAAAAGTAAAGTTATAAAACATTTGGAGATGTTAGCTATCACACGTAGCTAAAGACAACAAACATTTGGAGATGTTGCTTGTCTGCCTGCCTGCCTGCCTGCCTGCCTGCCCGTCCGTCCGTCCGCCCGCCCGCCCGCCCGCCCGCCCGCCCGTCCGTCCGTCCGCCCGCCCGCCCGTCTGTCTGCCTGCCTGCTTGCCTGCCTGCCTGTCTGTCTGTCTGTCTGTCTGTCTGTCTACCTCGTGGGCATACGTCTCAGCCTTCACCCTCAGGCTCTGCTCCAAATCCAGCTGCTCCTTCATCTCCTCATACTCTGTAGTAGCCATCACAGACACTGAAGAGAGAGAGAGAGAGAGATGAGAGGAGAGAGATGAGAGAGAGAACTATGGATTAAAGCATAACCACAGTAAAACAATAAAACATAGCCACTCAGGGAGGATGGTCTAATTGAAAGCCTGAAGCTGTTTCCAGATCACTGTAATATAGTAACAGCAGAGGAGAAAGAAGAGGGCCATCTGCTGTGTAGCCCCCTCTCTACCAGGATGAAGTCTCTGAGGGGGAGACCGTGGAGCAGTAGCATGCCCTCGACAGTTGATTAAGGATGGTGAGCTGTGTGTGTGTGTGTGTGTGTGTGTGTGTGTGTGTGTGTGTGTGTGTGTGTGTGTGTGTGTGTGTGTGTGTGTGTGTGTGTGTGTGTGTGTGTGTGTGTGTGTGTGTGTGTGTGTGTGTGTGTGTGTGTGTGTGTGTTGGGAGGGCCTGGTCTTTACAGGAAGACAGCCAGCTGCCAGCTACACAGCCACCCCCACATATATTACCTTATAGAAAGCTGACAGGAGTTTAGTACAGCTCTTGTGGCAGTGCCTCACTGATGCATATAAATCAATGCACACATTATATCTCTCTATATACAGTATAACTGGTATTAAATGTAACTGTCCCGAAGGCTACTACACCACATTCCCTGGTCTATACATTCTGCACTACATATGATGAACAGTAGCCAACCAGAAACATTTGAACACAGTGGGTCGTGTATAGACTGTCATGTACTGATATGAACACAGTGGGTCGTGTATAGACTGTCATGTACTGATATGAACACAGTGGGTCGTGTATAGACTGTCATGTACTGATGTGAACACAGTGGGTCGTGAGCAGACTGTCATGTACTGATATGAACACAGTGGGTCGTGTATAGACTGTCATGTACTGATATGAACACAGTGGGTCGTGTATAGACTGCCATGGACTGATATGAACACAGTGGGTCGTGTATAGACTGTCATGTACTGATATGAACACAGTGGGTCGTGTATAGACTGTCATGTACTGATATGAACACAGTGGGTCGTGGGTAGACTGTCATGTACTGATACGAACACAGTGGGTCGTGGGTAGACTGTCATGTAACTCACCTCTATTGAACCTCTTGATGGTCTTGCTTTGCTGCTCCATGGTTTTGTGAAGCTCCTTCATTTCAGCCTGCTCCTTCTCAGTCTACAAAAACATTCAGAGTGAAGCAGAAAGGCTGGTCAAACAGAAACAATCCAGGTTTATGGTGCTTCAACACGACTGAGAATATAATACACTGAACAAAAATATAAACACAACATGTAAAGTGTTGGTCCCATGTTTCATGAGCTGAAATAAAATATCCCAGAAATGTTCCATACTGCACAAAAAGCTTATTTCTCTCAAATGTTGTACACACATTTGTTTACATCCCTGTTAGTGAGCATTTTTCTCCTTTGCGAAGATAATCAATCCACATGACTTCAAGAAATGGATTAAACAGCATGATCATTACACAGGTGCACCTTGTGCTCTGGACAATAAAAGGCTACTCTAAAATGTGCTGTTTTGTCACACAACAATGCCACAGATGTCTCAAGATCTGAGGGAGCGTGCAATTGGCATGCTGACTAAAATAATGTCCACCAGAGCTGTTGACAGATAATTCAATGTTAATTTCTCTACCATAAGCCGCCTACAATGTCGTTTTAGAGAATTTGGCAGTACGTCCAACCGGCCTCACAACCGCAGACCACGTGTAACCAAATCAGTCCAGGACCTCCACATCCGGCTTCGTCACCTGCGGGATGGTCTGACACGAGCCACCCGGACAGCTGATGAAACTGTGGGTTTGCATTTTACTCACCAGACATGTCACCCATTGAGCATGTTTGGGATGCTCTGGATCGACGTGTACGACAGCGTGTTCCAGTTCCCGCCAATATCCAGCAACTTTGCACAGCCATTGAAGAGGAGTGGGACAACATTCCACAGGCCACAATCAACAGCCTGATCAGCTCTACGTGAAGGAGATGTGTCACGCTGCTTGAGGCAAATGGTGGTCACACCAGATACTGACTGGTTTTCTGATCCACACTCCTACCTTTTATTTTAAGGTGTCTGTGACCAACAGATGCATATCTGTATTCCCAGTCATGTAAAATCCATACATTAAGCCCCAAATAATGTATTTCAATTGACTGATTTCCTTATATGAACTGTAACTCATTTATATTTTTGTTCAGTGTACATATCAAAACTATGAAAAATCTAGACAGATATTCTGCATTCAAACTTACATAGTACAATACAAGCCCTCTCAGCAGCCCTCAGAATCCCGCCCCAAGCAGACAGAGACACTTTCTGTGCCTGTCTGAGACTGTCCTCCTGTGAGGTATTGATTTCCAGGCCTGGTAGTGGATACTCACCAGGGCTGTTAGCTCTTCAATCTGCCTCTGCTGCTCTTGAAGCTGACAGGCGAGCCACTTCTTCTCCTCCAGCAGAGTGCTCACTGTCTCCTGCAGCTCTGGAGGGGAAGAAAGAGGTTCCTGGGTGACACGACGTGATGACATCTCTTCACTACATCTAATATTCTGACATATAGCTCTGTTACTTTAACATTTTCAACATGGTTTATCTTGCTACTGGAAATACCATTAGAAAAAAACAACAGAAAGACGAAACCTAATATGCTGTACAGGCACAACGTTATTTCACTGCAGTCAGTCCATTACCCCGTCAAGACACATTTAGACAAAGGGTCTGATATAGTGTTGACCTGCTGTTGGTATTGGCTGTACTGGTCTGGGCTGGTGTCCTGTGTTCCGGTCTGTGTACTGGTCTGATATAGTGTTGACCTGCTGTTGGTATTGGCTGTACGGGTCAGGACTGGTGTCCTGTGTTCCGGTCTGTGTACGGGTCAGGGCTGGTGTCCTGTGTTCCGGTCTGTGTACGGGTCAGGGCTGGTGTCCTGTGTTCCGGTCTGTGTACGGGTCTGGGCTGGTGTCCTGTGTTCCGGTCTGTGTACGGGTCAGGGCTGGTGTCCTGTGTTCCGGTCTTTGTACGGGTCAGGGCTGGTGTCCTGTGTTCCGGTCTGTGTACTGGTCTGGTAGGTACCCAGTACTGTCTGTGTACTGGTCTGGTAGCTACCCGGTACTGTCTGTGTACGGGTCTGGTAGCTACCCGGTACTGTCTGTGTACTGGTCTGGTAGCTACCCGGTACTGTCTGTGTACTGGTCTGGTAGCTACCCGGTACTGTCTGTGTACGGGTCTGGTAGGTACCCGGTACTGTCTGTGTACGGGTCTGGTAGGTACCCGGTACTGTCTGTGTACTGGTCTGGTAGCTACCCGGTACTGTCTGTGTACTGGTCTGGTAGCTACCCGGTACTGTCTGTGTACTGGTCTGGTAGCTACCCGGTACTGTCTGTGTACGGGTCTGGTAGCTACCCGGTACTGTCTGTGTACTGGTCTGGTAGCTACCCGGTACTGTCTGTGTACTGGTCTGGTAGCTACCCGGTACTGTCTGTGTACGGGTCTGGTAGGTACCCGGTACTGTCTGTGTACGGGTCTGGTAGGTACCCGGTACTGTCTGTGTACTGGTCTGGTAGCTACCCGGTACTGTCTGTGTACTGGTCTGGTAGCTACCCGGTACTGTCTGTGTACTGGTCTGGTAGCTACCCGGTACTGTCTGTGTACTGGTCTGGTAGCTACCCGGTACTGTCTGTGTACTGGTCTGGTAGCTACCCGGTACTGTCTCTGTACTGGTCTGGTAGGTACCCGGTACTGTCTGTGTACGGGTCTGGTACCTTTACCCTGCTGTTGGTTCTGGCTGTACGGATGAGGGCTGGTGTCCTGTGTTTCCGTCTCCTCCTCAAGGGGCATGCAGTCTGTGATGCTAGGTAGCATCTCATCCAGACAGGGTCGAGACGACAGGCTCAGATACTTCAGCTTCCTGTTCTCACTGTTCAACTGTGGGACAAACAACACACACTGGATTATATATGATAAAGACAAATTATGTACAGATAATAACAGAGGCCAATAGCACATAGAAACATACACTGATTTGGCATGTTGACTGTAATATTGTAAGATATGTATGTACTGTAGCCTACACGTCAATGGCTTATGGAAATAAACATTATACCTACAAACGTGTAAAAATGCTTGTCTTTTTGAATCACCACCTCTTGGTATAATTAAGTAATGGTATACCACTACTTAATTACTAAGTCAAGCAGTGTCAGTCTCTTACCTTGGTGGTAAGGGCCTCAACTACTAAGTCAAGCAGTGTCAGTCTCTTACCTTGGTGGCAAGGGCCTCAACTACTAAGCCAAGCAGTGTCAGTATCTTACCTTGGTGGCAAGGGCCTCAGCATTTTCTCTGCAGGATTTTTCTATCTCCAGCTGCGTCTGCAGAACGCTCACCTCCTCGATCACCATTTGGGAAACTGGAATACAAAAAACATTACATTGCAGTTAGTTTTATTGTTTTATGGTACGATTTGACTCCTATTTAAAATAATGAATGACTGACTGAATAAATGACTGACTGAATGAGAGGAAACATGTCTATTGTGTTACTCTATTTCCCCTTCTCCCTATTGAGCTATTCAGTTGCCCTCTATTTCCCCTTCTCCCTATTGAGCTATTTAGTTTCCATCTATTTCCCCTTCTCCCTATTGAGCTATTCAGTTTCCCTCTATTTCCCCTTCTCCCTATTGAGCTATTCATTTTCCCTCTGTCGACAGACAGAACTGTAACAGGGTCCATGTGACATGCTAATGTAGCCAGATCGTGTTGCATTGGAGACCAGGAAGGCTCAGGCTCTTTTTTCATTGTAAATCATTAGTATTTCCTCTGGCTACTAACTACTCTAAATCAGATTAACTAAGGTCCATGTGGTTCCATTGACAATGTAAGCTTATTCTGCATTTGTGCCAGTGGTAATTTTAGTTTCAAAACAAAGGCGACAGTGCTTAAAATGCTCTTAGATTTGTTTTGGGGGGGTTGCTGTTGTTGTCAGGAAAAGAGGTGCAATCATTCTCCCATATGCACATACACATTGCATATTGGCACACCCAGAACACCCATATGTCCATAATTTGTTATCTATTGAAATGCTCCTTAGTTTACAGTGTCTATACTACTACAGTACAACTGGCCCCTCAAGGGAGAATCTGGTTTCATCCGCTTCATCGTGACACCAATCCAACTAGGGATACAACAGCCTACCTACTCTCCTACCTAGTCTGCTACCTAGTCTGCTGCCTAGTCTGCTACCTAGTCTGCTGCCTAGTCTGCTACCTAGTCTGCTACCTAGTCTGCTGCCTAGTCTGCTGCCTAGTCTGCTACATAGTCTGCTACCTAGTCTGCTACCTAGTCTGCTAGCTAGTCTGCTACCTAGTCTGCTAGCTAGTCTGCTGCCTAGTCTGCTACCTAGTCTGCTGCCTAGTCTGCTACCTAGTCTGCTACCTAGTCTGCTCCCTAGTCTGCTACCTAGTCTGCTGCCTAGTCTGCTGCCTAGTCTGCTACCTACTCTTCTACCTAGTCTGCTCCCTAGTCTGCTACCTAGTCTGCTACCTAGTCTGCTGCCTAGTCTGCTACCTAGTCTGCTACCTACTCTTCTACCTAGTCTGCTCCCTAGTCTGCTACCTAGTCTGCTGCCTAGTCTGCTGCCTAGTCTGCTACCTAGTCTGCTAGCTAGTCTGCTAGCTAGTCTGCTGCCTAGTCTGCTGCCTAGTCTGCTACCTAGTCTGCTAGCTAGTCTGCTACCTAGTCTGCTAGCTAGTCTGCTACCTAGTCTGCTAGCTAGTCTGCTGCCTAGTCTGCTACCTAGTCTGCTGCCTAGTCTGCTAAATAGTCTGCTGCCTAGTCTGCTACCTAGTCTGCTGCCTAGTCTGCTACCTAGTCTGCTACCTAGTCTGCTACCTAGTCTGCTAGCTAGTCTGCTACCTAGTCTGCTAGCTAGTCTGCTACCTACTCTTCTACCTAGTCTGCTCCCTAGTCTGCTACCTAGTCTGCTAGCTAGTCTGCTACCTAGTCTGCTAGCTAGTCTGCTACCTAGTCTGCTACCTACTCTGCTACATAGTCTGCTACCTAGTCTTCTACCTAGTCTGCTAGCTAGTCTGCTACCTAGTCCGCTAGCTAGTCCGCTACCTAGTCCGCTAGCTAGTCCACTACCTAGTCCGCTACCTAGTCCGCTACCTAGTCCGCTAGCTAGTCCGCTACCGAGTCCGCTACCTTCTCTGCTACCTAGTCTGCTACCTAGTCTGCTACCTAGTCCGCTACCTAGTCCGCTACCTAGTCCGCTACCTAGTCCGCTAGCTAGTCCGCTACCGAGTCCGCTACCTTCTCTGCTACCTAGTCTGCTACCTAGTCTGCTACCTAGTCCGCTACCTAGTACGCTACCTACTCCGCTACCTAGTCCGCTAGCTAGTCCGCTACCTAGTCCGCTACCTAGTCTCCTACCTAGTCTGCTACCTAGTCTGCTGCCAAGTCTGCTACCTAGTCTGCTGCCTAGTCTCCTGCCTAGTCTGCTACCTAGTCTGCTGCCTAGTCTCCTGCCTAGTCTGCTACCTAGTCTGCTACCTAGTCTGCTACCTAGTCTGCTGCCTAGTCTGCTACCTAGTCTGCTGCCTAGTCTGCTACCTAGTCTGCTACCTAGTCTGCTGCCTAGTCTGCTGCCTAGTCTGCTACATAGTCTGCTACCTAGTCTGCTACCTAGTCTGCTAGCTAGTCTGCTACCTAGTCTGCTAGCTAGTCTGCTGCCTAGTCTGCTACCTAGTCTGCTGCCTAGTCTGCTACCTAGTCTGCTACCTAGTCTGCTCCCTAGTCTGCTACCTAGTCTGCTGCCTAGTCTGCTGCCTAGTCTGCTACCTACTCTTCTACCTAGTCTGCTCCCTAGTCTGCTACCTAGTCTGCTACCTAGTCTGCTGCCTAGTCTGCTGCCTAGTCTGCTACCTAGTCTGCTACCTACTCTTCTACCTAGTCTGCTCCCTAGTCTGCTACCTAGTCTGCTGCCTAGTCTGCTGCCTAGTCTGCTACCTAGTCTGCTAGCTAGTCTGCTAGCTAGTCTGCTGCGTAGTCTGCTGCCTAGTCTGCTACCTAGTCTGCTAGCTAGTCTGCTACCTAGTCTGCTAGCTAGTCTGCTACCTAGTCTGCTAGCTAGTCTGCTGCCTAGTCTGCTACCTAGTCTGCTGCCTAGTCTGCTACCTAGTCTGCTGCCTAGTCTGCTACCTAGTCTGCTGCCTAGTCTGCTACCTAGTCTGCTACCTAGTCTGCTACCTAGTCTGCTACCTAGTCTGCTAGCTAGTCTGCTACCTACTCTTCTACCTAGTCTGCTCCCTAGTCTGCTACCTAGTCTGCTAGCTAGTCTGCTACCTAGTCTGCTAGCTAGTCTGCTACCTAGTCTGCTACCTACTCTGCTACATAGTCTGCTACCTAGTCTGCTACCTAGTCTGCTGCCTAGTCTGCTACCTAGTCTGCTACCTAGTCTGCTACCTAGTCTGCTACCTAGTCTGCTAGCTAGTCTGCTACCTACTCTTCTACCTAGTCTGCTCCCTAGTCTGCTACCTAGTCCGCTAGCTAGTCCGCTACCTAGTCCGCTAGCTAGTCCGCTACCTAGTCCGCTACCTAGTCCGCTACCTAGTCCGCTAGCTAGTCCGCTACCGAGTCCGCTACCTTCTCTGCTACCTAGTCTGCTACCTAGTCTGCTACCTAGTCCGCTACCTAGTACGCTACCTACTCCGCTACCTAGTCCGCTAGCTAGTCTGCTACCTAGTCCGCTACCTAGTCTCCTACCTAGTCTGCTACCTAGTCTGCTGCCTAGTCTGCTACCTAGTCTGCTGCCTAGTCTCCTGCCTAGTCTGCTACCTAGTCTGCTACCTAGTCTGCTACCTAGTCTGCTGCCTAGTCTGCTACCTAGTCTGCTGCCTAGTCTGCTACCTAGTCTGCTACCTAGTCTGCTACCTAGTCTGCTGCCTAGTCTGCTACCTAGTCTGCTGCCTAGTCTGCTACCTAGTCTCCTACCTAGTCCGCTACCTAGTTCCCTACCTAGTACCCTACCTAGTCCGCTGCCTAGTTCCCTACCTAGTCCGCTACCTAGTCCGCTACCGAGTCCGCTACCTAGTCCGCTACCTAGTCCCCTAGCTAGTCCGCTACCGAGTCCGCTACCTAGTCCGCTACCTAGTCCCCTACCTAGTCCCCTAGCTAGTCCGCTACCTAGTCCGCTACCTAGTCCGCTGCCTAGTCTGCTGCCTAGTCCGCTACCTAGTCCGCTGCCTAGTCCGCTACCTAGTCCCCTAGCTAGTCCGCTACCTAGTCCGCTACCTAGTCCGCTGCCTACTCCGCTGCCTAGTCCGCTGCCTAGTCCGCTACCTACTCCGCTACCTAGTCCGCTACCTACTCCGCTACCTAGTCCGCTACCTAGTCCCCTACCTAGTCTCCTACCTAGTCCCCTAGCAAGTCCGCTACCTAGTCCGCTACCTAGTCCGCTGCCTACTCCGCTGCCTAGTCCGCTGCCTAGTCCGCTACCTACTCCGCTACCTAGTCCGCTACCTAGTCCGCTACCTAGTCCGCTGCCTACTCCGCTGCCTAGTCCGCTGCCTAGTCCGCTACCTAGTCCGCTACCTACTCCGCTACCTAGTCCGCTACCTAGTCCGCTACCTAGTCCCCTACCTAGTCTCCTACCTAGTCCCCTAGCTAGTCCGCTACCTAGTCCGCTACCTAGTCCGCTACCTAGTCCCCTACCTAGTCTCCTACCGAGTCCGCTACCTAGTCCGCTACCTAGTCCCCTAGCTAGTCCGCTACCGAGTCCGCTACCTAGTCCGCTACCTAGTCCCCTACCTAGTCCCCTAGCTAGTCCGCTACCTAGTCCGCTACCTAGTCCGCTGCCTAGTCTGCTGCCTAGTCCGCTACCTAGTCCGCTGCCTAGTCCGCTACCTAGTCCCCTAGCTAGTCCGCTACCTAGTCCGCTACCTAGTCCGCTGCCTACTCCGCTGCCTAGTCCGCTGCCTAGTCCGCTACCTACTCCGCTACCTAGTCCGCTACCTACTCCGCTACCTAGTCCGCTACCTAGTCCCCTACCTAGTCTCCTACCTAGTCCCCTAGCTAGTCCGCTACCTAGTCCGCTACCTAGTCTGCTAAACTCCCCCTCTGTGTTCTGCTTAAGCAACCACTGTGTTTATTCATGTAGAATATTGTTCCGTTGCAAAAAACACAACATCTTAACGCAATATTCAAAATGTTCATTCATTTTATTTTTTCTACCTAGTCCGCTAGCTAGTCCGCTAGCTAGTCCGCTACCTAGTCCGCTACCTAGTCCCCTACCTAGTCTCCTACCTAGTCCCCTACCTAGTCCCCTACCTAGTCCCCTACCTAGTCCCCTACCTAGTCTCCTACCTAGTCCCCTACCTAGTCCCCTACCTAGTCCCCTACCTAGTCTCCTACCTAGTCCCCTAGCTAGTCCCCTAGCTAGTCCGCTAGCTAGTCCGCTAGCTAGTCCGCTACCTAGTCCGCTACCTAGTCCCCTACCTAGTCTCCTACCTAGTCCCCTACCTAGTCCCCTACCTAGTCCCCTACCTAGTCCCCTACCTAGTCTCCTACCTAGTCCCCTACCTAGTCCCCTACCTAGTCCCCTACCTAGTCTCCTACCTAGTCCCCTAGCTAGTCCGCTAGCTAGTCCGCTACCTAGTCCGCTACCTAGTCCCCTACCTAGTCTCCTACCTAGTCTCCTACCTAGTCCCCTACCTAGTCCGCTACCTAGTCCGCTACCTAGTCCGCTACCTAGTCCGCTAGCTAGTCCGCTACCGAGTCCGCTAACTAGTCCGCTAGCTAGTCCGCTACCTAGTCCGCTACCTAGTCCGCTACCTACTCCGCTAGCTAGTCCGCTAGCTAGTCCGCTACCTAGTCCGCTACCTAGTCCGCTACCTAGTCCGCTACCTAGTCCGCTAGCTAGTCCGCTACCGAGTCCGCTACCTTCTCTGCTACCTAGTCTGCTACCTAGTCTGCTACCTAGTCCACTACCTAGTACGCTACCTACTCCGCTACCTAGTCCGCTAGCTAGTCCGCTACCTAGTCCGCTACCTAGTCTCCTACCTAGTCTGCTACCTAGTCTGCTGCCTAGTCTGCTACCTAGTCTGCTGCCTAGTCTCCTGCCTAGTCTGCTACCTAGTCTGCTACCTAGTCTGCTACCTAGTCTGCTGCCTAGTCTGCTACCTAGTTTGCTGCCTAGTCTGCTACCTAGTCTGCTACCTAGTCTGCTACCTAGTCTGCTGCCTAGTCTGCTGCCTAGTCTGCTACCTAGTCTGCTGCCTAGTCTGCTGCCTAGTCTGCTACCTAGTCTCCTACCTAGTCCGCTACCTAGTTCCCTACCTAGTACCCTACCTAGTCCGCTGCCTAGTCCCCTACCTAGTCCGCTACCTAGTCCGCTACCGAGTCCGCTACCTAGTCCCCTAGCTAGTCCGCTACCGAGTCCGCTACCTAGTCCGCTACCTAGTCCGCTACCTAGTCCGCTACCTAGTCCCCTACCTAGTCCCCTAGCTAGTCCGCTACCTAGTCCGCTACCTGGTCCGCTGCCTAGTCCGCTGCCTAGTCCGCTACCTAGTCCGCTGCCTAGTCCGCTACCTAGTCCGCTACCTAGTCCGCTTCCTAGTCCCCTACCTAGTCTCCTACCTAGTCCCCTAGCTAGTCCGCTACCTAGTCCCCTACCTAGCCTCCTACCTAGTCCCCTAGCTAGTCCGCTACCTAGTCCGCTACCTAGTCTGCTACCCAGTCTGCTGCCTAGTCTGCTGCCTAGTCTGCTACCTAGTCTGCTACCTAGTCTGCTAGCTAGTCAGCTACCTAGTCTGCTGCCTAGTCTGCTGCCTAGTCTGTTGCCTAGTCTGCTACCTAGTCCGCTACCTAGTCCGCTACCTAGTCTGCTACCTAGTCTGCTGCCTAGTCTGCTGCCTAGTCTGCTGCCTAGTCTGCTACCTAGTCCGCTACCTAGTCCGCTACCTAGTCCCCTACCTAGTCTCCTACCTAGTCCCCTAGCTAGTCCGCTACCTAGTCCCCTACCTAGCCTCCTACCTAGTCCCCTAGCTAGTCCGCTACCTAGTCCGCTACCTAGTCTGCTACCTAGTCTGCTGCCTAGTCCGCTGCCTAGTCCGCTACCTAGTCCGCTACCTAGTCCGCTACCTAGTCCCCTACCTAGTCTCCTACCTAGTCCCCTAGCTAGTCCGCTACCTAGTCCCCTACCTAGCCTCCTACCTAGTCCCCTAGCTAGTCCGCTACCTAGTCCCCTACCTAGCCTCCTACCTAGTCCCCTAGCTAGTCCGCTACCTAGTCTGCTACCTAGTCTGCTACCTAGTCTGCTACCTAGTCTGCTGCCTAGTCTGCTGCCTAGTCTGCTACCTAGTCTGCTGCCTAGTCTGCTGCCTAGTCTGCTACCTAGTCTCCTACCTAGTCCGCTACCTAGTTCCCTACCTAGTACCCTACCTAGTCCGCTGCCTAGTCCCCTACCTAGTCCGCTACCTAGTCCGCTACCGAGTCCGCTACCTAGTCCCCTAGCTAGTCCGCTACCGAGTCCGCTACCTAGTCCGCTACCTAGTCCGCTACCTAGTCCGCTACCTAGTCCCCTACCTAGTCCCCTAGCTAGTCCGCTACCTAGTCCGCTACCTGGTCCGCTGCCTAGTCCGCTGCCTAGTCCGCTACCTAGTCCGCTGCCTAGTCCGCTACCTAGTCCGCTACCTAGTCCGCTACCTAGTCCCCTACCTAGTCTCCTACCTAGTCCCCTAGCTAGTCCGCTACCTAGTCCCCTACCTAGCCTCCTACCTAGTCCCCTAGCTAGTCCGCTACCTAGTCCCCTACCTAGTCCACTACCTAGTACGCTACCTACTCCGCTGCCTAGTCCGCTACCTAGTCCGCTACCTAGTTTTCTAAACTCCCCCTCTGTGTTCTGCTTAAGCAACCACTGTGTTTATTCATGTAGAATATTGTTCCGTTGCAAAAAACACAACATCTTAACGCAATATTCAAAATGTTCATTCATTTTATTTTTTCTACCTAGTCCGCTAGCTAGTCCGCTAGCTAGTCCGCTACCTAGTCCGCTACCTAGTCCCCTACCTAGTCTCCTACCTAGTCCCCTACCTAGTCCCCTAGCTAGTCCCCTACCTAGTCCCCTACCTAGTCCGCTGCCTAGTCCGCTACCTAGTCCCCTAGCTAGTCCGCTACCTAGTCCGCTACCTAGTCCGCTGCCTACTCCGCTGCCTAGTCCGCTGCCTAGTCCGCTACCTACTCCGCTACCTAGTCCGCTACCTACTCCGCTACCTAGTCCGCTACCTAGTCCCCTACCTAGTCTCCTACCTAGTCCCCTAGCTAGTCCGCTACCTAGTCCGCTACCTAGTCCGCTGCCTACTCCGCTGCCTAGTCCGCTGCCTAGTCCGCTACCTACTCCGCTACCTAGTCCGCTACCTACTCCGCTACCTAGTCCGCTACCTAGTCCCCTACCTAGTCTCCTACCTAGTCCCCTAGCTAGTCCGCTACCTAGTCCGCTACCTAGTCCGCTACCTAGTCCCCTACCTAGTCTCCTACCGAGTCCGCTACCTAGTCCGCTACCTAGTCCCCTAGCTAGTCCGCTACCGAGTCCGCTACCTAGTCCGCTACCTAGTCCCCTACCTAGTCCCCTAGCTAGTCCGCTACCTAGTCCGCTACCTAGTCCGCTGCCTAGTCCGCTGCCTAGTCCGCTACCTAGTCCGCTGCCTAGTCCGCTACCTAGTCCCCTAGCTAGTCCGCTACCTAGTCCGCTACCTAGTCCGCTGCCTACTCCGCTGCCTAGTCCGCTGCCTAGTCCGCTACCTACTCCGCTACCTAGTCCGCTACCTACTCCGCTACCTAGTCCGCTACCTAGTCCCCTACCTAGTCTCCTACCTAGTCCCCTAGCTAGTCCGCTACCTAGTCCGCTACCTAGTCCGCTACCTAGTCCCCTACCTAGTCTCCTACCGAGTCCGCTACCTAGTCCGCTACCTAGTCCCCTAGCTAGTCCGCTACCGAGTCCGCTACCTAGTCCGCTACCTAGTCCCCTACCTAGTCCCCTAGCTAGTCCGCTACCTAGTCCGCTACCTAGTCCGCTGCCTAGTCTGCTGCCTAGTCCGCTACCTAGTCCGCTGCCTAGTCCGCTACCTAGTCCCCTAGCTAGTCCGCTACCTAGTCCGCTACCTAGTCCGCTGCCTACTCCGCTGCCTAGTCCGCTGCCTAGTCCGCTACCTACTCCGCTACCTAGTCCGCTACCTACTCCGCTACCTAGTCCGCTACCTAGTCCCCTACCTAGTCTCCTACCTAGTCCCCTAGCTAGTCCGCTACCTAGTCCGCTACCTAGTCCGCTGCCTACTCCGCTGCCTAGTCCGCTGCCTAGTCCGCTACCTACTCCGCTACCTAGTCCGCTACCTACTCCGCTACCTAGTCCGCTACCTAGTCCCCTACCTAGTCTCCTACCTAGTCCCCTAGCTAGTCCGCTACCTAGTCCGCTACCTAGTCCGCTACCTAGTCCCCTACCTAGTCTCCTACCGAGTCCGCTACCTAGTCCGCTACCTAGTCCCCTAGCTAGTCCGCTACCGAGTCCGCTACCTAGTCCGCTACCTAGTCCCCTACCTAGTCCCCTAGCTAGTCCGCTACCTAGTCCGCTACCTAGTCCGCTGCCTAGTCTGCTGCCTAGTCCGCTACCTAGTCCGCTGCCTAGTCCGCTACCTAGTCCCCTAGCTAGTCCGCTACCTAGTCCGCTACCTAGTCCGCTGCCTACTCCGCTGCCTAGTCCGCTGCCTAGTCCGCTACCTACTCCGCTACCTAGTCCGCTACCTACTCCGCTACCTAGTCCGCTACCTAGTCCCCTACCTAGTCTCCTACCTAGTCCCCTAGCTAGTCCGCTACCTAGTCCGCTACCTAGTCTGCTAAACTCCCCCTCTGTGTTCTGCTTAAGCAACCACTGTGTTTATTCATGTAGAATATTGTTCCGTTGCAAAAAACACAACATCTTAACGCAATATTCAAAATGTTCATTCATTTTATTTTTTCTACCTAGTCCGCTAGCTAGTCCGCTAGCTAGTCCGCTACCTAGTCCGCTACCTAGTCCCCTACCTAGTCTCCTACCTAGTCCCCTACCTAGTCCCCTACCTAGTCCCCTACCTAGTCTCCTACCTAGTCCCCTACCTAGTCCCCTACCTAGTCCCCTACCTAGTCTCCTACCTAGTCCCCTAGCTAGTCCCCTAGCTAGTCCGCTAGCTAGTCCGCTAGCTAGTCCGCTAGCTAGTCCGCTAGCTAGTCCGCTACCTAGTCCGCTACCTAGTCCCCTACCTAGTCTCCTACCTAGTCCCCTACCTAGTCCCCTACCTAGTCTCCTACCTAGTCCCCTACCTAGTCCCCTACCTAGTCCAGTACCTAGTCTCCTACCTAGTCCCCTAGCTAGTCCCCTAGCTAGTCCGCTAGCTAGTCCGCTACCTAGTCCGCTACCTAGTCCCCTACCTAGTCCCCTACCTAGTCCCCTACCTAGTCCCCTACCTAGTCCCCTACCTAGTCTCCTACCTAGTCCCCTACCTAGTCCCCTACCTAGTCCCCTACCTAGTCTCCTACCTAGTCCCCTAGCTAGTCCGCTAGCTAGTCCGCTACCTAGTCCGCTACCTAGTCCCCTACCTAGTCTCCTACCTAGTCTCCTACCTAGTCCCCTACCTAGTCCGCTACCTAGTCCGCTACCTAGTCCGCTACCTAGTCCGCTAGCTAGTCCGCTACCGAGTCCGCTAGCTAGTCCGCTAGCTAGTCCGCTACCTAGTCCGCTACCTAGTCCGCTACCTACTCCGCTAGCTAGTCCGCTAGCTAGTCCGCTACCTAGTCCGCTACCTAGTCCGCTACCTAGTCCGCTACCTAGTCCGCTAGCTAGTCCGCTACCGAGTCCGCTACCTTCTCTGCTACCTAGTCTGCTACCTAGTCTGCTACCTAGTCCACTACCTAGTACGCTACCTACTCCGCTACCTAGTCCGCTAGCTAGTCCGCTACCTAGTCCGCTACCTAGTCTCCTACCTAGTCTGCTACCTAGTCTGCTGCCTAGTCTGCTACCTAGTCTGCTGCCTAGTCTCCTGCCTAGTCTGCTACCTAGTCTGCTACCTAGTCTGCTACCTAGTCTGCTGCCTAGTCTGCTACCTAGTCTGCTGCCTAGTCTGCTACCTAGTCTGCTACCTAGTCTGCTACCTAGTCTGCTGCCTAGTCTGCTGCCTAGTCTGCTACCTAGTCTGCTACCTAGTCTGCTGCCTAGTCTGCTGCCTAGTCTCCTACCTAGTCCGCTACCTAGTTCCCTACCTAGTACCCTACCTAGTCCGCTGCCTAGTCCCCTACCTAGTCCGCTACCTAGTCCGCTACCGAGTCCGCTACCTAGTCCCCTAGCTAGTCCGCTACCGAGTCCGCTACCTAGTCCGCTACCTAGTCCGCTACCTAGTCCGCTACCTAGTCCCCTACCTAGTCCCCTAGCTAGTCCGCTACCTAGTCCGCTACCTGGTCCGCTGCCTAGTCCGCTGCCTAGTCCGCTACCTAGTCCGCTGCCTAGTCCGCTACCTAGTCCGCTACCTAGTCCGCTACCTAGTCCCCTACCTAGTCTCCTACCTAGTCCCCTAGCTAGTCCGCTACCTAGTCCCCTACCTAGCCTCCTACCTAGTCCCCTAGCTAGTCCGCTACCTAGTCCGCTACCTAGTCTGCTACCTAGTCTGCTGCCTAGTCTGCTGCCTAGTCTGCTACCTAGTCTGCTACCTAGTCTGCTAGCTAGTCTGCTACCTAGTCTGCTGCCTAGTCTGCTGCCTAGTCTGCTGCCTAGTCTGCTACCTAGTCCGCTACCTAGTCCGCTACCTAGTCTGCTACCTAGTCTGCTGCCTAGTCTGCTGCCTAGTCTGCTGCCTAGTCTGCTACCTAGTCCGCTACCTAGTCCGCTACCTAGTCCCCTACCTAGTCTCCTACCTAGTCCCCTAGCTAGTCCGCTACCTAGTCCCCTACCTAGCCTCCTACCTAGTCCCCTAGCTAGTCCGCTACCTAGTCCGCTACCTAGTCTGCTACCTAGTCTGCTGCCTAGTCCGCTGCCTAGTCCGCTACCTAGTCCGCTACCTAGTCCGCTACCTAGTCCCCTACCTAGTCTCCTACCTAGTCCCCTAGCTAGTCCGCTACCTAGTCCCCTACCTAGCCTCCTACCTAGTCCCCTAGCTAGTCCGCTACCTAGTCCCCTACCTAGCCTCCTACCTAGTCCCCTAGCTAGTCCGCTACCTAGTCTGCTACCTAGTCTGCTACCTAGTCTGCTACCTAGTCTGCTGCCTAGTCTGCTGCCTAGTCTGCTACCTAGTCTGCTGCCTAGTCTGCTGCCTAGTCTGCTACCTAGTCTCCTACCTAGTCCGCTACCTAGTTCCCTACCTAGTACCCTACCTAGTCCGCTGCCTAGTCCCCTACCTAGTCCGCTACCTAGTCCGCTACCGAGTCCGCTACCTAGTCCCCTAGCTAGTCCGCTACCGAGTCCGCTACCTAGTCCGCTACCTAGTCCGCTACCTAGTCCGCTACCTAGTCCCCTACCTAGTCCCCTAGCTAGTCCGCTACCTAGTCCGCTACCTGGTCCGCTGCCTAGTCCGCTGCCTAGTCCGCTACCTAGTCCGCTGCCTAGTCCGCTACCTAGTCCGCTACCTAGTCCGCTACCTAGTCCCCTACCTAGTCTCCTACCTAGTCCCCTAGCTAGTCCGCTACCTAGTCCCCTACCTAGCCTCCTACCTAGTCCCCTAGCTAGTCCGCTACCTAGTCCCCTACCTAGTCCACTACCTAGTACGCTACCTACTCCGCTGCCTAGTCCGCTACCTAGTCCGCTACCTAGTCCGCTACCTAGTCTCCTACCTAGTCCCCTAGCTAGTCCGCTACCTAGTCCCCTACCTAGTCTCCTACCTAGTCCCCTAGCTAGTCCGCTACCTAGTCCGCTACCTAGTCTGCTAAACTCCCCCTCTGTGTTCTGCTTAAGCAACCACTGTGTTTATTCATGTAGAATATTGTTCCGTTGCAAAAAACACAACATCTTAACGCAATATTCAAAATGTTCATTCATTTTATTTTTTCTACCTAGTCCGCTAGCTAGTCCGCTAGCTAGTCCGCTACCTAGTCCGCTACCTAGTCCCCTACCTAGTCTCCTACCTAGTCCCCTACCTAGTCCCCTACCTAGTCCCCTACCTAGTCCCCTACCTAGTCTCCTACCTAGTCCCCTACCTAGTCCCCTACCTAGTCCCCTACCTAGTCTCCTACCTAGTCCCCTAGCTAGTCCCCTAGCTAGTCCGCTAGCTAGTCCGCTAGCTAGTCCGCTACCTAGTCCGCTACCTAGTCCCCTACCTAGTCTCCTACCTAGTCCCCTACCTAGTCCCCTACCTAGTCCCCTACCTAGTCCCCTACCTAGTCTCCTACCTAGTCCCCTACCTAGTCTCCTACCTAGTCCGCTAGCTAGTCCGCTAGCTAGTCCCCTACCTAGTCCCCTACCTAGTCCCCTACCTAGTCCCCTACCTAGTCCCCTACCTAGTCTCCTACCTAGTCCCCTACCTAGTCCCCTACCTAGTCCCCTACCTAGTCTGCTAAACTCCCCCTCTGTGTTCTGCTTAAGCAACCACTGTGTTTATTCATGTAGAATATTGTTCCGTTGCAAAAAACACAACATCTTAACGCAATATTCAAAATGTTCATTTTTTACCTTTATTTAACCAGGCAAGTCAGTTAAGAACAAATTCTTATTTTCAATGACGGCCTAGGAACAGTGGGTTAACTGCCTTGTTCAGGGGCAGAACGACAGATTTGTACCTTGTCAGCTCAGGGATTTGAACTTGCAACCTTCCGGTTACAAGTCCACCGCTCTAACCATTTGCTCTAATGCCTTCTGAACACACATGCCTCTGCATATTATCCCCAGCTTGATTACACCATATTTGCAAAGCAGTAGGTCGATCCTAACCCTGATGTCTGACACTGAGTCCCTGAGAATTCTGGGAAAGGGGATCGAAGATTCTGCTTGTTATCACGCTTAGGAGCAGTAGGAAAGTTTTGCAGCACACACACATGACGACAGGCTGATCTCTATAGCTGTCCTGCGGTTAAACTACTCCTCTCTGACTCCCTGGATAGTCTCCACGTCCAGTAATTCTGTAATGAGACTAGAGGAAGAGCAGAGCTGGAGGGGCTGTGTGTCTGTATTGTGGTAGAGATTCTAGGTCAATAACTCCTCTATGCTTAATGCTCCATGAACTGAATGTTGACTCCAAAAACCTGCCTTTAACATGGTGTCATATACTCTGTGGAGGAGCGCTGAGCAAGTCATTGTGTCCCAAAGGGCACCCTATTCCCTACTTAGAGCAACTACTTTAGATAGGGCCCTATTCCCTACATAGAGCACCTACTTTAGATAGGGCCCTATTCCCTACTTAGAGCAACTACTTTAGATAGGGCCCTATTCCCCACATAGAGCACTACTTTAGATAGGGCCCTATTCCCTACTTAGAGCAACTACTTTAGATAGGGCCCTATTCCCCACATAGAGCACTACTTTAGATAGGGCCCTATTCCCTACATAGAGCACTACTTTAGATAGGGCCCTATTCCCCACATAGAGCACTACTTTAGATAGGGCCCTATTCCCTACTTAGAGCAACTACTTTAGATAGGGCCCTATTCCCTACATAGAGCACCTACTTTAGATAGGGCCCTATTCCCCACATAGAGCAACTACTTTAGATAGGGCCCTATTCCCTACTTAGAGCACCTACTTTAGATAGGGCCCTATTCCCTACATAGAGCACCTACTTTAGATAGGGCCCTATTCCCTACTTAGAGCAACTACTTTAGATAGGGCCCTATTCCCTACATAGAGCACCTACTTTAGATAGGGCCCTATTCCCTACTTAGAGCAACTACTTTAGATAGGGCCCTATTCCCTACATAGAGCACTACTTTAGATAGGGCCCTTTTCCCTACATAGAGCACTACTTTAGATAGGGCCCTATTCCCTACATAGAGCAACTACTTTAGATAGGGCCCTATTCCCTACATAGAGCACTACTTCAGATAGGGCCCTATTCCCTACATAGAGCACTACTTTAGATAGGGCCCTATTCCCTACATAGAGCAACTACTTTAGATAGGGCCCTATTCCCTACATAGAGCAACTACTTTAGATAGGGCCCTATTCCCTACATAGAGCAACTACTTTAGATAGGGCCCTATTCCCTACATAGTGCCCTACTTTTGATCAGGACCCTGGGAATAGAATGCCATTTGGGACACAGACAGTGACTGACTCAAGAGCTTCTCTACAGAGGGAACGGAATCTTATCTTAGACATTGTACTGTAGGGGAAATATGAGCCTGCTTCCTGTTTCCCCTACAGACACCAAGCACTTACCGCTGTCAGGTGGGAGAGGAGGTAAAAGCTAGGCCAATCAGCAGGGACATTTGCAGCTAATGCTGGCTCGCTGCGTCAGATAAGTACAGTACCAACGCTGCAGGCCTGAGTCTGCTTGTTTGTCAGCGACGAGGTCTTGTAAGTATTATTGTTGTTTGAACGTAATCAGACAACTTTTAGTCCTAGCAAAGCAAATAGCTATAGCCTGTACTTTCAGGACTATAGAACATAATCTCAATCTTCAGAGATTATATAGCCAATGGTAATTGCATGATAAATTGTAGTTACTAATATCTCTTGTTTTGAGTGCGTGTCAACTTGAAATTATATTTGAAAAGCTTATTTCCCCATATCATATTGACTTGAGTATAATGTACCTATAAAATATACAGTATCACTCTGAGTGAAGGGCCACAATAGAATAGATGCCAGACTGGAACACAGGAGCAGCCCCTCTCTTTCTCTAGTAATGAATCATTCATAATGGAGGATTTGAATAATGCAGTGAAATAACACGAGGTGTTGGCGTGGCGACTTGTGGTTCTCATCGGAGATGAATGAATGCCGACCACAGCAGGGGACAGGGGAGAGACACAGTCCCCCTGATGATTATAATAAGACCTGGTAATAACACGAGGTGTTGGCGTGGCGACTTGTGGTTCTCATCGGAGATGAATGAATGCCGACCACAGCAGGGGACAGGGGAGAGACACAGTCCCCCTGATGATTATAATAAGACCTGGTAATAACACGTTTTAGACACTATTGTTCTCTTGGCCCTGCCTGAAGGCTCCTATGGTGTCTAGGTGTGTACAGTCATAATTCAGAGCAACCTGTCTTTGATGACCTATTGTTTAGGTTAAAGGTCAGCAAAACGAAATGGGTTACCTCTCTGTTTAAAGTCTGTCTGTACCTGTCTGGGAAGCTGAAACTGGTCAGCGGAATTGGTCCCAGCTTGGTTGAGGAGAGAGACAAACATCTAACTTTATTAGGTTATGTAAAAAAAATGATTTAATGCAGCACATCAAAAGGTAAACATTTCTCACATGATTTACCTCTCCTGCGAGAGAATCAAGCAGAAGCATTTCAGGAACTTGACTGGTAAAGATCCAGCCAAGCATCTGAACAAAAATGCCGATGACGTAGCCTATAATACGACATTGCCAAAAAAGACAGCTAGCTGAAAGCTGTGAGAAAGTAGCACAACAACCCCTGTCATACTAATGCTACACTTTAAACCCTACAGTATACTGTAGCTGTGAACGTTGAACGATTATTATCTTTCTTACCTCGCATAATGAAATCAGGCGGTCTGTCAGCGCTCCAGAACTCAACCCTGTAACCTTGTTCCTTACCAAATCAATTGTTAATGGAGCTACTGTGGTATTTTATTACATGTTGCTAGGAAGAACTGGGCAGGGTCGCCAAAACACAAATCCATGACTATGGTTGGCCGAAGGTCTGAGTAGTCATGGAAACTGAGATACCTTCTTACACACACCCATTCAGGAGCCGGTTTGGAGAGGCGGTCATCACCAGAGGGGTGTGTAGAGAGGTGTGAGGAAGGGTAATGTGTGTAACAGTCTTACCCCCCCTCCCCACTCCATCTCTTACACCACTGCTACTCTCTGTTGTTATCATCTATGCATAGTCACTTTAATAACTCTACCTACATGTACATATTACTTCAACTAACCGGTGCCTGCGCACATTGACTCTGTACCGGTAGCCCCCTGTATATAGTCTCGCTATTGTTATTTACTGCTGCTCTTTAATTACTTGTTACTTTTATTTCTTATCTGTATTTTTTTAAACTGCGTTGTTGGTTAGGGGCTCGTAAGTAAACATTTCACTGTAAGGTTTTGTATCCAGTGCATGTCACTAATAAAATGTTATTTGATCAAATGTGTGTGTGTGTGTGTGTGTGTTAGTGTCTGGAACTCACCTCTCTTGATGTGTTTCAGCTGGCTCTCTGCTTCGTCTCTCTCTTCAGTCAGTTTCATGCACTGAGGAAACAGGAAGGAATGGGTTCACGTTCTACAATACAATCATATGCAGGTCACAAATAAACCTGCAAGCACAATCCATTTAAGTGTAGTGAATTGATGACAGTAATCCATGGTCCTTCGTTGTTGTAGGGTATGAAAGGATAGGACACTGGACTCACTACACTAAGACAGTTTCCGTCAGTCAACACACTGTTCCAACACAGATGTTACTCATTTAGAATACACTGTCATACAGAGCAACCTAGACAGTATTGAGTGCATACATTCTCATAATGGTCCCCCATGGGAATTGAACTCACAACCCTGGCGTTGCAAGAGCTGTGCTCTACCAACTAAGACACACGGGACTCCTATGATCTGCTATAGGACTATCTCCTCATAGTTTCAGTCTCTATGATCTGCTGTGGGACTATCTCCCTATAGTTTCAGTCTCCTATGATCTGCTGTGGGAATATCTCCCTATAGTTTCAGTCTCTTATGATCTGCTGTGGGACTATCTCCTCATAGTTTCAGTCTCTATGATCTGCTGTGGGACTATCTCCCTATAGTTTCAGTCTCCTATGATCTGCTGTGGGACTATCTCCCCATAGTTTCAGTCTCCTATGATCTGCTATATGACTATCTCCCCATAGTTTCAGTTTGTTGGACAGACAAGGGAGATGCTTCTACATGGTTTATTATATTGGTAATAGCGTACATGGAAAACAATGGTCCATCTACAATTCAGAGTACATTCAATAGGTATTATGTGGCCTATATTGGGTCATTATCCGTTAGGGCAGGATAGACTTACATTTTCTTACCAATTATTCTATAACGGCTACAGGAAGCTCTTCCCTGACATCCGTGCAATGCCAGGGACGTTCTGATCTGAAATTGCCTTGACTAGCCTATTGTTAAAGCACGTGTCCCACTTTCACCCACTTTCTTTCTACCTGCTCTCTGCCAAAGAGAAACAAAAAACAACAGTCCCACTGTTTTAAACAGTGTCATCTTGCTTGAAATAATAGATAATAATAGATATTTAAAAATATGCTAAGGTTTATGAAATCGGCCTACTTGGTGGGACCCTTTAGTCAAGGCCTGATTTTATTAATTTATAGTGCATAGATTATTGAATTTCTAGAAACAACGTAGCGCTGAAATAAATACAAAAAAGTGACAAAATGACATATACAATCTAAGATGACGTACCAGATAACCAAACCTCTAAATCAGGTTTGTTCAACTGAGATCCAATCATTATTTTAGCTGCCAAAATCTCACCGAACCTGGGCTTTCCTATCAATGGCAAGAATAGCGAGATTTTGGGAGGGGTCGGCCCTTTGATTTCACACAGCATAGCCTACCTACACCAAAACCGGCCGGCACAAATATGTGCAGGGAAAAAATAAAAACGTCTCACCTTGACCTCGTTATGTCTACTATGTTACTTCTGTAATCGTTGAAAAAGGTCTCAAATATGTAACGGAAGAGCATCTATTACCTGCATTTTTTGGGTATCTCGCGCCTCCGCCCCACATCCTTCCATCTGCACCAGCCCCGATGATGAAGACGGTAGCATTATGACCCCGGTCGATAACTAAACTAATATCTTGGACTTTATAATATCGTATTATAGAAATAAAATAAATACATAGGCTACTTCTAGCAACTGGCAAGTCCGCTGAGATGTCTTAGAAAAAGCATTTCATGTCTATATGGAATGGATAAGACCGCTACTTCTATTCAGGCACAGTGAATCCTTTCGCTGACAGCATCGCCAGCCCCGGCCCCCCCCCTCCCTTCGCCCCACTACTCAGGGTTTATTGCGCATGCATCCTCATCTCGTATTCGTCTACATTTGCTGATGAGCATGAAAGCTCCACCCGTTCAGTTTGATTGTGCATTGTAATTAGGCTAAAATGTTTAATTCAAAGTCTTCACTGCTAAATGTAAAAACATTTATTATAATAACAATACATAATAATAATAATAATTGCCCATCTCTCTGCAGACTGACACTCATTTCACATCTTTGCTTAGAATGCTCAACAACACAGATTTGGTCAATAGCCCTGTTGTATGGAATTAGGATCTGAGTTTAACCATAGGCAGCTGGTGGGATTCAGCAAATCAGAAATATATATTACGCTTGTGGAAAAAAGTTATATGGTGAATGAATAAGGATTTGTTTTAATTAAGAAAATCATTAAATACAGTGTTCTGAATCCCCCACACACACAAAACCATACAAATATATTCCATTATCAAGTACAGCAGATTGAATACCCTCATAAGACAATTCCATTAGTCCTACTAGAAACACACAAAGTAACACACAAGATTGACAGTTGACACAAACACAAATAAAAAAAGCTAACATTTCATCATTACAAAAATATAAATTAGGCTCTTAACAGATCATATAAAAACAATATCAATATCATATCAATAACAATATCATGTGGGATTAAAATATGTTCACAGAACAATCCCAGTAAAAAAAAAAATTAAAATTCATTCCTCTTGAAACGATGTGGAACATTGCAGCATTCCTCTTGAAACGATGTGGAACATTGCAGCATTCCTCTTGAAACGGTGTGGAACATTGCAGCATTCCTCTTGAAACGATGTGGAACATTGCAGCATTCCTCTTGAAACGATGTGGAACATTGCAGCATTCCTCTTGAAACGATGTGGAACATTGCAGCATTCCTCTTGAAACGATGTGGAACATTGCAGCATTCCTCTTCCTCAGTACACATTTGACCTGGCCAGCAAAATGGAGGAAAAACTGATGAGAATGAAACACTGAGCAGATCAGGTCACATCCAGCATCACTGATATAGGATCTTTACAGTGAAACGTTACGCAAGGTCACATCCAGCATCCCTGATATAGGACCTTTACAGTGAAACGTTACGCAAGGTCACATCCAGCATCACTGATATAGAACCTTTACAGTGAAATGTTACGCAAGGTCACATCCAGCATCACTGATATAGGACCTTTACAGTGAAATGTTACACAAGGTCACATCCAGCATCACTGATATAGGACCTTTACAGTGAAACGTTACGCAAGGTCACATCCAGCATCACTGATATAGGATCTTTACAGTGAAATGTTACGCAAGGTCACATCCAGCATCACTGATATAGGACCTTTACATTGAAACGTTATGCAAGGCCACAGTTTAAGAGCAAAGCATAATATGTTAATTAATCAATAATCAACAATTGATGAGGCCTAAAACCAAGGAATCTCCCCAGTCCAGAAAGAAGAGCATGTCATGCCTAGCCTGGGGGCCAGTCTCTTTCTCCAGTAGGAGAAACATGTCATGCCTAGCCTGGATGCCAGTTTGTTTCTTCTCTCTTGTCAACCCTTTAAATGTAAATTCCATAAGTAGTTGTCAAGAGAGCAGAAAGACACTGGTACCCAGGCTATGTCATGTCATGTTTATCCTACCGGAGAAAGAGACTGGTAGCCAGGCTATGTCATGTGATGTTTATCCTACTAGAGAAAGACACTGGTACCCAGGCTATGTCATGTCATGTTTCTCCTACTGGAGAAAGACACTGGTACCCAGGCTATGCCATGAGATGTTTCTCCTACCTGGAGAAAGCAGATATGGACATGATTCCCAGCAGCATCTCCAGACTGTAGAAGCAGAGTAACACAGCATTAAGGATGAACTCCAGGAGCAGGACGAAGGACTGCAGCATCAGGTAATACACAGACAGCACTGTGCACGGCACCAGGACCAGCACACTCACTTAAATGGCCACAGAACGCTCTGTTAAGTTCCCCTTCCAACCTGGAACAAGTGTGGACGGAAAAAGGAAGGACAAATAGCATAGGCCTACAGTAGGTGCCAAATAGAACTAACAGATGCCATAAAGGCCATAAATATTAGAAATTATAAGCACAATGTAGGCTACATAATGTGAAGACTCTTATTTTCATTAACACATGTATCATTCTACATCATGTGATGATGCAGAGGCATACTGGTAGCCCAGAATACAGCTTAACAAAACACAAACAGTAAAATATTCAGAGGGACTCCAGGGCCAAGGAAAACCAGTAGTAGCCCAACGTCCAACGTGAGACTAGCGTGTGGATGGAAATACAAAGGCATACTTAGAAATCAATAGTTTTGCTTTCAGCCTGACACTGGGTTTGCAAAAACATCAGGCAGTGAGCGATTGATTAAACATGAGTTTATGTCCCATTGTGTGGTCATTTGAGTAGACTACAAACCTTTGTAAACAAACATCAGACCCTCAGCAAGGAAGCAGGCTGCAAAATACCAGCCGGTAGAACAGGACTTTCAGTGGTGTGGAGGACAACTGAGATGTGTCGTTAAGGTCATTTCTAAGACTTGCAAATGGTAGCCCGCTGGCAGATGATATACCCATGGGTCTATGACATGAGTAGGCAGGGAAAAGCCGTTTTGGTGATTTCTGGTAGCCTATTTCGTCATAAATCAATCACAGCACATTTTTTGACTCATTCAACAGTTTTTACCTAATTAAGTCCAATACCATTGGAAATTAATTATGAAAGTTACATTTATATTCCTAAAACTCAATTGAAAACCTAAACATAAAATGTATTATTTACACAAATGTGCAACAATAGTAATAAATTGCACCCGCACCAAAAACCCTGCTGTTTTGACGATAAATCACTCGTATCGATTAGTGTGTGTGTGTGTGTGGGGGGGGGGGGGGGGGGGGATCAGGTTGAATGCTTGAATCAGGTTGAACCCTAACCCTAACTCAAAAACCACACGGAAGCAGGAGATCATTTTCCGTCACTGGTTAGAGAACAATCTGCAGAAGACAGTAAGCTACATTTTGGAATGTTGCATTTTGATACGGGGGGGGGGGGGGGGGGGGGTCATCAACAGAAAGAGAAACGCAACGCGGTTTTGGCAATCACTCCTATCGATTATCAGGTTGAAATCAATAGCTCGACGCGGGAGACGTGGTTGCACGTCCTGTTAAAACTAACAGCTCAAATCCCACATGGAATAATATGTACATCACTGGTTATAGAAGACACCTAGCTACATTTTGGAATGTTGCATTTTGATACGGGGGGTCATCAACAGAAAGAGAAACGCAACACGGTTTTGTCAATCACTCGTATCGATTATCAGGTTGAAATCAATAGCTCGGCGCGGGAGACGTGGTTGCACGTCCTGTTAAAACTAACAGCTCAAATCCCACATGGAATAATATGTACATCACCGGTTAGTGGATAACTTATAGAAGACACCTAGCTACATTTTTAAGTGTTGTATTTTGATTCAAGTGGGTCGACAACGCGGCAAATGTAATGCAATTCATTTTGTTTTTATAACTTCCATCTATATCACGTGGAAATCAGTAGAACAAGGTGCAAACGTTTGAGGTGTACACACTGTTTAAACTAACACTATTCAAAGGCCACACGGAATCGGAGATATTTTTAACATTTTTTTTTTTTTTTTACATCACTTCAAGTGCTGTCGCAAAAACCATCAAGCTCTATGATGAAACTGGCTCTCATGAGGACAACCACAGGGAAGGAACCTTGGCTTTGACGTCTCTAATATTGTGTCCCAAATTGTTACCCTATTCCCTATAGTGCATTACTTTTGACCAGGAAGCATAGGGCTCCGGTCAGATGTAGTGCGAATTGCAAAAATCTCTGAAGTTGGAATCTTATATCTCCCTCTCTAACTTTAAGCATCAGCTGTCAGAGCAGCTCGACCACTGTACCTGTACACAGCCAATCTGTAAATAGCACACGCAACTACCTCATCCCCAAATTATTACTTACCCTCTTGCATCCCAGTATCTCTACTTGCACATCATCATCTGCACATCTATGACTCCAGTGTTAATGCTACATTGTAATTATTTTCACCCCTATGTCCTATTTATTGCATACCTTATAGAGGCCACATAGAGGCCTCTAGCACATATTATAGAGGCCTCTAGCACATATTATAGAGGCCTCTAGCACAGATCATAGAGGCCTCTAGCACATATTACAGAGGCCTCTAACACAGATTATAGAGGACTCTAGCACAGATTTTAGAGGACTCTAGCACAGATTATAGAGGCCTCTAGCACAGATTATAGAGTACTCTAGTGCCCAAAAGCATGTTTTAGCATGGCAGCGCCATACTCCCAGTTGGTATTACATTAGGGTGACCAGACCCGTTTTTCATTTCAGAAATCTGGTCATTTTATATTACATAGCATGTCACGGCCCAGGCCGTCTGTAAAGGAAAACAACCTGTGGTTACCCCCATTGCCTCACAGCACAAACTTGACCTTTTTCAAAAGACGCATTTTCTTGTGGTCTGTTTGTTTTAGTCAATTGCTAAACTATATTTAAAGAAAAGTACAACATATCTAAAGATTACTTGTCAGCGTTGCCTGCTCCCGTGCGTTCTCGTTACTTGTAGGGCTCCCTCACGCCAGGAAATAAGGGTTAAATAAAAACATTTTTTTTAAATGCCCTTTTCATGAGGGTGCTAGCGGCCACATGAGTGAGCGCTAGCTAGCTACCAACTAGAACATTAAGCTAACACAAACAATTTAACTACACAACTATAAGTAGTAAGTAGAGTTACAAACGGACTAAACTAAACAAGGTTAAATGGATTTTCTGTGATGAAATGTTTTCCACACACATAGCTACTGTGGTAGCCTATTTCCCAAAGTGGGAGCATTGCAAACCATAGGTCAGGATGTTTGACCTGGTTACATGTACATTGAATAACACAGCAGGTTTTCAGCATGTTTTGTTATTTCTTTATAACAACAAATCCACTACAAAGTTGGCTCTTTTAAACTGGGGGTCAAAAGGAAAGAATGTTTGTTTCCCCCCCAATTTGTGGGTGTGGTCAAGGAGATTTCCTTATTACATGAATAACTGAATTATAATTTCTCTACCATACGCCGCCTCTGTCATCTTAGAGAATTTGTCAGTACCAGCCTCACAACCGCAGACCACAAGTAACCACGAAAGCCACACCCAGACCAGCCACCTGGACAGCTGGTGAAACAGAAGTATTTATGTTTGTAATAAAGCCCTTTTGTGGGGTAAAACAAATTCTGATTGGTTGAGCCTTGGTCCACAATGGGTGGGCTTGGCTCCCAAGTGGGTTGGCCTATGCCTTCCCATGACTGCGCCCCCCCCCCCCCCCAATCATGTGAAATCCATAAATTAGGGCCAAATGAATGTATTTAAATCGACTGATTTCCTTATATGAACTGTAACTCAGTAAAATTGTTGCATGTTGCCTTCATATTTTTGTTCAGTATAGGTGGTGATGTTATCGTGCTTGAATTATGTTAAAATTACAAAAAATTAATACATGCTAATTAACATAATATTTTAGAATTAAATTATATTTCAACTCATCTTGAAAACAAACGAGATAGGGTTTTCTAATAGCTTTAATTCCAAGCATAGGACAAACAAACCAAGTTACCGGAAGTAGATCTGAGCTATTACAACACAAACATAACAATATATATATAGGTAGGTGCTGTACATTTGTTCATATAAACCAATACAGATTAACATAATCTGCAATCCCATTTATTGTTCTAGGATGAGTTTCACAAAGAGCCTCTTTTGTGGATTAGGTAAAACCTGTGGCTTTCTTCTGAGCGTTTAAGACATGGCAAAATCCCAAATTCTTCACACTCCTCCAGAAGAGCTTGTTAACACTTCCTGTTAAATTGGGTCTAAGACTGTCATCTTGTCAACTTCCTCCAGAGATGGACATCTTTTAGCTAGAGGCTGTGTCTTTAGCTGAATGTTCCTGTGAGATAACAAATCATACAGCTCAGTAACCGTCCAGGTAAACATGTAACGTACACAGCAAATAACTGCACAGAAATGGTGGCTGAATAATAATAAAGAATACCCGCAATGATCTTTACTTTTTTCAAACCCAAATCACCTGTGATTTACATTATATGGTAAAGAGCAGTGAGCAAACCATTGTTTCTATGCTTATGGTAAAGATGCATAGAAAACTCTTTTAAGTTTTTATTTCTTTATTTAACCAGACCAAGTCAGTTAAGAACAAATTCTTATTTTACAATGACGTGATTTTTACCTTGTCAACTCGGGGGATTCGATCCAGCAACCTTTCGGTTACCGGCCCAACACTATAACCACTAAGGCTACTTGCCGCCTCAAAAGTGAGATGATTCTGATGAGATTCAACGGGATTCTGGTGACTTACCATAAACTTCAGATAGTGACGGAGGCTGCTGCAGTGTTGGTTCTTTGCTTCGTCCTCATTGACATAGACTACTTGACACAGGTTGCAGAAATAGCCCATGACAGGTGTAATGAATTCCCTTCCTGTAAAAAAAACAACAACATTTGTTAGAACACATAGTACTGTACTTCATAAAGACAATGCTTCTTACTACGGTTAATTGCTGTACTTGGTAGTGTTTTCATAGCAAACAAATAAAAGTTGGTTCAGTGAGGAAAGTGGTCCAGACAAGTCTAAAAAGGTCATTTAGTAATTATTCTTGAAAGGGGCCAAGACAGTAGCCAGGGTGCCTGTTGGTTTCTACTCTCTTGCCAACTGTTTATGGGATTGTCATGCCATGAAGTTGACAAGAGCACAAACAGACCAGGTTATAGCAGGAGATATCAGATCTGGGACCAGGCTATAGCAGGAGATAACAGATCTGGGACCAGGCTATAGAAGGAGACAACAGATCTGGGACCAGGCTATAAAAGGAGACAACAGATCTGGGACCAGGCTATAGAAGGAGACAATAGATCTGGGACCAGGCTATAGAAGGAGACAACAGATCTGGGACCAGGCTATAGAAGGAGACAACAGATCTGGGAACAGGCTATAGAAGGAGACAACAGATCTGGGACCAGGCTAATTGAGGAGACAACAGATCTGGGACCTGGATATAGAAGGAGATATCAGATCTGGGACCAGGCTATAGAAGGAGCCAATAGATCTGGGACCAGGCTATAAAAGGAGACAAATAGATCTGGGACCAGGCTATAGAAGGAAACAACAGATCTGGGAACAGGCTATAGAAGGAGACAACAGATCTGGGACCAGGCTATAGAAGGAGACAACAGATCTGGGAACAGGCTATAGAAGGAGACAACAGATCTGGGACCAGGCTAATTGAGGAGACAACAGATCTGGGACCTGGATATAGAAGGAGATATCAGATCTGGGACCAGGCTATAGAAGGAGCCAATAGATCTGGGACCAGGCTATAAAAGGAGACAATAGATCTGGGACCAGGCTATAAAAGGAGACAATAGATCTGGGACCAGGCTATAGAAGGAGACAATAGATCTGGGACCAGGCTATAAAAGGAGACAATAGATCTGGGACCAGGCTATAGAAGGAGCCAATAGATCTGGGACCACGCTATAAAAGGAGACAATAGATCTGGGACCACGCTATAAAAGGAGACAATAGATCTGGGACCAGGCTATAGAAGGAGCCAATAGATCTGGGACCACGCTATAAAAGGAGACAATAGATCTGGGACCAGGCTATAGAAGGAGCCAATAGATCTGGGACCAGGCCATAGAAGGAGCCAATAGATCTGGGACCAGGCTATAAAAGGAGACAATAGATCTGGGACCAGGCTACCATGAGAATGCAGTGAGGCTATAAATCACATCAAAACACTTACCCACTGGGTTGTTGGGCTGGAATGATGACTCCATACCAGTCTTCACATAATCTGGTCCTCTTTCCACATTATCCTCCATCTTGGTTTCTACATTGTCCTCGGTGCTACCGGCCCGCTTCTCATCCTCAGCAGCAGAGACAGGGGCATTGTTTTGGTCTTCACTGTTGGAGAATTTGTCAGTATTCAATTTAGACGCTCCTCTGTCCATGTGAAAGTGTTTGGCTGGATCAGACGATTGTTTACTACGCTGTTCGGAGTGTACTTGTCGTGCCGTCTCCTCGTCCTCCTCTTTCGTCTCCTCGTCCTCCTCTTTCGTCTCCTCGTCCTCCTCTTTCGTCTCCTCTTTCGTCTCCTCGTCCTCCTCTTTCGTCTCCTCGTCCTCCTCTTTCGTCTCCTCGTCCTCCTCTTTCGTCTCCTTGTCCTTAGCTGCTGACTTTGAGTGACTGCTGATCCGTCTCCTTATCCTGCTGCTGCTTCTACTATTCCTGTGATCTTTCTTCTGATCACTTTTAGAATCATAGTCTGATTCAGGTTTCCACCTGACAAAACAAGATCATTCCTTTTTAGTCCAGAACTATAAGTTTAGAAACATTTACCTTTAAGACAGATAGGCAGAATTCACTGTACATAAAATATGATCAGACGGGGGATATTTTCTATCAGAAGAGACAAAGAAACATCAATTATCAGTGGCTCCCACACGGGTTGGGACGGAGTGTGTTATACGTCTGTTTAGCAGAGCAGACACCAACCCTGTTGTTAGTCTTTTGTATTTCTGAGACCGCAGGACGATCACCCTCTGGCCGTATAATTTACAGCTATCATAACGCAGCTCTCTTAAAGCCTTTGTCACATCAGAAGACCTCTCCATCTCAATGAAGCCCTGAGAGATTGATGAGAGAGGAGAGAGAGACCAGGGTTACTGAAACAACAAATGTGATCAGACTTGTAGTACATCATTAGGATCGACTCCATTTTAGATTTCCTTCTGTGAGAAACATACTTCTTCACCATTGCGATGGAGGTAATAGCGATGCACTCTCCCGAAGCCTTTAACAATCTTCAGGAAGTCACTATCTGTATAGCAGCCTCTGGGAAGGTTTTTGACGTAGATCACTCTACCAGGTGTCTGATCACATCCTGAGGGCTGAAATAAATATATATTTTACACACGTGTGGTTGTGACAACCTTACAGATAATATATGGTGCTAGACTGACCGTTTGCTTTAAACCAGTCTTATATCACGAGGTTCAATAAACACATTCTAACTGACTCACAGAACACATCAATAACAAGAATTAAAAAAATACAATTTGCTCACCATTCTCTTGGACCTTCTCTTGGGCTCATCTATTGACTGGTTATCTGCAATGTAAGACAAACATACAATTAATGACCTTCATAGCAATCTAACTCTTTCTTTGAAAGTGCTGAAGTTTGAATGTAATCTGTGGTCCAGTAGCTAGGTGCTGAGTAGTAATCACCTTGGCCATCAGCTGATGAATCCTGCTCTAGGGCACCCAAAGTGATATGGTTCTCATGGCCCTCTGGGAAATCATGCTCCTCCTGTGCGACAATGAGGGGAACAAACATCTAAACATAAGGATTTAGGATTTACTGAAACACACAACACGTATTAAACATGACACCTTGTATTTTACAAATTGTAACTATGTTATTTGACTTATTAAATAGCTGAACAACATGTTAAAGACCTGACAGATCATGTATAGATGAGCTACATGTTAAAGACCTGACAGATCATGTATAGATGAGCTACATGTTAAAGACCTGACAGATCATGTATAGATGAGCTACATGTTAAAGACCTGACAGATCATGTATAGATGAGCTACATGTTAAAGACCTGACAGATCATGTATAGATGAGCTACATGTTAAAGACCTGACAGATCATGTATAGATGAGCTACATGTTAAAGACCTGACAGATCATGTATAGATGAGCTACATGTTAAAGACCTGACAGAGCATGTACTTTACCTCATCAACATATGAAGCATCTGCTTTCTGGTCTTCACCATCTCTCTTTTCCCCCTGTTCTGACCCGGTAGCTGAGAACGCTTTGCCCTGTTCTGACCCGGTAGCTGAGAGCTCTTGGACTAAGTCCTCAGCACTCTCCTGCTGTTTCTCTCCCTCCTCTTCCTCCCCTACCTCTTCCTCCCCTACTTGCCCCTCTTTCCGTTTCTCCCCTACCTCTCCCTCCTCCTCACTCTCTTCCTCCTCTACCTCTTCCTCCTCTACCTCTTCCTCCTCTACCTCTTCCTCCTCTACCTCCTCTACCTCTTCCTCCTCTACCTCTTCCTCCTCTACCTCCACTACTTCTTCCTCCTCCTCTCCCTCCACTACCTCTCCCTCTTTCTCCCCTACTTGCCCCTCTTCCTCTTCCTCCTCTCCCATGTCAGAGTTCTCCTCCCCATCCTCCCCATACACGGCCATGCCCTCGATGTCACTGTCCATATCACAGGCCTCCGTGGCTCCATCCTCCTGAGTCTCAGTTGTTATCTTGCTCTGGTCAGTCGTGTCGACAGCCTCTTCAGACTTCTCCATCACATTGGAGGACAGGGATGGGGTCTTATCCTTGGTGGGAGGTTGTGAGCGAGTGGAAGTGGGAGATACCTTGTCCTTCTTGGGGTCTGTTTTACCAGAACCTGGGTTCTTCATCTCACTGGAGACCCTCTCTTTAGTATGGGAGCGAGGGCTTCTGGAGTTCCGGCCGGAGATCTGTTTGCTGGGGGACCTTGGCCTGCGAGGACTTCTGGAGTTCCGGCTGGAGATCTGTTTGCTGGGGGACCTTGGACTGCGAGGACTTCTGGAGTTCCGGCTGGAGATCTGTTTGCTGGGGGACCTTGGACTGCCTTTACCCCCACTGTTTGATTTCACTCGTTCTTTGTGACGGTCGCTATCCCTCTCTCTACTCCTCCTCCTCTTTGAGGAGATTGGGGAATCTCTCCTGGGGCCGAGGTTCCGCCTTCTGGGGCTTGGGGTTCTCTTCCTCTTAGATCTATCTTCAGACTTCCTGCTCCTGTCTGAAGACTTCCTGTCAGATATGGTCCTGCATGATGGGATGGAAAGAAAGTTCACATATAACACTTTTATTCCCACGTTTCTGGCTTTTACAGAGTCTAAATGAACTATTTCTCCTTCAATAACAATGGTTATAATGGTGACAGTGTCTGACAGTCTGAACTCAGAAGCCATAATCAATGAAAACAAAAGGTAATGGCACAACAAGGGGGGCGCATCAACTTACGGAAGTGTATTATACTCTGACGAGAAGGCCACTTTAATATGAATCTCATCTATTTTCAGGTGTTTGGATGTATGGTGTCCAACCAGCTTCTGTGCATCCAGTGCATTTGTCATTTCCACAAATGCCTACCAAAGGACAGAACATTGTAAGCAAATTATAATAGACTATAACACAGACCAACAAAAAAATAATTCTAAGCAAAATGCAGTTAAATACCTGCGTAGGTAAGAACAGAGAGTGCTCCACAGGTCCAAATCTTTTAGCTGCGGCCAGCAACTGTCTCTTCCACGCGGCAGACTCTTTACCAGGAGGCACCGGGGAAAAACGCAACACCCGGGAACTCTATACGGACGTAAATGTATTTATTTAACTCATTGAATAATATTCTGTGTGTGTGTGTGGTTGTTTTAGAGAAAATCCCTTTTAAACAATTACCCTTTTAAACAAACTTAACTATAATGATGCCAATTAATTTATCTTGTAAAAATGTACCTGCAGGAAGTTAAATGTTGACGAGACAGAGAAGGTGACTTGTCCTCCTTTCACCATCACTGGGTTACCGAGGTAGTATGTCACAATATCGGCGGCCTGGTCAGTTGAGCCCATCTCCACAAAAGCCTGAAAATGCAGCGTTACAAGAACCATAAAAACATTACTACTAGAATGGATATCCCGATTGGTCAATGAGGTCATGATGGATGGCAATTCTATTTCTATCCTTTCAACAATCCTTTTAATCACTAGAAGATTTGTATTATTGTAATTCAGTCAATGCCTATTTCATAGGAATTGAAAACACATATATTAGCTATTTCTATAGATGGCAGGATGAATAGGCTACTAGTCTTCTTACCAAAGCAGGGAACATGATGATTTTCACAACTTCCCCAAACGGATTAATCAGATCCTTCAAACCATCTTCGTTGAGACACCGGGGGGTAAATTTGGCACAAACCACTTTGCCACTCCCCTGGAAAACAAGAAGGCAAGTAAACAGACATTGTGAAAACTTTTTTACATTTTTATGAAAAAAGTAATTCACCAGAACAGCAGGAAAGAACAACAATACCGTACTAACCTTTGTCTTAGGGTATATGCTTTCTCTAGAGCCGCTACTTGACGGTTTACCTACAGGACAATAGAAAAGCTAAGTTAATGGCACGTTATAATAATAATCATTAAAAATCACATATAAATCACAGCAAATGGTCCTGTGTGGATTAGTTAGTAGAGTATGGCGCTAACAATGCCAGAGTTGTGGGTTCAATTCAAAATAAGAAAAATGTATGAAAAGAGTCTGCTAAATATACGGTGCCTTCAGAAAGTATTCACACCCCTTGACTTTTTCCACATTTTGTTGTGTCTTGTCACTGGCCTATACACAATAAAGCCCCACAGGGAAGGTGTTATAATACCTGTAAAACCTTGGGGTCGCCAGGGTAGCCTAGTGGTTAGAGCGTTGGACTGGTAACCGAAAGGTTGCAAGTTCAAATCCCTGAGCTGACACCTGTCGTTCTGCCCCTGAACAGGCAGTTAACTAACCCACTGTTCCTAGGCCAGGGTAGCCTAGTGGTTAGAGCGTTGGACTGGTAACCGAAAGGTTGCAAGTTCAAATCCCTGAGCTGACACCTGTCGTTCTGCCCCTGAACAGGCAGTTAACTAACCCACTGTTCCTAGGCCGTCACTGAAAATAAGAATTTGTTCTTAACTGACTTGCCTAGTTAAATAAAGGTCAAATATATATATATATATATAATATATAAAAAAAAGCAAACTGGGAAATGGTTCCAATTGTTTTTCCACCTAAATTTCCCATGGGCGATTTTCACCTAAAATAAGGACTGTGTTACCCTGTATGTAAGCTTACCCTGGCGTGACATTTGTTCATTTGTTATTCTAAAATTGATTAAATAAAAATCCTCAATCTACACACAATACCCCATAATGACATCACAATACCCCCATAATGACATCACAATACCCCATAATGACAAAGCGAAAACAAATAAAAAACAGAAAAACCTTATTTACATAAGTATTCATACCCTTTGCCTTGAGACTCGAAATGGAGTTCAGGTGCATCCTGTTTCCATTGATCATCCTTGAGATGTTTCTACAACTTGATTGGAGTCCACCTGTGGTAAATTAAATTGATTGGACATAATTTGGAAAGGCACACACCTTTCTATATAAAGGTCCCACAGTTGACAGTGCATGTCAGAGCACTGGATAGTGTCGAGGCACAGATCTGGGGAAGGGTACCAAAAACATTCTGCAGCATTGAAGGTCCCCAAAGAACACAGTGGCCATCATTCTTAAATGGAAGAAGTTTGGAACCACCAAGACTCTTCCCAGAGCTGGTCGCCCGGCCAAACTGAGCAATCAGGGGAGATGGGCCTTGTTCAGGGAGGTGACCAAGAATTCAATGGTCATTCTGACAGAGCTCCAGAGTTCCTCTGTGGAGATGGGAGAACCTTCCATAAGGACCACCATCTCTGCAGCACTTCACCAATCAGGCCTTTATGGTAGAGTGGCCAGACGGAAGCCACTCCTCAGTAGAAGGCACTTGGAGCCTGCTTGGAGTTTGCCTAACGGCACCTTAAGGACTCTCAGACCATGAGAAGCAAGATGTTCTGGTCTGATGAAACCAAGATTGAACTCATTGAGTTCCAAGAATGCCAACATCTGGAGGAAACCTGGCACCATCCCTACGGTGAAGCATGGTGGTGGCAGCATCATGCTGCGGGGATGTTTTTCAGCTGCAGAGACTTAGGAGACAAGTCAGGATCGAGGGAAATATGAATGGAGCAAAGTACACAGAGGTCCTTGATGAAAACCTGCTCCAGAGAGCTCAGGATCTCAGACTGGGGCGAAGGTTCCCCTTCCAACAGGACAATGACCCTAAGCACACAGCCAAGACAATGCAGGAGTGGCTTCAAGATAAGTCTCTGAATATCCTTGAGTGGCCCAGCCAGAGCCCAGACTTGAATCTGATCGAACATCTCAGAGGATACCTGAAAATAGCCGTGCAGTGTCGCTCCACATCCAACCTGACAGAGATTGAGAGGATCTGCAGAGAAGAATGGGAGAAACTCGCCAAATACAGGTGTGCCAAGCTTGAAGAATCATACCCAAGAAGACTCGAGGCTGTAATCGTTGCCAAAGGTGCTTACACAAAGTATTGAGTAAAGGGTCTGAATACTTATGTAAATGTTATTTAAAAAATCTAATAAAAATAGCAACATAAAAATAAACAGTTTTTGCTTTGTCATTATGGGGTATTGTGTGTAAATGGATTAAATCGTCCCCCCCCCATCAATTTTAGAATAAAGCTGTAAGGTAAAAACATGGGGAAAAAATCCAAGTCTGAATAATTTCCCAGTGCACCGTAATAGGCACACTAATGCAGTGAGTTTACCCAAGTAGTTAATCAACCTATGGGAAGGTCCACCAGTCTTCTCTTCAACGTTCGGTCTCTTTGTGTGGTCATCACCACTGAAGGGATTAAAAAGGCCTGTTGTTAAGATCTTTTCTACATTAATACTAAAGCACATACACTACCGTTCAAAAGTTTGGGGGTCACTTAGAAATGACATTTTTTTTCCATGAAAACATACATGAAATGAGTTGCAAAATGAATAGGAAATATAGTCAAGACATTGACATGGTTATAAATAATGATTTTTAATTGAAATAATAGTTGTGTCCTTCAAACTTTGCTTTCATCAAAGAATCCTCCACTTGCAGCAATTACAGCGTTGCAGACCTTTGTCATTCAGTGAACGGTAGTGTAAACAAGGAGAGATGTGAACGGTAGTGTACACGCGGAGAGATGTGAACGGTAGTGTACACGCAGAGAGATGTGAACTGTAGTGTACACGCGGAGAGATGTGAACGGTAGTGTACACGCGGAGAGATTTGAACGGTAGTGTAAACAAGGAGAGATGTGAACGGTAGTGTACACGCGGAGAGATGTGAACGGTAGTGTACACGCAGAGATGTGAACTGTAGTGTACACGCAGAGAGATGTGAACGGTAGTGTACACGCGGAGAGATTTGAACGGTAGCGTACACGCGGAGAGATGTGAACGGTAGTGTACACGCGGAGAGATGTGAACGGTAGCGTACACGCGGAGAGATGTGCACTCACTTTCTGGTGGTCTGCATCCGGCAATCCCACTCAGGATACCTAAAACACAGGCACAGGAAGAAGAGATGGAGTGATAAAAAGCTGGACAATTTAGGAACTTAATCGATTTAAGCTAGGCCTATTACAATATCAATGCTGACAGTACGCGTTTGAAATGTCATGCTGGTAAAGTGGAAAACTGGAAAAACAACTTGAATATGTGATTACTCACATTTTAAGAAGTGTGAGCTGTCCATCTGCATGTTGAGTTCCATTGGCGTGTGTGAACCAGAACTGCAACAAAAATAAAATCACATTTTTTCTCTCGTTGTTCATATTTAAGATACTGCTACGAATGTTAAAACACAGCCTATGCATTAACTGTATATTATCAGTGGAACAAATAGGCGTAAGATTGATACACTTTGGACCTTTTCATACACATGAACCTACCAGAGATCCAGACAATGCAATACTCAGAAATAACAGGAAGTAAGCTACATACCTTTTCAGAGAGCACGGTAATATCACAGAGAGAGCAAGTATGAGGAAACGTTTGGGGGATTTCTCCATGGAAGTCAAGAGCAGAATTCTTGGTGGGAGTGTTGCCAGAGGTGGCCATCTTGATTGTGACAACTGGGACATCTTGGTCTGGGCGTGGTCTGTAGTCTGTAGTTGGTGGTGGTGGGTACCTGTAATCTACTGCTGGTTGGGACGAGTTGGGGGGTTTCCAGGTGTTGCTGCTTCCTCCTTGGGCCGTGTTGTAAGTGGACCTAGGAGTTTGGTAACTTCTGGGAGTTTCGTTACCATAGTGGTAGTCCACAACTTGGACAGGTACAGGTTCTAGGCGAGAGCATGTGTACTGCATTGAGTTGCCGTGCCGATCTAGTTGCCAGGGCTCAGCCTGTTCTGTGGGAAGAAGTTGGGAAGGGGGAAGAGAGGGGTGGATGTCTAATGGTTGAGAATGACTCCGGTCACCCTGCTCCCACACACAGCCACGAGATGTGGCAGCAGGAGGGTAAGAGATCATAGCTGGATATGGTGACTGCTGTGTCGCCCTCTTCTTCTTGATCTCCAGGACCAGATGTGGTAGGTTCTCCACGGTGATGAGATCCTCAGGCATCTCGGCTAGTAGAGAGAAGTCTTTGGGCTTGAGCCCACAGCTGCTCAGGAGAGTTTGGTCTGACCTGTTTAGTGAGGAGTAAGGTTCTGATCGGCTTAGTGAGGAGGAGTAAGGGGACTCGGTGGCAGCGGAGGCTCTGGATGAGGAGTATGGGTAGGATGGTATTGTGGAATGAGATGGTGACTCCTGGGACGATCTGTAAACATTCTGACTGTGGTCTCCAGGGTGCAGGTGATCTGGAGAGTCGAAAGAGCTGGGTCTTAGACCTTTAGCTGGTGGTGGTCGTCTGTAGGAGTAGTTGTGAGACATGCTGGAACGTAAACGTATCTAATCTCTGTTGAGAAAGTTGCCAGTGAAGAGATGATGGGTCAAAGAAGCAATCTAGGGAATATGGATTCAATATTAGGCTATTGGGAAAGGTCATCGAAATTATTAAAAGCATAACGTTGCTGTTTACATTTACTTGAAACGGACAGTGGCTGAGCTAGCAAAGCTAACGTCAACTAGCTAACTTCCTCTCACGTTAGCATTTTTTTTTTAAAGATAATTTGTGAATACATACAAACATAAAATGTCGGCATATACGTTAATTCGTTAAGTATCTTACTGAAACCTGTATCGAAGTAGCTAGCTAGCTTCTCAGGCGTCTAAACCGGAACCGGAAGTAACCACTTTTTTTTAAGTAGTGTGTTTTCGTAAAAATGCATCTGCCTTTCCAGAGCGCGCTCTGGCCATTCGTAAATTCAGAGCGTACACTGGACGATCTGGCCGAGGAGTGGGGTTGAACCGAGCGGTCGGACCTCACAACCGCAGTCAAGCTAACTACTTCCAGACACAAATGAGAGAACACCTCACTGACTATTTTATTTGCCATAGCAGAGCTGTTTTCATGTTATCCAGAGCGTTGGTGGCTGTAACTGTGCTGCTGGCAACATTTTACTGACACCGACCATATTCTACCGGTGTTGAGCGTAAATTCACAAATCATTCTGTGCTCTGTCACTCTCAGACGAGAGTATTATGAAATCGGAGTATAGAGCCAGCGCGAATTTACGAACGCACCCATAAGAATCGAGTGCAGTTTGTTTGCTATATATAAAACAAGAGTATGAATTGATCAGGGGCCATGATTTGTTGTGTGAAATCACAAAATATATAGTCCAACATTTATTTTCAAATACTTAAAGAAAAAAACATTTAGATTTTTGTACAATAGTTTTGATAAGTTTTTATACAGTAGTTTTCCTTTTAGGTGAATTTAGAAAAAACTAAAGTCAACATCGACATGGCAGTAGGATTTCAAGCTCCAGGCTCTGAAAGATAATGTCAGGAAGAAGAGGTGCAATGAAAATAAAATCTAAAATAAGCCTGGCATTGCAGACTCTGAAGAGAAAGTAAAATGTAGAACACAAAAAAAGAGACATATTATAAAGTAGGTAATCTAATTTATAACATCCAGCTTTAAACCCGGCTAAGATATTACATATTAATCTCATGGCAAACTGCATTTCAACAAAATGAGACTGTATACAGAAATATGTTCTCTGCACTTTCTTACTGAATTCATAACACAAACAAAGATCTAATTAAAAATACATCTTGTGATTGAGATGAACCACTAGTTTTGATTGAACAGAAAAGCATTATTTGATGGGGCAGGTATGTTAGAACAACTTACATAACATAGGCCTATAATATTCAAATAAGAAATACAAGTAAAAAGTATTCTGGTTCCTACCCTGTTTTTACATTCAGAAGAGTAACAACAAACATATGATTTATGTACACAACATTATTCAAAACGTTAAACATGCAGGGCTAGCTGGAAAACTTTGGCAACACATTAAGTGCAACAGAGTAACAGAACTCCAACAGATCTTCCTACGCTGGCTTCAGCGTGGACAGATGATTCGTTCATCAGAGGACTAGTCTCAGTGCTTCAACCCTGGTACGAATTCTTGTGCTTCAGGGTTCAAATTGCTGTTGATCTAAAGAGGGGAAAAAAAACATGAGGGAAAATGTAATCAAAGCTTACAGAGATGATTCAATCCAAACAAATGGAGATATTATAGGCCCATTCTTAGTAAAGTATGTTCCAACCTGTGTTGTCTTGCCAACTCCTCATGCCAAACAAGACAAAAATCATACTTTATACGTATGCTCAAAATGTTCTTCTATTCTACTGAGAAATATACTTTGTTTGTATTCTTATCTTTTATTATTGTTGTTGCATTGTCAAGAAGGAACATACAAGTAAACATTTCGTTGGACGGTGTATCCTTTGGAAATACGACTAATAAAACTTCAAATGTGGTGGCAAGAAAGCACATACATATCTGGGACTAGGCTAGCCTCAGAAACACAGGCTTTTCATGAGTCCAAGAGACAAGATTTTGAAGGATGGCCACATGAGACTAGCCTGGCAAGCCACCTGATCCTGAATGGTTCCCTACAAAATAATAGGACTAGGCCAAATAAAATGGCTACTTTCCACAGACTTTACTTTAAGGAAACCTGGACAAACAAAAATCACTGAAACATTTACCGCCAGGCCGTCGACGATGTCTGTGTCACAGAGGACCAGTAGGTTGAGTTGGTTCTGGAGTTGACCGAGGGTTAGAGGGAGATCTCTTGCTGGGATGAACCATTCGTTCTCCTCTTCCTCCAACATCTCCTGGAAACACTGCTCAATGAACTCCTCCTCCCACAGCTCCTCCTCAATCTGGGGACAAAGCATTCAAAATAATTTAGACACCCACTCTTCGCAAAACACTAAATTATTGAAATAATGATACATTGCTATTACAAAAACAGCTATTTCTTTGTATGTGGAATAGGCATTAAATATTAAATCAACTAGCTACCTAATCTAGTACCTGATAAATAGGCAGAATAAGTAGAGTACCTGTCTGTTGAATTCCTCCTCGTTCTCCATCCACATGTATTCAGCAAAAGGATTGTCATCATTGATGAACTGTCCGTGTAGGATAAGTTCGCTGTTGCTGAGGCTTGGGGTGTTGTTGATGCGACTTGGGTCTTTCATTTTGGCTGTAACAAAGATGAGGTAAGTTAGTTGTATCTTCAAAAATAGACCAACAGAGGAACAATTACAATATTTCAGAACACAGTAATAATAAGACACAGCAATAAACAATCCCGAGTTTCCGAGTAGCGCGGTCTAAGGCACTGCATCTCAGTGCTCGATGCGTCACTACAGACACCCTGGTTCGAATCCAGGCTGTAACACAACCGGCCGTGATTGGGAGTCCCATAGGCGCACAATTGGCCGAGCGTCGTCCGGGTTTGGGGTGTAGGCCGTCATTGTAAATAAGAATTTATTCTTAACTGACTTGCCTAGTTAAATAAAGGTTATATTTATTTAAAGAAACTTGTAGCGAGTCGTTCTTAAGACGACTCGCTATAAAGGCTTAAAGCAGCAACTAGGCACACACATTTCTGTTTTATATGGACCACATCAATGTTAATATAACGTTACGATATATTTCATAAAGGTCAACTTACCAGGTGAAGGTTCAAAGCTGTCCGTTGTTGCTTTTGTTTTGTTCTCCAACTCTTTATTTCCAAGACAAGTGAGCAATAATGGCCGCTGAGGCTGTTTACACGTTGAGCGTCAGCGATTGGACGAATCGTATGACCTTCCCATGTGACCAGGGCGCATCCTCCCTGCGACTCTCGTTATAGAGCTTCAACGCCGTGTGAGCCCACCCTGCGCAGGTAAGGACAATAAACCTCAGTTCCCTACATTCGGGAAATCTTCGTTTGACTGTAAAATAACTAACGTTACATATTACGAATATATCTTGTTTATATTGAGCTCCTTTACTTTTTTTTGTAGCATAATATTACACCTCATGATGAAAACATGCAAGCTCGTTGCCATCAAATTAGCTTCGTAAGCTAACTAGGCCAGAGGCCTTGCCTTTCACATCAAATATATGTTATGCTGCTGTTATCTATTAACATTTTAGTTGGCTACTATCATCTTCAAACTAAACGTTTTTAGTTATGTCTTGTACGCACAACATTCAACAAATATTCACATACTGAGTACATATGTTTTTGGCAGCACAGACAAAAAGCGGAAAAAATCAGCTCTTGCGGTTAACTGCATCTCGTGTTAGTTAGCAACTTGAATAGCTAATGTTGCGATACATTGTCTATACCGTTGTCTTTGCTATAGCAGGATCTAACAGTGTTCTGATCCAGAGACTGGATTCAAATTCCCTTTTTTTAAAAAAATTTAAAAATCATTGTTACCTTGTAACTAAACATTTTTAAAAGCTCTTTTTCAAGTTGTGTCCAAACTGCAGTTAGGACAATTTGTTGGTCACTTGGTGCATTACCCTTTCTCTATGAAGATGAAACCATGTTTGATATATCTTCTCTTCTGGCTATGACATACAGTTAATGCTACTGTATATCTTCCTCTACTTTCGTATGAGGTCAATTCACGTCTGAATCTTTACTGTACATTTCCCTCCTTTTCTGTGAGTGGTCTCTCTTCAATGCTTTAATAAATGGTTCTTCCTGTTTCTTTCATATAAACCTAACATTCTGATTCTGAACACAGTTCAATTGACTATTTAAATTGGGCTGTTCTCTCTACACTTGCTCTATGTACATTGTAGGCTAACTGAACCTGGCTGCAGACAGTGTTGTTGGCACCTCCATATCCCCATGCTAACTGTGGAGGAGGGTGGCAGACAAGAACTTACACCCTACACTTTCACCATTATGTTTCTGCAGAAATATTCCATCAGATGAAGAGGAGAGTTTTCCTTTTTCCTCATCCACGTTGACTTGTTGCCACGTCGTTGTCAGTTTTTGAATTGACCGAATCTTCTCTTCGTTCAAAGACTTCTAAATTGGCCCTCGCTTTAGCTGCTTCCTTATTCTGTTTATTGTGCTGTGTAATCTCACATTGAGTTAGTTTAGAGCTCGTCAGCCATTTTGAGGATTGCCATGTCCCAGAAGATTCCATCTGATAGCTCTCAGAAAGGCTTTGCTGTGGGACGCGGGCTTCTGGCTGCTGCTGAGACCCTCAACTTCAGCATGAATGAACAGCGTTCAGACAGTCTCCATGGCTCAACCTCCAGACAGTTGCACGGCATGTCCTCGGCTATGGGTGGTGGTGAGTGTGACCCGCAGCTGTCCCGTCGTGGTGGCGGCGGCAGCCACATTGGCAACTCCATAAAGCTGTTTTCCAGCTTGGGCCTGTCGCCCGCTGACCTGGACGTGCTGGCACAGATCCCAGAAGACAACATTAGTGTGGAGACCTTGCCTCACCTTATAATGCAGCTTAAGAACCGGAAGGTGGAGTCTGACAGACGCATGGCAGGCAACTCTAGAGGGGACCTGTCTGGGCTCTCCTCTGAGCCCTCATACAGAGCCAGCAGAGACGACTGGGATGGCATGCGTGTTGGCAAACTGGGTGGTTCCATGGGGCAAGCTTCGGCCCACGCTCAGCAAGGAGACTTGGGCTACAATTCCATCCAAGACACTTCAGCTGGAAGGTACGAACTCGACTATGGCCACGGCAGTGGTGGAAGAGACCCAGGGTGGTATTCAGATCTTTCCCGTGATCGCTACAGCGGTATGGGCATGGGTCCCCCTTCGGCGGCAGACAGTGTCTTTATGACCAGGAGAATGGGTTCCCCGTCCCAAGGCAAAGTGCAGGACTTCTTAGGAGTTATACCTCACATGTTTCCCCATGTGTGCTCTCTTTGTGATTTTGACGTGCACTCTACCATGGTGAGTATTAACTCCAATTCATTTTCCACTTTACCTGTCTATTTCACACCGTCTACTCTGATCTCAGTTTGATTGCTACTCTCATAAAGGCACGGACACTTTCAATTCAAGACCACTTTTTGAATTTTATAATCAAATCTTTTATTATATCTTTTGATTTATCAAGTGACGGAAAGCCAATCCTACAGTACACTAAGTAATGATTCAACAAGTCTGTTTTATGGTAGCATCATATCTCCACTTATTCAGCTTCTTTCTCCTTTTTTTTTGAAGAGCCGTAGTTGAATCACCCTTTTGCTTTCTAATTGGTGTGGGAGCCAATTAATGTGTACAGTGTATGTCTTCAGTAAATCAGTCACTCATCCAGTGGTTGTCTTGGTCTGCAGGAGTGGAACCAGCACACTGATGGATTACGCCACACAGAAAACCAGAGGCTCCTCCTGCAAATGTAAGTTACATTTCCTCTTCAAACACACTACGTTATGTAAAGACCTTTTCGCAAAACAAGGTTGTTTTGACTAAAGTTTAGATACCCACTGAAACGTCTGTGTACAACTTTTACCCTGCCTACTTGAAAAAAAGCTTGAAGAGAGGGAAAAATAAATATTTTAAAATCAAATTGTGTGAACCATCAATGATTTTTGGCCAATGTTCTCCCATGACCATTATAGGTACCCAGAATGGGATCCACACATGGCCACAGGCAGAAGGTATGTGTCTCACTTTCCCGCACGTGCACACAGGCTCTCTCTCTCTTTCTCACACACGCTCTCGCTCTCTCTTTCTCACACACGCTCTCGCTCTCTCTTTCTCACACACGCTCTCGCTCTCTCTTTCTCACACACACGCTCTCGCTCTCTCTTTCTCTCACACACACGCTCTCGCTCTCTCTTTCTCACACACACACACGCCAGTTGTCATAACATGTTTGCAAATATTAGTCCCAAGAGTTGATAAAGAAGATAAACCAGTTAACAAGAAACCTTTCAGGTGTTTTGAATTTAAAGAGTAACTGCCCCTTTAAAAAAAAATACTTCTCATTTAGAAAACAGCCTATGTGGCATCTATGAGTGTGAAACATTTATTCTAATGTCAACATTGACTACAAAGTATAAATATGGTCATTTTGGTCATAAAACAACGTTTTTTTTTTGGTTTTTTTTGTTGAGGCTTGTGGCCCTTGACTGCATCACAACATAAACGAAGGCTGGCTTTTTTTTTAATCCTGCCAACAGCTGGCATCACACTAGAAATTATACATCCAGAGCTGCTCTCGACCCGATTGGAATCCCTTCTGTAAATTTGGGTTGACTTTGGATATCCCTATGGGGCTCATTAGGTACCATCGATAAAATGGGACAATGTGTTGAAATTTCAGTGACTTAAACTCAAACCAACTATAAATTGTAGAAATTAATTTACAAATATTGAAAGCATTTATTGAGAACTAAAAAATAATGAGAATATTATCTCCACCGTCGCATACCAGTCAGCTAAAGTTAATAGTCTAAATATATATATTTTTTAACTCTTGTCAACTGCACACACACACACACACACACACGAGACAACCACACCCCCAAAACCAACTCGAGTTTGAATTAAGTCATGGACAATAGCATTTCTTAATGAACCCAATATAAAACGAGGCCAAATCAGGAAGTGAAGTTGCACTTTAAAATACGTAGCTGAATCAGTCTTATGTAATTAGACTGAATCTCATGTTTGTCCCCTTTTCCAGCGGTGGGTCTCATCTACTGGAGACCACCAATCAATCAGTCGGTCTCCTGGGACCAATCCCCATGGCTGAAAGGCAGCAGGCTGGAGGAGGGCGCATGAGCTCCGGCTGGGGTAATGCTGTGTTTTTGTGAAAGATTGTGTCCGTGTCTGAAATGGAATCCGATTCCTTTTTAGTGCACTACTTTTGATTAGGGTTCCATAGGGCTCTGGCCTAAAGTAGTGCACTATATAGGGAATAGGGTGCTTCCCCCCCCCCCCCCCCCCCGGATGCCGCCAACGTATACTTATTCCTGTCACTTACTGATTTAATTTCTGTGTTCATTACCATGTTATCATTGTCATTAAAGGGATAGGCCTAGTTCACCCAAATTACTAAATGACATATTGGCGTCCTGACCCTGTAATCAGTCTAGGGACAAAGGAAGACAGTAATCCATGTTTTGGTTAGCTGGCTACTGCCATGTTGTAATTTAAGTGACTGTGGCTCCTTGAAAAGCCATATGTTGTGTGTGTGTGTGTGTGTGTATGTATGTATTTATATGTATGTATGTAAATAAATAAATATAACCTCTTATGTCTGTTTAGGTGGTGGTGCTGGATCTAATGTTGGATCAGGCAAGCCACATCAACACTCTATGGCACTTAAGCAGGTAATGTATTTTATTTGTCATGATATTATCTTGATCAAATACAATCTTTTTTACTGCAATGCAGTGACCCAGGTAACTCCTCATCAAAAACAAATGTATTTTTACTGGAATGTCTTAGGTGTGAAAGTCATGGATTCAACCTGTTTTTGTATCGTTCTGAACTGTTCTCCTCCTCAGATCAGAAGCAAAGTCGTGGTGGCCAAATATGACAGGAGTCCTCTCTCTAACAAAGCCCTGTTCGCCCTGGTTGAACCCTTTGGAACTCTCTGTGAACACCTGGTACTGAAGAACAAGGTAAAGCACGACTCTTTGTGCCACCCTGCCAGGGGCATGTTCAATTCTGGGCGTACGTGGAGATTCTAGGATTTGCGTGCGCAACAAACTAATGGGATTTATCAAACATCTTTTATTTTTTTCTTGATAAATCAGAGCCATACTGTATTTCTGCGCTCGTGAACAAGCGTTACAGCCCCACACAAGCGTTACAGCCCCACCTGGAAAACAGCCTCCGTTCATCCTGTTATGTAAACAATAAAAACACCCTCGTTTGCTGTGTGATTCGGAAATGCTAGAACTGGGTCATGATAGTTTTTTGTTTTTTTTAAGCGCGATGGTAAATTTGATCACATTTCTGTAGAGGTGTGGGCAGAATGTTTTAATATTTTACAGTGACTTTAGAAATGCATCCGTCAATATGCTGCTATGCAATCTCCTTCCCCAACTGTAAATACATCTGTTTTCACACCAGACCTACATTCTGTTTTTTATTGGCCGACCATTATTAGAATTTTCGTGCCTCAAACACTTCAATTACCCCCCCTCCTCCCCCTAAAAAAATAACAATATTTGCTTGCAATGCAATTGGTCAACCACTAGTAGTTCTTTCCCCCTCAAGTTCAAACTTGAAACTGTCGCACGCGAGGTTGTCTTTTTTTGTTGTTGTTTTGTGCCCACACACACTTGAGAGAAGACGCCCCTAGTCGTTGACTGTAAAGATTCTTAATTGGAGTGTCCAGGAAACCACCCCTGTTGTGTTTTCACACCACTTTCCTCTTATTACAATGTATAAATCAATTCTGCTTTATTAACTAACGTATTACAGTACAACTGGAAACGTGTAGATCACAACGCAAACTCTTTCAAACACTTGACTTGCTCCTATTACCCATTTCAACGGTTGTATTAGACCACCCGACGACTGGTCCTGTAGCACAGGGTTCATGATGCGTATTCCTACTCCCACAGGCCTTTTTAGAAATGGAGACTCATAAGGAAGCTAGGGATGTGGTGAGCTACTACCAGCAGAACCCAGCGGTGTTGCACGGGAAACAAATCACCTTATATCTGTCCAAGGAACTCATGGTGATTCAGGTAATATTGGAATATTGTCCTTATTCGTCTATTTTTCATTAGTTTTTTACCTGTATCTGTTGTATCGAGGAAAATACCTCAAGTCACTCGGCTGCGTTTCTATCTTAGCTGACCGTTAACGACCCCCCCAGTGATCATGCACGCAAAACCAGTACACGTAACATGTTCCTCTCTCTGAATACAGAAAGACAGCAGAACTGAGAGAATCAACCGGGAGGCGAAACAAGGCAAAGATCCAGCGGTGGCGAACCAATCGCAGGTAGTCTTCTTCTCCAACTTGCCGCGTGAGAACGAGAAGAAGCAGGAACTCCTCACCATCGCGCGCCGCTTCGGCACCGTGGAGAAACACTTGTTTCTAACTGATGAGGTAAAAGTCCTATTTATTCTCTGTATAAAAAAAAATGTATACTAATGTTTGGATAAAAGTTTCTGCTAAATGGCGCATATTATTTGTTATTAAACTCAAGCAAAAAAAAAAAAAAAAAAGCAACGTCCCTTTTTCAGGACCCCTGACTTTCAAAGATAATTTGTGTGAAGTTATTTGGATTTCAAGAGGTTCATTTGTAGAGGGTTTAAACACTGTTTCCCATGGTTGTTCAACGCAGCATAAACAATTAACAGCTTACAGACGGTAGGCAATTAAGGTCACAGTTATGAAAGCTTAGGACACTAAAGAGGCCTTTCTACTGACCCTGGAAAAACACCAAAAGAAAGATGCCCAGGGTCCCTGCTCATCTGTGTGAACGTGCCTGAGGCATGAGGATATTTTTTAAATGTTATTATATTTTGGATCTGTCATGAAGGCTTAAAATGTATAAACGTTAGCGTTTGTCTTCCTAGTCTTTTGTTCAGCTGGGGTCTGCGGAGGATGCTGAGATGTTGGTGAAGTACTACACTCTGAATCCACTGACCATCCAGGGAAAGACTGTCCGTTTAAACATCTGTACCAAGTACAAGACCTTGAAGTAAGAATTCCCCAAGATTGATTCAGTGCTTCATTATCACATTAGAGGACTTAGTTGGCCTTTTTTTTTTTACAGAGGTAGCTGTACTGATTGTGGATTGTTGTCTGTCTGTAACAGTGTGGGTAATCGCTCCAACAAACTGATGGATGATAAGAGAAGGAGAAGCAACAGTAGTACTGGGCCCAAAGACAGAAGTTCTTCCAGAAGTGGTAAATCTTCCTCTAGCAGCAAAGCCAAAGAGGACAAGAAGGAACCACCAAAAGGAGAGGACTGCAGTGTAGAGAGAAAGGGGGAGAGGTCAGGAGGAGAGGGGGAGGGGTCAGGTGATGAGGTGGCTGGTGTGATGGAGGGAGATGACGCTGAGGAGTGCAAAGGCGAGGGAGACCAAGGTTCACGTGATGATGGGTCGTCAGAGGACAAGGCTGAAGACGTGACGGAAGACCCAGAGCCCGCGGCCAACACCAGTCTGGAATCCCAGGAGGAGAAGGAACCTGCTCCGGACTCCGACGACGTTCCGAGCACTGCCAAGGTTCTGAGCAGTAGTGATGTCACAGAGAAGGCTGAGGCGTCAGAGGTGGAGGAGGGGACTGTGCCTGCTCCAGAGGAGAAAGCGGAGGGAGAGCCTGAGATTGAACAGATGGAAACTGAAGCCACTACAGATGAGCCAGAGACCGAGGACAAGGATGACATGCCGTCGGCAGAGCCAGCAGAGAGCTCAGAGATGCATGAGGAACAACTACCTGCAGACCAGGTAGGTCAACAACAGAAAACATTTACAGTCCAAGAAAATATTTGTCTTGCTTACAAGTTGGCACTACTCTTGTGTTTTTGTTCTGTTGAGCACAGTGACATATCTCCCTTATATAATTTTTTAAAATATTGTTCATATTGTAAACATTTATTTATAATGTATAACTAATATGTAACTAATGTTGACATACAGTACCAGTCTAAAGTTTGGACACCTACTCAGTCCAGGGTTTTTATTTTTACGATTTTCAAAATTGTAGAATAATAGTGAAGACATCAAAACTATTAAATAACACACAGAATCATGCACTAACCAAAAAAGTGTTAATCAAATCTAAATAGATTTTGTTTGATTCTTCAAAGTAGCCATCCTTTGTCTTGACAGCTTTGCATAGTCTTGGCATTCTCTCAACCGGCTTCATGAGGTAGTCACCTGAAATGCATTTCAATTAACAGGTGTTCCTTGTTCAAAGTTAATTTGTGGAATTTCTTTCTGTCTTAATGTGTTTCAGCCAATCAGTTGTGTTGTGACAAGGTAGGGGTTGTATACAGGAGATACCCCTTTTTGGTAAAAGACCAAGACTATATTATGGCAAGAACAGCTCAAATACACAAAGATGAACAACGTGAAGGTCAGTCAATACAGAACATTTTCAAGAACTTTGAAAGTTTCTTCAAGTGCCGTCGCAAAAACCATCAAGAGCTATGATGAAACTGTCTCTCATGAGGACCGCCACAGGAAAGGAAGACCCAGAGTTACCTCTGCTGCAGAGGATAAGGTCATTAGAGTTACCAGCCTCAGAAATTGTAGCCCAAATAAATGTTTCGCCGAGTTCAAGTAACAGACATATCTCAACATCAACTGTTCAGAGGAGACTGTGTGAATCAGGCCTTCATGGTTGAATTGCTGCAAAGAAACCTCTACTAAAGGACACCAATAATAAGAAGAGACTCGCTTGGGCCAATAAACACTAGAGATGGACACTAGACCGGTGGAAATCTGTCCTTTGGTCTGATGAGTACAAATGTGAGATTTTTGGTTCCAACCGCCGTGTCTTTGTTAGACGCTGAGTAGGTGAACAGAGGATCTCCGCGTGTGTAATTCCCCCCGTGAAGCATGGAGGAAGAGGTGTGGGAGTGATTTATTTAGAATTCAAGGCACATGTAACTCGCATGGCTACCACAGCAATCTGCAGCGATACGCCATCCCATCTGGTTTGGGCTTAGTTCCACTATCATTTGTTTTTCAACAGGACAATGACCTAAAACACACCTTCTGGCTGTGTAAGGGCTATTTGACCGAGAAGAAGAGTGATGGAGTGCTGCATCAGACCTAGTCACCCGACCTCAATCCAATAGAGATGGTTTGGGATGAGTTGGACCGCAGAGGGAAGGAAAAGCAGCCAATAAGTGCGAACTCCTTCAAGACTGTTGAAAAAGCATTCCAGGTGAAGCTGGTTGAGAGAATTGCCAAGAGTGTGCAGAGCTGTCATCAAGGCAAATGATGGCTATTTGAAGAATCTCAAATATAAAATATATTTTGATTTGTTTAATACTTTTTTGGGGGTTACTACATGACTCCATGTGTAATTTCATAGTTGTGATGTCATCACTATTATTCTACAATGTAGAAAATAGTCAAAATAAAGGAAAAAACCCTTGAATGAGTAGGTGCGTCCAAACCTTTGACTGGTGCTTTATGTTGAATATGTAACTAACATGTTGTTCGTTTCCGCCAGGAGGAGGGCAGCATGGAGCAGGACTTCCCGGAAAACATGGATGACTTTGTGACTCTGGATGAGCTGGCAGAGGACGAGGACTTGGAGAGACAGGACTCCTCATCCAAAGAAAAGTACTCCTCTTCAGGTAAACAACATTAACTTCACCTCTTATCTAGCATGATGTATGATCATTTAATTTAGGATGATTGATTGATTGCGTCTGTGGAATTGAAAACCATTGCTACAGTGTCGGCCCACGTGAAAAGTAAGCTACAGCAACTGTTGTTGGGTGAAAGTAAACAGTTGTGTAATTGTCGCTCTCATCCTCTCTTTGCAGGGAGCTCTAAGAAAATTGGGGGATTGAGAGTGGTCAACGTTGTGGGATTTAAACGAGCCTATGGTTTTCTGAACGAGATCTTGGCCCTGGCCAAACCCTTCGGTACTGTAGTTCAGCACCTGGTGCTTGACGTGAGACCTGAGGTAAAGTTGGTTGATAGATTAATTTGACAGTTAAAAAGCGAAGAAGAAAAAAAATAGTGAAGTTTAACTATTGTGTATATTTTATTTGTTGGTGGACCTAGGCCTTTCTGCAACTCAATTCGGAAGAAGAGGCCAAAGCAATGGTCAATTTCTACAGTGGGAATGTAACACCGACTGTGTGTGGGAAGTCTGTGAAAATCTACCATTCACAGACGTACGCTACCATTCAGGTGAGCTCCGTACCTGCAGATTGTTGGTCAGCCTTCTACTGTAGAAGTTGTTTGTAATGTTTGTTGTTCTTCTTGCAGAGTGGGAGAGTGGTATACGTGGGACAGATTCCCCACTTCAAATCCTCCGACGCCTCTCTTCTGAAAATCGCTGAACCGTTCGGCAAAGTGAGACGCTATTTCCTGAACAGATCTCGCAACGAGGTAATTCAATATTTTGTTCTCTCTTCGGCTCTCGGAGCTTCTTGGAAAGAGTGGGAAACAAAACAAATGTGGATTTCTATTGTTTGTTAATTATTTAATTATTTAATTTCTAGTGTTTCATTGAGATGGAACGTGGCGAGGACGCTGAGAGAATGTCTGAGACCTACAAGGACACGCCCCCTAAATTCGAAGGCAAGCGACTAACGGTGTACGTGAGCAGGAAGTACAAACAGCTCAAATACGGGTGAGTCAAATGAAACAACAGTTAATATAATTGCTGTGAGCCATGTACATTTCAACTTATTTCTGTCACTACTAAGATGGCGACACTAAAGATGAAATGCTCTTTTGCGGCTCTTCCGCGACACTAAAGATGAAATACTCTTTCCCCACACTAGACACCGACCACCTGCCCCTGACTCTGAGGAGAAGAAGAGGTCGTCGAAGAGGGAGCGATCAGGCAGTGAAACGAGCTCCGCCAAAAGCTCAGCCGCCAAAAGCTCAGCCAAACAGGATGAAGAACCTCCAGTCAAGAAGTCCAGAGAGGAGACGGCATCTTCATCAGCAGACGAGCCTGAGAAAGAAGACGAGGAAATGGTGGAGGCGCCCACTGAGCAGAGTGAGGTAGAGGTTAGGAAGGAGGAGGAGGAGGAGGTACATGGAGAGCACGGTCAATCCTCTGAGACCTCAGCTGTACACAAGATTGACACTGACATGGTAAGTTTATCTGGCTTAGGTTGTTCTGAAAATGTCACCATATTCACTATAGTGTATTACTACGGATCACAGTCCTATGGGGCTTTGGTCAAACGTAGTTCGCTGTCATCATCAGCAATCCCTCTATGATGATCTGATGGGGAATATGACGCCATTCTGGGATGTAACCCCAGGCCGTTTTAGTTTGTCAACCAAATGTAGTATCTTAAGGAACTGACACTCTATTGCTCTGTGCCGTAGAACATCAAAATGGAGGAAAACGAGACGGCCATTTCCATAGTGAGTGTGAGGAGCGTTGAGGAGAATGGAGAGACTGCCTGCACACCATCCCAGGCTGAGGGGAAGCTTTCATCAACCAGCCCGGTTCCTCTGGGGCCTTATGAGCCTAACAACCCAGTGGGTAAGGACATGCTCAGATTAATACTCGAGGGGGGAAATGGTTTTCTATGTGTTTTAGAAATATTAATAACACAAAGAATCATTTTATTTTTCTGTCAGACAACTTTTGTCTTGTCCAACACATTAAAAATATATACACTACATAGACGAGTATCTGGACACCCCTTTCATTTAGTGGATTCAGTCTATAAAATCAAGCAAACAGCAATGCAATCTACATAGACAAACATTGGCAGTAGAATGGCCTCACTGAAGAGCTCGGTGACTTTCAAAGTGGCACCGTCATAGGATGCCACCTTTCCAACAAGTCAGTTCGTCAAATGTATGCCCTGCTAGAGCTGCCCAGGTCAACTGTAAGTGTTGTTATTGTGAAGTGGAAACATCTAGGAGCAACAGCTTCTCAACCACAAAGTGGTAGGGCGCACAAGCTCACAGAACGGGGCCGCCGAGTTCGGAAGCATGTAGAAATTGTCTGTCCTCGGTTGTGAGTTCAAAATGGCCTCAGCACAGGAACTGGAGCTCCTTGAAATGGGTTTCCATGGCCGAACAGCCTCACACGAGCCTAAGATCACCATGCGTTATAACAAGCGTCGTCTGGAGTGGTGTAAAGCTCACCGCCATTAGACTATGGAGCAGTGGAAACGCGTTCTCTGGAGTGATGAATTACGCTTCACCATCTGGCAGTCCGACGGACGAATCTGGGTTGGGCGGATGCCAGGAGAACGCTACCTGCCCCAATGCATAGTGCCAACTGTAATGTTTGGTGGAGGAGGAGTAATGGTCTGGGGCTGTTTTTCATGGTTTCGGGAAGGCCCTTTCCTGTTTCAGCATGACAATGCCCCATGTGCACAAAGCAAGGTCCATACAGAAATGGTTTGCAGAGATCAGTGTGGAAGAACTTGACTGGCCTGCACAGAGCCCTGACCTTAACCCCATCGAACACCTTTGGGATGATTTGGAACGCCGACTACGAGCCATGCCTAATCGGTGCCCGTCCTCACCAATGCTCTTGTGGCTGAATGGATGTTCCAACATCTAGTGGAAAGCCTTCCCAGAAGAGTGGAGGCTGTTATAGCAGCGAAAGGAGGGCGGGGCAACTTTTATATTAATGCCCATGATTTTGGGAATGTTCAACGAGAAGGTGTCCACATACTTTTGACAATGTAGATATCATATTTCATACATCAAATCAAATGTTATTTTGTCACATGCCCTGAATAGAACAGGTGTAGACCTTTTTTGTGAAATTCTTCCAACCAAACATCATAGTGACTCTGTTGTCTGATTGCAGGTGTTGAATATGTGAAGATGGGGTACTACTGTAGAGTCTGTTTCCTGTTCTATTCCAATGAGGAGACAGCCAAGAAAGTTCACTGCAGCAGTCAATCTCACTACCAAAAACTCAAGGTAAAAATGCACTATTTTAGTCAATTAGCAGATATACCAAAATATTTGAGCAGTCATTTAAAACTCTGACACAACACACCAATACGTCTCTCACTTTGTATCAAACAAAAAAAAACATTTTTGTTCTGAAATCTAAATGCTGTCCTTTTTTTTCAGAAACATCTGGAAAAGGAGAAGGCCAAAGCTCAAAGTACCACAGGGACGAAGACTCCAGTTTAGGGAATGATGACGAGTGTTGGAAATGTTTACGCTTGGATAGAGTTCGTTTGTAACGCAAGAGTGGATGTTTCAGCAATTCTTTTTTTCTTGTCTTTTCTTTTTTTTTTTAAAGCTTTCGTGTTTAGTCATACAGTCTTGTAACTCTTTATTTTAACCAATGTACCGTACCAGGAGGAACCAACCATGAATGGGTCTGGAGAATGTAGGGAGTTTTGTATGCCTGGTTTTGTTTTTAAGATTTTCTGATAACTCGTCTTGCTAAATTGTTAAGTGCAAGACACATTTTTGATTTGTGTTGAAGTCATAGGACGACATCCCTCTCAGATGCTGGTCTTTTGATTGGTTCCCCGACTGTTGTGATGCAGAGACGAGAAATAACGTAACCAATTATATTAGGGCAAGTGTCTAAAGAAAGGAGTTTGGTTGATCATTTTTAATAAATGCCTCCCATGCAGATGTTCAGATAATTGCATTGCTTGGATGTATAATGAACAAAAATATAAATTCGACATGTCATGTGTTCCCACGTTTCATGAGTTGAAATAAAAGATCCCAGAAAAGTGTTTTGTGCATCTGAAAACATATTTCTCAAATGTTGTGAACAAATGTGTTTCCTTCCCAGTTAGTGATCATTTCTCCTTTACCAAGATAATCCATCCACCTGACAGATATGTCATATCAAGAAGCTGATTAAACAGCATGATCATTACACAGATGCACCTTGTGCTGGGGGGACCATAAAAGGCCACTAAAATGTGCTGTTTTGTCAAAACACAATGCCACTCAATTGGTATGCTGACTGCAGGAATGTCCGCCAGAAAATTGAATGTTAATTTCTCTACCGTAAGCTGTGTCGTGGAAATTTCCTCTATTTACCAAATCATGAGAGCAAACCACACACAAGTCAGAGTTAGTTATCAAAGTCCATCTTTAATTGTATGAGCTCTATCACAACCCTGTGACTCTCAGATCAATTCAGTGTCTATCAATGAATTCTCTGAGAATCCCTCACGCATTGCAACTGAGATCCTTTAATAGCAAAGACACACACATAGCCAGACAGCATAGGCATAACTCATCGTTCAGCTTTGTCTCCCAAACTATGCTCTTCTCTCAAACTCAGAACCCTAAACCAATCCTCCATATCAACAGGCATATATCAAATCCATCCTATCTTGACAAGATCACAGAGACACACTGACTGGCACACAGACATTGTGGAGCCAAGAGATACACGTTTGACCTCTCTCCGGCCCAGTCCAGCTCAGGACCTCCACATCCGGCTTCTTCACCTGCGGGATGATCTGAGAATATCCACCAGAGCTGTTGCCATAGAATTGAATGTTCATTTCTCTACCATAAGCTGCCTCCAACGTCGTTTCAGAGAATTTGGCAGTACGTCCAACAGGCCTCACAACCGCAGACCACGTGTAACCAGTCCAGGACCTCCACATCTGCCTCCCTGGCTGTATCGCAACCGGCCTGATTGAGAGTCCCATAGGGCGGTGCACAATTGGCCAGGCGTCGATCCGGGTTTGGCCTGTGTGTGCCGTAAATGTAAGTGAGAATTTGTTCTTCACTGACTTGCCTAGTAAAATAAAAATCTTCACCTGCAGGATCATCTGAGACCAGCCACCTGGACAGCTGATGAAACTGGGTTTGCACAACCAAAGAATTCCTGCACAAACTCAGAAACCGTCTCGGGGAAGCTCACCTGCGTGCTCTTCATATTCACCATGCTCTTGACCCAACTGCAGTTTGGCATCGTAACCAACTTCAGTGGGAAAATGTTCACCTTCGATGGCCACTGCCACGCTGGAGAAGTGTGCTCTTCGGGCAGATGGCAAACAACTTGTATGGCATCGTGTGGTTTGAGTGGTTTGCTGATGTCAACGTTGTGAACAGAGTCCCCCTGGGTGATTATGGTATGGGCAGGCATAAACTACGGACAACGAACACAATTGCATTTTATCGACGGCAATTTGAATGCAGAGATACTGTGACGAGATCCTGAGGCCCATTGTGTCATTCATCTGCCGGCCATCACCTCATGTTTCAGCATGATAATGCACAGCCACATGTCTCAGTTATCTGTACACAATTCCTGGAAGCTGAAAATGTCCCAGTTCTTCCATGGCCTGCATACTCACCAGACATGTCACCCGTTGAGCATGTTTGGGATGCTCTGGATCGACGTGTACGACATTGTTCCAGTTCCTGCCAATATCCAGCAACTTCGCACAGCCATTGAAGAGGAGTGAGATAACGGTTCACAGGTCACAAACAGTCTGAACAACTCTGTGAAGGAGATTTTTTTTTCTGCTGCATGAGGTAAATGGTGATCACCAGACACTGACTGGTTTTCTGATCCACACCCCTACCTCTTTCTAAAAGCTATCTGTGACCAACAGATGCATATCTGTATTCCCAGTCATGTGAAATCCATCCATTTAAGACCTAATTTATTTTTTTGAATTCCCTTTTTTTTTGTATGAACTGTTGCATGTTGAGTTTTCTATTTTTGTTCAGTGTATATTGGCATGTTACTGGAGGAGAATGGGTACACAGAAATGTGTACCCACACACAGTTCATGTTGAGACCAGCAGATGGTGTTATTGTTCCTACTATACACACACACAAGTCAACAGGGCTAAGGATGATAGTTCTTCTCAGGATTACTTGTGATTGCTACTTTTCCCAGTGACTTCACAAAGCAATCTTAAATGAAATGCCGCTTTTCACAAAAAACAATATTTGTATAAATCAATATTTTTGAATTTGACATGTTAAAAAGGTATCTAAATTCAACATGCATTGCTAAAAGCATCACTATTTGGTGGATAATTTAGGGACCACCAAATCCACCTTTCATCCAGATGGATCCATCCTGTTTTCTGTGTCCACTGTCCTTCACATTGCCAAGTTTCCGTGAATGGCAGCTTATGGACAAAGGTCTGGTCGCCTGCATGGTGAAAAATGATCGTTCCTGGGAGGCTTGGAGGGAGGAGAAACCAAAATGCGAGTTGTATCAATCCTCCCTGGAAAGAGGTCCTGACATTCCCTTAGTCCCCTCTCTTTCCAGTTTTTAGAGTCTGTTCTTTGAGCTGGAATATAAAGGCAGTAGTGGCTATAGATCAGACTGCAGCACCATTGTCTCCTGAGCAAGTCACCCCCCCCCCCCCCCCCCCCCCCCAGGCTATGCATGTAGATGAGGCCAGGGCAGATGTCCACAAATATTTTGGGGTTTGTTGCGGGGAGTCTCCGAACAAAAAGGCTTGTCCGTCCCTCACCGAGGAGGGTCCTCTCCTTTGGGACTTCCTATTCTGTCTGCGTGCCAAATTCTTTCAGAGGAGAGGACCAAGCAAGGTTTTATACCATTAGGCTTAATATCAAGGCGAGTGCTGGAGTCGCAGTGGGAGAATGTGTACAGATGTCCCAGCAGAGTCACAAGTTCATGACCCTGGTGTGTTGCAGGCACACCCTCGTTGCATCTCATCATCAGGCTCTGGCTACGACCCTGGTTGATGTTAGTAAAGGGCCTCTGGCTACGACCCTGGTTGATATCAGTAAAGGGCCTCTGGCTACGACCCTGGTTGATATCAGTAAAGGGCCTCTGGCTTTTTTTGCAGGTTTACAGAATCTACACAGTATTGGTTGTAATTAAAAAGTCAGAAGAAGTCAAGATCCACAAAAAAAAAGGTTATTAATTTGTTAAGGGACATGTTGTGTGACAGAGAGAGAAGTTACATTAGATAATTAGACTCATGCTGGCCTTCCTGTAAACTATCATAATATTATTGGAAACAAAGAGGGTTTATTCCAAGCATTTGCTCCCAAAATCATCCTGAAATCAATCACTCCAAACCATCCAGGACACTTAATCACCTTATTATTCTAGCTTTTAGCAGGATACCTTTTCAAGGTAACGGGATCACAGGTAAGTGGTGTTGCCTCTATCCCTTAAGTGACACTTCATCTTCAGGTGTCATCAGCCAGACATAAATCTGAATTTGTTTATGTGGCTAATGACGAGATATATTCCTTTGTTTTCAAATGACATGCAAGGACTGATTAAAAACAATATTCTGAACATGAACTCTTCCAAATTATTCGCTAGTTTATTATGACCATTTAAAGATTTCTGTTTAGATATTACTGTAGATGCCCTCAAATACATTTTGAGGTAAAAAAAAAAAAAAAAAAAGTGACTAAAACAATGGTTTTCACAATAAAACCTGCATGAGCAAGTTCGTGAAATTCATTTCTGAAATGTGTGAAAAACAGATTTCTTGGGACAAAGTAGATTGAGGTTCTCTTGTTGCTTTTTGCCTGTGTTCTGCTCTGTCGGAGGGATGGAGGAAGGGAGAGAGATATATAACAGACAAGCCCCAACACGAGGCTTAAGGGATTAAGTTCATTCTCACTGCCAGTCCGTTCGTCACCTAACCGATGCCCTCCACCATGCAGCCCTCTTAATGTGCTACCGTGTTTTGTGATTGGCCGATCCAGTCCACTGAACAATAGTAAGAAGGATGAGTGACTCCAGAGAGGGGCTCCAGAGAAAATATCCCCGGGGTACGAGTAGCCTCCTATTCAAATTTAGTTCAAGTTGCATGGGCCTTGTTCCCACATGGATGCACTTGGTGGCCCGACACAGGTGTCATATACAATGTCTGTGGCGTTTTTCACAACCATTGCTTGATTCTAACAGTCTTGCATGGACATGTATGGACTAACAACCAGGGATATGTATTTGGTTGGTATCATAAGCATACATCCTAGATTAAACATTTGACAATCTGAAATGTCTATGACCGTTGTAGACTTTTCGAGAACTAAAGAAACGGTTGTTCTAAGATCAGCCCATACATAGACTCTACCTCCAATGACGTGTTAAATCAGTGAGCAAGTTGCTCTCATACACTGTAATTGTTCAAACTCTTGGTCATCAAGTCTATCTTTGTTCCTAAAGTCTTTGTTCAGACTCCCGTTTTAACACAGGGTACTTGTGATACACCCAAGCTCCATGGAGTAGCCTGATCTTGTTAACTTCTTTCTGCTAGTGGGCAGTATTTGGAAGTTTGGATGAATGAGGTGCCCAAAGTAAACTGCCTGTTACTCAGGCCCGGAAGCTAGGATATGCGTATAATTGGTAGTATTGGATGTAACACACTCCAAAGTTTCCAAAACTGTTTAAATAATGTCTGTGAGTATAACAGAACTGATATGGCAGGCATAAACCCGAGGACAATCCATCCAGAATTGTATTTTTTCAGCTCACCTCTGATTACAATGGCTGGGAATGGGAATATAAAAGGAAGTCCTCACAGATTGCAGTTCCCAGGGCTTCCACTAGATGTCAACAGTCTTCAGAAAGAGTTTCAGGCTTGTTTTTTTTTAAATGAGCTAGAATTTGTAGTTTTTCTAAGTGGCTCCCATTTTGGCTGTGGTGTTTGTAATGCGTTCCGGTGAGTGCGCCTACTTCGTTATTTTTCTCCGGTAAATGGTCTCCGGTATTCTCTGTCTTAAATTTGATCATTTATTTACATAATAGGGTACCTGAGGATTGATTAGGAACGTTGTTTGACTTGTTTAGAAGAAGTTTATTGATAACTTACGGATTCATTTTGCATGGATTTTGAACGTTGGAAACCGGTGGATTACTGAGTCAGGCGCGCCACTGAAACTTACTTTTGGGGATATAAAGAAGGACTTCATCGAACAAAAGGACCATCTGTTATGTAGCTGGGACCCTTGGGATTGCAACCAGATGAAGATCTTCAAAGGTAAGCGATTTATTTTATTGCTATTTCTGACTTTTGTGACACATCTGCTTGGTTGGAAAATGTATGTAATGCTTTTGTGTGCGGGGAGCTGTCCTCAGATAATCTCATGGTGTGTTTTCGCTGTAATGCCTTTTTACAATCTGACAACGCGGCTTGATTAACAAGAAGTTAAGCTTTTAAATCTTGTATGACACTTGTATTTTCAAGGAATGTTTATTATTACGATTTCTGTAATTTGAATTTGGCGCTCTGCAATTTCATCGGATGTTGGTCAGGTGGGACAGTAGCGTCCCAATGATCCGTAATTAAGAGTTCTTCATGTCAAATCAAGCTCTTCTTTCCAATGTTTGTCCTTCGTATTATCTCCTCAGACGTCCGTGTTGAGATGGTCAATGGTTGGTTGATGATACAAAATACAACTAAGGCCTCTGAATCTACACTACAGGGCCTCCGGAACTACAGTACAGGGCCTCCGGAACTAGAGTACAACGCTTCCGGAACTACAGTCCAGGGCCTCTGGAACTACAGTACAATGCCTCCGGAACTACAGTACAACGCCTCCGGAACTACAGTACAGGGCCTCCGGAACTAGAGTACAACGCTTCCGGAACTACAGTCCAGGGCCTCTGGAACTACAGTACAATGCCTCCGGAACTACAGTACAATGCCTCTGGAACTACAGTACAGGGTCTCCGGAACTACAGTACAGGGCCTCCGGAACTAGAGTACAACGCCTCCGGAACTACAGTCCAGGGCCTCCGGAACTACAGTACAACGCCTCCGGAACTACAGTACAATGCCTCCGGAACTACAGTACAACGCCTCCGGAACTACAGTACAGGGTCTCCGGAACTACAGTACAACGCCTCCGGAACTACAGTACAACGCCTCCGGAACTACAGTACAATGCCTCCGGAACTACAGTACAACGCCTCCGGAACTACAGTACAGGGCCTCCGGAACTACAGTACAACGCCTCCGGAACTACAGTACAATGCCTCCGGAACTACAGTACAACGCCTCCGGAACTACAGTACAATGCCTCCGGAACTACAGTACAGGGTCTCCGGAACTACAGTACAGGGCCTCCGGAACTACAGTACAGGGTCTCCGGAACTACAGTACAACGCCTCCGGAACTACAGTACAATGCCTCCGGAACTACAGTACAGGGCCTCTGGAACTACAGTACAATGCCTCCGGAACTACAGTACAGGGCCTCTGGAACTACAGTACAGGGCCTCTGGAAGTACAGTACAGGGCCTCTGGAAGTACAGTACAGGGCCTCTGGAAGTACAGTACAGGGCCTCTGGAACTACGGTACAGGCACTCCGGAACTACAGTACAACGCCTCCGGAACTACAGTCCAGGGCCTCCGGAACTACAGTCCAACGCCTCCGGAACTGCAGTACAACGCCTCCGGAACTACAGTACAATGCCTCCGGAACTACAGTACAACGCCTCCGGAACTACAGTACAACGCCTCCGGAACTACAGTACAACGCCTCCGGAACTACAGTACAACGCCTCCGGAACTACAGTCCAGGGCCTCCGGAACTACAGTACAGGGCCTCCGGAACTAGAGTACAACGCCTCCGGAACTACAGTACAGGGCCTCCGGAACTACAGTACAACGCCTCCGGAACTACAGTCCAGGGCCTCCGGAACTACAGTACAACGCCTCCGGAACTACAGTCCAGGGCCTCCGGAACTACAGTACAACGCCTCCGGAACTACAGTACAACGCCTCCGGAACTACAGTACAACGCCTCCGGAACTACAGTCCAGGGCCTCCGGAACTACAGTACAACGCCTCCGGAACTACAGTACAACGCCTCCGGAACTACAGTACAACGCCTCCGGAACTACAGTACAGGGCCTCCGGAACTACAGTACAACGCCTCCGGAACTACAGTACAACGCCTCCGGAACTACAGTACAACGCCTCCGGAACTACAGTACAACGCCTCCGGAACTACAGTACAACGCCTCCGGAACTACAGTACAGGGCCTCCAGAACTACAGTACAACGCCTCCGGAACTACAGTCCAGGGCCTCCGGAACTACAGTACAACGCCTCCGGAACAACAGTACAACGCCTCCGGAACTACAGTCCAGGGTCTCCGGAACTACAGTACAGGGCCTCCGGAACTACAGTCCAGGGCCTCCGGAACTACAGTACAACGCCTCCGGAACTACAGTACAACGCCTCCGGAACTACAGTCCAGGGCCTCCGGAACTACAGTACAACGCCTCCGGAACTACAGTACAACGCCTCCGGAACTACAGTCCAGGGCCTCCGGAACTACAGTCCAGGGTCTCCGGAACTACAGTACAACGCCTCCGGAACTACATTACAATGCCTCCGGAACTACAGTACAACGCCTCCGGAACTACAGTACAGGGTCTCCGGAACTACAGTACAGGGCCTCCGGAACTACAGTACAGGGCCTCCGGAACTACAGTACAGGGCCTCCGGAACTACAGTCCAGGGCCTCCGGAACTACAGTACAACGCCTCCGGAACTACAGTACAACGCCTCCGGAACTACAGTACAACGCCTCCGGAACTACAGTACAACGCCTCCGGAACTACAGTACAACGCCTCCGGAACTACAGTACAACGCCTCCGGAACTACAGTACAGGGCCTCCAGAACTACAGTACAACGCCTCCGGAACTACAGTCCAGGGCCTCCGGAACTACAGTACAACGCCTCCGGAACTACAGTACAACGCCTCCGGAACTACAGTCCAGGGTCTCCGGAACTACAGTACAGGGCCTCTGGAACTACAGTCCAGGGCCTCCGGAACTACAGTACAACGCCTCCGGAACTACAGTCCAGGGCCTCCGGAACTACAGTACAACGCCTCCGGAACTACAGTACAACGCCTCCGGAACTACAGTCCAGGGCCTCCGGAACTACAGTCCAGGGTCTCCGGAACTACAGTACAACGCCTCCGGAACTACAGTACAATGCCTCCGGAACTACAGTACAACGCCTCCGGAACTACAGTACAGGGTCTCCGGAACTACAGTACAGGGCCTCCGGAACTACAGTACAGGGCCTCCGGAACTACAGTCCAGGGCCTCCGGAACTACAGTACAACGCCTCCGGAACTACAGTACAACGCCTCCGGAACTACAGTCCAGGGCCTCCGGAACTACAGTCCAGGGTCTCCGGAACTACAGTACAACGCCTCCGGAACTACAGTACAATGCCTCCGGAACTACAGTACAACGCCTCCGGAACTACAGTCCAGGGCCTCCGGAACTACAGTACAACGCCTCCGGAACTACAGTACAACGCCTCCGGAACTACAGTACAACGCCTCCGGAACTACAGTCCAGGGCCTCCGGAACTACGATACAGGTCCTCCGGAACTACGATACAGGTCCTCCGGAACTACGATACAGGTCCTCCGGAACTACAATACAGGCCCTCCGGAACTACAATACAGGCCCTCTGGAATTACAATACAGGCCCTCTTGAACTACAATACAGGCCATCCGGAATTACAATACAGGCCCTCTGGAACTACAATACAGGCCCTCCGGAACTACAATACAGGCACCCCCGGAACTACAATACAGGCACCCCCGGAACTACAATACAGGCCCCACCGGAACTACAATACCCCCCTGTGAATGGATCCCGTAAGGATTCATTAAGACCATAGATAGCTGTAAGGATCAGAGAGGCTGTGGACTGCACTGGCCTTGGTCTAACCGATGTTGTTGTCACTGAGTGCTTTGAGTTGGATGTGGACCTCACAGCCTCACACTCCTTTTGACTCCATCTTGGTAGTGTGTCTCACACTTGAGAGGTGTCTATCTGTCTGGCCCGATGAGAGGTGTCTGTCTGGCTGGCTGGCCCGATGAGAGGTGTCTGTCTGGCTGGCCCCATTGGGGATAGGAGAGATGTGCTTGAGAAGGTGAAGACACCACCAGATTAGTGCAGAGAGAGGGATCCAGTGTCTCAGTCTATTGATAAGGCAGCAGATCTGAGGGCTCTCTTGTTGTATTGATGAGGCAGCAGCTATGAGGGCAATCTGGGTGTATTGATGAGGCAGCAGCTCTGAGGGCTCTCTGGGTGTATTGATGAGGCAGCATCTCTGAGGGCTCTCTGGGTGAATTGATGAGGCAGCAGCTCTGAGGGCTCTCTGGGTGTATTGATGAGGCAGCAGCTCTGAGGGCTCTCTGGGTGTATTGATGAGGCAGCAGCTCTGAGGGCTCTCTGGGTGTATTGATGAGGCAGCAGCTCTGAGGGCTCTCTGGGTGTATTGATGAGGCAGCAGCTCTGAGGGCTCTCTGGGTATATTGATGAGGCAGCAGCTCTGAGGGCTCTCTGGGACAATAGGGAGTCATTGAGTATTTTGCTCAGCAACAAGAGAAATCGTTCAGACAACTGCTACTTGTTCATTGGCTAGACCAATTAGGGACTGCCTAGGTTGGTTACTGTAAAGCTCCAATTAGGGACTGCCTAGGTTGGTTACTGTAAAGCTCCAATTAGGGACTGCATAGGTCAGTTACTGTAAAGCTCCAATTAGGGACTGCATAGGTTGGTTACTGTAAAGCTCCAATTAGGGACTGCATAGGTTGGTTACTGTAAAGCTCCAATTAGGGACTGCATAGGTTGGTTACTGTAAAGCTCCAATTAGGGACTGCATAGGTTGGTTACTGTAAAGCTCCAATTAGGGACTGCCTAGGTTGGTTACTGTAAAGCTCCAATTAGGGACTGCATAGGTTGGTTACTGTAAAGCTCCAATTAGGGACTGCATAGGTTGGTTACTGTAAAGCTCCAATTAGGGACTGCATAGGTTGGTTACTGTAAAGCTCCAATTAGGAACTGCATAGGTTGGTTACTGTAAAGCTCCAATTAGGGACTGCCTAGGTTGGTTACTGTAAAGCTCAAATTAGGGACTGCATAGGTTGGTTACTGTAAAGCTCCAATTAGGGACTGCATAGGTTGGTTACTGTAAAGCTCCAATTAGGGACTGCCTAGGTTGGTTACTGTAAAGCTCCAATTAGGAACTGCATAGGTTGGTTACTGTAAAGCTCCAATTAGGAACTGCATAGGTTGGTTACTGTAAAGCATTTTGTGACAACTGCTGATGTAGAAAGGGCTTTATAAATGAATTTGATTGATTGTGAACATATTTTGTATTGTCACGTAAGGTCGTTGAAGTATAACAGAAATGTGATGGTAATAGTATCAGAATGTGTAACTTTCAGCCATAGGTAAATGGTTTCAGTTCATAACGGAATAGACAACTGCCATCAACCGCACACGCAAAAACGTGCACTAGTTCAATGCAATGCTTCTCCTTATTCCTAAATCTGTAACAAAACATGGTCCATACAAACCATGGATACTCACCCATGTAGACTAATCTGGAAATATTACCCCCAGCCTCCACATGGAATAATTAGTGTAGAATAATTGGTCATTGGTTTGTATAGTGTAAAAGGAAAGGCCCCGACTAACACAAACAATTGCATTACCGTTAGTTGCCCCAATTATCTGAAACAACCCGGGATTGTGTTGATTAGCATGGAGTTATGCAAATCTGCACTGTGAGTTTCTTTGTTGTATACATACATCCCTGGAGAGGCCAGGCCGGACGAGCCTGTGAAAACCATACCTGTTTTCTTCTCCTAACCCACACGTCCCCCAGCACCAGACCAGTACATAAAGCCTAGGTTAAAGGGAATAATCCCAGGGACGACCTCGCTTTGTCACCTCACTCGTCTGAAACAGAACAGAGAAGAGTGGGGAAGGAGGGAAAGAGGGAGAGAGGGGACCGAAAATAAATAAATGCAGCTACACATTAAATCCACAACATTGAAGGGACCTCTGACCTCTGGTTTCAAATGAAGAAGAAAGAGAGGATAGAAGAAAACACTTTATAACTCTAGACTGAAACCCCTGACAGAACCAATCAGGCCCTCCTTTAGCCTTCATAACTCTAGACTGAAACCCCTGACAGAACCAATCAGGCCCTCCTTTAGCCTTCATAACTCTAGACTGAAACCCCTTACAGAACCAATCAGGCCCTCCTTTAGCCTTCATAACTCTAGACTGAAACCCCTGACAGAACCAATCAGGCCCTCCTTTAGCCTTCATAACTCTAGACTGAAACCCCTGACAGAACCAATCAGGCCCTCCTTTAGCCTGTATAACTCTAGACTGAAACCCCTGACAGAACCAATCAGGCCCTCGTTTAGCCTGTATAACTCTAGACTGAAACCCCTGACAGAACCAATCAGGACCTACTTTAGCCTTTATAACTAACTCTAGACTGAAACCCCTGACAGAACCAATCAGGCCCTCCTTTAGCCTGTATAACTCTAGACTGAAACCCCTGACAGAACCAATCAGGCCCTCCTTTAGCCTGTATAACTCTAGACTGAAACCCCTGACAGAACCAATCAGGCCCTCCTTTACCCTTTATAACTAACTGTAGACTGAAACCCCTGACAGAACCAATCAGGCCCTCCTTTAGCCTTCATAACTCTAGACTGAAACCCCTGACAGAACCAATCAGGCCCTCCTTTAGCCTGTATAACTCTAGACTGAAACCCCTGACAGAACCAATCAGGCCCTACTTTAGCCTTTATAACTAACTGTAGACTGAAACCAGTAAAGGCCCCTCCTTGTGGTTTTATAACTAGACTGAAACCTCCACTAAAGGCCCCTCATTTAGACTTTATAATTCTAGACTGAAACCTCCACTAAAGACCCCTCCTTATGGTTATATAACTCTAGACTGAAACCTCCACTAAAGACCCCTCCTTATGGTTATATAACTCTAGACTGAAACCTCCACTAAAGACCCCTCCTTATGGTTATATAACTCTAGACTGAAACCTCCACTAAAGACCCCTCCTTATGGTTATATAACTCTAGACTGAAACCCTCCACTAAAGACCCCTCCTTATGGTTATATAACTCTAGACTGAAACCTCCACTAAAGACCCCTCTTATGGTATATAACTCTAGACTGAACCTCCACTAAAGACTGCCCAAAGTGTTGTGTTGCTAGCTGCTCCTCTCTTTTTCTCTCTCTCACTCTCTCTTTCTACTTACGTTAATCTTCTTCCCCCCCAGCTGAATCCTCATCCTCCTCACCGGCTCTCCCTATTGTCACGCTCCTCATTGTAATGTGAGCCTCACTTCATCTCTGTGCACCGGGATGGCAAGACTGTCTTCTCCCCTCCTCTCTTAATTGCCTGAACTCAGACCACCAGTATGCTTCTCCTGCAGATGTCTCTCTTCTTAATTTGCGTAGAGCGCACAATCAGTCCCATCTGTTCTAGTTTTTTCTTTCCACCCTCCCTCCCTCTATCCCTCCTCCCTTCCTCTATCCCTCCTCCCTCCCTTCCCCAAAAAATTCACCTCTGCACCCCCCTCCCTAAATCTCCACAGTAAGCCCCCCGCCCCAACACCGAAAAAGCCACAACTCCTACCCTCCCAATGAAAACCTTGTCAGTGGCATGGGGATTGAAGCCTATCAAAAAGCTATAGAAGAGTAGTTCTGTGTTGAAGGGCACAATCAGAGGGTGGGTTTGAGGCCCAGGCCCTCTGCTAGCTGTAGGCTCTGTTGGAGGGGGAGGGGGGGGGGGGGGGGAGAGGCCCAGGCCCTCTGCTAGCTGTAGGCTCTGTTGGAGGGGGAGGGGGGGGGGGGGGGGGGGGGGAGAGGCCCAGGCCCTCTGCTAGCTGTAGGCTCTGTTGGAGGGGAGGGGGAGGGGGGGGGGGGGGGAGGCCCAGGCCCTCTGCTAGCTGTAGACTCTGTTGGAGGGGACGGGGGAGGGGGGGGGGGGGGGAGGCCCAGGCCCTCTGCTAGCTGTAGGCTCTGTTGGAGGGGGAGGGGGGGGGGGGGGGGGGAGAGGCCAGGCCCTCTGCTAGCTGTAGCTCTGTTGAGGGGAAGGAGGGGAGAGGCCCGGGCCAGATAAACAGGGACAGATGGAGGGACTTTGGAAGGGAGGAATAATCAACGCTATGCACCGTGCACGATAAAGTTGCTGCGTGATGTCGCTGTTTATACAAAACAACATAAAATACATGGCTGTGAAACAAGTGACACTGGGCCAAAGGATTCCATGGAACCTCCCCTGCATGCGGCCTTCAGCTTGTCTCCATGACAACTACAGGGGCAACTATAAACTACAGACTAGATAAAGCTCATATACGGCATTCACAACATGCAGTCATGTCCCAATGGAATACAGATGCAGTCAAATACATTGGCACCCTTGCACTGTACAATGGGATGCAATGGAGCAGAATGTTCTGTGTTTTCTCATCAAAACTGATTGAATGGCTATTTTTACATATATGCACCCGGAGTTTACCACAGGTGAGATCAATTACACAATAAATGAGAATCATTGCCTTCAATCAAATTCATTTGAATTTGGAATAATTTTAGTCCAGGAAATCTTCGGACTTTGAAGTGAAAAATATAAATTTCAGTATTTGTTTTTTGTTTTGGTCCTGTGCAGGTGTAAACCAAAACAATACAGGTGTAAACCACACCAAATGTTTTTACAATTTCAATTATTTTTTAGAAGAGATGGTGAATCAGGCGAGGGTGCCAATGTATTGAGCCATTCTTTTCCTCTTTCGATTACTCTCTGATTAAATATAGACATTCTCATGTAAAACATTAGATAGGACTGAATGGATGATGCCCCCCCCCCCCCCAAAAAAAAAAGTGTAAACAATTACAGAAAAATAGGCCCAAGTCTGGATCGTGATTAATGAGTTTGACCAACATTTGCATCAGTTTTTTTTGACTCCAGATCTGAAATGATTGATGGTGTATTGAGATGGGACAGAATCTGTGAGTTGCTCTTAACTTGGAGTAGCTGCTTTGATTCTATCACTCACTATCGTCCCAAAGTGGTGCAATGAGATGAGTGAATCCAGTGTTCCTCTCGCGAGCCGTTATTGTCCACTTTACAATGAGCGTTCATCTTTGTTGATGTGGGAATTTATCATCTACGCTTGCTTGGTTTGACTGTCCAACAAAGACTCGTTTTAAAAGATAAATAGGACACTTTTTTTTGTTGTTGTTGCAAATGATAACCTGCAGTGAAATCTGGTTTGTGTTTTGTGATGCTGTATTGATTATGTCTTCTGTTCTAATGAGCTGATGACATAAAATACTTTGATGATTAGGTATTCTCCTGATATGGAATACAAACAATCACATGCTGTAGTTTTGCTTGAATCCATCCACAAAGTGTGAGGGCCTCCACTGTTAGCTACATAACCCTGTTGTAGACGCTATGTTCAAATATTACTCTATCACAGTTGGTAACACCTACGTTTGTTTACATACCTACGTTTGGTTAAATACATAGATAATCACTATCGCTATGTTGGGGACCCAACAGTCCGATAATCACCATCTAATTCTATGTTGGGACCCAACAGTCTGATAATCACCATCTAATGCTATGTTGGGCCCAGCAGTCTGATAATCACCATCTAATGCTATGTTGGGACCCAACAGTCCGATAATCACCATCTAATGCTATGTTGGGACCCAACAGTCTCGATAATCACCATCTAATGCTATGTTGGGACCCAACAGTCTGATAATCACCATCTATGCTATGTTGGGACCCAACAGTCTGATAATCACCATCTAATGCTATGTTGGGACCCAACAGTCCGATAATCACCATCTAATGCTATGTTGGGACCCAGCAGTCTGATAATCACCATCTAATGCTATGTTGGGACCCAACAGTCTGATAATCACCATCTAATGCTATGTTGGGACCCAACAGTCTGATAATCACCATCTAATGCTATGTTGGGACCCAACAGTCTGATAATCACCATCTAATGCTATGTTGGGACCCAACAGTCTGATAATCACCATCTAATGCTAGGTTTGACCCAGCAGTCTGATAATCACCATCTAATGCTATGTTGGGACCCAACAGTCCGATAATCACCATCTAATGCTATGTTGGGACCCAACAGTCTGATAATCCCCATCTAATGCTATGTTGGGACCCAACAGTCCGATAATCACCATCTAATGCTATGTTGGGACCCAACAGTCTGATAAACACCATCTAATGCTATGTGGACCCAACAGTCTGATAATCACCATCTAATGCTATGTTGGGACCCAACAGTCTGATAATCACCATCTAATGCTATGTTGGGACCCAACAGTCTGATAATCACTATCTAATGCTATGTTGGGACCCAATAGTCTGATAATCACCATCTAATGCTATGTTGGGACCCAACAGTCTGATAATCACCATCCTAATGCTATGTTGGGACCAAACAGTCTGATAATCACTATCTAATGCTATGTAGGGACCCAACAGTCTGATAATCACCAGTCTAATGCATATGTTGGGGACCCCAACTGTCTGATAATCACCATCTAATGCAATGTAGGACCCAACAGTCTGATAACACCATCTAATGCTATGTTGGGACCCAACAGTCTGATAATCACCATCTAATGCTATGTTGGGACCCAACAGTCTGATAATCACCATCTAATGCTATGTTGTGATCCAACCAGAGATCAACTTCTACTGATTCTATAGACTGTTGAAAACCTCACACCTAGTTTCTGTAAATGTAGCTTCTCCCTTCTTCACACTTAACAGTCGGATGCATTTTGGACTATATCTGCTGTGAAGGCCAGTTGAAAGGGTATTGTCCAGACCTGTTGGGCCTGTTATCTATGGGGGGCCTCCCCTGTCACTCAGAGGGAGACCAGGGACCACATAGAGACTATGTAACATTTTACATCATGATAGAATTCAACTTTAAAACACAGCAGTATTGATGCGTCAAGCAGCCAGCAGATGGCACTGTGTTGTAGGCCTTACCAATTGTCTTGGATCACAAGATGCTTCTCTATTCTAAACATAACCCTCTCTTGGTAGATTTTTTTTAATGAAGACAATATTATGAAAATTATATTGTTCCCAACATGATTGCCACTTAAGATGTTTGATATATATATTTTAAGTAATTATGCAATAATTATATACTGAACCAAAAAATGCAACAATTTCAAAGATTTTACAGAGTTACAGTTCATATGAGGAAATCAGTCAATTTAAATAAATAAATTAGGTCCTAATCTATGGATTTCACATGACTGGGAATACAGATATGCATCTCTTTGTCACAGATACCTTAAAAAAAAGTTAGGGCGTGGATCAGAAAACCAGTCGGTATCTGGTGTGACCACCATTTGCATCTTGCAGTGCGATCTCCTTTGTATAATGTTGATCAGGCTGTTGATTGTGACATGTGGAATGTTGTCCCACTCCTAATGGCTGTGCGAAGTTGCTGGATATTGATGGGAACTGGAACACGCTGTCGTACGCGTTAATCCAGAGCATTCCAAACATGCTCAATGGGTGAACATGTCTGGTGAGCATGCAGGCCATCGGAGAACTGGGACATTTTCAGCTAGTGGGAATTCTGTACAGATCCTTGTGACATGGGGCCGTGCATTTTCATGTTGAAACATGAGTGATGACGGCGGATGAATGGCACAACAATTGCCTCAGGATCTTGTCACAGTATCTCTGTTCATTCAAATTGCCATCGATAAATGCAATTATGTTCGTTGTCCGTAGTTTATGCATTGCCTATACCATAACCCCACAGCCACCATGGGGCACTCCGTTGACATCAGCAAATCACTCAAACAACACGACGCCATACAAGCTGTCTGCCACCTGCCCGGTACAGTTGAAACCTGGATTCCCCCGTGAAGAGCACACTTCTCCAGTGTGCCAGTGGCAATCAAAGGTGAGAATTTGGCCACTGAAGTTACGACACCGAACTGCAGTCAGGTCAAGACCCTGGTGAGGACGACGAGCACGCAGATGAGCTTCCCTGAGACGGTTTCTGACAGTTGTGCAGAAATTATTTGGTGTGCAAACCCACAGTTCATCAGCTGTCCGGGTGGCTGTTCTCAGACGATCCCGCAGGTGAAGAAGCTTGATGTGGAAATCATGGACTGGCTTGATTACATGTGGTGTGCGGTTGTAAGGCCGGTTCTGGTAGACATTCCTGAAGTCAGCATATCAGTTGCATGGTACCTCTAAATTTTGAGACATCTGTGGCAATGTGGTTTGTGACAAAACAGCACATTTTAGAGTGGCCTTTTATTGTCCCAAACACAAGGTGCACCTGTGTAATTATCATGCTGTTTAATCAGCTTCTTGATATGCCACACTTGTCAGGTGGATGGATTATCTTGGCAAAGGAGAAATGCTTACTAACAGGGATGTAAACAAATTTGGGCACTACATTTAGAGAAATAAGCTTTTTGTGTGTATGGAACATTTCTGGGATGCAAAAACATCACGCCTGCTCCCGCTCTCCCTTCCTGGCGCTCAAGGGCAGCCCAGCGCTACGCACTCCTGCTACCATCATTACACACACCTGTTTCCCTCGTCACGTGCATCAGCGCTTCATTGGACTCACCTGGACTCAATCTCTGCTTTCATTACCTCCTCTATATCTGTCTTTTCCTGAGATTGTTCCTCGCTTCAGCATTATTGTCGTCATGTCGTTTTGTTCTCCCTGTTCTGACACTGTTCCTGTTCTGTCACTTGTCTGTTCATTAAATGTTCACTCCCTGCACTTGCAAATCATCTGCAGCGTTGGTTCTTACACAAAAGTATTTGTCAAAGTCATCCGTGCTCTGAATCCTAAGGAACCTTGTAGGCTACAGATCGAGATGGCCCAAAATGTCCATTGTTCAGCAATTTAAAGTATTTTCAAGTGGGGACCTGCATTTCACAGATATGTAATTTCACTAAACCAATTCTGCCTTTAGGAGAAAAAACTCTCCCAAAAAACTGGTTCAATCCAGGCTACTCTATTATCATAATCTTCTCAAAGTTGTTCTTTCAAAGGGCCTGTGTGTAAGGGTAAGTGTGACGTGCTTTGGACCGCCACCACTCCTTGGCCTCTCTTGGCCTCTCGTGCCTAACAGGGGAGTAGTGTGGGTGGCTGGGTATAGGTGAGGGTGGTGCATAGCTAATAGGCACAGAGGGGACCGAACCAAAGGGGGGGACCATGGTCGGTCGGTCGCGTTCTCTTCTCCTGTTCTCAGAGGGAGCCCCCCCCAACAGAGCCTGCTTCTCTGTGAAGCAGCGCCTTTTGTTGTCCATTGTTTACCTTGCTTCCCCAAGTCCCCGGCGCAGGACAATGACGCCTACAGCAACAGCTCAGTCAAATGCTCCTTCGGCTCCTTTATCCTCGGCCTCTGAACACTGGTTACCTCAGAGTGAGTGAGTGATTAGGAACCCAACAGGCTATCTTACAGCTCACAGGCACAAAGGCACTCCACTTATCCAATAAAAAGTGTTCCACACAGTCTGTATACCTCTCACACATCGCTGAGCAGTGGAGTGAGTCGCCACTGACATCCGTCAAACTGATGGTTCTGGTGAATTTAGCCAATGTGGCTGGTTTGTTGTTATCCCGACCAAAAGAATCAGTTACCTTGAAAGAACAGTTACCTTGAAAGAACAGTTACATTGAAAGAAAAGGTACCTTGAAAGATTAGGTACCTTATAAAAACAGGTACCTTGAAAGATTAGGTACCTTATAAAAACAGGTACCTTGAAAGATTAGGTACCTTAATAAAAACAGGTACCTTGAAAGATTAGGTACCTTATAAAAACAGGTACCTTGAAAGATTAGGTACCTTGAAAGATTAGGTACCTCATAAAAACAGGTACCTTGCATGGTGTTGTTTCTGCTGTTGTTGGTGGTTGTTAAATTAAATTAAACCTTTATTTAACTAGACAAGTCAGTTATTAAGAACAAATTCTTATTTACAATGATGGCCTACCGGGTAACAATGGGTTAACTGCCTTGTTCAGGGGCCGGCAGATTTCTACCTTTCGGTTACTAGCCCAACGCTCTAACCACTAGGCTAGGTAGGGTGGTGGTATACTCTCACTCATAATTTTCCTAAGGAAGATGAAAATAAAAAAAAATTGTGTGGTATCGGTGGGAACATGGGGTTACTGGGGTTAAGCTGGCGGATATCTGGGGATGAAGGGAGGTTTTGGAACAGACAGGCCTTCTATACCAGCTGCTTGGTAGATACACCCCCCCCCCCCCCCCCCCCCCCCCCCCATTCCCCTCTCGGCCACAAAAGATGAAAGCCACGTCCTGCTGGGTGGCAAAGACACCAGGTGACTGGAGCAACCTGAAGGGTTAGTCAAGTGCTCCCTAATGTGTAAAACCATACCACGCTGTATAGAGACCATTTACGGGAGGTTTTAAGAGGGAGAAGTGAGTTGGGGTGATGTGTAAAGTCTTTTCTCTTGTTTTTAACCACATCATCTTTGCCTCTTAGTTAGAGACAATAGAATAGGGTTGAAGGTGGCACCACAGTGGCCAACTCTTAAGAAGGGGCCAGGCACTCTGGTCTAACAGTAAACCCAGGTCAGGTTACCTAAGAGGAATAGGACATCTTTAATGATGAGGCTGGTGGCCTCACAGGAAATGTCGTCCCTCCTTCATTATGCTATTTCACAGTCCAATTAGTGAGCAGTGAACACCTCTTGACTATATAGTGGGGTAAGCATGGATATTTATTTAGGGGGCAAATCATTGGTTGCAGTGGCTGCCTTTCACAGCTAGGCTACTGCTCACAACTTGATAGCTAGCCTATAACCTCACAGCCTGATAGCCTATAGCCTCACAGCCTGCTAGCTAGCCTATAGTCTCACGGTCTGCTAGCTATTCTATGGCCTCAGTCTGCTAGTTAGCCTATAACCTCACAGCCTGATAGCCTATAGCCTCACAGCCTGCTAGCTAGCCTATAGTCTCACAGCCTGCTAGCTAGCCTATAGTCTCACGGTCTGCTAGCTATTCTATGGCCTCAGTCTGCTAGTTAGCCTATAACCTCACAGCCTGATAGCCTATAGCCTCACAGCCTAATAGCCTATAGCCTCACAGCCTGCTAGCTAGCCTATAGTCTCACATCCTGCTAGCTAGCCTATAGTCTCACAGTCTGCTAGCTATTCTATGGCCTCAGTCTGCTAGTTAGCCTATAACCTCACAGCCTGATAGCCTATAGCCTCACAGCCTGCTAGCTATTCTATGGCCTCAGTCTGCTAGTTAGCCTATAACCTCACAGTCTGATAGCTATTCTATGGCCTCAGTCTGCTAGTTAGCCTATAGCCTCACAGCCTGCTAGCTATTCTATGGCCTCAGTCTGCTAGTTAGCCTATAGCCTCACAGCCTGCTAGCTATTCTATGGCCTCAGTCTGCTAGTTAGCCTATAGCCTCACAGCCTGCTAGCTTTTCTATGGCCTCAGTCTGCTAGTTAGCCTATAACCTCCATGGCAGTCCACCTTTTACAAACACATCTTAGATCATTGCAAACATTGTGAAAATAAGTGTTATTTTGAACATGTCCTCCAGGATGTGTAGTTTTGTGTAGTCTGCTAGCTAGGATTTCTAATTTAGCCTACAGCTAGCAGATAAGGTTAGCATAGCACATGCTACAGTTGGCTAGCTAGCTGCCTTTATCTTTAGTTTTTCTTCAATCTATGAAGTATTGTTCACGAGCTCTCATGCCTTGTCAAGATATTTTACACAATTATTTATAGTCGTAGTCATTGTTACTGATCACAAAATATCCAGATAATGCAATGATCTTTTTCCAGTCCATGTCTAAAACTCTGATGTCCTATTTAATGAATTCAACAGCTCTTTTCACAACCGCTATAAAACGTTACAAGTGTCCTTAGGAGCCCAGACTTATTCCAAGTTTGTACTGACATAAAAGGCGAACGGACGGACGGGTTCAATAGTTCATGTCATAAACGCAACAACAATTGTTCTGAAGAATCTGCCATTGTTCTAGCAGAGAAAGGGGGCACATTCTTTGTTCTCCATATTGTTTTTCTTGGCTTCACTGTTGGTTCACAATCATTGTGATCAGCGCTCTAAATTAAAAAATGTCATTCAAAAAGTAAGGAGCACAACATGATATTTTTTTATTGAAAAAAAAAAATAAGATAAAATGTTGATACAAAAAACCATTGTCATTGAAATTACAACGTCATTTGTGGAATATCAGGTTTCTGCATTGTGTAAAACCACTACCTCTTGAGATGTATTACACAGACAATTCTACTCTGTCTCTTTAAGAGCGTCAAGTTTTTTGAGTGAAGACTTGCAAGATATGTGACGTTAAAGAAGCTATCCCTTTAACTGTCTTTCTGTGCCGCCAGATGTTTAAATATACTGGTAAAGTAACCAGGTTATTAACTAATTCATGAGGTAGCGTGACTGAACGAGGTGTAAACAAATGTCCATTTTTGGAACGACTCGTGACATGGTTTATGAACAGGGCCTAAAAACTAACTTTTTGGGTGCATCAGTCACTATGGCAGGTAGATCAAAAATCTGCCACTCAGAATTCATACCAGCCAATACATTTAATAATAATATAAAAAAACACAAACATTTCTAGGTTTTGTTTTTCCAGGTTTTCACTCTCAGAATTACACTTTCATAAAATAGAAAAACAACCAAATTGGATGTTGTATGTTGTACGTTTACAACAATAACAATGTTTACTACACCACATCAGGAAACAACTTTTGAGGTCTGGGGAAGAGTTTTACATTTTTAAACATTTTGAATGGTGTAGTTGCCCTTTAATTTAAATTGCACACCTCAAGAGACTGGTGTTTGTCTGGAGGTGTGTCTGTACTGCTCAATAGCAGAGTTTGCAAATCAAAAGACCACCCGATTGATACAAGTCATCATAATATCACGTCATTCTACTAGGTAAGCCTACTTTGCAGTTATTTGTATGTGTGTTTATCATGGATCCCCATTAGTTCCTGCCAAGGCAGCAGCTACTCTTCCTGGTGTTTTTCCTGGTGTTTATCATGGATCCCCATTAGTTCATGTCAAGGCAGCAGCTACTCTTCCTGGTGTTTTTCGTGGGGTTTATCATGGATCCCCATTAGTTCCTGCCAAGGCAGCAGCTACTCTTCCTGTGGTTTTTCGTGGGGTTTATCATGGATCCCCATTAGTTCCTGTCAAGGCAGCAGCTACTCTTCCTGTGGTTTTTTGTGGGGTTTATCATGGATCCCCATTAGTTCCTGCCAAGGCAGCAGCTACTCTTCCTGGTGTTTTTCCTGGGGTTTATTATGGATCCCCATTAGTTCCTACCAAGGCAGCAGCTACTCTTCCTGTGGTTTTTCCTGGGGTTTATCATGGATCCCCATTAGTTCCTGCCAAGCAGCAGCTACTCATCCTGGTGTCTGGCAAAATTAAAGCAGTTATATAGTTTTAAAAACAATACAATACATTCATGACAGATTCCACAACACACTAAGTGTGTGTCCTCAGGTCCATACTCCACTACCACATATCTACAACACACTAAGTGTGTACCCTCAGGTCCATACTCCACTACCACATATCTACAACACACTAAGTGTGTACCCTCAGGCCCAAACTCCACTACCACATATCTACAACACACTAAGTGTGTACCCTCAGGCCCAAACTCCACTACCACATATCTACAACACACTAAGTGTGTACCCTCAGGCCCAAACTCCACTACCACATATCTACAACACACTAAGTGTGTACCCTCAGGCCCAAACTCCACTACCACATATCTACAACACACTAAGTGTGTGTCCTCAGGCCCACACTCCACTACCACATATCTACAACACACTAAGTGTGTACCCTCAGGCCCAAACTCCACTACCACATATCTACAACACACTAAGTGTGTACCCTCAGGTCCATACTCCACTACCACATATCTACAACACACTAAGTGTGTACCCTCAGGTCCATACTCCACTACCACATATCTACAACACACTAAGTGTGTACCCTCAGGCCCATACTCCACTTCCACATATCCACAACACACTAAGTGTGTACCCTCAGGTCCATACTCCACTACCACATATCTACAACACACTAAGTGTGTACCCTCAGGTCCATACTCCACTTCCACATATCCACAACGCAAAATCCATTTGTACGTGTGTGTATAGTGCGTAGGTTATCATGTGTGTGTGTGTGTGCATGTGCCTGTGCCTATTTAAACATTCATTTGGAAAGTTGTATGGGAAAGCCTCTAGAAATGACTACATCACTAACTGGCTACACAAAGTTGTAGACCCAGTCATTCCCATCTTCACAAAGATGCAAGAAATACGAATGACTAACGCGTAGTTTTCTTTTCCTGATCACACTGGTGCTCCCAAAATAAATTGTCACGGGCCCCACTGCAATTTTTTTTTATCTAGGAGCAAATGCGACCAATATAGTAGCACTTTAGAGCCCTGATTGTGACCTCTGTAAGTGTTTGTTTTTTTATGACAGGCATTATAATGGACACCTGTCCTTTTAGCACATGCAACATGTCTAGTCTTCGATATCACCAAGATAAACACCATGTAATTGTGCCAGCTATTGTATCCAGTTCAGTTCCAATTTATCATAGCAGGACATGTTCCCGTTGAGTTCTGACAAGACTGTACGTCGACATACACAAACCAAACCTTATTCAGTAATGTCACCCCTGGTATTCTTTCAAATAAGTATATTATTTCTGCATCTCAGCCTACTTGGGTTATTCTGTTTCATGGTTTGAATGCCAGTACCTTTCGAACTCTACTTATTCAGTCATAAAGCACAATTTAGGAACATCTTAAAATATATAATTGCACAGAGAGTCTGAGATTCTGAATGTCATGGAAAGATGACCCTTCATCTTCCAGGTCATTTCCTCCTGCCGTATTGACATCCTCCTCACCTCCCTCTGCTCTGTACTGTATTTCACTGTGAAAGAGGAGAGTCCTGCCTGGCCTGGCTGGGGATATTAGTCCGTTTGGTAATCATTCTATTGTCAGGCTGATAGCGACAGCCTATCTGCTACCTCATCCCACTGACAGGTCCTCAGGAGCCATGATGGACCATGATGGATGCCCAGTGGCCCAGTGGCCCTACTTAAACCAACCCACCACTGCTGCTACTGCTGCTGGATCAATGTCAGACCAAAGCCCCACTGGAGTCAGTGATCAATGATCTCCTCTGGTCCTCTGATAATGAGAAACAGGAAGCGGGAGGATCTGTGGATCTGAGGATCTGCCAGAGAAGCATTACGTCAAGTGTTGGAGTGGGCCGCTGCTGCCCATGCATCCACGAATAAGAAAGGGAGAGCAGTGATTGGTCAACAGGACTAGTTGATCATTTATCTGGCGTACTCCTGAGAGTTGGAATGTCAGTTTGTGGCAGCTGAAGCGTGACACAAAGCCCACAACGATGCAATACCTCTCCAGGTCCTTGTTTCCCCCAGTAACAGAAAGACTTAATCTGAAGCCACTAGGAACTATTGCGCAGTAACTATCCTTAGTGTTGTTAGTATGTTCAATGTTTAATTACATTTCTTTCTTTCTTTCTCTCTCTCTCTCTCTCTCTCTCTTTCTTTCTTTCTTTCTTTCTTTCTTTCTTTCTTTCTTTCTTTCTTTCTTTCTTTCTTTCTTTCTTTCTTTCTTTCTTTTTCTCTCTCTCTCTCTCTCTCTCCTCTCTCTCTCTCTCTCTCTCTCTCTCTCTCTCTCTCTCTCTCTCTCTCTCTCTCTCTCTCTCTCTCTCTCTCTCTCTCTCTCTCTCTCTCTCTCTCTCTCTCTTTCTTTCTTTCTTTCTTTCTTTCTATCTTTCTTTATCTCTTTCTCTCTCTCTCTCTCTCTCTCTCTTTATTTCTTTCTTTCTTTCTTTCTTTCTCTCTTTCTCTCTTTCTCTCATTCTATCTCTCTCTCTCTCATTCTCTCTCTCTCTCTCTCTCTAGATCTGTTGAATCCCACCAAAGGAATCTTCCAGATTAACTATCAAGTGCTGCCTTAATATATTCTCCTTTTTTTAAAGTATCAAGAACAAACAAAATGTCTACCCTATTTGACCAGATACCCCTCTGCCCCCCCCCCCCCCCCTGCAGCGTGCCCCTTTGCCCCCGTCCCCCTCCGTCTTGCCAGCATCACAGAACTTGTAATTATTGCCGATTTCCAGTTTACCCTGGAACTAATGTGATAAAAATCTAAGAAAAAGACTAGTCCAGGGCAGGCTGGCCGGCCGGCCCGAGCCAGTCAGAGCCAGAGATCTAAGCCAAGGCAACAAGTGTCTTTTGAGAGCTAACAGGATTTTCAGGGGGCTTGCATTGATCTCCTGCTTGGCTCTTTCAGGGAGGCTTTTGGCTGCCAGGCGGCACACTTCTGCAGCCCCCCGCATCCCATACCCATCCCATCTCAGTCCACCCTTGTTCTGTCCTGTGTGCACAGTGGGGGCCCCCAAACCCAAAGATGGACGGAGGGAGCAGATGAGTTGGGTTTAGAAGTTACCGCTACAGGTGATACTAAGTCCCCATACAAAGTCCCCAAGGTGTGGGAGTGGGGATGGGGTGGGTGACATTAGGACACGAGTACACGAGTAGAGGGGAAGGGGGTCTGGCTCCTGTTCTCTCCTGGACTGCAGGTGTGTCTGAGAGGCAACTTGTGATCAGCTGGGACATTTTGGGACACAGAGAATCGATCTGAATTATTTTGTATCAAACAGATGCAGATCATAAGAGATAAACCAAATCGTTGAACTGGTATCAGTTGTCAGTTGGCCCAAAAAAAAAAACATTCTTCCATAACGGCACAAATTATTTGAAAAGGAAAATCTACAAATGTTCATGATGCGCAAAATGTGATTTACTATTTGTCAATATGGAAATGTGCTGTTGGAAGAATGTGAGCCAATCAGAATTGTTCAAATACAAATAGTAACATTTTTGATAATGAATTTAGGATAGCGCAGAGAATAAATTAAAATGGGAAAGGGTATTGCAGCTGATAAGCTGGGGCTAAATCTCTGAGAGTAAGCCGATACCCCACAGCAGAAGAGGTCACAGAACCGTGACTACTGCCAGTTGTTGAGGCGCTCTCTGACCCTGGAGGGGAGGAGTGGATAGGGGGGGGGGGGGGGGCTATTTTCTTACACCACCAAGAATAAGGGACCATATCTGAAGACTGTACTAGTCATGACCGACACACTATCCACAATTACTGTTTGGACCATAGCCACCATTGCCATGTCTATTGTTTTGAGGGCTAGGTATTGAGGAGCTTGCAGAGTGGAGACTATAGAGCGTTTTGCAGTGAGGGGCTCTCTTTGTGTTGGTAGCTGGACAGAAACCGCTCCAGGCTACAGGACCTGATGTGAGTGAGGGTGGGCCAATCTGACAGGCAACACTTTGAGCCTCTCTGTGAGGGAGGAAGGGGAGGAGGGGGCTTGGCCAGGGGGTTCCGTCAGGCGATCTTCAAGTGGCGAAGCTTTTCAAAGCTTTGTTATCCACTTTGGGATGCCCCTTGTGACCCCTGTGTAGACGTGCTCATAGCTTTGCAAGGAAATGGAGAGGGGCCTCGGGTGGGCTGTATTGTGGAGAGAGGGAAGCAGAGTTCAAACGCACATGAGCGCCATTCCCCAAGGAGCTGTCGAGGGTGAGGGCGAGGTACAAAGGTGAACCAGGGAAGATGTTGTGGACGCATGAGAGGGCTGGAGGAACCAGGAAGATTTGATGTCCACAGACGACCTCCTTGTTTTGCAAGTCTGTAATACACTGTTTCCATTCACCCCTTTGCCTCTTTGTGCTATGTATCCTTGAGGTAAAGAAACCGTTCTTGGAGAAGCAGTACTGCCTTAATGAAACCTTTCTTGGAGTGGTAGTACTGCCTTAATGAAGACCATTCTTGGAGTGGTAGTACTGCCTTAATGAAGACCGTTCCTGGAGTGATAGTACTGCCTTAATGAAGACCGTTCTTGGAGTGGTAGTACTGCCTTAATGAAGACCGTTCTTGGAGTGATAGTACTGCCTTAATGAAGACCGTTCTTGGAGTGGTAGTACTGCCTTAATGAAGACCGTTCTTGGAGTGATAGTACTGCCTTAATGAAGACCGTTCTTGAATCAATAGTACTGCCTAAATGAAGACCGTTCTCTCTCTCTCTCTCTCTCTCTCTCTCTCTTTCTCTGTGTTGAAATACCATTGCATATTATAGAGGGTAATGACATGGCCTATGGATCGCGTCTGCCTGCCTGCCTGCCTGCCTGCCTGCTAATAATGTGATTGATGCAACTCCACTTGAGTGAGTCTCCCAGCCAGGGAGATGCAGGTGCTACACATTGTCCATTATGGGACAATACAAATAACTGTGCACTAATTCACCAAACACAATCCACCGTGTTCAGTCCAGAGATGATGACAAATCAAGTTTCAAGACTTGGACAGTTTGCAACATTAGTGGCAGGTGTGAGGAGTATTACAGCCAAGACTGTTGACTGTAGATATCTAAATATGGTCAGGACCCTGAATCCCTGAATCAGGACCCTGAATCCCTGAATCAGGACCCTGAATCCCTGAATCAGGACCCTGAATCCCTGAATCAGGACCCTGAATCAAAATACAGTTAAATGTGCACAGTGGTTACCCAGGCTATTTACTGCTGCTCTTTAATCCTTTGTTATTCTTATCTCTTACTTTTTTGGGGGGGTATTTTTCTTAAAACTGCATTGTTGGTTAAGGGCTTGTAAATAAGCATTTCACTGTAAGGTTGTATATTGTATTGTGTTGTATTCGGCACATGTGACAAATAAAATGTGATTTGATTTGATAATTTAATATAGAGATGGTGGAAGTGTGGGTCTCCCTCAAAAGAATCTAGAATGAGCTTAAATTTCACTCATGCCTTGATGTGCGTTCTCCATCCACCCTACACAGAGCTACGCCTGCATTTGAGAAAAAAAATACAATTAAGAATGTCTGCCCTCTTTCTCCATCTCTCTTTCTCTCTCTCTCCCTCTCTCTCTCCATCCCAGACACTTTCACTCCTCCTCAAGCGTTAATCCAACCAACCCCCAGCCTCGCCTCCTCTCCCTAAGACCCTTGTGTGATGTGGGACACACGGCTACCATTCATCCTGCTTCATCACAGTCCTTTGTGTTCTTAATCGTTCCTGGGTATTAAGCCAGGCTGCACAGCCCCAATCCCCTTACCCAACACCCTGCCTGGCCCAATGCTTTGTTAGACCTCAGCCTGACCCTTTCTCTCAGTCCCCACCACACTCCAGTCTGGTCCTGCACCCCAACCCCACTGTTGACACTCCTCTCGGCCTGCAGCGCTGCACGGGACCCCTCACTCGTCTCGGATGAGTGACTAATCCGTTGTAGTCTCACGTGCCTGGTGCAGTGTTGTCTCACGTGCCTGGTGCAGTGTTGTCTCACGTGCCTGGTGCAGTCTCAGCAGTGTTGTCTCACGTGCCTGGTGCAGTGTTGTCTCACGTGCCTGGTGCAGACTCAGCAGTGTTGTCTCATGTGCCTGGTGCAGTCTCAGCAGTGTTGTCTCACGTGCCTGGTGCAGTGTTGTCTCACGTGCCTGGTGCAGACTCAGCAGTGTTGTCTCACGTGCCTGGTGCAGTCTCAGCAGTGTTGTCTCACGTGCCTGGTGCAGTGTTGTCTCACGTGCCTGGTGCAGACTCAGCAGTGTTGTCTCATGTGCCTGGTGCAGTGTTGTCTCACGTGCCTGGTGCAGTCTCAGCAGTGTTGTCTCACGTGCCTGGTGCAGTGTTGTCTCACGTGCCTGGTGCAGACTCAGCAGTGTTGTCTCACGTGCCTGGTGCAGTCTCAGCAGTGTTGTCTCACGTGCCTGGTGCAGTGTTGTCTCACGTGCCTGGTGCAGACTCAGCAGTGTTGTCTCATGTGCCTGGTGCAGTCTCAGCAGTGTTGTCTCATGTGCCTGGTGCAGTCTCAGCAGTGTTGTCTCATGTGCCTGGTGCAGTCTCAGTAGTGTTGTCTCACGTGCCTGGTGCAGTCTCAGCAGTGTTGTTTCACGTGCCTGGTGCATTCTCAGTAGTGTTGTCTCACGTGCCTGGTGCAGTGTTGTCTCACGTGCCTGGTGCAGTCTCAGCAGTGTTGTCTCATGTGCCTGGTGCAGTGTTGTCTCACGTGCCTGGTGCAGTCTCAGCAGTGTTGTCTCATGTGCCTGGTGCAGTCTCAGCAGTGTTGTCTCATGTGTCTGGTGCAGTCTCAGCAGTGTTGTCTCACGTGCCTGGTGCAGTGTTGTCTCACGTGCCTGGTGCAGTCTCAGCAGTGTTGTCTCATGTGTCTGGTGCAGTCTCAGCAGTGTTGTCTCACGTGCCTGGTGCAGTGTTGTCTCACGTGCCTGGTGCAGTCTCAGCAGTGTTGTCTCACGTGCCTGGTGCAGTGTTGTCTCACGTGCCTGGTGCAGTCTCAGTAGTGTTGTCTCACGTGCCTGGTGCAGTCTCAGCAGTGTTGTCTCACGTGCCTGGTGCAGTCTCAGTAGTGTTGTCTCACGTGCCTGGTGCAGTCTCAGTAGTGTTGTCTCACGTGCCTGGTGCAGTCTCAGTAGTGTTGTCTCACGTGCCTGGTGCAGTCTCAGCAGTGTTAACGAGATGAACTCAGATGGAGATGGACTCAGATGGAGATGGACTCAGATGGAGATGGACTCCATGATGATTTAAGTTCATCGATGCCTCCCCCCAAATCAACATGTACGTTTCGGTGGGGTTGATAGTTTGTTTTGTTGTCATTAGGTGATGTCATCACAATGTCAATGAAATAGTTCAATGGTTTGTTTTGTTTTTGTGGCTTCCTCTCTCAAAATCCAGAACGTTGTATTACTATCTATCAGCATTCGTATACATGGATGATCATAGATTGGCAATATGACAATATCTTCAGTAGATGTATTTCAAGATTAAAGATACAAATTTGATACCACCACTGTTTTGTAACAGGTGTTTGGATGAATTCAAGCACAGTGAAATAGTGGAGTGCTTTTACCCTCCTCTTGCAGATAATTAATGAGACTGAAGAAATAATATTTATATTGACAATAGAATACCATTTGTTTACATTATTTTCAGACGTAGTTTGGATGCCCAACGGCTGCTTGATTAGTAACATGAGTTATTCAATATGATTATAATGCATGAGTTCACACACACGCACACGCACGCACACACACACACACACACACACACACACACACACACACACACACACACACAAACACACATGCACACACACATGCACACACACACACATGCACACACACACACATGCACACACACACACACATGCACACACACACACACACATGCACACACACACACATTCAGAAACATATTCTCACATTTCTTTGAGTGTCAGATATTTCAACCAACCATTCACAGATGTAGTTTATACATCTCCCTTTACAGCGTTTCTTTCTTTTCTCAAAAGCACTTGTTTTTTTTGGAGTGTTGTTAACATGAATGGGCAACGACAACAGTATAGAAACAGTGAAAAAGCTACTAACAGAATATTTTCCCTCTCTCTTTGTTAAGATTTCTTTCTGTCTCTCTCCAAGTGCTCCTCAACATTCACCCGGGACACACGCAAACAAATGCAAATGACTGTGGAAAACTTTCCATAATGTAACTTGGAGCCGTGTTTGAGAGATGGTCTGAATAGACTCTAGAAGAAACCCTAATTAATCTAAGTGCAGACCCAATGGGCCCACTTGGAACTTTTTCACTCCTTTATCTGAAGAACAAGAAAGAAAAGGGATCAAGACTTCTTTTCTATCCAGAGAGAGAGAGAGAGAAGAGGGCCGGATCCGCCTCCGTCTCATTCAGACCTCAGACATACCCACCGCTAAGCTAGCTCTGTCTACCCCAATACCAACCGCTAAGTTAGCTCTGTCTACCCCATGTACCAACCGCTAAGATAGCTCTGTCTACCCCAGTACCAACCGCTAAGCTAGCTCTGTCTACCCCATGGGTGAGGAGGAAGAAAATCTACACTACCAATCGCTAAGCTAGCTCTGTCTACCCCAGTACCAACCGCTAAGCTAGCTCTATCCACCCCATGTACCAACAACTAAGCTAGCTCTGTCTACCCCAGTACCAACCACTAAGCTAGCTCTGTCCACCCCATGTACCAACAACTAAGCTAGCTCTGTCTACCCCAGTACCAACCGCTAAGCTAGCTCTGTCCACCCCATGTACCAAAAACTAAGCTAGCTCTGTCTACCCCAGTACCAACCGCTAAGCTAGCTCTGTCTACCCCAGTACCAACCGTCAAGCTAGCTCTGTCCACCCCATGTACCAACCGCTAAGATAGCTCTGTCTACCCCATGTACCAACCGCTAAGATAGCTCTGTCCACCCCATGTACCAACCGCTAAGATAGCTCTGTCCACCCCATGTACCAACCGCTAAGATAGCTCTGTCCACCCCATGTACCAACCGCTAAGATAGCTCTGTCTACCCCATGGGTGAGGAGGAAGAAAATCTACACTACCAACAACTAAGCTAGCCCTGTCTACCCCAGTACCAACCGCTAAGCTAGCTCTGTCCACCCCATGTACCAACCGCTAAGATAACTCTGTCTACCCCATGGGTGAGGAGTAGGAAAATCTGTCAATCATTTGTTCTTTTTACATTCCATTTTTTTACTCTTAAAAAGTAAAGATAAGAGAAAGGAGGTGGAAAAAATAAATATATATAGCAATATTGTACGATTATTTTGGGCCTACACATTTTAAGCAGCCGTTGAGAAGCCTGGTTCTAGAGTTGTCAGGTGCTGGGGTGGCGAGGGGAGAACAATGGGTCTGTGAGAAGCAGAAGGCCTGAGATGAATGCTCTGGGTAAATCAGTAATGGACCTAAAGGGCATACGCCTGTGGGGAATTTGCTGGCTTATAAAAGAGCTTTAAGAGGCCTTCATTCATATGGGCCCAAAGAGATTTGAATTGCTCCCTTCACAATCACTTGAAAGGCCGAGCTCAGGGTGTTCCGAAACAAAGTGGAAATCAGGCCGCCCTTCAATGGCTCTAATAAGCTTTTAACTATTTTACATTATGGCGTTAGCCTTCATTTTCTCTTCTTTCAGCAGCATTGTTTGGCCCCACCGTGCAGTAGACCCAACTTAAATGTCTGATTTATACTTTTCTTCATGGTGAATTTAAACTTTTCAAAAAAACTAAAAGAGAGATCCAAATGAATGGAGGATTCAGCTGTATTGTATGAGCTGGAAAACGGGCCTCCTCATTCAACCAGCAACAGGGAGCCAGCGACTGTAGAAAGAGACAACTGTTACAAAAAATAGGAAAAGTTGAATATACTGCAATACTGCTGAAATAGAGACATGATTTTTATACAACATTTCAAACTTGAAAATTGTTATTCTTTGAAATGTATGAAAAATATTATATACTTAAAAAAAAATTTAAAAGTATTTACATTTTCATAGATGACCGCTCTACTTCGCTTAATTTATTATTTGAAGGACAGGATATAGGTAAACACTACATCTGAAGACTAAATACATTTAAATAGCCCACTGATTATGGATGGACAGTCAACGTCCACACAACACGAGATATGTTCAAAAGTTGCATTCTGGACGGGTTGCTATTGGGGTAGCTGTTGCCATGGTACTGTTTATTGCCCTGTAAATTGCCTCTTCTCTTCAAACTACAGAGGTCAGGGGTTCAGCTGCAGCCCCACTGAACGCAGCACCCTAAATATCCCTACGCTGTAGTGATGTCCTAGTTCAGCTGCAGCCCCACTGAACGCAGCACCCTAAATATCCCTACGCTGTAGTGGTGTTCTAGTTCAGCTCAGCCCCACTGAACGCAGCACCCTAAATATCCCTACGCTGTAGTGGTGTCCTAGTTCAGCTCAGCCCCACTGAACGCAGCACCCTAAATATCCCTACGCTGTAGTGGTGTCCTAGTTCAGCTGCAGCCCCACTGAACGCAGCACCCTAAATATCCCTACGCTGTAGTGGTGTCCTAGTTCAGCTCAGCCCCACTGAACGCAGCACCCTAAATATCCCTACGCTGTAGTGGTGTCCTAGTTCAGCTGCAGCCCCACTGAACGCAGCACCCTAAATATCCCTACGCTGTAGTGGTGTCCTAGTTCAGCTCAGCTCTGGAGGGTTGGTAGGAGAGAAATGTAAGGGGGAAGGAGAGGGGTGGGGGCACACACAGCCAGAGTCCTCGCCCTCTGCTTGACACTTGTGAAACGTGGGGTTTCTGTGGGCCGTGTGGACATTTAGAATTTCATGGTAATTGTTGAAGACAAGGAGGGGGGCCTGCCTTCCTCAGTCCTGATTAAGCTCTCATAAAACCCTCACAGCCTGACCTCAGTAATGGCCCCAGCCCAGACAGTAAAACACACAATAGAAATAGATGGATCTTCCTAGGGCTTCAGGAACAGGCACAGGCTATATACCGCCACCTCAGGCCACAGTCAACCTCAAACCACAGTCCACCTCAGGCCACAGTCAACCTCAGGCCACAGTCAACCTCAGGACACAGTCCACCTCAGATCACAGTCCACCTCAGGCCACAGTCCACCTCAGGCCACAGTCCACCTCAGGCCACAGTCCACCTCAGGCCACAGTACACCTCAGGCCACAGTCCACCTCAGGCCACAGTCCACCTCAGGCCACAGGCCACCTCAGACCACAGTCCACCTCAGGCCACAGTCAACCTCAAACCACAGTCAACCTCAGGCCACAGTCAACCTCAAACCACAGTCAACCTCAGGCCACAGTCCACAGTCCACCTCAGGCCACAGTCCACCTCAGGCCACAGTCCACCTCAGGCCACAGTCCACCTCAGACCACAGTCCACCTCAGGCCACAGTCCACCTCAGGCCACAGGCCACCTCAGGTCACAGGCCACCTCAGGTCATAGGGCACCAATGTTTTTCGATTCTCACTTTGACTTGAGAGAAAGCAAATATACGTTTTGCATTTGTAAATAGATTATATAACTGAATTGTATAGGTATTACATATCTAATAAAATAGAGTATATTCACTAGCAAAGAATGAGATTTGTATATGGGGTGGCAGGGTAGCCTAGTGGTTAGAGCGTTGGACTAGTAACCGGAAGGTTGCAAGTTCAAACCCCCAAGCTGACAAGGTACAAATCTGTCGTTTTGCCCCTGAACAGGCAGTTAACCCACTGTTCCTAGGCCGCCATTGAAAATAAGAATTGGTTCTTAACTGACTTGCCTAGTTAAATAAAAATTCACAAGACCCCTTTTCTGGTGTATAATCAATTCTGCAGTGGAATTAATAAATGATTAAACAAATATAGAGATTGAATCAGCATAGTGCAACTATAATGATCTTCTATAATCTGGTGCTTGAGGCGTGGGTACAGGTGCAAGCTCCGACAGTAAAAGATGGGAGGAGAGGGGAAGAGGTTATCTTCTCGTGATTTCAGAAGAAACATCCCATCTGTTTATCCTAAGTACTGGGATGGAGATCTGGTTTCTCTGATGTTTATCTCTCTGGTCTCTGAGGACCTCCTCTACTCTCCCCTCCGAGTGGGGAAGGGAAGGGCAGGGGGTTAGGTTAGACACACCTCTATTTTGGAGGAGAATCTAACTGAATATGGGCAGCTAGCTGGATGGCTAACCTCTTGATTGACACTTTCCTGTGGCTCTGTTCTGCCTCTGTGGACACCTGGTCGCCCCCCATTTGCCTGAAGAAAAAAGTATTGTTTCTGGGAGGTGGAGGCGGGAAGGGTTGGGGTGGGGTAGGGTCGCTCGCTTTGCGGGCGTAGGTGACAGTGCGTATCCATTCAGGTAGGTGTTCCTCCACCGCTCTATCGTTTTACCACTCCTTCTCCACTCTCTCTCTGTATCTCTCCCCCTCTCTCTCTGTCTCTCTCTCTCTCTCTCTCTCTCTCTCTCTCTCTCTGTGTATCTCTCCCCCCCCCTCTCTCTCTCTCTCTCTGTATCTCTCCCCCTCTCTCTCTCGCTCTGTATCTCTCCCCCTCTCTCTCGCTCTCTCTCTCTCTCTCTCTCTCTCTCTCTCTGTCTCTCTGTCTCTCCAGCCACTCCAGACTAATTAGGTAGCACTTATCATGGTCAAGAGTACTTGTAACCTGCTGCCTGGCCTGACACACACACTTACCTTCAATGCTATACACTTACCTATATTGCTACACACTTACCTTCAAGCGTCTCGCTAGTGTGTTCCCTAACAAGTTGAATTCTGTTGAATTCATGTATTAGTTGAATTCATGTATTATTCCCGAGTATAATAAAATGAAAAGAAAAATATCTTCAATTGATTTCAATGACTTTGAAGTATTACTGTACCACATTATATTACAGTGCTACACTACAGTACTACATTACAGTACTTCATTATATTACAGTGCTACCTAATATTACAGTACTCCATTATATTACAGTACTACACTACAGTACTCCATTACAGTACTCCATCATATTATAGAACTACATTAAATTACAGTACTCCATTATATTACAGTACTACATTATATTACAGTACTACATTACAGTACTACATTATATTACAGTACTTCATTACAGTACTACATTATATTACAGTACTACATTATATTATAGTGCTATATTATATTACAGTACTCCATTGTATTACAATACTACATTATATTACAGTAATACATTACATTACTACATTATATTACAGTACTACTTTAGATTACATTACTACATTACAAGACTACATTATATTACAGTACTCCATTACATTACAGTACTACATTACAGTACCCCATTATATTATAGAGCTACATTATATTACAGTACTCCATTGTATTACGATACTACATTATATTACAGTACTACATTACATTACAGTACTCCTTCTGTGACTGAAAAGGAAATGTGATTTTCTCAGCTAAGTATATTTTACACGAAAGAGAAAAGAGTACTGTAAAAAATGCATATAATAAATGCAGGCATGTGTGTGTTCGTCTGTATGCCTATGTGTGTGTGCTGTAGGTGTGTGTTTGGTGGGATGGGCATATGGCTGTATGTGTGTGTTTGGTGGGAGGGGCATATGGCTGTAGGTGTGTGTTCGGTGGGAGGGGCATATGGCTGTAGGTGTATGTTTGGTGGGAGGGGCATATGGCTGTAGGTGTGTTTGGTGGGAGGGCCATATGGCTGTAGGTGTGTGTTCGGTGGGAGGGGCATATGGCTGTAGGTGTGTGTTCGGTGGGAGGGGCATATGGCTGTAGGTGTGTGTTCGGTAGGAGGGGCATATGGCTGTATGTGTGTGTTCGGTGGGAGGGGCATATGGCTGTAGGTGTGTGTTTGGTGGGAGGGGCATATGGCTGTAGGTGTGTGTTCGGTGGGAGGGGCATATGGCTGTAGGTGTGCATTTGGGTCTTTCTATGACAAATGAAGACAAGATATCTTTCTGTACTGAGAGCAGTCAGTTGGAACAGTCAGGGCCTGGGGCTAGCACCCTCTGTGTCATTGTTTCCTCCCTGTTCTAAAGTGAACATTCTCCCTTTAAATGAGGTTAGCCTGTCTCTACCTCAGGTTATGGGTGGCATATGCCTAATCTAACCTGGTGAACATCTGTACTCACAGTGTGTCTTTCACGACAGCTGGGTGTGTTCCATCTCAAATGACCAGGACATCAGTGTAACTACAGGGACAAGGCAGTATGGCATCCCACAAAATGAGTTGCTGTCTTCTTAAAAAAGGAATAAGGTTATTTTATTAGTGTGTGCAGTTTCTGCATTAGAAAGATAACACCCTGATCAATATACAATTTACAGATGTAGGAAATAAAAGCATATTGATGTCAAATAAAATACAATTTTGCGCCGAATACAATACTACCGGGAAATGCTTACTTACAAGCCTTTAACCAACAATGCAGTTCAAGAAATACAGTTTAGAAAATATTTACTAAATAAAATAAAGTAAAAATAAAAAGTAACACAGAATAATTACATAACGAGGCCATATACAGGGAGCCAGGTACCGAGTCAATGTGCGGGGGTAGAGGTTAGTCGCGGTAATTTGCAGATGTAGGTAGGGGTTAATGTAAATAGTCCGGGTGTCCATTTGATTAATTGTTCAGCAGTCCTATAGCTTGGGTGTAGAAACTGTTACGGAGCCTCTTGGACCTAGACTTGGAGCTCCGGTACCGCTTGCCGTGCGGTAGCAGAGTTTTACAGTCCATGACTTGAGTGACTGGAGTCTTTGAAAATTCTTTGGGCCTTCCTCTGACACCGCCTGGAATATACACTACCGTTCAAAGGTTTGGGGTCACTTAGAAATGACCTTGTTTTTGAAAGAAAAGCACATTACTTGTCCATTAAAATAACATCAAATTGATCAGAAATACAGTGTAGACATTGTTAATGTTGTAAATGACTGTTGTAGCTGGAAACAGAAGATTTTTTAAATGGAATGTCTACATTTAAAGGCCCATTATCAGCAACCATCACTCCTGTGTTCCAATGGCTCGTTATGTTATCTCATCCAAGTTTATCATTTTAGAAGGCTTATTGAACATTAGAAAATCATTTTGCAATTATGTTAGCAGAGCTGAAAACTAGGTGAGTATCCAGAGCATCAGCATGTGTAGGTTGATTACAGGCTCAAAATGGACAGAAACAAATAACTTTCTTCTGAAACTCGGCAGTCTATTCTTGTTCTGAGAAATAAAGGCAAGATATTGTCAAGAAATTGAAGATCTCTTACAACGCTGTGTACTACTCCCTTCACAGAACAGAGCAAACTGGCCCTAACCAGAATAGGAATAGGAGTGGGAGGCCCCGGTGCACAACTGAGCAAGAGGACAAGTACATTAGAGTGTCTAGTTTGAGAAACAGATGCCTCACAAGTCCTAAACTGGCAGCTTCATTAAATAGTACCCGCAAAATACCAGTCTCAATGTCAACAGTGAAGAGGCGACTCAGGGATGCTGGCCTTCTAGGGCGGCCCGGGATGATGTTGTTGATGTGAGCCATGACCCGCCTTTCAAAGCACGTCATGGCTATCGACATGAGTGCTATGGGGCGGTAGTCATTTAGGCAGGTTACCTTTGTATTCTTGGGCACAGGGACTATGGTGGTCTGCTTGAAACATGGGTATTACAGACTCGGTCAGGGCGAGGTTGAAAATGAGGTTGAAAATGTTAGTGAAGACACTTGCCAGTTGGTCCACGCATGCTCTGAGTACATGCCCTGTTTATCCGTCTAGCCCTGTGGCCTTGTGAATGTTGACCTGTTTAAAGGTCTTGCTCACATTGGCTAAGGAGAGCGTGATCACACAGTCTTCCGGAACAGCTGGTGCTCTCATGCGTGCTTAAGTGTTGCTTGTCTCGGAGCGAGCATAAAAGGCATTTAACTCATATAGTAGGCTCGCGTCACCGGGCAGCTCACGGCTGGGTTTTCCCTTTGTAGTCCGTAATAGTTTGCAAGCCCTGCCACATCCAAAGAATGTCTGAGCTGGTGTAGTAGGATTCATCCTTAGTCCTGTATTGACTGTCACACCCTGATCTGTTTCACCTGTCTTGTGATTGTCTCCACTCCCCTCCAGGTGTCGCCCATATTACCCATTATCCCCAGTGTATTTATACCTGTGTTCTTTGTTTGTCTGTTGCCAGTTCGTTTCGTTTCGTGAAACCTATCAGCGTTTTTCCCCTTGCTCCTGTCTGTTCTAGTTCCTGTTTTCTAGTTTTTTTTTGCGGTTTTGACCATTCTGCCTGCCCTGACCCTGAGCCTGCCGTTCTCTACCTTGCCACACCACACTGGATTATTGACCCCTGCCTGCTCTGACCCTGAGACCGCCTGCCGTTCTGGACCTTTTGCACCCTATCTGGATTACTGACCTCTGCCTACCCTTGACCTGTCATTTTGCCTGCCTCTGTATTAGTAATGAACTTTAGTTACTTCGACACTGTCTGCATCTGGGTCTTACCTGAAATGTGATGTTGACGCTTTGCCTGTTTGATGGTTTGTCTGAGGGCATTGCAGGATTTCTTATAAGCTTTCCGGATTAGTGTCCGGCTCCTTGAAAGCGGCAGCTCTAGCCTTTAGCTTGGTGCGGATGTTGCCTGTAATCCATGGTTTCTGGTTGGGATATGTACGTATGGTCACTGTGGGGATGACGTCCTCAATGCACTTATTAATGAAGCCGGTGACTGAGGTGGTGTTCTCTTCAATGCCATTAGATGAATCACGGAACATATTCCAGTCTGTGCTAGCAAAACAATCCTGTAGCTTAGCATCCGCGTCAACGGACCAGTATGCTCAGTGATACTGTGTGCTCATTTGAGAAAACGTCCTTATGAAGAATTCATGTTGTAACCTATGTTATGACATTATAACCTCCTTATGAAGAGTTCATGTTATAACCTATGTTATGACATTATAACGTCCTTATGAAGAGTTCATGTTATAACCTATGTTCTGACATTATAACGTCCTTATGAAGAGTTCATGTTATGACCTATGCTCTGACATTATAACATCCTTATGAAGAGTTCATGTTATAACCTATATTCTGACATTATAACGTCCTTATGAAGAGTTCATGTTATAACCTATGCTCTGACATTATAACCTCCTTATGAAGAGTTCATGTTATAACCTATGTTATGACATTATAACGTCCTTATGAAGAGTTCATGTTATAAACTATGTTCTGACATTATAACGTCCTTATGAAGAGTTCATGTTATAACCTATGTTATGACATTATAACGTCCTTATGAAGAGTTCATGTTATGACCTATGCTCTGACATTATAACATCCTTATGAAGAGTTCATGTTATAACCTGTGTTATGACATTATAACGTCCTTATGAAGAGTTCATGTTATAACCTATGTTCTGACATTATAACGTCCTTATGAAGAGTTCATGTTATAACCTATGTTATGACATTATAACTCGGTGTAACAGTGCCCTCCATTGCTTGACTCCCTGCTAGTCTTTATATTAATCTCAACTTGTATAAAACCGTCATTGACCCATATCCCCTGCCGTAAACAGTGAGAGGTCTGTCTGAGAACAGCTAGTCAGAGTGCTTGGAGGAACACAGTCAGCATAGTAGCTCAGAGCAGAGCCTGTTACATAATGCTTATGTGATAGAAAGGAAGTCAGCTTACTTTTTTCCCCCAGGGGCCAAAAGGAAATAGCTTTGGGCTTCTGTTGACAAATTCCTCTCTCTCCCACACACTGTGTGGTTGATAAACTGAAACAGGGGAATCCAAAAAAGATGTCACCCCTATGTAAAACTGGCAGTAAGAGAGAGTTGCACTGTAGTGCCTTTGGTTTCATCAGACAAAGAACATAAAAGTGGGTTTTAAATTGAGAACAATGTTCAGGAATTGACAATGAGATCAATACTATTCTGTTGAAGCACAGCACTTCTTAATCAGACTAATGTCTTGATAGGAGCAGCTCTTCTGACTGTAGTCTTTATTAGAGTACTTCTTAACTCCATAATAAATCTGGAATAGTTTCATGTGCGAGTAGGACTATTGTTATTTTTCATTTGATTGGGACATACTGTATGTTTTAGTTCTCATCTTAACGACTCCAGAATTATTTATTTATACGGTCAACCTGTTGGCTAAGTATCGCATGCTGTCAAGACAACTAGGTGCTAAGAAGCAGTTTGTGATACTTAGACCTGGTGACCACACCAATTAGACAGAAAATAAGCCTCTATTTTACCAACAAGTCATTAACCCTCCTAATCATCCAGCCAAGCTGCCAGCTAACCTCAGGTCTTCAGGAACCATCCTGGTGATGACAGACTGAGAAGGTGTGAGGGCTTAGAGTCTGTCTGATAGGTCCTGATGGGTCCTTAAGGGAAGGCTTGCAACCTGAGGATCATTCCCCTCCGTGACCTTGAGGTGGTATAGGTTGAGACAGACAGGGGTATATGCAGGAGTAGTGGGGGGCAGGTGGAGGGTGTTGCTGTTAGCTAGCTTTAGCTAATCCCTGTGTTTGGGATGAGACGACTGATAGACTTAACCTCACATGATCTTCAAAGAGAGGTGACAACCCACAACAATCAACCAATCAGAGAAGGAGGATTGGGCAAATTATCAATCAGAGGAGGAGGGTTGGACATATTATCAATCAGAGGAGGAGGGTTGGACATATTATCAGTCAGAGGAGGAGGGTTGGACAAATGAGGTGTATCTGGAGCTCAATTCAACCTTATTAGTGTGGATTTATGTATTTAATCATGTCTTTTCCACTGTTTCTGTGCTCCCTGAATATATACCAAAAACATTTGCTGCACTGAATTGGAGTCCTGAGTCCACAATAATCACTTTTTGATTCCTCATAAATTGTATTTAACATATCTTCAATTTTGCATAATTGTGAATGTAAACGTCATGCTATCCCCCCCCCCCCCCCCCCACACACACACACACACACCTGGATGTTATTGTTTATTCAGTCTGCACAGCAACATTATGACTCACTAGGTGTCCAGTTGCCGTTCATTCATCTCTCCCTGTCTGCCCCACGTGAGCCCAATTCTCCACTCCTCCCTGGGGTGACAGTCCTTAATGCCCTGAGCCAGAGGCCCTTTCCTGGGCGAACATGAGCCTTGAGGGTTGGCAACCTGCTGCTACTACCATCTTGACACAATCAATGTTTAATGGCCGCTGTTAAATTATGTACAGAATGGAGGTACCTCTAAGAAGACCTAAAGCCATCCAGAAATGTCTGTCCCACTGTTGTCTCCAAACATGAATAAAGAGATAGAGGGGGATGAGGGAGGGAGGGAGGGAGGGAGGGAGGGAGGGAGGGAGGGAGGGAGGGAGGGAGGGAGATGATTCAGACATATGCCTGTCTCTTCTTCTTCTTCTACCACCTTATGGAACAACATATTCAGATGTCCTTCTCTTCTTCTTCTACCACATTATGGAACAACATATTCAGATGTCCTTCTCTTCTTCTTCTACCACATTATGGAACAACATATTCAGATGTCCTTCTCTTCTTCTTCTACCACATTATGGAACAACATATTCAGATGTCCTTCTCTTCTTCTACCACATTATGGAACAACATATTCAGATGTCCTTCTCTTCTTCTTCTACCACATTATGGAACAACATATTCAGATGTCCTTCTCTTCTTCTTCTACCACATTATGGAACAACATATTCAGATGTCCTTCTCTTCTTCTTCTACCACATTATGGAACAACATATTCAGATGTCCTTCTCTTCTTCTTCTACCACATTATGGAACAACATATTCAGATGTCCTTCTCTTCTTCTTCTACCACATTATGGAACAACATATTCAGATGTCCTTCTCTTCTTCTTCTACCACATTATGGAACAACATATTCAGATGTCCTTCTCTTCTTCTTCTACCACATTATGGAACAACATATTCAGATGTCCTTCTCTTCTTCTTCTACCACATTATGGAACAACATATTCAGATGTCCTTCTCTTCTTCTTCTACCACATTATGGAACAACATATTCACATGTCCTTCTCTTCTTCTTCTACCACATTATGGAACAACATATTCAGATGTCCTTCACTTCTTCTTCTACCACATTATGGAACAACATATTCAGATGTCCTTCTCTTCTTCTTCTACCACATTATGGAACAACATATTCAGATGTCCTTCTCTTCTTCTTCTACCACATTATGGAACAACATATTCAGATGTCCTTCTCTTCTTCTTCTACCACATTATGGAACAACATATTCAGATGTCCTTCACTTCTTCTTCTACCACATTATGGAACAACATATTCAGATGTCCTTCTCTTCTTCTTCTACCACATTATGGAACAACATATTCAGATGTCCTTCTCTTCTTCTTCTACCACATTATGGAACAACATATTCAGATGTCCTTCTCTTCTTCTACCACATTATGGAACAACATATTCAGATGTCCTTCTCTTCTTCTTCTACCACATTATGGAACAACATATTCAGATGTCCTTCTCTTCTTCTTCTACCACATTATGGAACAACATATTCAGATGTCCTTCTCTTCTTCTTCTACCACATTATGGAACAACATATTCAGATGCCCTTCTCTTCTTCTTCTACCACATTATGGAACAACATATTCAGATGTCCTTCTCTTCTTCTACCACATTATGGAACAACATATTCAGATGTCCTTCTCTTCTTCTTCTACCACATTATGGAACAACATATTCAGATGTCCTTCTCTTCTTCTTCTACCACATTATGGAACAACATATTCAGATGTCCTTCTCTTCTTCTTCTACCACATTATGGAACAACATATTCAGATGTCCTTCTCTTCTTCTTCTACCACATTATGGAACAACATATTCAGATGTCCTTCTCTTCTTCTTCTTCTTCCACATTATGGAACAACATATTCAGATGCCCTTCTCTTCTTCTTCTACCACATTATGGAACAACATATTCAGATGTCCTTCTCTTCTTCTTCTACCACATTATGGAACAACATATTCAGATGCCCTTCTCTTCTTCTTCTACCACATTATGGAACAACATATTCAGATGTCCTTCTCTCCTTCTTCTACCACATTATGGAACAACATATTCAGATGTCCTTCTCTTCTTCTTCTTCTACCACATTATGGAACAACATATTCAGATGTCCTTCTCTTCTTCTTCTTCTTCCACATTATGGAACAACATATTCAGATGTCCTTCTCTTCTTCTTCTACCACATTATGGAACAACATATTCAGATGTCCTTCTCTTCTTCTACCACATTATGGAACAACATATTCAGATGTCCTTCTCTTCTTCTTCTACCACATTATGGAACAACATATTCAGATGTCCTTCTCTTCTTCTTCTACCACATTATGGAACAACATATTCAGATGTCCTTCTCTTCTTCTTCTACCACATTATGGAACAACATATTCAGATGTCCTTCTCTTCTTCTTCTACCACATTATGGAACAACATATTCAGATGCCCTTCTCTTCTTCTTCTACCACATTATGGAACAACATATTCAGATGTCCTTCTCTTCTTCTTCTACCACATTATGGAACAACATATTCAGATGCCCTTCTCTTCTTCTTCTACCACATTATGGAACAACATATTCAGATGTCCTTCTCTTCTTCTTCTACCACATTATGGAACAACATATTCAGATGTCCTTCTCTTCTTCTTCTACCACATTATGGAACAACATATTCAGATGCCCTGCTCTTCTTCTTCTACCACATTATGGAACAACATATTCAGATGTCCTTCACTTCTTCTACCACATTATGGAACAACATATTCAGATGTCCTTCACTTCTTCTTCTACCACATTATGGAACAACATATTCAGATGTCCTTCTCTTCTTCTTCTACCACATTATGGAACAACATATTCAGATGTCCTTCTCTTCTTCTTCTACCACATTATGGAACAACATATTCAGATGTCCTTCTCTTCTTCTTCTACCACATTATGGAACAACATATTCAGATGCCCTTCTCTTCTTCTTCTACCACATTATGGAACAACATATTCAGATGTCCTTCTCTTCTTCTACCACATTATGGAACAACATATTCAGATGTCCTTCTCTTCTTCTACCACATTATGGAACAACATATTCAGATGTCCTTCTCTTCTTCTTCTACCACATTATGGAACAACATATTCAGATGTCCTTCTCTTCTTCTTCTACCACATTATGGAACAACATATTCAGATGCCCTTCTCTTCTTCTTCTACCACATTATGGAACAACATATTCAGATGTCCTTCTCTTCTTCTTCTACCACATTATGGAACAACATATTCAGATGCCCTGCTCTTCTTCTTCTACCACATTATGGAGCAACATATTCAGATGTCCTTCACTTCTTCTACCACATTATGGAACAACATATTCAGATGTCCTTCTCTTCTTCTTCTACCACATTATGGAACAACATATTCAGATGTCCTTCTCTTCTTCTTCTACCACATTATGGAACAACATATTCAGATGTCCTTCTCTTCTTCTTCTACCACATTATGGAACAACATATTCAGATGTCCTTCTCTTCTTCTTCTACCACATTATGGAACAACATATTCAGATGTCCTTCTCTTCTTCTACCACATTATGGAACAACATATTCAGATGTCCTTCTCTTCTTCTTCTACCACATTATGGAACAACATATTCAGATGTCCTTCTCTTCTTCTTCTACCACATTATGGAACAACATATTCAGATGTCCTTCTCTTCTTCTTCTACCACATTATGGAACAACATATTCAGATGTCCTTCTCTTCTTCTTCTTCTACCACATTATGGAACAACATATTCAGATGTCCTTCTCTTCTTCTTCTACCACATTATGGAACAACATATTCAGATGTCCTTCTCTTCTTCTACCACATTATGGAACAACATATTCAGATGTCCTTCTCTTCTTCTTCTACCACATTATGGAACAACATATTCAGATGTCCTTCTCTTCTTCTTCTACCACATTATGGAACAACATATTCAGATGTCCTTCTCTTCTTCTTCTTCTACCACATTATGGAACAACATATTCAGATGTCCTTCTCTTCTTCTACCACATTATGGAACAACATATTCAGATGTCCTTCTCTTCTTCTTCTACCACATTATGGAACAACATATTCAGATGCCCTTCTCTTCTTCTTCTACCACATTATGGAACAACATATTCAGATGTCCTTCTCTTCTTCTACCACATTATGGAACAACATATTCAGATGTCCTTCTCTTCTTCTTCTACCACCTTATGGAACAACATATTCAGATGTCCTTCTCTTCTTCTTCTACCACATTATGGAACAACATATTCAGATGTCCTTCTCTTCTTCTTCTACCACATTATGGAACAACATATTCAGATGTCCTTCTCTTCTTCTTCTACCACATTATGGAACAACATATTCAGATGCCCTTCTCTTCTTCTACCACATAATGGAACAACATATTCAGATGTCCTTCTCTTCTTCTTCTACCACATTATGGAACAACATATTCAGATGTCCTTCTCTTCTTCTTCTACCACATTATGGAACAACATATTCAGATGTCCTTCTCTTCTTCTTCTACCACATTATGGAACAACATATTCAGATGTCCTTCTCTTCTTCTTCTACCACATTATGGAACAACATATTCAGATGTCCTTCTCTTCTTCTTCTACCACATTATGGAACAACATATTCAGATGCCCTTCTCTTCTTCTTCTACCACATTATGGAACAACATATTCAGATGTCCTTCTCTTCTTCTTCTACCACATTATGGAACAACATATTCAGATGTCCTTCTCTTCTTCTTCTACCACATTATGGAACAACATATTCAGATGTCCTTCTCTTCTTCTTCTACCACATTATGGAACAACATATTCAGATGTCCTTCTCTTCTTCTTCTACCACATTATGGAACAACATATTCAGATGTCCTTCTCTTCTTCTTCTACCACATTATGGAACAACATATTCAGATGTCCTTCTCTTCTTCTTCTACCACATTATGGAACAACATATTCAGATGTCCTTCTCTTCTTCTACCACATTATGGAACAACATATTCAGATGTCCTTCTCTTCTTCTTCTACCACATTATGGAACAACATATTCAGATGTCCTTCTCTTCTTCTTCTACCACATTATGGAACAACATATTCAGATGTCCTTCTCTTCTTCTACCACATTATGGAACAACATATTCAGATGTCCTTCTCTTCTTCTTCTACCACATTATGGAACAACATATTCAGATGTCCTTCTCTTCTTCTACCACATTATGGAACAACATATTCAGATGTCCTTCTCTTCTTCTTCTACCACATTATGGAACAACATATTCAGATGCCCTTCTCTTCTTCTACCACATTATGGAACAACATATTCAGATGCCCTTCTCTTCTTCTACCACATTATGGAACAACATATTCAGATGTCCTTCTCTTCTTCTTCTACCACATTATGGAACAACATATTCAGATGTCCTTCTCTTCTTCTACCACATTATGGAACAACATATTCAGATGTCCTTCTCTTCTTCTTCTACCACATTATGGAACAACATATTCAGATGTCCTTCTCTTCTTCTACCACATTATGGAACAACATATTCAGATGTCCTTCTCTTCTTCTTCTTCTACCACATTATGGAACAACATATTCAGATGTCCTTCTCTTCTTCTTCTACCACATTATGGAACAACATATTCAGATGTCCTTCTCTTCTTCTACCACATTATGGAACAACATATTCAGATGTCCTTCTCTTCTTCTTCTACCACATTATGGAACAACATATTCAGATGTCCTTCTCTTCTTCTTCTACCACATTATGGAACAACATATTCAGATGTCCTTCTCTTCTTCTTCTACCACATTATGGAACAACATATTCAGATGTCCTTCTCTTCTTCTTCTACCACATTATGGAACAACATATTCAGATGTCCTTCTCTTCTTCTTCTACCACATTATGGAACAACATATTCAGATGTCCTTCTCTTCTTCTTCTACCACATTATGGAACAACATATTCAGATGTCCTTCTCTTCTTCTTCTACCACATTATGGAACAACATATTCAGATGTCCTTCTCTTCTTCTTCTACCACATTATGGAACAACATATTCAGATGTCCTTCTCTTCTTCTACCACATTATGGAACAACATATTCAGATGTCCTTCTCTTCTTCTTCTACCACATTATGGAACAACATATTCAGATGTCCTTCTCTTCTTCTTCTACCACATTATGGAACAACATATTCAGATGTCCTTCTCTTCTTCTTCTACCACATTATGGAACAACATATTCAGATGTCCTTCTCTTCTTCTTCTACCACATTATGGAACAACATATTCAGATGTCCTTCTCTTCTTCTTCTACCACATTATGGAACAACATATTCAGATGTCCTTCTCTTCTTCTTCTACCACATTATGGAACAACATATTCAGATGTCCTTCTCTTCTTCTTCTACCACATTATGGAACAACATATTCAGATGTCCTTCTCTTCTTCTTCTACCACATTATGGAACAACATATTCAGATGTCCTTCTCTTCTTCTTCTACCACATTATGGAACAACATATTCAGATGTCCTTCTCTTCTTCTACCACATTATGGAACAACATATTCAGATGTCCTTCTCTTCTTCTTCTACCACATTATGGAACAACATATTCAGATGTCCTTCTCTTCTTCTTCTACCACATTATGGAACAACATATTCAGATGTCCTTCACTTCTTCTTCTACCACATTATGGAACAACATATTCAGATGTCCTTCTCTTCTTCTACCACATTATGGAACAACATATTCAGATGTCCTTCTCTTCTTCTTCTACCACATTATGGAACAACATATTCAGATGTCCTTCTCTTCTTCTTCTACCACATTATGGAACAACATATTCAGATGCCCTTCTCTTCTTCTTCTACCACATTATGGAACAACATATTCAGATGTCCTTCTCTTCTTCTTCTACCACATTATGGAACAACATATTCAGATGTCCTTCTCTTCTTCTTCTACCACATTATGGAACAACATATTCAGATGTCCTTCTCTTCTTCTTCTACCACATTATGGAACAACATATTCAGATGTCCTTCTCTTCTTCTTCTACCACATTATGGAACAACATATTCAGATGCCCTTCTCTTCTTCTTCTACCACATTATGGAACAACATATTCAGATGTCCTTCTCTTCTTCTACCACATTATGGAACAACATATTCAGATGTCCTTCTCTTCTTCTTCTACCACATTATGGAACAACATATTCAGATGTCCTTCTCTTCTTCTTCTACCACATTATGGAACAACATATTCAGATGTCCTTCTCTTCTTCTTCTACCACATTATGGAACAACATATTCAGATGTCCTTCTCTTCTTCTTCTACCACATTATGGAACAACATATTCAGATGTCCTTCTCTTCTTCTTCTTCTACCACATTATGGAACAACATATTCAGATGTCCTTCTCTTCTTCTTCTTCTTCCACATTATGGAACAACATATTCAGATGTCCTTCTCTTCTTCTTCTACCACATTATGGAACAACATATTCAGATGTCCTTCTCTTCTTCTACCACATTATGGAACAACATATTCAGATGTCCTTCTCTTCTTCTTCTACCACATTATGGAACAACATATTCAGATGTCCTTCTCTTCTTCTTCTACCACATTATGGAACAACATATTCAGATGTCCTTCTCTTCTTCTTCTACCACATTATGGAACAACATATTCAGATGTCCTTCTCTTCTTCTACCACATTATGGAACAACATATTCAGATGTCCTTCTCTTCTTCTTCTACCACATTATGGAACAACATATTCAGATGTCCTTCTCTTCTTCTTCTACCACATTATGGAACAACATATTCAGATGCCCTTCTCTTCTTCTTCTACCACATTATGGAACAACATATTCAGATGTCCTTCTCTTCTTCTTCTACCAGATTATGGAACAACATATTCAGATGCCCTTCTCTTCTTCTTCTACCACATTATGGAACAACATATTCAGATGTCCTTCTCTTCTTCTTCTACCACATTATGGAACAACATATTCAGATGTCCTTCTCTTCTTCTTCTACCACATTATGGAACAACATATTCAGATGTCCTTCTCTTCTTCTTCTACCACATTATGGAACAACATATTCAGATGTCCTTCTCTTCTTCTTCTACCACATTATGGAACAACATATTCAGATGTCCTTCTCTTCTTCTTCTACCACATTATGGAACAACATATTCAGATGTCCTTCTCTTCTTCTTCTACCACATTATGGAACAACATATTCAGATGCCCTTCTCTTCTTCTTCTACCACATTATGGAACAACATATTCAGATGTCCTTCTCTTCTTCTTCTACCACATTATGGAACAACATATTCAGATGTCCTTCTCTTCTTCTTCTACCACATTATGGAACAACATATTCAGATGTCCTTCTCTTCTTCTTCTACCACATTATGGAACAACATATTCAGATGTCCTTCTCTTCTTCTTCTACCACATTATGGAACAACATATTCAGATGTCCTTCTCTTCTTCTTCTACCACATTATGGAACAACATATTCAGATGTCCTTCTCTTCTTCTTCTACCACATTATGGAACAACATATTCAGATGTCCTTCTCTTCTTCTTCTACCACATTATGGAACAACATATTCAGATGTCCTTCTCTTCTTCTTCTACCACATTATGGAACAACATATTCAGATGTCCTTCTCTTCTTCTTCTACCACATTATGGAACAACATATTCAGATGTCCTTCTCTTCTTCTTCTACCACATTATGGAACAACATATTCAGATGTCCTTCTCTTCTTCTTCTACCACATTATGGAACAACATATTCAGATGTCCTTCTCTTCTTCTTCTACCACATTATGGAACAACATATTCAGATGTCCTTCACTTCTTCTTCTACCACATTATGGAACAACATATTCAGATGTCCTTCTCTTCTTCTACCACATTATGGAACAACATATTCAGATGTCCTTCTCTTCTTCTTCTACCACATTATGGAACAACATATTCAGATGTCCTTCTCTTCTTCTTCTACCACATTATGGAACAACATATTCAGATGTCCTTCTCTTCTTCTTCTACCACATTATGGAACAACATATTCAGATGTCCTTCTCTTCTTCTTCTACCACATTATGGAACAACATATTCAGATGTCCTTCTCTTCTTCTTCTACCACATTATGGAACAACATATTCAGATGTCCTTCTCTTCTTCTTCTACCACATTATGGAACAACATATTCAGATGCCCTTCTCTTCTTCTTCTACCACATTATGGAACAACATATTCAGATGTCCTTCTCTTCTTCTTCTACCAGATTATGGAACAACATATTCAGATGCCCTTCTCTTCTTCTTCTACCACATTATGGAACAACATATTCAGATGTCCTTCTCTTCTTCTTCTACCACATTATGGAACAACATATTCAGATGTCCTTCTCTTCTTCTTCTACCACATTATGGAACAACATATTCAGATGCCCTTCTCTTCTTCTACCACATTATGGAACAACATATTCAGATGTCCTTCTCTTCTTCTTCTACCACATTATGGAACAACATATTCAGATGTCCTTCTCTTCTTCTTCTACCACATTATGGAACAACATATTCAGATGTCCTTCTCTTCTTCTTCTACCACATTATGGAACAACATATTCAGATGTCCTTCTCTTCTTCTACCACATTATGGAACAACATATTCAGATGTCCTTCTCTTCTTCTTCTACCACATTATGGAACAACATATTCAGATGTCCTTCTCTTCTTCTTCTACCACATTATGGAACAACATATTCAGATGTCCTTCTCTTCTTCTTCTACCACATTATGGAACAACATATTCAGATGTCCTTCTCTTCTTCTTCTACCACATTATGGAACAACATATTCAGATGTCCTTCTCTTCTTCTTCTACCACATTATGGAACAACATATTCAGATGTCCTTCTCTTCTTCTACCACATTATGGAACAACATATTCAGATGTCCTTCTCTTCTTCTTCTACCACATTATGGAACAACATATTCAGATGTCCTTCTCTTCTTCTTCTACCACATTATGGAACAACATATTCAGATGTCCTTCTCTTCTTCTTCTACCACATTATGGAACAACATATTCAGATGCCCTTCTCTTCTTCTTCTACCACATTATGGAACAACATATTCAGATGTCCTTCTCTTCTTCTTCTACCACATTATGGAACAACATATTCAGATGTCCTTCTCTTCTTCTTCTACCACATTATGGAACAACATATTCAGATGTCCTTCTCTTCTTCTTCTTCCACATTATGGAACAACATATTCAGATGTCCTTCTCTTCTTCTTCTACCACATTATGGAACAACATATTCAGATGTCCTTCTCTTCTTCTTCTACCACATTATGGAACAACATATTCAGATGTCCTTCACTTCTTCTACCACATTATGGAACAACATATTCAGATGTCCTTCTCTTCTTCTTCTACCACATTATGGAACAACATATTCAGATGTCCTTCTCTCCTTCTACCACATTATGGAACAACATATTCAGATGTCCTTCTCTTCTTCTTCTACCACATTATGGAACAACATATTCAGATGTCCTTCTCTTCTTCTTCTACCACATTATGGAACAACATATTCAGATGTCCTTCTCTTCTTCTTCTACCACATTATGGAACAATATATTCAGATGCCCTTCTCTTCTTCTTCTACCACATTATGGAACAACATATTCAGATGTCCTTCTCTTCTTCTTCTACCACATTATGGAACAACATATTCAGATGTCCTTCTCTTCTTCTTCTACCACATTATGGAACAACATATTCAGATGTCCTTCTCTTCTTCTTCTACCACATTATGGAACAACATATTCAGATGTCCTTCTCTTCTTCTTCTACCACATTATGGAACAACATATTCAGATGCCCTTCTCTTCTTCTTCTACCACATTATGGAACAACATATTCAGATGTCCTTCTCTTCTTCTTCTACCACATTATGGAACAACATATTCAGATGTCCTTCTCTTCTTCTTCTACCACATTATGGAACAACATATTCAGATGTCCTTCTCTTCTTCTTCTACCACATTATGGAACAACATATTCAGATGTCCTTCTCTTCTTCTTCTACCACATTATGGAACAACATATTCAGATGTCCTTCTCTTCTTCTTCTACCACATTATGGAACAACATATTCAGATGTCCTTCTCTTCTTCTACCACATTATGGAACAACATATTCAGATGTCCTTCTCTTCTTCTTCTACCACATTATGGAACAACATATTCAGATGTCCTTCTCTTCTTCTTCTACCACATTATGGAACAACATATTCAGATGTCCTTCTCTTCTTCTACCACATTATGGAACAACATATTCAGATGCCCTTCTCTTCTTCTTCTACCACATTATGGAACAACATATTCAGATGTCCTTCTCTTCTTCTTCTACCACATTATGGAACAACATATTCAGATGTCCTTCTCTTCTTCTTCTACCACATTATGGAACAACATATTCAGATGTCCTTCTCTTCTTCTTCTACCACATTATGGAACAACATATTCAGATGTCCTTCTCTTCTTCTTCTACCACATTATGGAACAACATATTCAGATGTCCTTCTCTTCTTCTTCTACCACATTATGGAACAACATATTCAGATGTCCTTCTCTTCTTCTTCTACCACATTATGGAACAACATATTCAGATGTCCTTCTCTTCTTCTTCTACCACATTATGGAACAACATATTCAGATGTCCTTCTCTTCTTCTACCACATTATGGAACAACATATTCAGATGTCCTTCTCTTCTTCTTCTACCACATTATGGAACAACATATTCAGATGTCCTTCTCTTCTTCTTCTACCACATTATGGAACAACATATTCAGATGTCCTTCTCTTCTTCTACCACATTATGGAACAACATATTCAGATGTCCTTCTCTTCTTCTTCTTCCACATTATGGAACAACATATTCAGATGTCCTTCTGTCCTTCTTCTACCACATTATGGAACAACATATTCAGATGTCCTTCTCTTCTTCTTCTTCTACCACATTATGGAACAACATATTCAGATGTCCTTCTCTTCTTCTTCTACCACATTATGGAACAACATATTCAGATGTCCTTCTCTTCTTCTTCTACCACATTATGGAACAACATATTCAGATGTCCTTCTCTTCTTCTTCTACCACATTATGGAACAACATATTCAGATGTCCTTCTCTTCTTCTTCTACCACCTTATGGAACAACATATTCAGATGTCCTTCTCTTCTTCTTCTACCACATTATGGAACAACATATTCAGATGTCCTTCTCTTCTTCTTCTACCACATTATGGAACAACATATTCAGATGTCCTTCTCTTCTTCTACCACATTATGGAACAACATATTCAGATGTCCTTCTCTTCTTCTTCTACCACATTATGGAACAACATATTCAGATGTCCTTCTCTTCTTCTTCTACCACATTATGGAACAACATATTCAGATGTCCTTCTCTTCTTCTTCTACCACATTATGGAACAACATATTCAGATGTCCTTCTCTTCTTCTTCTACCACATTATGGAACAACATATTCAGATGTCCTTCTCTTCTTCTTCTACCACATTATGGAACAACATATTCAGATGTCCTTCTCTTCTTCTTCTACCACATTATGGAACAACATATTCAGATGTCCTTCTCTTCTTCTTCTACCACATTATGGAACAACATATTCAGATGTCCTTCTCTTCTTCTTCTACCACATTATGGAACAACATATTCAGATGTCCTTCTCTTCTTCTTCTACCACATTATGGAACAACATATTCAGATGTCCTTCTCTTCTTCTTCTACCACATTATGGAACAACATATTCAGATGTCCTTCTCTTCTTCTTCTACCACATTATGGAACAACATATTCAGATGTCCTTCTCTTCTTCTTCTACCACATTATGGAACAACATATTCAGATGCCCTTCTCTTCTTCTACCACATAATGGAACAACATATTCAGATGTCCTTCTCTTCTTCTTCTACCACATTATGGAACAACATATTCAGATGCCCTTCTCTTCTTCTTCTACCACATTATGGAACAACATATTCAGATGTCCTTCTCTTCTTCTTCTACCACATTATGGAACAACATATTCAGATGTCCTTCTCTTCTTCTTCTACCACATTATGGAACAACATATTCAGATGTCCTTCTCTTCTTCTTCTACCACATTATGGAACAACATATTCAGATGTCCTTCTCTTCTTCTTCTACCACATTATGGAACAACATATTCAGATGTCCTTCTCTTCTTCTTCTACCACATTATGGAACAACATATTCAGATGTCCTTCTCTTCTTCTTCTACCACATTATGGAACAACATATTCAGATGTCCTTCTCTCCTTCTTCTACCACATTATGGAACAACATATTCAGTTAAAAACTAATATTGTGTAAGGGGTATTAGTAACACAGATGCTGGTTTTTGGTTTTTTGGACTGCGTAGGGCTGACTGGTGATAATTAGCTTGCAGGTGCAGGAGCTCTGCGTCGGTTAATCCTGGTGGTCCTATTGCTTATGGCCTCCTGCATATGAACAAAGACTTATATTCACATAGCGTGTACACAATAACGTGCCACCACTGACGCGACCCATGAACCCGTTACTTTAACACAACCCAGAAACAGATGGCATTGCATTATAGTATCCGACTAACTACACACGAATCCCCAGAAAATAACTTAGCCACTTGATGTTTATTTAAACTTGTATAAAACGTCTGTTGAATTAAATTCAAGTTAGTGGGGGGAATGTGACGCCTAATAGTGTCTTGGTGAAAGACGTACATCCGACAATAATTCCACCAGGAGAGCTGAATAGTCAGATGATTTTATTTGGTCCTTGGAAGGCTGACATCCTCTCGATTTTTTATTTTAATTTTTCTTCATGTAAATTGGCAGGTGCTTGTCCCCGTAGGGCTGGCAGCATTCCTATGATGCTCGTCTATCCCGTCTATCCCCGACACGTGCAGGACCTCACGCCGCCGAACCTCCAACTGGAGAATTTCACCTGAATTTCACCTGAACAATTATCCCGGGCGCGATGGATGATTACAACAACAACAACAAAACCTCTAAGGAAAACCTCTTTAAATGCATATCTGGTTTGGGAGAAGGACATTCTATAGAAGGTTTCCAATGAAAATGTCCTAAACTGGTACTACACATGCAAAGACATCAATACATTTTCCAAACGGGATGCGATGCAATTTATCAGTGTAAAGTGTAACAATTTGAATATTTCTTTTTAATCTGCCTTCTACAGTTTATATATATATATATATATATACTCAACTTATATATATATATATCAGATTTTATTTGGCCACATTAACAATCTTAGAATTTGATATTTTGCCTGTTGAAAGTCCCAGAAGATGATACATTCAACAGTGCTGATGGTGGTAATGGGTGATGAGCTGCTCTCTCTTAAACCGTTATCTTATTAATCACACCTCTTTGTTTCATTTACCAGGCCACGCGAGGAAACTAACTGCTCTTGTAATTCAATTCATAATTATGACAATGATTGTTGTGCTAATGGGGTTTGCGATGCGCTTTATCAGTGCGATAATCAGCACGCATTGAGTGTTCGACTCTAAAGCAACTAAGAAACATTTGAAGAGTCCAAACACTGAGAAATATGTTTTTTAAAGTTATATTTTTATTTGTAGAAAAATGGTTCACACACTTTTCATGTAAATAGAATAGAAATCTATGTATATACAAAATACATTATGACAGGCGAAACTTGAATAAATACAAATTTTAAAAACGTAGCCCCTTCGTGGGATTGAGTCTTTCTATTGAACAGGATTGCAGTTTTCAGGGGGTCAATCTCCATAATGTATGAAGCCAGGTCCTTGTCTTCTGACGGCCTTTCACTCTATTGTCAGAGCGGTGAAACTGAATTTCCACGCTCGTTTTTCTGCATTATCGCTCTACTAATTGTAAAATTGACTTTTCACCTCAGTCTACAAAAGCAAATCTGTCTTCTTCTTTTTAGTGATAATACTCGTCTAATAGAGGTTAAGGTCAAGATCTGTGAAGAGGGCTTCTAGTAGGAATCGTATGCGCTGGAGAAAAAAAAAGTGCAAATGTTTTTGAGGAATATTAAACGTCTAACAAAACAATCATACTCAACTTAGAAAAGTCGACTAAATTAAATTACTGTTCAACCCGAATGTAAATTAGAGCATGTAAAAATAGGAAAACAAAACAAACTGTATAAAACACACCCACAGAGACATGGGTTAAGGCAAACAGTGATATCATTCAGTTTTTTCCCTTTCAACAGACTGAAGTAGGCACTCGGTTATTACTCTGCTATCACTCTATTGTAACGATCTCGCAGTCTACAAAAGTTTGTGGTAAGGCTTTAGTTCAGTTAGTAGGACATGCCTGGTACAAAGTTATGGTAGCTGTACTGTCGAACATCAGTCTGGAAACACCCGTAGTCATTCTGTGCAGCTGGGCTACTGGAGCTTGAAGTGCAATAAGACGGAGAGGAGGAAGAGGAGGAAGAGGAGGACGCGCTGGAGCTCCAGGAGCATGCATCACTGCCCGGACTCGGGGCGTCCATCACGCGCAAGTTGGGAAGCAAGAGAGGCGCATCAGCCCGTGACTTGTTCTGGCGCTGTTCAATATCCGCGATGCGTATGGTCTCGGAGAGTGCCCAGATGTAATTGTGAGCGAAGCGCAGAGTTTCGATCTTGGTGAGTTTGCTGTCATCGGGGAACGCCGGTAGAACGGTCCGGAGGGTCTCCAACGCGTCATTCAGGCTGTGCATTCTGTTCCTCTCGCGGTCATTTGCCTTTACGCGCCGGTTCTTCTTTACCACGTGAACGGTGGCTTCGTTCCTCGCTCTGCCTCTGCGTCTCTTCTTCTGTGCCAGATCCGTAGAGCACGAGCCCTGGCTGTCGCTGGCCGGAGAGGCGGGCTTGCCGATGGAGGATGAAGGGGAGGAAGCGTGCATGCTGCTGCACGAATCTTCGTCATCTTGCATAAAGTAGTCGCAGCTCGAACTGTCCATGTCAGAGTAAACGGTCTCCATTGCGGTGCACATGATGTTTTTCCTGCAGAAATAAGAGGAGAGGGAATGGGTTAAACACTGTAAATGCAAGAGCGCATGGTCAAGTTTGGAAAGCAGGCCTAGTCAAGGAAACGGCGAAGGACTCTGGGAGCAGAAAGAAACCCACCTTAGTAATCTGGTTGGAGAAGGTACAGTATCAGTTGTCTTTCAAGGAGCCAAAGTCCGAAAAGTAGTTTGTATGATGAGTACAAGGCACGCGTCTTGCTCTTGCGCTTGAATCAGCTCGTGTGAGCGAATGAGCCTGGCACACGACTGGCCTCAGATACCTTATATACCCTGGTCAGACAATGGTCGTACACCTCTCGCGCTGGCATTTGTGTGAAGGATGGATGAATGGGGTGCATCAGGTCTGCCCCGTGCCGCACTGCCATCTCATTAGCATAATGTATGCCTGTTATTTGTTCGCGCTTCGAAGCGTGCCTGTAATCACGACCGTCCAATGAGAGCAGTGGACCGCTGCCCAGCCACGCGAGCACCACTGTTGCTATCCATCCCTGGACCAAACACCAAGCCCACTTTACGTTAAACCTTTAAAGTTAAATGAAAGAAGAAGATGAGCAAATGACGGAGCGCTTAGCCCCGGAAGCAAGGGCACGCTCCAAAAAATAAATTAGTTTATCTTCTGTCCAAGACTCGGTCTATAAACCTATAGAACCGAATATGTCAAATAAAAAGGCATTTCTTATATATCGAAATGAAAGAAACATTTGATTTTGAAAATGTTGGAAAATGAGACTGTTTTCCAAGTTTTCGAACAAAACACAACATTTGCAGTAGAAAAATTAGATAGATTACGCACAGTGTTGCATGCAATCTTAAACATTCGCATTTTAGGGCTATAGCCTATCTAGCATCTAAAACAGAACAGGTTACTTCATCTTCACAATTTTCTCCACAAATCTACAGTCAACCCTGGATAATTAACATTCAAAACATGAAGGGCACAGCAGTAAAAATGTCTAGCGCATGGATTGGGCACATTTTTTAATTAAAGGGTTTTTAAAGACATCTTTATGAGACAGGCATACCAATATCCATTAATTATTCTATTTATTCCATTTCCAGGATCTCGCCTCTCCTTTGAAAAAGTGGATGGGGGCACTATTTAGAAATAGTTTGGCCAGGGACCTGCAGTGCCTTTCTCCTGACGGTATAATGAGGGTAGAGGGACAGTCATTTATAAATAATTACACAATGTTTAGAGTCTTCGGCCATGTATAATATATCAAAGCGATTATAAGGTGAATTGTTCCAATTGTAGGCGTTACGCGTCGCCCCTCACTTCTTTTCACTCCTTATACGCGTTGTCCCTCGTCCAAATTCGGGCTCCTCTGGGCTTTTGTCACCCATTTTTTCAGCCTGAGCCACTCTATTGGCGTTATTCTTATTCAAATAGTCTTAGCAGGAGCAAAACACCCCGGCTCTAAGGCATGCTCCTAGATTCTATATCTAAAATAATTTGAGCGTATTTGTTGGTCTAAATTCGGGCATGATAATTATTTATATTTGTGAAAGGCCGAAGTTGTGACACAGACTATTGATGATGTTGCCACACGCCGGAGGTTGGTTTATGAGGAACATAACATGTTAAACTCTTACAGACAAATCCCGTGCTCGGAAGTGCCAACCTACTGGGATTGGGATCGATTTTATTGTTACAATACCAAACAGTCAGTAATAACATCAAAGACGAGGAGCAGCTCGAAGGTGTATTTTTGTTTTAGGACATTAGTAGGTAGTCATGCTTTATTGCTCTTATAAAGTGATAAAAGTTAATATTTTTACAATATGACTTAGTTGGTTTGCCCTAGAAGTGTGAGCCTGCATGGAGACCAGGCTGGTTTTGCGGATAGGACAAGTCGTCTGGGTGGTAGAGAAAGCAGAGTTTTCTGCCCACACTTGAGAGAGGTTGCCTGGGTGATGCTGTGACAGGATTAGGCACAAGAGCACGAGATGTGATTACATTTCAATAGCAGAAACGCGTGAGAAAATAAAACAACCGAATTACCCAAAGTAGGGTCTCAAACTCAAGAAAATAATAGAAACAAATAAGAACGAAAAAGTTATTCCATTCAGAAAATAAAATCTATTCAATTGTATTATTAGACCACCCCTGTGATCAAATTGTTGAATTATTCGTTTTAATTTTAAATATTATAGCATGAATTATGTTGAATCAAACTGATTTATTAAAAGAGTAGGTTGTAATATCACATTTGCACGGCAGGTGCTAAACTCGAGGTTAGGAATAAATCAATTCCCTTTGCAAGGTGTTATACTGGTGAGGTCATAATACCTCTATTGACACTAGAGCAAAGGAAGTGTGGGGGGATAGACTCTCTCTATTCTCTAGCGGCATATTCCTCCATTTATTTCATATCTATTTATTCAACCTGAATTAAAATTCAATTTTGTATTTTTGCAAAAGCATTAATCCCCGGGTATTAACGCGATTAGTGTCTGCTAAAAGATCTTTGAGTCAGAAAGTCTGAACGGAGTTTTCAGATGTTAATCCGTTGTTTCATCCCTTCCCTTGGCGTTCAGGCAGGAGCCCAGGCGAGCAGAGCTTTTTTTCCCCCTTCTTGTTAAAAACTCAAGCAGGGCAGAATAGGGCCATTACTTTTCAATGGTAATTCATTCCTTAGTCCAGTGCTTCAATTGTACCCAGATACTACTCTCCACATCTCAAAGCTCCCCTTTCATCTTTGTAAAGGCATTAGCCAGAACTAGAGAACAAGAAAACAAGTCCCCTGCTTACAACCGTGATAGAAACAAACTTATTTGTAGCAAACTGTGGTGTCTTTCTATGGATTCACGGTTTCTTGGACGGTTCAGTTCCATTTTACACCCACTGTGTTCATTTCTAAATAAACAAATAAATACGTGTAATATTCTCCTGGGAAAAACCACAGCATTCCTACCCTTCCAAAGATCAGGCTGAATAATACCCCTAACCTTAAAATGAATGATATATTCCATGTAACATGCCTGGAGAACAGAGGAATGTTATAGAATAAACTCTAAAGAATGTTTATTTTTGATTTTTTTTTTCAGGTCCAATGTTAATTGGTGCACATCACAAATTAACACATAATTAGATGACTTTGGTCAAATAGGAGCGGCAGGTGGTTAGAGTGTTGGGCCAGTAACCGAAAGGTTGCTAGATCGAATCCCCGAGCTGACAAGGTAAAAATCTGTCGTTCTGCCCCTGAACAAGGCAGTTCCCCACTAGGCCGTCATTCTAAATGAGAGTTTGTTCTTAATTAACTGACTTCCCTAGTTAAATAAAGATAAAATGTGTCACATTTATTTATTTTGTTATAAGTAATTGTATTATTCTGTTGTAGAGAATGCTACTTTACCCACACAATCATTCAAACGTTACGTTTAATAGTACTTTTCTTTGTGCACATTTTCCAAATTAGAGTGAAAAACATTTTCTTCAAATTGATGGTCTTTCAATAAATGTTGATTGGTATTAGCATATATGAAAGCACATATAGTTCCCGACCAAAGCAAGACGCTCGGCACTGTTTTGCAGAGGCAAAACCTTGAAATGGGCATGCTGTCTGTGGGTGAATGTTGTTGTTTGCCTATGGGTAGCCTATGCACATGCATCCACCTTCCTCTATTTTACATGTTTTTATTTATTTAATCTTTATTTAACAAGGAAAGTCAGTTAAGAACACATTTTTATTTTCAATGACGGACAAACCCGAACGACGCTGGGCCAATTGTCCTCCGCCCTATGGGACTCCCAATCAGACCGCCGCTCCACCCGGGAGCCATCTTTAACCATACACCCGCTTGTTTGTGTTTTGGGAGAGAGTTAGCCAATCATGCTTCTATCTGTGATACCTGTCTTTTTGATTTGGGAATATTTTAGCTCAATTAGATTTCCAAACAGATGCTATTATTATAATGTAATGGAATCTCATTTAGGGCAATCTGAATGCTAATGGCGTGGCCTCATTGTGAAGCGGTTTCTAGACTGCAGCAGTTCGTGAACCTGCTGCTATCAATCACATGTTCTGGTCTAAATACAAGTCCTATTGCAGCCCTATTCACTTGTCTTCATTTATTTACACAAGTGCATAATTTACCTCTAGTTTACCCTGAATTAGGGTCCACAATGAGCATGGCGTCTCTAAACGCGTTCTAATTCTAAAGATCCATGGCAACGATTGAGCAGATTGAGGAAACGGGTTGCTGCAGGTTTAAACAGTGTTAAAAGAAGAACAAATATACAGCAATACATTACTGTGATGTAGAACCTGACCTCATCAGCAGAGTAAACACCACCGTATGGCCATAGGCCCCTGGAAGGGATGTGGGTCCCTAGAGCTGTTGGCAACACCACCTCTATGTGCTGTACACCCAGGAGACCGGCTTTCCATTATATAACAGCAGTTTATTATGCTCTGATTCTGAGTTGAATGGTGTGTTATCACCTTTTATATATGATTCTTCATACGATTCATCTGAATAATAATGGTGATCGTGGTTATAATATAGTAATAACAGTATACTAATATTTTTGCAGTTTCAACCCATATTTTCCATTCAACCCTTCCCTGTATGTTGACTGTTGACTATATCCCAATAAAAGTTTCAATATCACAACTCTTGGGGCCTGTCTAGTACCCTGAACTGGACTTCTCTGGTAAGGTTCTGATGCAGAGATGGCATCACTTGTGGCGTCTCAACTGAGCCATATGGTTTGGAGTGCAATAACTTGAAGCCGGTGCCAACAATGGAGTAATTGAGAAGGGGAAAGGGTCTGAGCTTGACTCGACAAAGCTGCAAAAACTCCCTCTTTCACTCTAATGAAGCTGTTGTCTGCTGAGTCTGTGTGGGGTTGGGGGGGGGGGGGGGGGGGGCAGGGGGACGTGATTTGTCATACAATCTGAAACTTTAGGAGGGCCGGAGAAAGCCCTCCTCTCCATATGTCTGCTTATTTTGCATCTGAAAGCTACTGGTTAAGAGAGAAGGGGAGAGAAGAGGAGAGATGGGGAGAGAAGAGGAGAGATGGGGAGAGAAGAGGAGAGGAGGGGAGAGAAGGGCAGTGGTGCCATTACAGCCAGAAGAGTCAACTGCCTCAGGCCCCACATCAAGCGACCTCATCAACTGGGCATAAAAATAATAAAACTAGTAGTCATTTATTTTATTTATCTGCTTGAGGCCCCCCCATGCTCCACTCGAGGCCTCCCCATGCTCCACTCGAGCCTCCCCCCCATGCTCCACTTGAGGTCCCCCCATGCTCCACTCGAGGTCCTCCCCATGCTCCACTCGAGGTCCTCCCCATGCTCCACTCGAGCCCCCCCCCATGCTCCACTCGAGGTCCTCCCCATGCTCCACTCGAGCCCCCCCCCATGCTCCACTCGAGGTCCCCCCCATGCTCCACTCGAGGTCCCCCCATGCTCCACTCGAGCCCCCCATGCTCCACTCGAGGCCCCCCCCCCATGCTCCACTCGAGGCCCCCCCCATGCTCCACTCGAGGTCCCCCCATGCTCCACTCGGCCCCCCCATGCTCTACTCGAGGCCCCCCCATGCTCCACTCGAGGCCCCCCCCCCCATGCTCCACTCGAGGTCCCCCCATGCTCCACTCGAGCCCCCCCCATGCTCCACTCGAGGTCCCCCCCATGCTCCACTCGAGGTCCCCCCCATGCTCCACTCGAGGTCCCCCATGCTCCACTCGAGCTCCCCATGCTCCACTCGAGGCCCCCCCCCATGCTCCACTCGAGGTCCCCCATGCTCCACTCGAGGCCCCCCCCCCATGCTCCACTCGAGGCCCCCCCATGCTCCATTCGAAACAGCAATGAGGTGATTTAGAGTGGGCAGAGAAAATGTTTTAAAATAAGGACGATTTAATTTGAACTAAAAAATGATTAGTCAAAAAGACAGGTGCTGCTGATAATACTGCCATCGTCGTGGAAACAGAACACATGTAGGTGCTGCTGATAATACTGCCATCGTCGTGGAAACAGAACACATGTAGGTGCTGCTGATAATACTGCCATCGTCGTGGAAACAGAACACATGTAGGTGCTGCTGATAATACTGCCATCGTCGTGGAAACAGAACACATGTAGGTGCTGCTGATAATACTGCCATCGTCGCGGAAACAGAACACATGTAGGTGCTGCTGATAATACTGCCATCGTCGTGGAAACAGAACACATGTAGGTGCTGCTGATAATACTGCCATCGTCGTGGAAACAGAACACATGTAGGTGCTGCTGATAATACTGCCATCGTCGTGGAAACAGAACACATGTAGGTGCTGCTGATAATACTGCCATCGTCGTGGAAACAGAACACATGTAGGTGCTGCTGATAATACTGCCATCGTCGTGGAAACAGAACACATGTATGTGCTGCTGCTGTCTGGCTAAAAAGAGTGATGTCATCAGATACGTAGGCTACAAATAGTAAAACCGATTCGCTCGGTTTTGCTCTCTGACGCTTTTTCTGGTGACAAATTCAAGTGGCTGAAACCAAGGAAAGATGGAAAACATCATGATTGGTTGTGTTCATGACACATTAAAAAAAAAGGTAAGACATTTTTACAGTTCAATTTACTATAAACCCCAATAAAACAAATTGTTCACGCACATAGGAGGGGTTTTAAACTGGCCTCTGCTAGGGGCGTTCAAATCATTAAGTCCGGCCTTGGAAATGTGGAGCGAGAGGGGGGGGGTGGTAGAAGTGTCGGCATCAGGGAGGGATACACTTTAAAAAAAATGTGTATCCATTCGAGCTTGAACAAATCTAAACCGGTATCGAGGATGGAAGTTGGAAATAAATATTTTAAAAGGAAAATTACCTTTGGCAACAAGTAATAAAGTGTAACATTCATTATTTATACCCGTCTTTGACCAGGAGGAAGATGACTGATAAGGAAAGCCTTCTACTTCCTGGTTTAGTTATTTGTTGAACCGTTTTCTAAATATAGAAATCTGTCTCAGGTTTGAAAAGGCTTCTCATTTCAGTGGTCAGCAGAAACAAACGGACGATGTACCGATGACAAAAAAAGGGCACTTGTTAACTAAATCTCCTCTTCTACCGACCTGGAAACCTCCTCAATAATTTATCATAACTTGTTTCTCTTTCATCTTAAACCCCACGCTAGATTAAAACAATCCACTAACAACAAGGCTGACTTTAAAAAGGAATGTGATTGGACAAAGAAGATATACAGAGAATGGTAATTCTTTAGCATGAGGTGTCACCATCAGGACAGTAAGAAGACCGAAGACCACAAAGAAATGAAATAACCATTACTCTGCGTTTAAACATCACTTACTCAGACACTAGTGCTGTGCTGCTTCATACTCTACTTGCATATACAAATAATGTGAAATTATAAAATCATTGAAATTATAATTCTCAATCGTAAAAAAGTAAAAAATTAAAAGAGATTGGACGCATCATAAAACTAAAAATATCATATTTAATATAGACCTTCATGTAGCGACGACACAGTGAAATGCTGCATAATGAATATTGAAAGGGTATAAGCACACAGAATAATGTACAATATTTACAGTAAGAATAAAACGAATGGAGGACAATGCAAGCAAATGCATTACAACACACTATAGACACTTGGCAAAGGCAGTCAAATTGTAATATCTTATTGTCTATTTAGATTGATGAAAAAGGGAGGATATCTTGAACATGGCATATTAACGTAAAAGCAATAGACTTAGTAGTGCAAACATGAAGAATATTAAAATGTAGTGCCACTAACAATCATTATATTTGGCTGTATTCACGTCATACAGTGGTGTATATAATACTCAGAATCCATTTGTACTATCTAAAAGACAGTGTGGCATACTGCCACCTTCTGGCCAGACAGTGTGGCATACTGCCACCTTCTGGCCAGACAGTGTGGCATACTGCCACCTTCTGGCCAGACAGTGTGGCATACTGCCACCTTCTGGCCAGACAGTGTCACAACACTCTGGAATATCTGGGGCTGTTTTGAAGCAAAACTCTGCTTTTTACTTTCACAGCTTTTATTAAAAAAATAAAAATAAAAACAAAGTTGATAAAATATTCTTGAAAATAAATTAATACATTAAGAGACTGTAACACATTTCTATTTAAAATCCAGTTGTTTAAAACTAAACCAGTGTAATGCCTAATGCATCACCACCAGACATGAGAGAAGCATCCATTTCTCTTCTCACTCTAGAGGTTTAGTAAACTATGAAAAAAAAACTATGAAAAAAGGCATCCCCCATAGTTCATAGCTTAAAGCAATTAGCAAGGATGTTATAATCCAATAAGCATCTTTCAAAATAAAACGGATCTGTACATACCAGTGATAGAACAGTACTAGTTTGTAGGATAAAACAAGTAAATGGTTATTCCTATCTGATTATGTATTTTTGACACACCACCCAAACAAATGGGTTGTGTCCGTACTCCCATGCTGTTACAGTCTTCTGTCTGTCTGGCCTGAGTCTACAATACAAGTGCACACATCTCTTCTTCTCCTCAGATGACGTTCTTCTCTCCTGGTGGTTTCTCCTCATTCTCTGTCTTCTTGGTGAAGACGGAGGACAGTTCCTGGAGGAGCAGCTCCTGAGAGGGGGTACAGGGCCTGTGCTGCTGCCTCCTCCTCCTCGGCACTGGCTGATTAGACTCCTGGAGGTTCTCTCTTTCACCCAGGACCAGGGTATCCAGAGAACCAGCAGGGGGCAGCAGACCCTCTCCTCCCAGTCCCAGAGAGTGAACCGGGTTGGGGCCGATCATGCGGTCCAGGGAGCCCGTCTTCCGAGGGCCCAGGATGAGGTTCAGGGGCCCGTCAGGGACCTCCTGGGTCTCTGAGGTGTTGTTGGAGAGGAAGCTGGTCTCCAGGGACTTGAGGACCTGCAGGCCGAAGTCTCCTACTTCCTCATACAGAGGCTCTGGGGGTTCTGGCTCTGGATGCTCCTCGAAGGAGTCCTGCTGCACCTTCATGGGCTGGGTAGAGGAGAGGGGGAGAAGAGGAGAGAGGAGAAGAGAGAAGGGAGAATGGAGGGAGGTAAGAAACACTGAATTTGAACCAAACCCTGAGTTCTTGGTATGTTTGATTATACACTACGTAAAGCTCTGGAAGGTCCAAGACAAATGCAGAAGTAAAACTATTATAATAATAAAGGGGTTGAGATGTAACTATCTGTTAGGAACTTTAGGTAGGTATTAAGGAGATGATCTGCCACTACAGTGACACAGAAAGACGTGTGGTTCATTTAAAATGGGACAAACATGGTAGGGAGTTACCCTTCTTCGACAACCACGTTAAAAACAACAGACTTCCTCTTATTAAGGTCTGGCCATTGTTCTAGAGCCTCAAGCAACAACCTCAAGACAATTAGTCAAAACACTGAGGGACAAAAGAAACATACAAGTAAAACAATTCCCATGTCAATACATTTGGGACTGGGGCTGGGTTAGTTCCAGTAGGTACACCAGTAGACTAATAGCCACAGCAGACTGTGTTCTGTAAAACACAAGAAGGTACTTCACCAAGCCTCCCAGACCTCCCCATCAAGGCAAAGGGTCACAGAACCAGAACAATACTGGAGAACAATATATCCTTCCCAGTCCATCCTGTTGTCAACACTTCAGAAATCCACATCAACATCCTGATGCTCTAATACCAGGAAGTCAGGGCTTCCATCAGGAAGTGAAGGCGTGGTTGAGTTAGATATAGTCCCTGTATAAACCAAGGGAATGTCTATACACAGACAGACAGAGAGAGGCTTTGGAGAAATGTTAGTTATGCAAGTTAGGAGAGCATTAAACAAGTCCAAAAGCAACCTTCAACATAAACATTATGTTCTATTCTCATCCGTAGCTTCTTGTTAGATGACAAGTAAACAAAAGTAACACATTTGACATTTTAGTAGTTTAGCAGTCACTCCAGAGATAGTCGCAGCAGTTCCTCACTTCCCATACTGGTCCCCCGTGGGAATCAAACCCACAACCCTGGTGTTGCAAAGCTCTATGCTCTACCAACTGAGCCCTCGGGAAGAAGTATGAACATTCAAAATGGCACGCAAAGCAAACATGCAACATTGAAATGACCGAGCACCAGGGTGTGAATACTTACAAAGAACATGGAGAGAGTCCTTCTAGCGTGAAGCTTTCGCTGCAGAGAAAGACAAAAAGATACCAGCGTACCCCGTGAAATACAGTCATTTAAGTGATGATGTCAGAGAAGCCGGTGTCTGGAGGATATATTGGCATGGGCGTTGTTGGGCCCGAGACTAAGTCAAGGTCGGCAAACCGTGCCAATATATCCTCCAATCACCGGCTTTTCTGACATCATCACTTTTATACAACGGGTTACCAACATATTACAATAATGAGTCACATATTTTCACTAAAAACTTTAATTTTCATTCGTTTATTCATACTATTTAATCCTTTCACAAGATATAGTCCCAACACAAATCTAGGGTTGATACCTAAGCCATTTGGATACATTTATTCATAAGAATGAGCTAATGATGCACGATTTCACCTGGTATTGGAAATGTGCACTTTTGTCAGGACACTGTTGTTCAGAGGAGCTAGCCAACAACACAGCTAAACACAATCACTTCAAATTGTAGCTGGAAAGACGGCAAATTAGCTGCTTTTTGTTTAGTTTGACCTGTTTTCCACTGACATTTCTTTGTATATGTACATAAAAATGCTGATTCATGATTTTGACTGGTTGAGAAAAGCTGCCTGCCTTTCTGCCTCTTCCGGACTCCCAACCCCGACACATTCATTTACTATGGGACAGCTGGAGATCTCATTTCAATATTGAAACAATGTTGCAAATGTCAGAGAGACAGACAGCAAGTTTTATAAAAATCTCCACTATTGAAAACAAAATGTTAGTCTAAAAGAAATTAGAGGTAATATGTAGATGCTTTTTACAGTGGAGATCAAGTTTATAAATTGTCTGGCTGGGCTGAGGAGACAGTGGATAGCGTAGTGAGATGAAACAGAGTAAATAGGCATTTCAACATCATAGTTTTAGCCGGTGGTAATTTGTGGAAAAGACACAGGCTGCAATGTGGTTTTAACCAATCAGCATCCAGGATTAGAACACCCGTTGTATAAACAGAGACCGTTTCCCTGACCCAGATTAAATCTATCGCTGGTCAAAAAAAAAAGGTGCTTTGCCTTGCTTTTTGCCCATAAGTAGTCTTAATCTGGGTCAGGGAAACAGGCCCATAGTGAATGCTATTCAGTATACTGATAGTATTTGAGGGATACTGAAGGATATGAAATAGTAAAAATACTATATACCAAAGAGTTACAGAAAGGGGAGACAGAAAGGGGAGACAGAAAGGGGAGACAGAAAGGGGAGACCGAAAGGAGCGATCTTGATACAAAAACAAGCTTTGTGTGTGAAGTAAACAACTTGGGCTAATGGAATCTTTCAAAGTTTAAAACATCAACCCAAATGTGCAGGCTCCCCACACTAGGTTCAATTGGCTAAAGGCTCCCCACACTAGGTTCAGTTGGCTAAAGGCTCGCCACACTAGGTTCAATTGGCTAAAGGCTCCCCACACTAGGTTCATTTGGCTAAAGGCTCGCCACACTAGGTTCAATTGGCTAAAGGCTCCCCACACTAGGTTCAGTTGGCTAAAGGCTCCCCACACTAGGTTCAATTGGCTAAAGGCTCCCCACACTAGGTTCATTTGGCTAAAGGCTCGCCACACTAGGTTCAGTTGGCTAAAGGCTCGCCACACTAGGTTCAGTTGGCTAAAGGCTCGCCACAGTAGGTTCAGTTGCCTAAAGGCTCCCCACACTAGGTTCAGTTGGCTAAAGGCTCCCCACACTAGGTTCAGTTGGCTAAAGGCTCGCCACACTAGGTTCAGTTGGCTAAATGCTCGCCACACTAGGTTCAGTTGGCTAAAGGCTCGCCACACTAGGTTCAGTTGGCTAAAGGCTCCCCACACTAGGTTCAATTGGCTAAAGGCTCCCCACTCTAGGTTCAGTTGGCTAAATGCTCGCCACACTAGGTTCAGTTGGATAAAGGCTCGCCACACTAGGTTCAGTTGGCTAAAGGCTCGCCACACTAGGTTCAGTTGGCTAAAGGCTCGCCACACTAGGTTCAGTTGGCTAAAGGCTCCCCACACTAGGTTCAGTTGGCTAAATGCTCCCCACACTAGGTTCAGTTGGCTAAAGGCTCCCCACACTAGGTTCAGTTGGCTAAAGGCTCGCCACACTAGGTTCAGTTGGCTAAAGGCTCGCCACACTAGGTTCAGTTGGCTAAAGGCTCCCCACACTAGGTTCAGTTGGCTAAAGGCTCCCCACACTAGATTCAGTTGGCTAAAGGCTCCCCACACTAGGTTCAGTTGGCTAAAGGCTCGCCACACTAGGTTCAGTTGGCTAAAGGCTCGCCACACTAGGTTCAGTTGGCTAAAGGCTCGCCACACTAGGTTCAGTTGGCTAAAGGCTCGCCACACTAGGTTCAGTTGGCTAAAGGCTCCCCACACTAGGTTCAGTTGGCTAAAGGCTCGCCACACTAGGTTCAGTTGGCTAAAGGCTCGCCACACTAGGTTCAGTTGGCTAAAGTCTCCCCACACTAGGTTCAATTGGCTAAAGGCTCCCCACTCTTGGTTCAGTTGGCTAAATGCTCGCCACACTAGGTTCAGTTGGATAAAGGCTCGCCACACTAGGTTCAGTTGGCTAAAGGCTCGCCACACTAGGTTCAGTTGGCTAAAGGCTCGCCACACTAGGTTCAGTTGGCTAAAGGCTCCCCACACTAGGTTCAGTTGGCTAAATGCTCCCCACACTAGGTTCAGTTGGCTAAAGGCTCCCCACACTAGGTTCAGTTGGCTAAAGGCTCCCCACACTAGGTTCAGTTGGCTAAAGGCTCGCCACACTAGGTTCAGTTGGCTAAAGGCTCGCCACACTAGGTTCAGTTGGCTAAAGGCTCCCCACACTCGGTTCAGTTGGCTAAAGGCTCCCCACACTAGATTCAGTTGGCTAAAGGCTCGCCACACTAGGTTCAGTTGGCTAAAGGCTCCCCACACTAGGTTCAGTTGGCTAAAGGCTCGCCACACTAGGTTCAGTTGGCTAAAGGCTCGCCACACTAGGTTCAGTTGGCTAAAGGCTCGCCACACTAGGTTCAGTTGGCTAAAGGCTCGCCACACTAGGTTCAGTTGGCTAAAGGCTCACCACACTAGGTTCAGTTGGCTAAAGGCTCCCCACACTAGGTTCAGTTGGCTAAAGGCTCGCCACACTAGGTTCAGTTGGCTAAAGGCTCCCCATACTAGGTTCAGTTGGCTAAAGGCTCCCCACACTAGGTTCAGTTGGCTAAAGGCTCGCCACACTAGGTTCAGTTGGCTAAAGGCTCGCCACACTAGGTTCAGTTGGCTAAAGGCTCCCCATACTAGGTTCAGTTGGCTAAAGGCTCCCCACACTAGGTTCAGTTGGCTAAAGGCTCCCCACACTAGGTTCAATTGGCTAAAGGCTCCCCACACTAGGTTCAATTGGCTAAAGGCTCCCCACACTAGGTTCAGTTAGTTAAAAGACCTTTGCTTGAAAAACGAGAAAAAAAGCAGGAATATTACTGTTTGTCTCTTTTGAGATGCCGTAGCAACAACATAATCAGTATACACTTCCTCAATATAGTCCCAATTAAATCAATAAATCTGTAATTCATTTGTTGTCTTTTTGCCAAGGAGGTCTAAGTTCCACAATTTCACATCTATGATGTTTGGTGCAGTTTTTCTCAAGTGAAAGAATTTACATGAAAACTAGTCATCTCTCATTGAATGACAACAAACACTTAATTGAAGTATCCCGTCCATAGTTCCCACTCCTACTAGGAATAGTACTGTTGACCAAACACCAATGAAGGGGCGTAGACTTCGACGACTAACGAACTTCCACTTGCCTCCAAAAAAAAAAAATAATTGTGCGCGAACAGGAAAAAAACCTTCTTAACACCAATACGAACCAAAACGCCACAAAATGTCATAATACATGAGCAAACTGGGAAGCATGCGAGAGGCTTGTATCCTGCAAAACCATACATAGTCGAGTGTAAACGTACCAGATTCTGATTGGATACGAGCATAGTCGAGTGTAAACGTACCAGAGTCTGATTGGATACGAGCATAGTCGAGTGTAAACATACCAGATTCTGATTGGATACGAGCATAGTCGAGTGTAAACGTACCAGATTCTGATTGGATACGAGCATAGTCGAGTGTAAACGTACCAGAGTCTGATTGGCTGACAGCATGGTAGAGTTGCTCTCATGTCCGTCCCCTCTGATTGGTACTAGGGGCATGGTCCCAAACTTCTGTTTGGAGATGTCTGAGGAGGAGTGACGCCTCAACACCGGAGGTCGGGGGTCATCATTCTGTTAAGAGGGGAAACGAGTGAATCCAAATGAATCAAAATAGAATTGAATGGATAAAATGAAACAGACAGAAGTACAAATCTAAAGAGTAGAGGTGTTACACCTACAAAAAGATGGGGGGAAGCACACTGTGAATCATTTAAAAGTGATACAACACAACCCATAGAGTTGGGTGGGGGGGGGGGATAGCTCCACAACATACCTGTGCTTTGAGGAAATTGGTGACCCAATCCCATAGGTCGGACTCACAAAAGCAACAAAGGTACCTGGGAGACACAAAAACACAAAAGCAGTGATTAGCTCTTAAAAAAGGGGAGGGGAAGGAGATCTCATTTAAAGGGGAGGAGAGAGGCAGATCTAAAACAAGACATTCCACCCTCCCTCCCTTAAACAACGTAGTTCACTAAAATAATATCATAACACCTGATGTCATGCAAAATCATTCACTACAATAAACAATGAGGAATGCTAAGAGGAATGCTAAGAGGTATGCTAAGAGGTATGCTAAGAGGAATGCTAAGAGGAATGCTAAGAGGAATGCTAAGAGGTATGCTAAGAGGAATGCTAAGAGGTATGCTAAGAGGTATGCTAAGAGGTATGCTAAGAGGAATGCTAAGAGGTATGCTAAGAGGAATGCTAAGAGGTATGCTAAGAGGTATGCTAAGAGGAATGCTAAGAGGAATGCTAAGAGGAATTTCAAATACGTGAGAAAACATGGTGTATGTCCTATAGGAACACGTTTCAATCTTATCCAATAGAAGTTGGATTCAAAATTTCCACACATCCTGTGCAATGACCCAAATAATGTGTAGCAAGATAGTGGTATTTCCTTTCATTGCCAGACAAGAGTTTAAAACACTTACAGTTGCTGTTTTTCCATCATGAGAGTAAAGCCCCATCTAGTGGGGGGTTTCAGCTTCTTTCGAATTCCCATGTAGATCTTCATAGATTTCAGAGGCCATTCCTTTTCAGGCTTGATGCTCTGAAATGACAGACATGTTATACAGTCAGAAAATATTTATAGGAAACACAAACGGACAATCACGGATCTACCTGCGACAACGACATCGAGTCCAAAGTAGCGCAGAGTTCCGACTTCAAGATGTGACCGTGACGTGAGAGCAGAAATACCTTTTTGTCCTTCAGCAGTAGCAGCTTGTGGTCTTTGATCTGAAAGGTGTGTTCCTGAAAGACTTTTCCGTGGAGGAGTTTAGGCGGCTCTTCACGACACTTCAGAACTCCCATCTTTATGATCTCACTCTTGTAGGCTGTGAATAGAACATCTCAATTGTAATCATACGGTCTCCAAATAATATGTCCCCGTAAGAGCAACAAGAAATTGGGCTGATTACAAATCGACGATCAAAAATCAAAAGAGGGTCAATTTGATTGTGATTGTTTGGATAGATAGACTCAAGCTAATGAGCTATTTCTCTGGTCTGTGCCGTATTCACCAGTGAGGATGTTGATGCCCTCTCCTTTGGGAACTCTCTTCACCACCAGGTAAGCTGAACTAGGATCAGCCATTTTACACCACTGTAGAGCCTGCTCCAGCACCTTCTCTTTGGGGTGTAGGGGCCGCTCTGTGGAAGACAGACAACAGTTTAACATTATATAACAACTATTCTGGGATAGCTTCTCTTTAGGGTGTAGGGGCCGCTCTGTGGAAGACAGACAACAGTTTAACATTATATAACAACTATTCTGGGATAGCTTCTCTTTAGGGTGTAGGGGCCGCTCTGTGGAAGACTAACATTATATAACAACTATTCTGGGATAGCTTCTCTTTAGGGTGTAGGGGCCGCTCTGTGGAAGACTAACATTATATAAGAACTATTCTGGGATAGCTTCTCTTTAGGGTGTAGGGGCCGCTCTGTGGAAGACTAACATTATATAACAACTATTCTGGGATAGCTTCTCTTTAGGGTGTAGGGGCCGCTCTGTGGAAGACTAACATTATATAACAACTATTCTGGGATAGCTTCTCTTTAGGGTGTAGGGGCCGCTCTGTGGAAGACTAACATTATATAACAACTATTCTGGGATAGCTTCTCTTTAGGGTGTAGGGGCCGCTCTGTGGAAGACAGACAACAGTTTAACATTATATAACAACTATTCTGGGATAGCTTCTCTTTAGGGTGTAGGGGCCGCTCTGTGGAAGACAGACAACAGTTTAACATTATATAACAACTATTCTGGGATACCTTCTCTTTAGGGTGTAGGGGCCGCTCTGTGGAAGACAAACATTATATAACAACTATTCTGGGATACCTTCTCTTTCAAACATGAAGACTTTCTCACAGTCCAGTTGTATTTCACAGAAGGTCATTCCAGGACATCAGACTGTATAGTTTCACTTCTGTTTTTTTACAGTGGTAGTTTTATTATTAGAGATAAGTGCTATTTTGAGCTGTTTTTAGACTTTCTATAGTATTTTCCAGTCAGAGAGAGATAAACATCATGCTCCTCACCCAGTCAGAGATAAACATCATGCCCCTCACCCAGTCAGAGATAGTAACATCATGCTTCTCACCCAGTCAGAGAGAGATAAACATCATGCCCCTCACCCAGTCAGAGATAGTAACATCATGCTTCTCACCCAGTCAGAGAGAGATAAACATCATGCCCCTCACCCAGTCAGAGATAGTAACATCATGCCCCTCACCCAGTCAGAGATAGTAACATCATGCCCCTCACCCAGTCAGAGATAGTAACATCATGCTCCTCACCCAGTCAGAGATAAACATCATGCCCCTCACCCAGTCAGAGATAGTAACATCATGCTTCTCACCCAGTCAGAGAGAGATAAACATCATGCCCCTCACCCAGTCAGAGATAATAACATCATGCCCCTCACCCAGTCAGAGATAGTAACATCATGCCCCTCACCCAGTCAGAGATAGTAACATCATGCTCCTCACCCAGTCAGAGATAGTAACATCATGCTCCTCACCCAGTCAGAGATAGTAACATCATGCCCCTCACCCAGTCAGAGATAGTAACATCATGCCCCTCACCCAGTCAGAGATAGTAACATCATGCTCCTCACCCAGTCAGAGATAGTAACATCATGCTCCTCACCCAGTCAGAGATAGTAACATCATGCCCCTCACCCAGTCAGAGATAGTAACATCATGCTCCTCACCCAGTTGTCCTTCCTCTATGGTCTCGAACGTCAGCCACACGTCCTTCTCCCCTGCTGGGATGTTCCTCATGTACAGGACCTGGTTAGTCAACTCCTCAGCACCCATGGTTGGAGATACCTACAGAGAACCAGAACATAGAGAGATACCTACAGATAACCAGACCGTAGAGAAATACCTACAGAGAAGCAGACCATAGAGAGATAGCTACAGAGAACCAGACCATAGAGGGATACCTACAGAGAACCAGACCATAGAGGGATACCTACAGAGAACCAGACCATAGAGGGATACCTACAGAGAACCAGAACGTAGAGAGATACCTACAGAGAACCAGACCATAGAGGGATACCTACAGAGAACCAGACCATAGAGGGATACCTACAGAGAACCAGACCATAGAGGGATACCTACAGAGAACCAGACCATAGAGGGATACCTACAGAGAACCAGACCATAGAGGGATACCTACAGAGAACCAGACCATAGAGGGATACCAACAGAGAACCAGACCATAAAGGGATACCTACAGAGAACCAGACCATAGAGGGATACCAAAAGAGAACCAGACCATAAAGGGATACCTACAGAGAACCAGAACATAGAGATACCTACAGAGAACCAGAACGTAGAGAGATACCTACAGAGAACCAGAACGTAGAGGGATACCTACAGAGAACCAGAACGTAGAGAGATACCTACAGCGAACCAGAACGTAGAGAGATACCTACAGAGAACCAGAACGTAGAGGGATACCTACAGAGAACCAGAACGTAGAGAGATACCTACAGAGAACCAGAACGTAGAGGGATACCTACAGAGAACCAGAACGTAGAGGGATACCTACAGAGAACCAGAACGTAGAGAGATACCTACAGAGAACCAGAACGTAGAGGGATACCTACAGAGAACCAGAACGTAGAGAGATACCTACAGAGAACCAGAACGTAGAGAGATACCTACAGAGAACCAGAACGTAGAGAAATACCTACAGAGAACCAGAACGTAGAGAGATACCTACAGAGAACCAGAACGTAGAGGGATACCTACAGAGAACCAGAACGTAGAGAGATACCTACAGAGAACCAGAACGTAGAGGGATACCTACAGAGAACCAGAACGTAGAGGGATACCTACAGAGAACCAGAACGTAGAGAGATACCTACAGAGAACCAGAACGTAGAGGGATACCTACAGAGAACCAGAACGTAGAGAGATACCTACAGAGAACTAGAACGTAGAGAGATACCTACAGAGAACCAGAACGTAGAGAGATACCTACAGAGAACCAGAACGTAGAGAAATACCTACAGAGAACCAGAACGTAGAGAGATACCTACAGAGAACTAGAACGTAGAGAGATACCTACAGAGAACCAGAACGTAGAGAGATACCTACAGAGAACCAGAACGTAGAGAGATACCTACAGAGAACCAGAACGTAGAGAGATACCTACAGAGAACCAGAACGTAGAGAGATACCTACAGAGAACCAGAACGTAGAGAGATACCTACAGAGAACCAGAACGTAGAGAGATACCTACAGAGAACCAGAACGTAGAGAGATACCTACAGAGAACCAGAACGTAGAGAGATACCTACAGAGAACCAGAACGTAGAGAGATACCTACAGAGAACCAGAACGTAGAGAGATACCTTTTCTTTCTTTATTTTATTTAACCTTTATTTAACCAGGTAGGCTAGTTGAGAACACCTTTATTTAACCAGGTAGGCTAGTTGAGAACACCTTTATTTAACCAGGTAGGCTAGTTGAGAACACCTTTATTTAACCAGGTAGGCTAGTTGAGAACAAGTTCTCATTTATAATTGCGACCTGGCCAAGATAAAGCAAAGCAGTTCGACACATACAACACAGAGTTACACGTGGAGTAAAACAAACATACAGTCAATAATACAGTAGAAAAATAAGTCTATATACAATGTGAGCAAATGAGGTGAGATAAGGGAGGTAAAAGGCAAAAAAAAGGCCATGGTGGCAAAGGTAAATAGAATATAGCAAGAAAAACACTGGAATGGTAGATTTTCAGTGGAAGAATGTGCAAAGTAGAAATATAAATAATGGGGTGCAAAGGAGCAAAATAAATAAATAAAATAAAGACAGTAGGGGAAGAGGTAGTTGTTTGGGCTAAATTATAGATGGGCTATGTACAGGTGTAGTAATCTGTGAGCTGCTCTGACAGCTGGTGCTTAAAGCTAGTGAGGGAGATAAGTGTTTCCAGTTTCAGAGATTTTTGTAGTTTGTTCCAGTCATTGGCAGCAGAAAACTGGAAGGAGAGGCGGCCAAAGGAAGAATTGGTTTTGGGGGTGACCAGAGAGATATACCCGCTGGAGCGTGTGCTACAGGTGGGTGCTGCTATTGTGACTAGCGAGCTGAGATAAGGGGGACTTTACCTAGCAGGGTCTTGTAAATGACCTGGAGCCAGTGGGTTTGGCGACGAGTACAGTGGGTTTGGCGACCGTACAGGTCGCAGTGGTGGTAGTATATGGGGCTTTGGTGACAAAACAGATGGCACTGTGATAGACTGCATCCAATGTATTGAGTAGGGTATTGAAGGCTATTTTGTAAATGACATCGCCGAAGTCGAAGTCAGAACCGTCCTGAGTAGAGATCCTTGACGGGCAGGCAGGTGCAGGCAGCGATCGGTTGAAAAGCATGCATTTAGTTTTGCATGGAACACATAAAAAAATGAATTTTTGATCGCAAGCTACTCCTAGGTGGGCTGCGAGCTCCTGGAAGGTGGGCTGCGAGCTCCTGGAAGGTGGGCTGCGAGCTCCTGGAAGGTGGGCTGCGAGCTCCTGGAAGGTGGGCTGCGAGCTCCTGGAAGGTGGGCTGCGAGCTCCTGGAAGGTGGGCTGCGAGCTCCTGGAAGGTGGGCTGCGAGCTCCTGGAAGGTGGGCTGCGAGCTCCTGGAAGGTGGGCTGCGAGCTCCTGGAAGGTGGGCTGCGAGCTCCTGGAAGGTGGGCTGCGAGCTCCTGGAAGGCGGGCTGCGAGCTCCTGGAAGGCGGGCTGCGAGCTCCTGGAAGGTGGGGCTGCGAGCTCCTGGAAGGTGGGCTGCGAGCTCCTGGAAGGTGGGCTGCGAGCTCCTGGAAGGTGGGGCTGCGAGCTCCTGGAAGGTGGGGCTGCGAGCTCCTGGAAGGTGGGCTGCGAGCTCCTGGAAGGTGGGCTGCGAGCTCCTGGAAGGTGGGCTGCGAGCTCCTGGAAGGTGGGCTGCGAGCTCCTGGAAGGTGGGGCTGCGAGCTCCTGGAAGGAAGCCCCTGTTCTAGAGAGACTCGTGGAGGGTGGGCTGCGAGCTACTGGAAGGAAGCCCCTGTTCTAGAGAGACTTGTGGAGGGTGGACTGCGAGCTACTGGAAGGAAGCCCCTGTTCTAGAGAGACTCGTGGAGGGTGGAGAGGCGCCACCGTGTGGCGAAATAATAACAGCACCTAAATCACAAGATAACCTGTCTCCACTTACCTTGAGAGTGATGCAGCAGTCTGCCATCTTCTTCTCCAGGTACACTTCAATGATCAGGTCACCTGCTTGGGACAGCTGCACAGACAGGACACTTATTACACACAACCAGAAAAAAAAACCAATGTGTTATAACCTTTTATGAATGATTCATAACATGTACCTGTGTGTCCTTCCAGGTGGTGATGAGGCTGAGCTCCAGTTCTATCTGGGTCTGTTGCTCCTCATCAATCTGAACAAAACACAATTAGACATTTGCTGATTATTCATTAGATTGTACAGAACAGATTGACCTGGACCATGTTCAGTAGGGCACACTGTAGCAAAACAATTTGCAATAGAATGTGAACATCTGTGTTCTGACTGGACAAGTTCAGGTAGATAGTACCTCCACGTTTCAATCCATTCAAAATGATTCCTACCTATGGAACACAACCCCGATTTCTAAGTGATGAATTTGAGCTTAGACCCTCTCTGGTTAGACTATACTCACATCAAGACAGACAGTTGTCTATGAGACACTACTCACATCAAAGATATACAGGTAGTTGTCTATGAGACACTACTCACATCAAGACAGACAGGTAGTTGTCTATGAGACACTACTCACATCAAAGACATACAGGTAGTTGTCTATGAGACACTACTCACATCAAAGATATACAGGTAGTTGTCTATGAGACACTAGTCACATCAAAGACATACAGGTAGTTGTCTATGAGACACTACTCACATCAAAGACATACAGGTAGTTGTCTATGAGACACTAGTCACATCAAAGACATACAGGTAGTTGTCTATGAGACACTAGTCACATCAAAGACATACAGGTAGTTGTCTATGAGACACTACTCACATCAAAGACATACAGGTAGTTGTCTATGAGACACTACTCACATCAAAGACATACAGGTAGTTGTCTATGAGACACTACTCACATCAAAGATATACAGGTAGTTGTCTATGAGACACTACTCACATCAAAGACATACAGGTAGTTGTCTATGAGACACTACTCACATCAAAGACATACAGGTAGTTGTCTATGAGACACTACTCACATCAAATACATACAGGTAGTTGTCTATGAGACACTAGTCACATCAAAGACATACAGGTAGTTGTCTATGAGACACTACTCACATCAAAGACATACAGGTAGTTGTCTATGAGACACTACTCACATCAAAGACATATAGGTAGTTGTCTATGAGACACTAGTCACATCAAAGACATACAGGTAGTTGTCTATGAGACACTACTCACATCAAAGATATACAGGTAGTTGTCTATGAGACACTACTCACATCAAAGACATACAGGTAGTTGTCTATGAGACACTACTCACATCAAAGATATACAGGTAGTTGTCTATGAGACACTAGTCACATCAAAGACATACAGGTAGTTGTCTATGAGACACTACTCACATCAAAGATATACAGGTAGTTGTCTATGAGACACTACTCACATCAAAGATATACAGGTAGTTGTCTATGAGACACTAGTAACATCAAGACAGACAGTTGTCTATGAGACACTACTCACATCAAAGACATACAGGTAGTTGTCTATGAGACACTACTCACATCAAAGATATACAGGTAGTTGTCTATGAGACACTACTCACATCAAAGATATACAGGTAGTTGTCTATGAGACACTAGTAACATCAAGACAGACAGTTGTCTATGAGACACTAGTAACATCAAAGATATACAGGTAGTTGTCTATGAGACACTAGTCACATCAAAGACATACAGGTAGTTGTCTATGAGACACTACTCACATCAAAGACATATAGGTAGTTGTCTATGAGACACTAGTCACATCAAAGATATACAGGTAGTTGTCTATGAGACACTAGTCACATCAAAGATATACAGGTAGTTGTCTATGAGACACTACTCACATCAAAGACATACAGGTAGTTGTCTATGAGACACTAGTCACATCAAAGATATACAGGTAGTTGTCTATGAGACACTAGTCACATCAAAGATATACAGGTAGTTGTCTATGAGACACTACTCACATCAAAGACATACAGGTAGTTGTCTATGAGACACTACTCACATCAAAGATATACAGGTAGTTGTCTATGAGACACTAGTCACATCAAAGACATACAGGTAGTTGTCTATGAGACACTACTCACATCAAAGACATATAGGTAGTTGTCTATGAGACACTAGTCACATCAAAGATATACAGGTAGTTGTCTATGAGACACTACTCACATCAAAGACATACAGGTAGTTGTCTATGAGACACTACTCACATCAAAGACATACAGGTAGTTGTCTATGAGACACTACTCACATCAAAGACATACAGGTAGTTGTCTATGAGACACTAGTCACATCAAAGATATACAGGTAGTTGTCTATGAGACACTACTCACATCAAAGACATACAGGTAGTTGTCTATGAGACACTACTCACATCAAAGACATACAGGTAGTTGTCTATGAGACACTACTCACATCAAAGACATACAGGTAGTTGTCTATGAGACACTACTCACATCAAAGATATACAGGTAGTTGTCTATGAGACACTACTCACATCAAAGACATACAGGTAGTTGTCTATGAGACACTACTCACATCAAAGACATACAGGTAGTTGTCTATGAGACACTACTCACATCAAAGACATACAGGTAGTTGTCTATGAGACACTACTCACATCAAAGACATACAGGTAGTTGTCTATGAGACACTACTCACATCAAAGACATACAGGTAGTTGTCTATGAGACACTACTCACATCAAAGACATACAGGTAGTTGTCTATGAGACACTAGTCACATCAAAGATATACAGGTAGTTGTCTATGAGACACTAGTCACATCAAAGATATACAGGTAGTTGTCTATGAGACACTACTCACATCAAAGATATATAGGTAGTTGTCTATGAGACACTACTCACATCAAGACAGACAGTTGTCTATGAGACACTACTCACATCAAAGACATACAGGTAGTTGTCTATGAGACACTACTCACATCAAGACAGACAGTTGTCTATGAGACACTACTCACATCAAAGACATACAGGTAGTTGTCTATGAGACACTACTCACATCAAAGATATACAGGTAGTTGTCTATGAGACACTACTCACATCAAAGATATACAGGTAGTTGTCTATGAGACACTACTCACATCAAAGATATACAGGTAGTTGTCTATGAGACACTACTCACATCAAAGATATACAGGTAGTTGTCTATGAGACACTACTCACATCAAAGACATACAGGTAGTTGTCTATGAGACACTACTCACATCAAAGATATACAGGTAGTTGTCTATGAGACACTACTCACATCAAAGATATACAGGTAGTTGTCTATGAGACACTAGTCACATCAAAGACATACAGGTAGTTGTCTATGAGACACTAGTCACATCAAAGACATACAGGTAGTTGTCTATGAGACACTAGTCACATCAAAGACATACAGGTAGTTGTCTATGAGACACTACTCACATCAAAGATATACAGGTAGTTGTCTATGAGACACTACTCACATCAAAGACATATAGGTAGTTGTCTATGAGACACTAGTCACATCAAAGACATACAGGTAGTTGTCTATGAGACACTACTCACATCAAAGATATATAGGTAGTTGTCTATGAGACACTACTCACATCAAAGATATACAGGTAGTTGTCTATGAGACACTAGTAACATCAAGACAGACAGTTGTCTATGAGACACTACTCACATCAAGACAGACAGTTGTCTATGAGACACTACTCACATCAAAGATATATAGGTAGTTGTCTATGAGACACTACTCACATCAAAGATATATAGGTAGTTGTCTATGAGACACTACTCACATCAAAGACATACAGGTAGTTGTCTATGAGACACTAGTCACATCAAAGACATACAGGTAGTTGTCTATGAGACACTAGTCACATCAAAGACATACAGGTAGTTGTCTATGAGACACTAGTCACATCAAAGATATACAGGTAGTTGTCTATGAGACACTACTCACATCAAAGACATACAGGTAGTTGTCTATGAGACACTACTCACATCAAAGACATATAGGTAGTTGTCTATGAGACACTACTCACATCAAAGACATACAGGTAGTTGTCTATGAGACACTACTCACATCAAAGATATACAGGTAGTTGTCTATGAGACACTAGTCACATCAAAGATATACAGGTAGTTGTCTATGAGACACTACTCACATCAAAGACATACAGGTAGTTGTCTATGAGACACTAGTCACATCAAAGACATACAGGTAGTTGTCTATGAGACACTACTCACATCAAAGACATACAGGTAGTTGTCTATGAGACACTAGTAACATCAAAGATATACAGGTAGTTGTCTATGAGACACTAGTCACATCAAAGATATACAGGTAGTTGTCTATGAGACACTACTCACATCAAAGATATACAGGTAGTTGTCTATGAGACACTACTCACATCAAAGATATACAGGTAGTTGTCTATGAGACACTACTCACATCAAAGATATACAGGTAGTTGTCTATGAGACACTAGTCACATCAAAGACATACAGGTAGTTGTCTATGAGACACTACTCACATCAAAGACATACAGGTAGTTGTCTATGAGACACTAGTCACATCAAAGACATACAGGTAGTTGTCTATGAGACACTAGTCACATCAAAGACATACAGGTAGTTGTCTATGAGACACTACTCACATCAAAGACATACAGGTAGTTGTCTATGAGACACTACTCACATCAAAGACATACAGGTAGTTGTCTATGAGACACTACTCACATCAAAGATATACAGGTAGTTGTCTATGAGGTCTTCAACGATCTTCACTTCGTGTTCTCCTTTCCCGTCTGTCTGGAAGAGGCTGGGGGCGAACAGCAGGGACAGGTTCTTGGTACACATCTGGTTCAGGTCTGCACACTTCTGAACCCTGGAACCAAGAGAGAGAGAGAGAACACATCTGAACCCTGGGACCGAGAGAGAGAGAACACTTCTGAACCCTGGGACCAAGAGAGAGAGAGAGAGAGAGAGAGAGAACACTTCTGAACCCTGGGACCAAGAGAGAGAGAGAGAGAGAGAGAGAGAGAGAGAATACTTCTGAACCCTGGGACCGAGAGAGAGAGAGAGAGAGAGAGAGAGAGACAGAGAGAGACAGAGAGAGACAGAGAGAGACAGAGAGAGACAGAGAGAGACAGAGAGAGAGACAGAGAGAGAGAGAGAGAGAACACTTCTGAACCCTGTGACTGAGAGAGAGAGAACACTTCTGAACCCTGGGACCAAGAGAGAGAGAGCGAGAGAGAACACTTCTGAACCCTGGGACCGAGAGAGAGAGAGCGAGAACACTTCTGAACCCTGGGACCAAGAGAGAGAGGGAGAGAGAGAACACTTCTGAACCCTGGGACCGAGAGAGAGAGAGCGAGAACACTTCTGAACCCTGGGACCAAGAGAGAGAGGGAGAGCGAGAACACTTCTGAACCCTGGGACCAAGAGAGAGAGAGAGAGAGAGAGAGAGAGAGAGAGAGAACACTTCTGAACCCTGGGACCAAGAGAGAGAGAACACTTCTGAACCCTGGGACCAAGAGAGAGAGAACACTTCTGAACCCTGAGACCAAGAGAGAGAGAGAGAGAGCGAGAACACTTCTGAACCCTGAGACCAAGAGAGAGAGAGAGAGAGAGAGAGAGAGAGAGAGATAGATAGAGAGAGAGAGAGAACACTTCTGAACCCTGAGACCGAGAGAGAGAGAGAGAGAGAGAGAGAGAGATAGAGAGAGAGAACACTTCTGAACCCTGAGACCGAGAGAGAGAGAGAGAGAGAGAGAGAGAGAGAGAGAGAGAACACTTCTGAACCCTGGGACCGAGAGAGAGAGAGAGAGCGAGAACACTTCTGAACCCTGAACCCTGGGACCGAGAGAGAGAGCGAGAGAGAGAGAGAGAGAGAGAGAGAACACTTCTGAACCCTGGGACCAAGGGAGAGAGGGAGAGAACAAATAACGGTAAAAAGTTGACAGTTGCCAACTTGCCAGTGAGGCTGTCTAAATATGAAAAAGTGTCCTGTTTCGGGTTGGGGTCAATTCCATTTGACTACAGGAAGTAACTCTGCTTAGTTGCTCAACTTTAAACCTGGTCCAGTTTGAGGCTCTACTAACCTGTAGAGGTGGCTGATGAGAGCAGCCAGGGTAGTCCTGTTGACTCTAGGTAAACTACGGATGATCTCCTTGTATCTGTCCAGACGCTGGTTCTTATCCTTGGCTGTTCCTATAAAAAAGACACAAACAGGAACCAGTTAGATTTCAAAAAGATACATTGTGGGACATCCTGACCAGCAACAGCTTGATGGAAGCCCTATAATTCTAAAGGGAACCAAGAGGACACAACTTAGAAAACACAACAAAATAGTAGCTTCATGTGTGTGCTATCTGTGATGGTAACTTAAAATCTATTTTGCCACCAGAGACACCTGTACTTACTGACAGCCTCCTTCCATAGCTGATGCAGGTCAGCCATGAAGATGGGGTCGTCTATCTCCCTGAAGAACCTCTTCAGGACGTCAGTCACATCCTCTATGAAGTTATCCCCGATCCGGAGCTTGACGTTGCGAGCATCGTTCCTGAACTCCTCCATCAGTAGTTTGATCCTGGACGTGGCTCCGTTCTTCCTGTAGATCCCCTCGTGACCCAGACCTAACGAGCAGATCACACATCAGATCCAGTACATCAGTCATCAGCTAGTATCTCCTGTCTCTGGCTGGTGTAAAGTACAGCTAAACTGGAAACCCTTCAGCCCGCAGGCCACTGCAGAGTTAGAATGAATGGATGAACTATTTATAAACCCCTTTATATACTTTAATAGAAAATAATCACCTCCACTGAAAATGCATTAAATGCTACGGATCCACAAGATCCCTGGAAAACGTGCCGTTTTGTAGTTGATAATGAAGAATCCTCTATCCCTTACTATACTGTGTAAGGGAACAGAATACAGACTATCCAGACTCCTCCCTTACCATACTGTGTGATGAAGGCGATGCAGCTGTCTACGATGATGGGGATATCATTCCTGCTGAGCTGCTGTTCTCTCAGGGTGTTGCCCTTCCCTCCAGCCGCTCTCTGGATGTCTGCATACCACAGGGAGAAGTCTAACCGACCCATCCCCTGGAGGTGTAGCGTCCTGGGGGAGACATGTCGATACTCAGAGGTGAAGGTTCAGAGAAAATAAACTCACCCTTATACAAGTGTCAACATATCGTGGATAGTTTGGTGCCTAAAAACTCATATACATGGTCAGATTATTTTCATTCTGGAAATCCCCCCCTAGATGGGGGTAGAATTGGTGGGGAATGGAATTTCCAGAGTGACAATAATTTGACCATGTAAATGAGTTTTTAGGCACCAAACTATCCACGATATGTTGACACGTGTATAATGACAAAAAGAGAAAAGACAGAGAGACTGATAACCAACCTTCCCTTTTCAACCAAAACCAGAATTTCCTTCTTCTCGTGGTTTTGGTTCTCAGTTACTATACCTAGGAGACAAACACAGAACAAATGGAAGACGGACCAAATCACTCATCAGCAGACAGTTGCTCAAAGAAACGGTGCTTGGGGTAGTTAAGGCAGAGAAATGTCCATGATCTGGCAGTCGGATGGGTTTTAAATGACTATAGTACCGCCTTTACTGGCAGTTTATCCAGAAAATGTCTCAGTGAGGAGTTACCAAACGTTATTTGAGGAACTACAGTCGTGGTCAAAAGTTTTGAGAATGAAAAGTTTTGAGAATGAAAAGTTTTGAGAATGAAACGTTTTGAGAATTTCCGCAAAGTTTGCTGCTTCAGTGTCTTTAGATAATTTTGTCAGATGTTAGTATGGAATACTGAAGTATAATTACAAGCATTTCATAAGTGTCAAAGGTTGTTATTGACAATTACATGAAGTTGATGCAAAGAGTCAATATTTGCAGTGTTGACCCTTCTTTTTCAAGACCTCTGCAATCCGCCCTGGCATGCTGTCAATTAACTTCTGGGCCACATCTTGACTGATGGCAGCCAATTCTTGCATAATCAATGCTTGGAGTTTGTCAGAATCTGTGGGTTTTTGTTTGTCTACCCGCCTCTTGAGGATTGACCACAAGTTCTCAATGGGATTAAGGTCTGGGGACTTTCCTGGCCATGGACCCAAAATATCAATGTTTTGTTCCCTGAGCCACTTAGTTATCAATTTTGCCTTATGGCAAGGTGCTCCATCATGCATGAAAAGGCATTGTTCGTCACCAAACTGTTCCTGGATGGTTGGGAGAAGTTGCTCTCGGAGGATGCGTTGGTGACATTCTTTATTCATGGCTGTGTTCTTAGGCAAAATTGTGAGTGAGCCCACTGCCTTGGCTGAGAAGCAACCCCACACATGAATGGTCTCAGGATGCTTTACTGTTGGCATGACACAGGACAGATGGTAGCGCTCACCTTGTCTTCTCCAGACAAGCATTTTTACGAATGCCCGAAACAATAGGAAAGGGGATTCATCAGAGAAAATTACTTTACCCCAGTCCTCAGCAGTCCAATCCCTGTACCTTTTGCAGAATATCAGTCTGTTCCTGATGTTTTTCCTGGAGAGAAGTGGCTTCTTTGCTGCCCTTCTTGACACCAGGCCATCGTTCAAAGGTCTTTGCCTCACTGTGCGTGCAGATGCACTCACACCTGCCTGCTGCCATTCCTGAGCAAGCTCTGTACTGGTGGTGCCCCGATCCTGCAGCTGATCCTGCAACTTTAGGAGACGGTCCTGGAACTTGCTGGACTTTTTTGGGCGCCCTGAAGCCTTCTTCACAATCATTTAACCGCTCTCCTTGAAGTTCTTGATGATCCGATAAATGGTTGATTTAGGTGCAATCTTACTGGCAGCAATATCCTTGCCTGTGAAGCCCTTTTTGTGCAAAGCGATGATGACGGCACGCGTTTCCTTGCAGGTAACCATGGTTGACAGAGGAAGAACAATGATTCCAAGCACCACCCTCCTTTTGAAGCTTCCAGTCTGTTATTCAAACTCAATTAGCATGACAGAGTGATCTCCAGCCTTGTCCTCGTCAACACTCACACCTGTGTTAACGAGAGAATCACTGACATGATGTCAGCTGGTCCTTTTGTGGCAGGGATGAAATGCAGTGGAAATGTTTTTTTGGGGAGGGGATTCAGTTCATTTGCATGGCAAAGAGGGACTTTGCAATTAATTGCAATTCATCTGATCACTCTTCATAACATTCATAACACATGGAGTATATGCAAATTGTCATTGAGGCAGCAGACGTTGTGAAAATGTAGATTTGTGTCATTCTCAAAACTTTTGGTCGCAACTGTACATTACCACACAGTGCCAGTAAAGCTTTGGTCAGGACAGGAGACTCACTGAGCTCTTGCAGACGTTTAAGGTTGATAATGTCCTCAGCTGCTCCGTCGTTCCCTGGGCAGATGAAGAGGTTAGACTTCTGAAGGACAAAATATCCCTCTTTCCACTGAGAAGGGTCTCGCATGGCCTTGTAACGCAGCACTCCCACCCGCTCAAACTCCCTCGCTAGCAGGCAGTGGCAGCTTAAAGGTGTGGCGGCCTGAGGAAGACAACACAGGAAGAGGAAGACAACACAGGAAGTCATTAAAACAGACACATCCCAGGCTAGTACAGTACATAGATGGTGTTGGTTAGAAAGGAGGGAACAATTTACTGTAACCCCTCCCCCTTTATGTATGCAGAGGGACATTACAATGTTCTGAGCTGGAAGAGATCTAACTACACCAGTAAAGATGAGAATTGGCATCATCAGTGTGCAGGCATTGCACTCTTTGAGGATAGAAAGTCATCTCATACCTTTCCGATGGCCTTGACCCAACATTGCAGTGCATCAGGAGTTTCCAATCCAAACTGATAGAGCTTCTCTGAGGACAGGTACAGTTGAAACGTATAGAGAAACCTACAACAACACACAGGAACATACGTGAAGGGCATTAGATCAACACTAGTTGGTAGATGCCTGTACATTGAGTGGCAGTGATATAACCATTTCATGCTAAATGTACCTTTTCTCCACGTGTTTGAAAGAGACAGTATGATTGGCCGCCTACATTAGTTACTGTGCCATGATTGGTCCTCTAACCTGTCAATGAAACCGTTGTTGTTGCAGGAGTCCGGCCTGCTGACCCCCAGACAGACGATGTCTTTGACGTTGATCTTCATGCTAGGATCAGGACATCGGTCAGACTCGTAGAACAGAAGAGACCTCTCCACCGTGCACCAGTACTTCTGGAAATCTGGGGTGGAAATAACAGCAAAAATATAAGCCGTTTCTTTCTACAATATTCTAACGTTGCCGTACTTCATAATCACGCTCATCCCTCGGCTATTAGAGCGAACAAACGTGAAGAAGCCTGGAAATCGTGGTCCCTTTAAAATTTAAATTAGGGATTTTTATAATGGGCTGTGTTTTTAAAGATAAATAAACTACAAGTAACTATGAGTAACTTTCTAAATCACAAAACTCTGTTTTACTGTAGAGACTCCAGCCACTAACAGTGAGTAGTGGATTTTATAACAGAACAGTATTGGCCCAGTCAGTATTTGGTTGTATAAAGTGCTTTGTTCTCTATAGGCCTTTATGCTGATGTTACTGAGGAGGCAGTATTCCTCTATTCAATCTCTGCCAAGTGGTGTGCTGTTAGCACCTGCCAACACACACACACACGCGCACGCGCACACATGCCTACCTTCTCTGGTTTTCCTGGATAATGTCCCTTTGTTCATTGAGGCTGACTTGTAGAGGTAGCCGGAGTGCAGCACGGCCTGCATAATCTCATCATACACACCGGGGTCTGAGAAAACAGGGAGGAATAGACGGGAAAAATAACTGGTTTTAACACTCCCAAAAAAACACGAGTTGGGGTCTAGGCAAACAGGACAAAACATTAAGTCGTACTTCAGAAAGAGTCATGAATAAGCCATAATAAATGCATTTACAAGATGATACGTTATAAATGATCAGATGTGTGATAAACGGTTATGAATTGAAATGTAGATTAAGTTTCTAAATAAGTTTTCCCTCCAGTGTTCTAGTTGTGCTGTTTCAACAGAGATATCTAGTTGTGCTGTTTCAGAGATATCTAGTTGTGCTGTTTCAGAGATATCTAGTTGTGCTGTTTCAACAGAGATATCTAGTGGTGCTGTTTCAGAGATATCTAGTGGTGCTGTTTCAACAGAGATATCTAGTTGTGCTGTTTCAACAGAGATATCTAGTTGTGCTGTTTCAACAGAGATATCTAGTTGTGCTGTTTCAACAGAGATATCTAGTGGTGCTGTTTCAACAGAGATATCTAGTGGTGCTGTTTCAACAGAGATATCTAGTTGTGCTGTTTCAACAGAGATATCTAGTTGTGCTGTTTCAACAGAGATATCTAGTTGTGCTGTTTCAACAGAGATATCTAGTGGTGCTGTTTCAACAGAGATATCTAGTGGTGCTGTTTCAACAGAGATATCTAGTTGTGCTGTTTCAACAGAGATATCTAGTGGTGCTGTTTCAACAGAGATATCTAGTGGTGCTGTTTCAACAGAGATATCTAGTGGTGCTGTTTCAACAGAGATATCTAGTTGTGCTGTTTCAACAGAGATATCTAGTGGTGCTGTTTCAACAGAGATATCTAGTTGTGCTGTTTCAACAGAGATATCTAGTTGTGCTGTTTCAGAGATATCTAGTTGTGCTGTTTCAACAGAGATATCTAGTTGTGCTGTTTCAACAGAGATATCTAGTTGTGCTGTTTCAGAGATATCTAGTTGTGCTGTTTCAACAGAGATATCTAGTTGTGCTGTTTCAGAGATATCTAGTTGTGCTGTTTCAACAGAGATATCTAGTTGTGCTGTTTCAACAGAGATATCTAGTTGTGCTGTTTCAACAGAGATATCTAGTTGTGCTGTTTCAACAGAGATATCTAGTTGTGCTGTTTCAGAGATATCTAGTGGTGCTGTTTCAACAGAGATATCTAGTTGTGCTGGTTCAACAGAGATATCTAGTTGTGCTGTTTCAACAGAGATATCTAGTGGTGCTGTTTCAACAGAGATATCTAGCGGTGCTGTTTCAACAGAGATATCTAGCGGTGCTGTTTCAACAGAGATCTCTAGCGGTGCTGTTTCAACAGAGATATCTAGTGGTGCTGTTTCAACAGAGATATCTAGCTGTGCTGTTTCAACAGAGATATCTAGTTGTGCTGTTTCAACAGAGATATCTAGCGGTGCTGTTTCAACAGAGATATCTAGCGGTGCTGTTTCAACAGAGATATCTAGTGGTGCTGTTTCAACAGAGATATCTAGCTGTGCTGTTTCAACAGAGATATCTAGCTGTGCTGTTTCAACAGAGATATCTAGTGGTGCTGTTTCAACAGAGATATCTAGTTGTGCTGTTTCAACAGAGATATCTAGTTGTGCTGTTTCAACAGAGATATCTAGTGGTGCTGTTTCAACAGAGATATCTAGTGGTGCTGTTTCAACAGAGATATCTACTTGTGCTGTTTCAACAGAGATATCTAGTTGTGCTGTTTCAACAGAGATATCTAGTTGTGCTGTTTCAACAGAGATATCTACTTGTGCTGTTTCAACAGAGATATCTAGTTGTGCTGTTTCAACAGAGATATCTAGTTGTGCTGTTTCAACAGAGATATCGAGTTGTGCTGTTTCAACAGAGATATTTTACTCCTACAACACTAGAGGTCAACACACAGAGGAAGACCAAACTTTTTCATCACAAAAGCTCTGGGTTCTCTATCAAACCATGAACCATGCTGTAATGACTTGAAAGCTTTTTCCAGAGAGCTGCCGAGCACACTTCATTATACTGCACGGTCGCAAAATAGTAACATAATGCACAAAAAGTCCAGCAGGAAAATAAATCCAGCCCCCTGTCTTACCTGAGGTGCCTTGCGGGAGGGAGTATTCCTGAGACAGATGCTTGTCATATCCATTAGAGGCAGCGAGGCGGGCTCGGACAGCCTCTGCCTCGGTAAAGATCTGGGTGACTGTCTTCAGCAGGTTCTGCTCGGTCACAGCAGTACACAGAACCTGCAGGGTAGAGAGAGAGAGAGAGAGAGAGGAGAGACAGAGAGGAAAGAATTAGAGGACATATTAGGGTGACACAACACACACACACACACAGACGTACCACTAAAAGTATCCACAGCCACAGGGACAGGGACATTCAGCCTATATTCCAAAAAGTCCCCTCTCCATTCAACTGGCTCCCTTTCATCTACTCTCTCTAATGGTTTTAGTTTCAAAGCACATTCCATGTCATTGTTGTTGGGATAAATGTCTGGCTGCATGCCAGCTACAGGCAGCTATAGCCGTAACTTGAACCCTAGTATAGCTTACAGGTACTAAAACTACCACCAATAGCATCTAGTCTAAAATGTGTACCCTTACAGAAAAACATGTGAAATTCATGTGGGCAGCCAGCTGTGTGTTTTTACTGAGAGACAGAGCAGACAGCTGTGTGTTTATACTGAGAGACAGAGCAGACAGCCGTGTGTTTATACTGAGACAGAGCAGACAGCCCTGTGTTTATACTGAGAGACAGAGCAGACAGCCCTGTGTTTATACTGAGAGACAGAGCAGACAGCCGTGTGTTTATACTGAGACAGAGCAGACAGCCCTGTGTTATACTGAGAGACAGAGCAGACAGCTGTGTGTTTATACTGAGAGACAGAGCAGACAGCCCTGTGTTTATACTGAGAGACAGAGCAGACAGCCCTTGTGTTTATACTGAGAGACAGAGCAGACAGCCCTGTGTTTATACTGAGACAGAGCAGACAGCCCTGTGTTTATACTGAGAGACAGAGCAGACAGCCCTGTGTTTATACTGAGACAGAGCAGACAGCCCTGTGTTTATACTGAGAGACAGAGCAGACAGCCCTGTGTTTATACTGAGAGACAGAGCAGACAGCCCTGTGTTTATACTGAGACAGAGCAGACAGCCCTGTGTTTATACTGAGACAGAGCAGACAGCCCTGTGTTTATACTGAGAGACAGAGCAGACAGCCCTGTGTTTATACTGAGAGACAGAGCAGACAGCCCTGTGTTTATACTGAGAGACAGAGCAGACAGCCCTGTGTTTATACTGAGACAGAGCAGACAGCCCTGTGTTTATACTGAGAGACAGAGCAGACAGCCCTGTGTTTTTACTGAGAGACAGAGCAGACAGCCCTGTGTTTATACTGAGACAGAGCAGACAGCCCTGTGTTTATACTGAGACAGAGCAGACAGCCCTGTGTTTATACTGAGAGACAGAGCAGACAGCCCTGTGTTTATACTGAGAGACAGAGCAGACAGCCCTGTGTTTATACTGAGACAGAGCAGACTGCCCTGTGTTTATACTGAGACAGAGCAGACTGCCCTGTGTTTATACTGAGAGACAGAGCAGACAGCCCTGTGTTTATACTGAGAGACAGAGCAGCCAGCCGAGACAGAGAGTAGATGTTCTCCATTCGTACGCCTTGTAGACAAATAATAAGGGTTTATGATAAGAATATAGCCTATACAACACACCACATAGGGGTGGCAGGTAGCCTGGCGGCTAGGAGCGTTGGACTAGTAACCAAAAGGTTGCTGGATCAAATCCCTGAGCTGACAAGGTAAAAATCTGCCGCTCTGCCCCTGAGCAAGACAGTTCCCCCACTGTTCCTCGGGCGCCGTGGATGTCGATTAAGGCAGCCCCCCCCCCCCCCCCTCTGATTCAGAGAGGCTGGATTACATGCAGGAAGACACATTTCAGTTGTACAACTGACTAGGTATCCCCCTTTCCCCTCGATCCTCTTATAGCAGCTGAACATTTGAAAGCTAAACAATGGTGTTCCTGTACCTTGAGCAGCTCCTCCTGTGTGTTGAAGTTGGGGTGGGGGTGTCGGTAGCGCCCCTCACGGTACTTATGGATGATAAACTCTCTCCGCTGGTCCGGTGTGGCGTCACGGTCTAACTCGTCAGCTGGAGATAACCTGGCCGCCCAGAACTCATTGGCTCGGTCGTTCCCCAACATTATGAAGAGCTGACGAACACACAAACGCATGACAGTTTACACAAAATCAAAAACACAGAATAATCAGAACTCATGAGGTCCTGACTATATTCACAGTCTATCATCGGACATCCATCTTAAAAATGTCCAAAAGATATTTCAACTCTGTTCCAATATAATGGATCTGTTGGAGGTGAAAATAGTGCGAAGTCCTTGATACACAACAAAACAAACTGATTTTCAGTATCCCGGAAAATATTTTTTTTGCCACTTAACTAAAATAAACGTGAGCATTTCCCCTGACTTTCTCCCTTTCCCTCTCCCTGAAGAAGCCTTCTCGTTCCTCTCACCTGCACGATCTCGTTGCTCCACACGCTGGTGTCCAGTTTCAGGCTCTGTACTTTAGACACCATAGTCCCCAGACCTCTGTGTTGACCTGCAGGGGAAAGGGGACAAAAGACCTCCATAATCACTCTCCTGGTACGAGACAGTGTTGGTACTGGTACAAGACAGTGTTGGTACGAGACAGTGTTGGTACGAGACAGTGTTGGTACGAGACAGTGTTGGTACTGGTACGAGACAGTGTTGGTACGAGACAGTGTTGGTACGAGACAGTGTTGGTGTTGGTGTTGGTACGAGACAGTGTTGGTGCTGGTACGAGACAGTGTTGGTGCTGGTACGAGACAGTGTTGGTGCTGGTACGAGACAGTGTTGGTGCTGGTACGAGACAGTGTTGGTACGAGACAGTGTTGGTACGAGACAGTGTTGGTGTTGGTGCTGGTACGAGACAGTGTTGGTGTTGGTACGAGACAGTGTTGGTACTGGTACGAGACAGTGTTGGTACGAGACAGTGTTGGTACGAGACAGTGTTGGTGTTGGTGTTGGTACGAGACAGTGTTGGTGCTGGTACGAGACAGTGTTGGTGCTGGTACGAGACAGTGTTGGTGCTGGTACGAGACAGTGTTGGTGCTGGTACGAGACAGTGTTGGTACGAGACAGTGTTGGTACGAGACAGTGTTGGTACTGGTACGAGACAGTGTTGGTACGAGACAGTGTTGGTACGAGACAGTGTTGGTGTTGGTGTTGGTACGAGACAGTGTTGGTGCTGGTACGAGACAGTGTTGGTGCTGGTACGAGACAGTGTTGGTGCTGGTACGAGACAGTGTTGGTGCTGGTACGAGACAGTGTTGGTACTGGTACGAGACAGTGTTGGTACTGGTACGAGACAGTGTTGGAGACAGTGTTGGTACTGGTACGAGACAGTGTTGGTACTGGTACGAGACAATGTTGGTAACAGGACACTCAGGTGCTGCCTCGCTAGAGAGAACCACGACACAGTGAAATTATGTGTGTATTTGAAAAACATTTCCAGAGCAACATTTCACTTCACCTGGCACAGGTGGGCTTAAACAACACAGGTGAGAATGAAACTGTTGTGGCTCATGACAATGGGCTGATAGCATTGGCAGCTATTGGCCAGGTGTCTAAGTTATCTCATCAGTCACACACACCAGATGGGACCCAAATCCAGCTAGGCCCTCTGGCATCAAACTGAAACCACGATTTTAGGCAAGGGGCAACAGAGCTAGAGAGGGGGAGCTCGCCCCACCTATACAATAGTAGGGGAAACGCTGTCTCACCTGCACAGTTCTTACAGATGACAACACAGAGGTTAATGGAGGCCCAGTCAGGGTTGACTGCTTGGCAGTCAGCACAGAGCTTATTGAACCTGTTGGACCAGATCTTCTCAGCCACCTCGTAGTCAGACAGGGTCTCTGCTATGGACTCCTGTACAGCCTCCATCCAGTCCCTCTTATCCCGCTCAGACTCAGCTGTGAAACTACAGGGACAATCAATCAAAAACTCTTCTGGCTCAATCAAACACAATTGTCTCTGTTTTCAGGGATTCAAAAAAACAACAGTGTAGGAGGTTTATTTAACTAGGCAAGTCAGTTAAGAACAAATTCTTATTTACAATGACGGCCTACACCGGCTAAACCCGGACGATGCTGGGACAATTGTGCGCCGCCCTATGGGACTCACGGGTGGAAGTCCGGGAGCCCCGAGTGATGATGAACAGAATGTATTTGTTGACAAAACTAGAGAAAAAAGGTATATAAGTGTTATTCCCACGTCGGTAAATACAAACCTGAATGTTTTATAAGGTGTGATGAGGTCAAAGCTCTTTCCTTTGCCGTCTCTGATCGTAGCTCCTCTGGCCTCGATCAGCGTGATTCCAATCCCATTCCTAAAACACTGCTCAGTCTTGTACAGCCAGACCTGCTCTGTGTTGATGGCCACGTAGATTTTTGCCTTGGTCCCTTTGAGCTCCAGAGGACCACTCCTCTGACAGTGGCTGCCAGGACCGAAGCGAGGGCGCCCGAACACAAGCTGTTCCTTCACCCTCCCCTGTAGGGTACTGCACCACTGATGTCTCTGCACTGAGAGGGGACAGGTAGAAAGATAATACAAATTGTAATACCAACCATTTATTTAAAATACAATTTTAAAAAAATGGTACAGAAAATAACAGGTATTTACTATGAAATTATATGGTAAAATGGTAATTACACAATAACAATATGTGAAATAATTGTTTGTGTCGTTTGGATTCAAAACCAAGCATCCTTTTGTATCAGTCAGTTACCAATTGTACCAGAAAACTATCTTTTGATACCAAATCATTTCCTAATAGATAAATAACAGAGGAATCAGTAGCCTAAAATAAAGTCATAAACAATATGTTTTTACTATGATATTGTGACAGTAACTGATACCATGTTGATACCATGTTGTCTCTCAGAGACTATTTTGCTCATTTGGGTCATTTGAGTCTCCAGAGAGAAAAGAGGGTTATTGGGTCCAACCTTTGTCCAACAGACGTTATCACATAAGTTGTTTTCTGCTTCTATAGCTGCATCCCCAATCCTTCACACTTCTTCTAAAGTACACACTAGGACACTTCTTCTAAAGTACGCACTAGGACACTTCATCTAAAGTACGCACTAGGACACTTCATCTAAAGTACGCACTAGGACACTTCATCTAAAGTACGCACTAGGACACTTCATCTAAAGTACGCACTAGGACACTTCTTCTAAAGTACGCACTAGGACACGTCATCTAAAGTACGCACTAGGACACTTCATCTAAAGTACGCACTAGGACACGTCATCTAAAGTACGCACTAGGACACTTCATCTAAAGTACGCACTAGAACACTTCTTCTAAAGTACGCACTAGGACACTTCATCTAAAGTACGCACTAGGACACTTCTTCTAAAGTACGCACTAGGACACGTCATCTAAAGTACGCACTAGGACACTTCATCTAAGGTACGCACTAGGACACGTCATCTAAAGTACGCACTAGGACACTTCATCTAAAGTACGCACTAGGACACGTCATCTAAAGTACGCACTAGGACACTTCTTCTAAAGTACGCACTAGGACACTTCATCTAAAGTACGCACTAGGACACTTCTTCTAAAGTACGCACTAGGACACTTCATCTAAAGTACGCACTAGGACACTTCATCTAAAGTACGCACTAGGACACTTCATCTAAAGTACGCACTAGGACACTTCTTCTAAAGTACGCACTAGGACACGTCATCTAAAGTACGCACTAGGACACTTCTTCTAAAGTACGCACTAGGACACTTCTTCTAAAGTACGCACTAGGACACTTCTTCTAAAGTACGCACTAGGACACTTCTTCTAAAGTACGCACTAGGACACTTCTTCTAAAGTACGCACTAGGACACTTCTTCTAAAGTACGCACTAGGACACTTCTTCTAAAGTACGCACTAGGACACTTCTTCTAAAGTACGCACTAGGACACTTCATCTAAAGTACGCACTAGGACACTTCATCTAAAGTACGCACTAGGACACGTCATCTAAAGTACGCACTAGGACACTTCTTCTAAAGTACGCACTAGGACACTTCATCTAAAGTACGCACTAGGACACTTCTTCTAAAGTACGCACTAGGACACGTCATCTAAAGTACGCACTAGGACACTTCATCTAAAGTACGCACTAGGACACGTCATCTAAAGTACGCACTAGGACACTTCTTCTAAAGTACGCACTAGGACACGTCATCTAAAGTACGCACTAGGACACTTCTTCTAAAGTACGCACTAGGACACGTCATCTAAAGTACGCACTAGGACACTTCATCTAAAGTACGCACTAGGACACTTCATCTAAAGTACGCACTAGGACACTTCTTCTAAAGTACGCACTAGGACACTTCATCTAAAGTACGCACTAGGACACTTCATCTAAAGTACGCACTAGGACACTTCTTCTAAAGTACGCACTAGGACACGTCATCTAAAGTACGCACTAGGACACTTCTTCTAAAGTACGCACTAGGACACTTGGATTTAATAACACCTATCCAATACTTTAAAATCCGCGATGGGAAATTGGGACAACTAATGTCTGTAGTTGCTTGTGTGTGAGATTTTAATTGCTTGTTGTTGTTGTTAAGTGCTTTGTTTACCTTCGTTATCAGCCCGGAAGACAAACGTCCTGTGACTTGTCACTATCTCAAATTTATTGTCCTTGGCCATGCGGGCCATCTGTATCGCAGCCAGAGGGATCACTCCTTTGGGGTACGGGTCCTTGGAGAGAATAGTAAAGGAGGAGAAATACTGGTAAAGAAACAAACATTGTAATGAACAACGCTGTTTATGTGATAAATGTGAGACAGTCCATCATTCAGGAAAAAAAGGCCTACCTTTTCACTGCCGAAGTACAGCAGATTTTTGCCATCAAACTTCACATAGCGTTTCTGGAATACATAGTTCCTAGAACGCCAAATACAAAAATGATCAGACTGTCATACCACTGCTGTAAAAAAAAAATTACATGAATAAATATATATATATACACAAGTTGAAGTCGGAAGTTTACATACACCTCAGCCAAAAATACCTTTAAAACTCAGTCTCTCACAATTCCTGACATTTAATCCTAGTTAACATTTCCTGTCTTAGGTCAGTTAGGATCACCACTTTATTTTAAGAATGTGAAATGTCAGAATAATAGTAGATAGAATGATTTATTTCAGATTGTGTTTCTTTCATAACATTCCCAGTGGAAGTTTACATACACTCAATTAGTATTTGGTAGCATTGCCTATAAATTGTTTAACTTGGGTCAAACATTTTGGGTAGCCTTCCACAAGCTTCCCACAATAAGTTGGGTGAATTTTGGCCCATTCTTCCTGACAGAGCTGATGTAACTGAGTCAGGTTTGTAGGCCTCCTTGCTCACACACGCTTTTTCAGTTCTGCCCACACATTTTCTATAGGATTGAGGTCAGGGCTTTGTGATGGCCACTCCAATATCTTGACTTTGTTGTCCTTAAGCCATTTTGCCACAACTTTGGAAGTATGCTTGGGGTCATTGTCCATTTGGAAGACCCATTTGCGACCAAGCTTTAACTTCCTGACTGATGCCTTGAGATGTTGCTTCAATATATCCTGCCTCATGATGCTATCTATTTTGTGAAGTGCACCAGTCCCTCCTGCAGCAAAGCACCCCCACAACATGATGCTGCCACCCCCATGCTTCACAGTTGGGATGGTGTTCTTTGGCTTGCAAGCGTCCCCCTTTTTTTCCAAACATAACAATGGTCATTATGGCCAAACAGTTCTATTTTTGTTTCATCAGACCAGAGGACATTCCTCCAAAAAGTACGATCTTTGTCCCCATGTGCAGTTGCAAATTGGAGCAGTGGCTTCTCCTTGCTGAGCGGCCTTTCAGGTTATGTCGATATAGGACTCATTTTACTGTGGATATAGATACTTTTGTGCCCGTTCCTTCCAGCATCTTCACAAGGTCCTTTACTGTTACTCTGGGATTTATTTGCTCTTTTCGCCCCAAAGTACATTCATTTCTAGGAGACAGAATGCGTCTCCTTCCAGAGAGGTATGACGGCTGCGTGGTCCCATGGTGTTTATACTTGCATACAATTGTTTGTACAGATGAACATGGTACCTTCAGGCGTTTGGAAATTACTGAACCAGACTTGTGGAGGTCTACAATTGTTTTCTGAGGTCTTGGCTGATTTCTTTTGATTTTCCCACGATGTCAAGCAAAGAGGCACTGAGTTTGAAGGTAGGCCTTGAAATACATCCACAGGTACACCTCCAATTGACTCAAATCATGTTAATTAGCCTATCAGAAGCTTCTAAAGCAATGACATCATTTTCTGGAATTTTACAAGCTGTTTATTAAAGGCACAGTCAATTTAGTGTATGTTAACTTCTGACCCACTAGAATTCTGATACAGTGAATTAGAAGTTAAATAAACTATCTGTAAACAACTGTTGGAAAAATGACTTTATGTCATGCACAAAGTAGATGTCCTAACCGACTTGCCGAAACTACAGTTTTTTAACGAGTGGTTGAAAAACGAGTTTTAATGACTTCAACCGTAAACTTCCGACTTCAACTGTATACATAAAATAATAAGCAGAGCTCAGTGGAGATATTAACTGTTTATCATTTAACAAGAAACACAAAAACAGAGAAGCACAGTGGGAAAAGGAAGGGGAAAAAAAAGACACGAAGCAGAGACGGTGCTTTCAGAAAGTAGTCACACCCCTGAGTCTATACTTTGTAGAAGCACCATTGCCAGAGATTACAGCTGTGAGTCTTTCTGGGTAACATGCTGACTACACCGGGCATGCATACATGTTGATTCTTTCCACCCACACGCGATCAGGACATGCATGTTGATTCTTTCCACCCACACGCGATCAGGACATGCATGTTGATTCTTTCCACCCACACGCGATCAGGACATGCATGTTGATTCTTTCCACCCACACGCGATCAGGACATGCATGTTGATTCTTTCCACCCACACGCGATCAGGACATGCATGTTGATTCTTTCCACCCACACGCGATCAGGACATGCATGTTGATTCTTTCCACCCACACGCGATCAGGACACGCATGTTGAAATATCAAAACAAACTCTGAACCAACTATATTAATTTGGGGACAGGACTAAAAGCATTAAACGTTCATGCCAATTTAGCTAGCTAGCTAGCTAGCTAGCTAGCTAGCTCGCTTGCTGTTGCTAGCTTATTTGTCCTGGGATATAAACATTGGGTTGTTATTTCACCTGAAATGCACAAGGTCCTCTACTAATGAATATACAGATAAAAAGGTAAACCTTGTAAGTATCTAGTAATCTCTCCTCCTTCATGATTCTTCTTGTTCAGCCTTTATATGGCGGTTGGCAACCAACATTAAAAGGTGCTTTACCACCACCAACTGGAATGGAGTGTACACCTCAGTTCACCTTTCAATCACCCACGTGGGTATATGCTCCTAAAAACCAATGAGGAGGTTGGAGAAATGGTACAGTTTTAAGTCAAAACTGTAACTAGGGCACTCAGGAACATGCAATGTTGTCTTGGTAAACAACTCCAGTGTATATTTGGCCTTGTGTTTTAGGTTATTGTCCTGCTGAAAGGTGAATTTGTCTCCCAGTGTTTGTTAGAAAGCAGACAACCAGGTTTGGCTCTAGGATTTTGCCTGTGCTTAGCTATATTCTGTTTCTTTATTCATCCTGAAAAACTCCCTAGTCCTTGCTGATGACAAGCATATCCATAACGTAATGCAGCCACCACTAAACTTGAAAATATGAAGATTGGTACTCAGTGATGTGTTGTTGGTGTAGGATTTGCCCCAAACATAACGCTTTGTATTCAGGACATAAGTATGTGTCATTTAAAAAAAAACTTTAAGTGCCTTATTGCAAACAGGATGCTATATTTTTATTCTTTAAAAGATTCCTTCTTTTCACTCTGTCATTTAGGTTAGTATTGTGGAGTAACTACAATGTTGTTGATCCATCCTCAGTTTTCTCCTATCACAGCCATTAAACTCTGTAAATGTCACCATTGGCCTCATGGTGAAATCCCTTGAGCAGTTTCCTTCCTCTCCGGCCACTGAGTTAGGAAGGACGCCTGTTTCTTTTGTAGTGACTGGGTGTATTGATACATCATCCAAAGTGTAATTAATAACTTCACCATGTTCAGAAGGGATATATTTTTTATTTTGAGCCATCTACCAATAGGTGCCCTTCTTAGCGAGGCATGGAAAATCTCCCTGGTCTTTTTGGTTAAATGTGTGTTTGAAATTCATCGCTCGGCCTCCCGGGTGGCGCAGTGGTTAAGGGCGCTGTACTGCAGCGCCAGCTGTGCCATCAGAGTTCCTGGGTTCGCGCCCAGGCTCTGTCGTAACCGGCCGCGACCGGGAGGTCCGTGGGGCGACGCACAATTGGCCTAGCGTCGTCCGGGTTAGGGAGGGATTGGTCGGTAGGGATCTCCTTGTCTCATCGCGCACCAGCGACTCCTGTGGTGGGCCGGGCGCAGTGCGCGCTAGCCAAGGTTGCCAGGTGCACGGTGTAGCCTCCGACACATTGGTGCGGCTGGCTTCCGGGTTGGATGCGCGCTGTGTTAAGAAGCAGTACGGCTGGTTGGGTTGTGTATCGGATGACGCATGACATTCAGCCTTAGTCTCTCCCGAGCCCGTACGGGAGTTGTAGCAATGAGACAAGATAGTAGCTACTACAACAATTGGATACCACGAAATTGGGGAGAAAAAGGGCAAAAAATATATTTTTTTTAATTACAAAAAAATTAAAAATAATTCATCGCTCAACTGAGGGACCTTACAGATAATTGTATGTGTAGTGTACAGCGATGAGGTAGTCATTCAAAAATCATGTTAAACACTATTATTGCACACAGAGTGAGTCCATGCAACTGATTATGTGACTTGTTAAACATATTTTTACTCCTGAGCTTATTTCGGCCATAACAAAGGTGTTGAATACTTATTGACTCAAGACATTTCAGCTTCTCGTTTTTAGGTAAAAAAGTAAACATTTCTAAAAACAGAATTCCACTTTGACACGATGAGGTGTTGTCAGTGACACAAAATCTGAATTTAAATACATTTTAAATTCAGGCTGTAACATAACAAAATGTGGAAAAATGTAAAGGCGTGTGAGCAACTTTCCCTCTAAACTGGGACTGCCGCACAGAAGAAATATCAGCCTTGCAGAGAGAAACACGAGGTTAAACTTCCTTCAACTTTCTAGAGTTATCCCCATTAGTTAAGACTATACATGTCCAGTCACCTCCTTGTCTGAAGGACAAGTGTATAAACAGGTTAAAGGTCAAGCCCTGCATGTTGATTTCAAAAGTCTCATGGAATGTAGACCTACATTGAAAACCACACATTGCTGCTACTGTAGTCTGAATGATAGAACAGCTAATGATGATTTTAGTTTTTTTTTAAGCGAACATCAGTTGAGAATACTTTCTGAAGGTACTGCATATTAACTTTTTAGCTTTTAGCAAGAAACACAAGAAGACTTGAGAAACACAGTGGGGAAGAAGAAGTGAGAGACACACCGGTTTGAGAGGACAGGCACGAGGCAGAGACAGTTCCTCAGAAGGGAGGAGAAGACGGAGGAAGGCAAGGAGGACCAGGACCAGGCATACCCTTGTGGTGATAGCTTATCCAGCCAGCCACAGATGATGGGTTCAGTCTGCTCAGAGAGAGAGGTGTAGCTGGCGTAGGGGGATATCGTCTGGTCCTCATCCGGCTCCGAGGGGTACAGGTTGGGCGGTAAGGAGAGGCAGAGAGGGGGTGGTGCCGCCTCTCCTACTGTGCTGTAGCCCTGGGACTCACTGTGGAGGGCGTGGGACAGACGTTTGGCCCAGGAGAGTTTGGGTGTCCTGCATTGTAAAAACAGTCTCTGTAACTGATTGATGCATTTGGAATAATCTTGACTCCAGCCGCTTTAGGTTTCTCTAGTGTGAGAATACGGCAGCAGGTACCAACATTGGATTGAAAAGATTGAGCGCAAATAACATTTGAAATCTACAGCAGACTATTTTCTCTCTATGGCTGTAGTCGGAGTTGTGTGAGAAGATGTTTAAATTGGCAAGCCAGTAGCCTTATCCACTCCTCTAGACACAATAATCTTACCCATGATCCTCTCCGTGTTTCTCTTCCACCGCTCTTGTCATTCCTGTCTTTCCTTCACATCTGGTCCTTTCCGCCTTTGAGAACACAACATGGATAACACATTCATCAATGTCAGGAGAGCCAAAGTGACCACAAAACACAATATAACTCTGATGGGTTCTCGTAACCTGATAACAGACCCAGGTCCCAAAAGTCACCCTATTCTCTATATAGTGCACTACTAGGTGCCCATAGTGCCATTTCAGACACCATTTGATGTTTCCTGGAAAGCCTATAGGGTTCTGGTCTTAAAGTAGTGCACTACATAGGGAATAGGGTGCAATTTGGTACGCATGCTCAAGCGTCCCAGTCTCACCTCAGAGTGCTGCAGTGGTCGTCTGGTCTGGAAGACCGTTTCACAGTAGGGACTGATCTCCTCCTCTGGGTCCTCCATGGGGACTGCAGTGGAGGAAGAAATGACATATTATAAGCTTTGTTATAAGTCAATGCATGCCTATAGTATAGAAAACAGTGTAGTGTAGAAAACCAGTCCCTCTCCTGAACCTCTAACTCTGGAAACAAATAGCCTACCTGCCCCCTCAACTCTGCCTGACCCTCTGACCCTGCAGAGGCGGGGGATTGGTTCCCATTGTTTACACCTCCAATTACATGCTACACACAGTGACCTCTGATTGGGACATTTGACCGCCCATTCCCCACCTTTGACCCTGCCCACCTGCATCTCCTCAGGGCATCTGTCCAATAGGCAGGTGGGACTGGGGACAAGTATAAAAGCAGTGGCCAGTCTGGGCTCAGTCTTCAACAAGCAGTGGCAGAGTGAGGAGCATAAACCTCTGTCAGGCACATCAACAGCTGGGCCACAAAGCCATGGACCATTTCTCCTGCAGCCCTGAACTCTCCCATCACACCCTAGCGTTAGGGCACCACTGACCAACAAAACTAGCACTAAAACACTTCCACCTAGTCCACTTCCTGTTTGCAGTGTCTGTGTGTGTGCCGGTCTTGTGTGTGGCCATAAAAGTGTGACTTGTGTCCCTGTCTCCTACTGGTCATTTCCGTCCTCTTACCGGGACGCCTTGACAGTTATATCTAAACCAGCATCTTTATTGAAGACCACCATGCTCTTTTTCAACCAGCTGTAACGAATTTAAACTGGATACTAAAGTTTAAGCGAAAAGTAAAGTTTGAGCGATGCAAAGTGTTACCAATTTCTTCAATGACCTTGATTTAAAAAAACAGGTCAAGGGTCATTTATAGGGCTAAAGGGTACACAGTTATAAGGTCTAACTAAACCAGCTGTAAGGTTACTTTCAGAAAGTGATGGGTACACTTACCTCCGTGGGACGATTCACGAGAGTTGTTATTTAAAGTGCTGTAGACACACAAAACAAAACATTAGCTACACAAAACAATACTCTTTCGACGTAGGCCTACATTTCTACCTTATAGGAAAATGATATTGAAGTCAGACGTTGACCTACCCATTCCCTTCAGGAGAGGTGTGGATCTCTGGCCGTGGTGGTGTTTGAGGAGCGCTGCAGGGAATCCGTCCACTACTAGCTGCCGTGCCAGGTGAAGTGCCACAGTAGATCTCATTGGAGACCATCTCCATCGGGGAGCCAGGAGGGGAAGTAGCCAGAGAGGGGAATCCAGTGTCGTCATAGTTACAAGGGGATGAGGGAGGTGGGGTTGTCATGCACTGGTCCTGGTTTTGTTCAGTCCTTCCACCAGATGACGGCGGTGTGGATGTAGGTCCCCTAAACATGGCTGGAGGGGTACCTCGGTTTAGCCGAGGGGGAACAGGGGGCTGGGGACCTCCAGAGTCTGAAGAGTTACTCAGCCTACTCTCTCTCAGGCTTAGGCTGTGTCTCAGGGTAGGGGTAGGGGCAGGGTTAAGGGTAGGCCCCACCATCACTGTGTCAGTGTTAAATTCACCTGAAGCCAAACCTTCCAATATGGTGAAACAGAGAGATTCCTGAGATGGTTTCCTGGTTAGGGTCAGAACATGAGGATCTGGTGATGTCGGTGGTATGGGACAGGAGAGAAACCGGGCGGGTTCTGTTTTGTGTCTGTAAAACACTGTTCTAGGTTTTGGAACCGGTTTTATGACAACATTCCCATTGTACTGTTGCTGCTGTTCTGACCCGGAGTTCATCAACATGGATGGAATGTTAGGAACAGAATTATTCCGGAACGCTTCAAACGGAATGGCCCCAGTTCCGCCCCCTTGGTCAGACCTCGGCCCTCCTGATTGGATGGGTGTGGAATTAATGTCAGACTCAGACTGACAACGGTCCAATAAGGGCTCCAAGGGCTCGGATGTCAACTGATTCTGATTGGTAGCCCTCTGAATGTGCTGGACCAGTCTCAGAATTCTCTTCCTGTGTCCGGTGGCAGTTACACCCAGCTGGATAAGAGCTCCATTGTCTAGGTGGCTGAGGTCCCTGGCCAAGAGGAAGCCAGACTGGCGGAAGGTCTTCAGGTATCGCTCCAGGTGGATCGCAGCCAACAGGGTCTCAACGTCCGTGTTTCCATCTATTGTTGCCATAACAACGTACATACATGGGCTTGGAGGGGGCCTTCAGCTGCTGTGGTCAAGACGACGGCCATCATGGATCTACACAGGGAGACTCCAATCCATCTGAAATGGAACGTTATTAAGAACTAGATAATAATATAATTAATGTTGAGTTAGTGTTCCATCTGGTCCATTGGTCTGATAAGAGAACTACATTCACTTACGTCCCCTTACTATAAATCAAATGAAAGTGTATTCGTCACGTGCACAGGATATCGTGTGTGTAATCGGTACAGTGAAATGAGTAACACCGGAAACGCTGAACACGTAACATGCAGAGTAAACACTGTGAACACTTGTTAGACTCTAGCTTGAAATGTACTGATTCATGTTACCCTACTAGAACTCAATTCATTTACATGTAAACGGAATGTACAGTGGGGCAAAAAAGTATTTAGTCAGCCACCAATTGTGCAAGTTCTCCCACTTAAAAAGATGAGGCCTGTAATTTTCATCATAGGTACACTTCAACTATGACAGACAAAATGAGAAGAAAAAAAATCCAGAAAATCACATTGTAGGATTTTTTATGAATTTATTTGCAAATTATGGTGGAAAATAAGTATTTGGTCACCTACAAACAAGCAAGATTTCTGACCAGGGGGATACGACACCATCAAACCAGACCAGGGAAGGAAGAAGCATGGGGATACGACACCATCAGACCAGGGGGATACGACACCATCAGACCAGGGAAGGAAGAAGCAGGGGGATACGACACCATCAGACCAGGGGGATATGACACCATCAGACCAGGGGGATACGACACCATCAGACCAGGGGGATATGACACCATCAGACCAGGGGGATACGACACCATCAGACCAGGGGGATACGACACCATCAGACCAGGGGGATACGACACCATCAGACCATGGAAGGAAGAAGCAGGGGGATACGACACCATCAGACCAGGGGGATACGACACCATCAGACCAGGGGGATACGACACCATCAGACCAGGGAAGGAAGAAGCAGGGGGATACGACGCCATCAGACCAGGGAAGGAAAAAGCAGGGGGATACGACACCATCAGACCAGGGAAGGAAGAAGCAGGGGGATACGACACCATCAGACCAGGGGGATACGACACCATCAGACCAGGGAAGGAAGAAGCAGGGGGATACGACACCATCAGACCAGGGGGATACGACACCATCAGACCAGGGAAGGAAGAAGAATGCAATAGGTTCATAGACAGAACACAAAGACATGAGAGAAATCGAATAAGGTAACAAAATGTGAAAACTGCAATTATTTAATGAATTCTGAATTCTATTGAAGGTGTGTACCATTTAATTGACGACAAGGCACCATTTCAAGTGTGTTTTTATTCAACATGAATTCAATAATAAGTTATACAAATGAATGGAGAAATATAATATCCAGGGATACAACAGCCTGCAGCTAGGGAGAGGTGTGTCAGGGTTGTGGGCACGGCTCTTTGAAAGCCTCGATAGAAACACTTCCTGAGAAAGCTTGGAATGCGTTGAGTTTTAATGGCTACTTTTCCCTGGCTGGTGTGTGTGTGTGTGTTAGATCTGGGTTCAAATACTATTTGAAATCGTTCAAATACCTTGACCATTTGCTCTAGCCTGCCTGGAGTCCCATAATGGGTAGGGTTTGCAGTTACGGGACTATTCTATTGGTTTATTACGCTAAACATGCTCAATCAAGCACAGATAAAGTATTTGCAAAGATTTAAAATAGTATTTGGACCCAGGTTTGGAGTGGGTGTCCCTGTGGGTGACTCAGCTTGAGAACCCAGTCAGAACTAAAGAGAATCTCAAGGCTGACTGGGGCAGTTTGCCAGCCTCGTGAGGGGGAGGCACACAGCACAACACATCACACACATTCTAATAGGAGTTTAGGATAGATAATAGTATTTTAATGAAACCTTGGACAGATTAAGACAGGTCGTATTTAATTAGTTATGGGCACCCGATCAGAATGTAAAGTCTTCCTACAGAACTACAGTTGACTGTAGGAACTCTTTGAAATAAAGTGTAGTTATACTTTAATAAGTAGAGTACAGTCCGATGGCAGCCATACTCGTATCATTTACACACTACTGAGCCAAGCCGTGCCGAGCAGAGCTGTACTCGGCTGGCCATGTTATGCATTCAGTCAGGTTTGGGTTTGACACAATAGTGTGAAAAAGGGTGATATCTAACCCTTAAACAGTGAGGAAGGAGAACTAGTCCTTCAGCATGTAGGAAGGCCGCAGGGGAATGGGAGGAAAGCTGCTGAAATGGGTCTGAGTCACGTCCTTCTCTTCCTCGGTCTCCACTCTGTAGGTTAACCTTTGCCTCCAGCCCACTGATACACACAGAGAAACACAGGACTCCGGTTGTGTGCTGAGAGCAGACCTGGGTTCAAATACTATTTGAAATCTTTTAACTACGTTGAGCATTTTCTCTAGCCTGCTTCGAGAACCAGATGGACAGAGTTTACAGTTTTGGGACTGTTTTCCTGGTCCATTTAGCCAGTCAGTCAATCAAGTACAGATGAAGTATTTCAAATTATTTTTTTTTAAATAGTATTTGAACCCAGGTCTGGTGCTGAGCGCAGAGAGGCAGGAAACCTATGAAAAGGACTGATAACGTGTAAACTGAGGGAGGGCGGGAGATGGGTGAGAGGATATTGTCCCTCCCATCCCACTTCCCACTGCAGAAGGCATTCAGATAAATACCTGGCCGGGATGGAACGGCAACATGCCTGCTGTTTCAGAAGTGAAGTGGGCAGCCTGACATCGTTATTAACATGCAGTAGATGCATCTATCAATTTCACCAGATGAAAAACTACTGTACCACATTAAAACTACCAACAACAAAAAAAGGGATGTGTGACATACCAATGTAACACCAAGACCACAACTTCTGCTTTGGTTGTTGAATGCAAGTCATAACAGAGGAAGTGATGCGTTGAATGCTGTCTGTTTGATGTCCCCAGGCACCCTCATTTGTTGACTTATGTGATCGCAAAAAGCCTTGGTTTCATGCATGTCAACATCAGAAGCCTCCTCCCTAAGTTTGTTTTACTCACTGCTTTAGCACAATCACCCAACCCTGATGTCCTTGCCGTGTCTGAATCCTGGCTTAGGAAGGCCACCAAAAATTCTGAGATTTCCATTCCCAACTATAACATTTTCCGTCAAGATAGAACTGCCAAAGGGGGAGGAGTTGCAGTCTACTGCAGAGATAGCCTGCAAAGTAATGTCATACTTTCCAGGTCCATTCCCAAACAGTTCGAACTACTAATTTTAAAAATAAGAAATAAGTCTCTCACTGTTGCCGCCTGCTACCGACCCCCCTCAGCTCCCAGCTGTGCCATGGAAAACATTTGTGAATTGATCGCCCCCCCATCTAGCTTCAGAGTTTGTTCTGTTAGGTGACCTAAACTGGGATATGCTTAACACCCCGGCAGTCCTACAAACTAAGCTAGATGCCCTCAATCTCACACAAATCATCAAGGAACCCACCAGGTACAACCCTAAATCTGTAAACAAGGGCACCCTCATAGACGTTATCTGACCAACTGGCCCTCCAAATACACCTCCGCTGTCTTCAATCAGGATCTCAGCGATCACTGCCTCATTGCCTGTATCCGCTACGGGTCCGCAGTCAAACGACCACCCCGCATCACTGTCAAACGCTCCCTAAAACACTTCTGCAAGCAGGCCTTTCTAATCGACCTGGCCCAGGTATCCTGGAAGGATATTGACCTCATCCCATCAGTTGAGGATGACTAGTCATTCTTTAAAAAGTAACTTCCTCACCATCTTAGATAAGCATGCTCCGTTCATAAAATGCAGAACTAAGAACAGATATAGCCCTTGGTTCACTCCAGACCTGACTGCCCTCGACCAGCACAAAAACATCCTGTGGCAGACTGCAATAGCATCGAATAGTCCCTGCGATATGTTCAGGGAAGTCAGGAACCAATACACGCAGTCAGTCAGGAAAGCAAAGGGCCAGATTTTTCAAGCAGAAATTAGCATCCTGTAGCTCTAACTCTAAAAAGTTCTGGGACACTGTAAAGTCCATGGAGAACAAGAGCACCTCCTCCCAGCTGCCCACTGCACTGAGGCTAGGTAACACGGTCACCATCGATAAATCCATGATAATCGAAAACTTCAACAAGCATTTCTCAACGGCTGGCCATGCCTTCCTCCTGGCTACTCCAACCTCGGCCAACAGCTCTGCCCCCCCCGCAGCTACTCGCCCAAGCCTCCCCAGCTTCTCCTTTACCCAAATCCAGATAGCAGATGTTCTGAAAGAGCTGCAAAACCTGGACCCATACAAATCAGCTGGGCTTGGCAATCTGGACCCTCTATTTCTGAAACTATCCGCCGCCATTGTCGCAACCCCTATTACCAGCCTGTTCAACCTCTTTCATATCGTCTGAGATCCCCAAGGATTGGAAAGCTGCCGCAGTCATCCCCCTCTTCAAGGGGGAGACACCCTGGACCCAAACTGTTACATACCAATATCCATCCTGCCCTGCCTATCTAAGGTCTTCGAAAGCCAAGTCAACAAACAGATCACTGACCATCTCGAATCCCACTGTACCTTCTCCGCTGTGCAATCTGGTTTCCGAGCCGGTCATGGGTGCACCTCAGCCACGCTCAAGGTACTAAACGCTCTCATAACCGCCATCGATAAAAGACAGTACTGTCTTCATCGACCTGGCCAAGGCTTTCAACTCTGTCAATCACCATATTCTTATCGGCAGACTCAGTAGCCTCGGTTTTTCTAATGACTGCCTTGCCTGGTTCACCAACTACTTTGCAGACAGAGTTCAGTGTGTCAAATCGGAGGGCATGTTGTCCGGTCCTCTGGCAGTCTCTATGGGGGTGCCACAGGGTTCAATTCTCGGGCCGACTCTTTTCTCTGTATATATCAATGATGTTGCTCTTGCTGCGGGCGATTCCCTGATCCACCTCTACGCAGACGACACCATTCTGTATACTTCTGGCCCTTCCTTGGACACTGTGCTATCTAACCTCCAAACGAGCTTCAATGCCATACAACACTCCTTCCGTGGCCTCCAACTGCTCTTAAAACGCTAGTAAAACCAAATGCATGCTTTTCAACCATTCGCTGCCTGCACCCGCACGCCCGACTAGCATCACCACCATGGATGGTTCCGACCTAGAATATGTGGACATCTATAAGTACCTAGGTGTCTGGCTAGACTGTAAACTCTCCTTCCAGACTCATATCAAACATCTCCAATCTAAAATAAAATCTAGAGTCGGCTTTCTATTCCGCAACAAAGTCTCCTTCACTCACGCCGCCAAACTTACCCTAGTAAAACTGACTATCCTACCGATCCTCGACTTCAGCGATGTCATCTACAAAATAGCTTCCAATACTCTACTCAGCAAACTGGATGCAGTTTATCACAGTGCCATCCGTTTTGTTACTAAAGCACCTTATACCACCCACCACTGCGACCTGTATGCTCTAGTCGGCTGGCCCTCGCTACATATTCGTCGCCAGACCCAGTGGATCCAGGTCATCTACAAGTCCATGCTAGGTAAAGCTCCGCATTATCTCAGTTCACTGGTCACGATGGTAACACCCACCCGTAGCACACGCTCCAGCAGGTGTATCTCACTGATCATCCCTAAAGCCAACACCTCATTTGGCCGCCTTTCCTTCCAGTTCTCTGCTGCCTGTGACTGGAACGAATTGCAAAAATTGCTGAAGTTGGAGACTTATCTCCCTCACCAACTTTAAACATCTGCTATCTGAGCAGCTAACCGATCGCTGCAGCTGTACATAGTCTATCGGTAAATAGCCCACCCAATTTACCTACCTCATCCCCATACTGTTTTTATTTATTTACTTTTCTGCTCTTTTGCACACCAGTATCTCTACCTGCACATGACCATCTGATCATTTATCACTCCAGTGTTAATCTGCTAAATTGTAATTATTCGCCTACCTCCTCATGCCTTTTGCACACAATGTACATGGACTCTTTATTTTTTCTACTGTGTTATTGACATGTTTATTGTTTACTCCATGTGTAACTCTGTGTTGTCTGTTCACACTGCTTTGCTTTATCTTGGCCAGGTCGCAGTTGTAAATGAGAACTTGTTCTCAACTGGCCTACCTGGTTAAATAAAGGTGAAATAAAAATAAAATAAATACACATTTCGCTGGAACCCAGAGGAAGAGTAGCTGCTGCCTTGGCAGGAACTAAATGGGGATCCATAATAAACACCAGGAAGAGTAGCTGCTGCCTTGGCAGGAACTAAATGGGGATCCATAATAAACACCAGGAAGAGTAGCTGCTGCCTTGGCAGGAACTAAATGGGGATCCATAATAAACACCAGGAAGAGTAGCTGCTGCCTTGGCAGGAACTAAATGGGGATCCATAATAAACACCAGGAAGAGTAGCTGCTGCCTTGGCAGGAACTAAATGGGGATCCATAATAAACACCAGGAAGAGTAGCTGCTGCCTTGGCAGGAACTAAATGGGGATCCATAATAAACACCAGGAAGAGTAGCTGCTGCCTTGGCAGGAACTAAATGGGGATCCATAATAAACCCCAGGAAGAGTAGCTGCTGCCTTGGCAGGAACTAAATGGGGATCCATAATAAACCCCAGGAAGAGTAGCTGCTGCCTTGGCAGGAACTAAATGGGGATCCATAATAAACCCCAGGAAGAGTAGCTGCTGCCTTGGCAGGAACTAAATGGGGATCCATAATAAACCCCAGGAAGAGTAGCTGCTGCCTTGGAAGGAACTAATGGGGATCCATAATAAATACAGGATGTTGGTCTTCAGAGATGAGCAATGAAGTGAGTGTTCTCCTCCCTCTACACAAGGTCAATGGTGTTCTCCTCCCTCTACACAAGGCCAATGGTGTTCTCCTCCCTCTACACAAGGCCAATGGTGTTCTCCTCCCTCTACACAAGGCCAATGGTGTTCTCCTCCCTCTACACAAGGCCAATGGTGTTCTCCTCCCTCTACACAAGGCCAATGGTGTTCTCCTCCCTCTACACAAGGCCAATGGTGTTCTCCTCCCTCTACACAAGGTCAATGGTGTTCTCCTCCCTCTACACAAAGGCCAATGGTGTTCTCTTCCCTCTACACAAGGCCAATGGTGTTCTCCTCCCTCTACACAAGGCCAATGGTGTTCTCCTCCCTCTACACAAGGCTAATGAGGGATTTTCAGGGTGAAACACATCCTACACCACAATACAACAAAGGTTTTGTCTCGTCTTCCTCAGTGTTTGTATGGCTTCATACTAGGCTTAAAATCAAGTTTACCAAGCTACCAATTACTTTACACTTGAAGAAGTTCAGCTACACTGAAGAAACATAACTAAAGTTACTTTGAAAAAGTAGTTCACCACATCCAAACTACTTATTATATTTTTTCACTATCTAAAATGTCATAGAATACAAATTGCAAGATGTGTAATATGGCCTATTGAGCAGAAAAACAGTTTTAAGTGAGAATTGGGCAGATCTGATGTTGGAAAATTAAGTAAATTCTTGCCTATTTCATTTTCTTTCTGCTAGAAAAAGTAATGTAGTAGTAGTTAAATTTCTCAATTGTTACAGTGAAAACACTACAAATTTAGTGAAGACTACAATTTAGCTACACTACCACTAAGCTACATTAATCTTAATTACTAGTTTTTTTAAATGGTATCTTTATTTAACTAGGCAAGTCAGTTAAGAACAAATTCTTATTTTCAATGACGGCAGGTTTTAACTGCCTTGTTCAGGGGCAGAACGACAGATTTTCACCTTGTCAGCACAGGGATTTGATCTTGCAACCTTTCGGTTACTACCTCATACATGTATCTCTTCATTTTTTTATTTTCTACATTGAACAACAATAGTGAAGACATCAACACTATGAAATAACACATATGGAATCATGTAGTAACCAACAAAGTGTTAAATATTAAATATATTTTGATTTGTTTGAGATTCTACAAAGTACCTCTGCTGCGGAGGATAAGTTCCTTAGAATTACCAGCCCAAATACAAGTTCAAGTAACATACACATCTCAACATCAACTGTTCAGAGGAGACTGCGTGAATCAGACGTTCATGGTCAAATTGCTGAAAAGAAACCACTACTAAAAGGTCACCAGTAAGAAGAGGAGACTTGCTTGGGCCAAGAAACACGAGCAATGGACATTACACCGGCGGAAATCTGTCCTTTGGTCTGATGTGAGATTTTTTGGCTCGAACTGCCGTGTCTTTGTGAGATGCAGAGTAGGTGAACGGATGATCTCTGCATGTATGGTTCCCACCGTGAAGCATGGAAGAAGAGGTGTGATGGTGACACTGTCAGTGATTTATTTAGAATTCAAGTCACACTTAACCAGCATGGCTACCACAGCATTCTGCAGCGATACGCCATGCCATCTGGTTTGCGCTTAGTGGGACTATCATTTGTTTTCCCAACAGGACAATGACCCAAAACACTCCAGGTTGTGTAAGTGATATTTGACCAAGAAGGAAAGTGATGGAGTGCTGCATCAGATTACCTGTTCTCCACAATCACCCAACCGCAACGCAATTGAGATGGTTTTGGATGAGTTAGACCGCAGAGTGAAGGAAAAACAGCCAACAAGTGCTCAGCATATGTGGGAACTCCTTCAAGACTGTTGGAAAAGTATTCCAAGTGAAGCTGTTTGAGAGAAGCCAAGAGTGTGCAAAGCTGTCATCAAGGCAAACAGTGGCTACTTTGAAGAATCTCAAATATATTTTTGATTTGATTAACACTTTTTTTGGTTACTACATGATTCCATATGTGTTATGTCATAGCTTTGATGTCTTCACTATGATTGTAGAAAATATTTTTAAAAAATAAAGAAAAAACCTTGAATGAGTATGTGTGTCCAAACTTTTGACTGGTACTGTATATGAAACCACTCAAGAGGTAAATGGACATTCTCAGACTGGTCTTCTTCAGCAGGAGAGGAGAGATCTGAAGTCAATCACTGAGATCATGAAGGATCATCATGAGCGCTGACTCCAAAAACCTGATTTAGCATTTTGTTCCGTCACCAGATATTGTTCATAGGGAGTGTTTACAGCGGCTACTCAGTTTCAAATTTACATGTGAACTGTTACCTATTCTGCATACTGCGGTCCTGCAGACTGCGGGTCCTGCATACTGCATGTCCTGCATACTGCGGGTCCTACATACTGCATACTGCGGGTCCTGCAGACTGCGGGTCCTGCATACTGCGGGTCCTGCATACTGCGGGTCCTGCATACTGCGGGTCCTGTAAATCTCTCTCCTCTTCTCCCCTAACCATAGTAGTCTTTATCTGGGCTAGAGATCTGGGCTCTGTCAAAGCTCCAGAAAACACAGGATACAGCTGTCCCTTAAACACTGGAGGAAGAAAAAGGACACACCACCACACCCTCCACCCACGCTGCTCGCTTTCCTCTTCCACCCATTCCTCTCCCTAAACATGTCCTCTGGCCATAAACAAAGCCTTGTGACACTAGGAGAGCGGAGAGGCAAGAGTCGAGTGTTGAGGACTTTTCACACTACTGAGACGAACCAAACCAAGCTGTTCCGGGTGAAAATAAAATATCTGAGCCAGCATTGTTTGGTTCGGGTCGTTTGGTTCGGGTCGGCATGATAGTGTGAAGACGGTGGAGTGTCGTGGGCTAGGAGTGGTGGTAGGATGACCCTAAACTGGAGACAAAAAATATATATATATTTCACTTTTATTTAACCAGGTAGGCCAGTTGAGAACAAGTTCTCATTTACAACTGTGACCTGGTCAAGACAGAGCAAAGCAGTGTGACACAAACAACAAGGTTACACATGGAGTAAACACATGTACAGTCAATAACACAATAGAAAAGTCTATATACAGTGTGTGCAAATGTAGTACGATTAGGGAGGTAAGGCAATAAATAGGCTGTAGTGGCAAAATAATTACAATTTAGCAATTAAACACTGGAGTGCTAAATGTGCAAGTAGAGATACTGGGGTGCAAAGGAGCAAAAATAACAATAATAATATGGGGATGAGGTAGTTGGGTGGGCTATTTACAGAGGGGCTATGTACAGGTGCAATGATTGGTAAGCTGCTCTGACAGCTGATGCTTAAAGTTAGTGAGGGAAGTCTCCAGCTTCAGTGATTTTTGCAATTCGTTCCAGTCACTGGCAGTAGAGAACTGGAAGGAAAGGCAGCCAAAGGAGAAGTTGACTTTGGGGATGACCAGTGAAATATACCTGCTGGAGCGCGTGCAACGGGTGGGTGCTGCTATGGTGACCAGTGAACTGAGATAAGGCGGGGCTTTACCTGGCAAAGATCCCCATATTATTGTTATTTTTGCTCCTTTGCACCCCAGTATCTCTACTTGCACATCTAGCACTCACATCTAGCACATCTAGCAGTGTTTAATTTCTAAATTGTAATTATTTCACCACTACAGCCTATTTATTGCCTTACCTCCTTAATCTTACTACATTTGCACACACTGTATATGACCTGGAGCCAGTGGGTTTGGCAACAAATATGAAGCGAGGGCTAGCCAACGAGAGCGTACAGGTCGCAGTGGTGGTAGTATATGGGGCTTTGGTGAGAAAATGGATGGCACTGTGATAGACTACATCCAGATTTCTGAGTAGAGGTTTGGAGGCTATTTTGTAAATGACATCGCTGAAGTCAAGGATCAGTAGGATAGTCAGTTTTACCTGGGTGTTTGGCAGCATGAGTGAAGGATGCTTTGTTGTGAAATAGGAAGCCGATTCTAGATTTAATTTTGGATTGGAGATGTTTAATGTGAGTCTGGAAGGAGAGTTTACAGTCTAACCAGACACCTAGGTATTTGTAGTTGTCCACATATTCTAAGTCAGAACCGTCCAGAGTAGTGATGCTGGACGGGCGGGCAGGTGCGGGCAGTGATCGGTTGAAGAGCATGCATTTAGTTTTGCTTGCATTTAAGAGCAGTTGGAGGCCACGGAAGGAGAGTTGTATGGCATTGAAGCTCGTCTGGAGGTTTGTTAATAGAATAACCAAAGAAGGGCTAGAAGTATACAGAATGGTGTCGTCTGCGTAGAGGTGGATCAAAGAATCAGCAGCAGCAAGAGCGACATCATTGATGTATACAGAGAAAAGAGACGGCCCGAGAATTGAACCCTGTGGCACCCCCATAGAGACTGCCAGAGGTCCGGACAACAGGCCCTCCGATTTGACACACTGAACTCTATCTGAGAAGTAGTTGGTGAACTAGGCGAGGCAGTCATTTTGAGAAACAAGGCGGTTGAGTCTGCCGATAAGAATGCAGTGATTGACAGAGTCGAAAGCCTTGGCCAGGTCGATGAAGACGGCTGCACAGTACTGTCTTTTATCGATGGTGGTTATGATGTCGTTTAGTACCTTGAGCGTGACTGCAGTGCACCCATGACCAGCTCGGAAACCAGATTGCATAGCGGAGAAGGTACGGTGGGATTCGAAATGGTCGGTGATCCATTTGTTAACTTGGCTTCTCGAAGACTTCAGAAAGGCAGGGCAGGATGGTATAGGTCTGTAACAGTTTGGGTCTAGAGTGTCTCCCCCTTTGAATAGGGGGATGACCGCAGCAGCTTTCCAATCTTTAGGGATCTCAGACGATACGAAAGAGTGGTTGAACAGGCTAGTGAAAGGGTTTGTAAGAATTGCGGCCGACAATTTTAGAAAGAGAGGGTCCAGATTGTCTAGCCCAGCTGATTTGTTGGGGTCCAGATTTTGCAGCTCTTTCAGAACATCAGCTATCTGGATTTGGGTGGAATGTCGTGGGCTAGGAGAGGTTAGCGTGACACTAAACTGTGACAGCTGAATTATTTTCATTTCCCATAAAAATCAGTTTGTCAGGCCACTGTACTGAAAGAGGGAGAAAAATTTAACAAAATGGCCTCCCACTATTTCACATGAGCTTTATCAAGAAATGATGTCATTCAAAACTAACATAATCCCTGTTTACATTTTTCTGGTGACACATTTCACGAAGCGTGGCTTTAAAATATTGTACAAACTCACCACACATTATGCAATGAATCAGCTTCTCATTTTTACACACAGTGACAGATGGCTAGCGTCTCTGGTCATTCACACAAATGTAAACTTCCTTCCCTCTTTCATTGTTACAGACCTCATAAAGTCTCACCCAAGACAACGTGAAGCTACAAAACAGTCTTAAAGAGACCTTCTGTCTTCTTCTATTCTATTGCAAGTTGTCCTGTTCAGGACTCTGAGTCTGTAAACAATCGTTTCTCAGAGCTTGTTGGTGTCTCTCTGTCTGACATTAGCTCGTACAACTGGAATTGCTTTACATAAAAGCATCTGAACAAATTAACTGAGACTTACTGAGTTAATTTGTTCTTAATTGTTAACAGCTAGGCACCATGAGTTCTGACCACAAATCCAGTCCCTGGCAACACTTACATTAGAGAGATTGGCAGAAGTCTATTTTATTAGATTTTTTAAATGGACTTCAATTCATTATGTTACGGCTAAGTACTGTTTTGCAAAATCAAGCATGTCTCAGTGCAGTGTGGGTGAGGCAAAAATAACAGACTGAAGAGGACGTAATTGATTCACTGGTATGTTCAAGCGGTCTGAATGTAAATAACAACAACAACAACATCAGTACTGCAACACTTAACAGTTAGTCTACACGATGACATCACCCTAGGTAAACAGGAAGTTACATGGAAAGGGACTCGGCAACATTATGAAAGAAAGATACAATATGCCTGTAAATGAATCCATTCAAAACATGACCTTCCAGATACGTAAAGTCCCCAACTTCAACTCTCCACTGGTTCTTCAAGTTGAACAATTAGCGGAAGTGGACAAGTGGTAAAAGCACTTGCTAAACGGAGGGAGGACCCACGCAGGCCTCTGGAATACATACAGGATGCTGGCTGAGCTGGTAGGCTGTATGTATAAATAACAGGGAAGCACTATTGTGAGACACATTATGTCATTGTTCTGCGCTAGGCTAGCTATGGCCGCCATGCTGCCTGGATGACAGTACAGGCAGTCCCATTTTGTGCTTCTCTCTCTCTCTCTCTCTCTCTCTGACTGAGAGTGTTTTAGTCAAGCACACACTGTCCCTCTTCTTTGGGAGTAACAACATTCAGACAGTGTGAAAGGAGCATCTTCTGTACACACCCACACATGGTTAGATCTGAACACCACTTAGAGAAGTAAAAACTGCCAGAAAGTCATTACAGAGTTACATAAATCAGGAGTTTATCGGTGTCCTCCCTGTCGACTCTATGAAGGAGGAGACGGCAGTACAAGACATAGATCTGAACACCTGGATGACCTTATCCTTTGTTAGGACAGGCCCAAGTATCCCTTTCAGGCGCAGACCCCATTCACCAATCATACTATATAGTACATACAGTGGATACATGACAATCATTCATTTGATCTTTAGGATAATGAGGTTGAGGATACATGACAATCATTCATTTGATCTTTAGGATAATGATGTTGAGGATACATGACAATCATTCATTTGATCTTTAGGATAATGAGGTTGAGGATACATGACAATCATTCATTTGATCTTTAGGATAATGAGGTTGAGGATACGTGACAATCATTCATTTGATCTTTAGGATAATGAGGTTGAGGATACATGACAATCATTCATTTGATCTTTAGGATAATGAGGTTGAGGATACATGACAATCAGTCTAAAGATCCAAAAATCCCCCTGTTCTCTCCCTCTAATTATTAGAATGTGCCCTCACAGGGCAGAATGACTTTGACACCCATACTCTAATGTATCTTGATGGTCAAGCTGCTCCCACAACAGCTCAGTAGGGTTGAGATCCAGTGACTGTGCTGGCCACTCCATTATAGACAGAATACCAGCTGACTGCTTCTTCCCTAAATAGTTCTTACATAGTTTGGAGCTGTGCTTTGGGACATTGTCCTGTTGTAGGATGAAATTGGCTTCACTTAAGCGCCGACCACAGGGTATGGAATGGTGTTGCAAAATGGAGTGATAGCCTTCCTTCTTCAAGATCCCTTTTACCCTGTACAAATCTCCCACTTTACCACCACCAAAGCACCACCAAAGCACACCCAGACCATCACATTGCCTCCACCATGCTTGACAGATGACGTCAAGCACTCCTCCAGCATCTTTTCATTTTTTCTGCATCTCACAAATGTCCTTCTTTGTGATCCTAACACCTCAAACTTAGATTCGTCTGCCCATTACATTTATTTCCAATCTTCCTCTGTCCAGTGTCTGTGTTCTTTTGACCATCTTAATATTTGTATTGGTCAGTCTGAGATATGTCTTTTTCTTTGCAACTCTGCCTAGAAGGTCAGCATCTGAGTCGCCTCTTCACTGTTGACGTTGAGACTGGTGTTTTGCGGATACTATTTAATGAAGCTGCCAGTTGAGGATTTGTGATGCGTCTGTTTTAGAGGTCAACCGATTATGATTTTTCAACACTGATACCGATTATTGGAGGACCAAAAAAGCATATACCGGTTAAATCGGCCGATTTTTATTTTATTTATTTGTAATAATGACAATTACAGCAATACTGAATGAACACTTATTTTAACTTAATATAATACATCAATACAATCAATTTAGCCTCAAGTAAATAATGAAACATGTTCAATTTGGTTTAAATAATGCAAAACACAGTGTTGGAGAAGAAAGTAAAAGTGCAATATGTGCTATGTAAGAAAGCTAATGTTTACGTTCCTTGCTCAGAACATGAGAACATATGAAAGCTGGTGGTTCCTTTTAACATGAGTCTTCAATATTCCCAGGTAAGAAGTTTTAGGTTGTAGTTATTATAGGAATTATAGGACTATTTCCCTCTATACCATTTGTATTTCATTAACCTTTGACTATTAGATGTTCTTATAGGCACTTTAGTATTGCCAGTGTAACAGTATAGCTTCCGTCCCTCTCCTCGCTCCTAACTGGGCTCGAACCAGGAACACAACGACAACAGCCACCACCGAAGCAGCGTTTCCCATGCAGAGCAAGGGGAACAACTACTAGAAGGCTCAGAGCGAGTGACGTTTGAAACGCTATTAGCGCGCGCTAACTAGCCAGCCATTTCACATCGGTTACACCAGCCTCATCTCGGGAGTTGATAGGCTTGAAGTCATGAACAGCGCAATGCTTGATGCACAACGAAGAGCTGCTGTCAAAACGCACAAAAGTGCTGTTTGAATGAATGTTTACGCGCCTGCTTCTGCCTACCACCGCTCAGTCAGATACTTAGATACTTGTATGCTCAGTCAGATTATATGCAACGCAGGACACACTAGATAATATCTAGTAATATCATCAACCATGTGTAGTTAACTAGTGATTATGATTGTTTTTTACAAGATAAGTTTAATGCTAGCTAGCAACTTACCTTGGCTTACTGAATTCACGTAACAGGCAGTCTCCTTGTGGAGTGCAACGAGAAAGAGGCAAGTCGTTATTGCGTTTGACTAGTTAACTGTAAGGTTGCAAGATTGGATCCCCGAGCTGACAAGGTGTCGTTCTGCCCCTGAACGAGGCAGTTAACCCACTGTTCCTAGGCTGTCAATGAAAATAAGAATGTGTTCTTAACTGACTTGCCTAGTTAAATAAAGGTATATAAAAAAATAATTTCAACAAATAAATAATACAGATTTCCGATTGTTTTGAAAACTTGAAATCGGCCCTAATTAATCGGCCATTCCGATTAATCGGTTGACCTCTAGTCTGTTTCTCAAACTAGACAGTAATGTACTTGTCCTCTTGCTCAGTTGTGCACCGGGGCCTCCCACTCCTCATTCTATTCTGGTTAGAGTAGTACACAGCATTGTACAAGATCTTCAGTTTCTTGGCAATTTATCGCATGGAATAGCCTTCATTTTCTCAGAACAAGAATAGACTGACGAGTTTCAGAAGAAAGGTCTTTGTTTCTGGCCATTTTGAGCCTGTAAACGAACCCACAAATGCTGATGCTCCAGATACTCAACTAGTCTAAACAAGGCCAGTTTTATTGCTTCTTTAAATCAGACAACAGTTTTCAGCTGTGCTAACATAATTCCAAAAGGGTTTTCTAATGATAAATTAGCCTTTTAAAATGATAAACTTGGATTAGCGAACACAACGTGCCATTGGAACACAGGAGTGATGGTTGCTGATAATGGGCCTCTGTACGCCTATGTAGATATTCCATTAAAAAAAGCTGCCATTTCCAACTACAATAGTCATTTACAACATGAAAAATGTCTACACTGTATTTCTGATAAATTTGATGTTATTTTAAATGGGGGAAGTGCTTTTCTTTCAAAAACAAGGTAATTTCTAAGTGACCCCAAACGTTTGAATGGTAGTGTATGCCAAACCAAAAAAAATATTGATTTCAATGTTTACTTTGAATAATTTACCCAGAAAATTTCACAAAAACCCATTTACTGGAAGACCTGTGCGGATGCAAAGTTTGGTAACAGAATTACAGTCAAATCTCCCTCAGTTTTTTTTTTGTGACCACGTTTTCCAAAAACTCTTAAAATAACTGCTCCGAATTAAGATTCAAAGATGTCTGGAGAAAGAATAGGGGTGTCAGCTATGTCATGACACCTCGAGTTAAAAAAAATATATAGATATGTTGTTGTTGTTGAACTACAGTAAGTCAAGTGGATTTACATCCGGGAATGCAGTTACGGTAACAGAATTACATCATCGTTCCCTGACCTGTATTATACAAAAATGCATAATTATGAATATGATTATCTTCAGGGTGATATATCCTGAATAAAGTACACAAAGATAGAAATACGCAATATCCTTATTTTGCATATTTGGGTATTATTCTACACACAAACTATTATTCTAATGAGCTCCGCCCCCAAACAAGAACACATTTGTCTGGTCCGGACCAGACCAAATCTGAACCAATCATAGACATCGATGTTTCACAAGTTTGGACATTAACAGTAGAGATCAGTAGAGTAGAGTTCAGTACAGTACAGTAGATATGTTCAGTGCACTACAGTACATTATACTGTACTTTAGTGTGCTCTACTGTACTGAAACTTTACTGTACAGTACTTTTCTTTACTGTCTGTCTATCTGTCTATCTTTCCCAAATGAGTTGGTGAAATTATCCTCAACATGGAGGGTATAATCCCAGCAACATGGGTGTTATTATGAATCACTGTAAAAAAAAAAAAAAAAAAAAACATTATGGTTGCTTAACACAATGCACCCGACATCACTGAAACACAACACAAGTAAATAGGCTGTCTGTGTTTCATTTGGATTTTAGACAGAAAAGCAAAGTGAATTTAACGTGAACTCTTTGGGGTTTGGAAACGTGTTGAATATTAAACGTAAGTGGAGCTACAGTAGTAGTTTGTTGATCCGTAGTGTGAATTACACGTGAAACTCTGTTACAAATCTATGCTACTTTATACTGCGTCACATATAATAACTCAGATAACGCTGGCTGTGGTCTTCATCTATAGACAGATAGACAGGCCTCTGAAGGTCAATGTTTCTGGGCCGTGTAACGTTGTGCATCACACAAAACCCATCTAATGACCAAAGACGGAGACACTGTATACAGTGTGACTGTAGAGGAACGATCATCTGGGCCTTTGCTTACAAGTGACACTGACACCCGAACAATTTAACATTCCGCCATTTTCATGTAAATGAATAATCTCACCTCTCCACAATCCTAAAAACAGAGCTAAAATTGGGAAGCATTTTAAATGGGAAATTCCGGTGATTATTTTTTAACTTGTGTTTCTCTGTCCTCTGGCGCTGCACTATCTAATAACTTACTGAACATATGTTCAAGGCTGCTCTTGATTTAAATCAGGTTTCAGCTGTGAAACGCTACAACTGACAGATTCCAAGACCCCAAAACCCGCTCAATGCGAAGAGGAGGGTGGGATGTGCCCCTAGCAAATCTACAACGGGGTGGGGTGTCTGTAAAACATTAGTTTACAGCAAAACAGACAGGTGACGGTATAATGGGTGAAATGTTACAATAGGCTCACATTCCAAGCCCATGCGATGTCATGAGATTGGCAATTCTTAAACATGGTAATATGTATATATTTAAAATGTAAAATAAATAATTATACAGAATCGAATTGATTATTCTGCGGTCGGCCAACACACAACTCTACAAGTAAAATATAATGACATTCTCTCATTATTCACCCAGTTACTGTGAAAAAATACAATATTAGGCCTATAGTATGGAAGAAGTGCGCTCCATAAAATCTCCTGTTAGCTGGATGTCGCCGATACACAACGTGAGCTCCAGATGATCACTGAAACGTTGGAATCTATCCGTCTAAATATTAGAATAATCCTGTTTTACCTTCTGCCGTGTTTCGATGTGCGTGGTTGTTTTCTCAATGCAACATGTAAATACTTGAATCCTTCGGTTTTTCCGTTGTGACGGGGACCGCTCATGACTTGGGCAGCAGAAGAAGCATTGTCCTTGTCGGCAACTTTCTTGCAATGGTGAGTGAGTTTACTCCACAGAGTATCAAGGAGATCTTAATTAAAGGGGAGGGCGGTAGTGATGTTTAGCCGACATTTTTCCCCGTTCAAACTCATTATCCGTCCACTTCAAAGTTGCACATACTGGTAATTCATAGACATAAATGCAATATTTATATATCCACTACATTGCTTTGCGCAATACATTTAAGAAACGGAATAGGCCTACTATTGACACCTTGCATTCAGGTCATTTAATTTAATTCAACTTATCCACTTGTTTTAAAAACATTCCCTATTGCCTACAAAATAACAAAAAAACTACACAGTATGTGCAATGTGTAGGCTACATTTTAGTGTGCATTTAGTTAGGTTAGGTTTAGTTAGGGTAGCTTTAGTTAGGTTGGGTTTAGTTAGGGTAGCTTTAGTTAGGTTGGGTTTAGTTAGGTTAGGGTGGGGTGGGGTAGCTTTAGTTAGGTTAGGTTAGGGTAGCTTTAGTTAGGTTAGGTTTAGTTAGGTTAGGGTAGCTTTAGTTAGGTTGGGTTTAGTTAGGGTAGCTTTAGTTAGGTTAGGGTAGCTTTAGCTAGGTTAGGTTTAGTTAGGTTAGGGTAGCTTTAGTTAGGTTAGGTTTAGTTAGGTTAGGGTAGCTTTAGTTAGGTTAGGGTAGCTTTAGTTAGGTTAGGTTTAGTTAGGTTAGGGTAGCTTTAGTTAGGTTAGGTTTAGTTAGGTTAGGGTAGCTTTAGTTAGGTTAGGTTTGTTAGGTTAGGGTAGCTTTAGTTAGGTTAGGGTAGCTTTAGTTAGGTTAGGTTTAGTTAGGTTAGGGTAGCTTTAGTTAGGTTAGGTTTAGTTAGGTTAGGGTAGCTTTAGTTAGGTTAGGTTTAGTTAGGTTAGGGTAGCTTTAGTTAGGTTAGGTTTAGTTAGGTTAGCGTTAGTTAGGTTAGGTTTAGTTAGGTTAGGGTAGCTTTAGTTAGGTTAGGTTTAGTTAGGTTAGGGTAGCTTTAGTTAGGTTAGGTTTAGTTAGGGTAGGGTAGCTTTAGTTAGGTTAGGTTTAGTTAGGTTAGGGTAGCTTTAGTTAGGTTAGGGTAGCTTTAGTTAGGTTAGGTTTAGTTAGGTTAGGGTAGCTTTAGTTAGGTTAGGGTAGATTTAGTTAGGTTAGGGTAGCTTTAGTTAGGTTAGGTTTAGTTAGGTTAGCTTTAGTTAGGGTAGCTTTAGTTAGGTTAGGGTAGCTTTAGTTAGGTTAGGTTTAGTTAGGGTAGGGTAGCTTTAGTTAGGTTAGGTTTAGTTAGGTTAGGGTAGCTTTAGTTAGGTTAGGTTTAGTTAGGGTAGGGTAGCTTTAGTTAGGTTAGGTTTAGTTAGGTTAGGGTAGCTTTAGTTAGGTTAGGTTTAGTTAGGTTAGGATAGCTTTAGTTAGGTTAGGGTAGCTTTAGTTAGGTTAGGTTTAGTTAGGTTAGGATAGCTTTAGTTAGGTTAGGGTAGCTTTAGTTAGGTTAGGTTTAGTTAGGTGCATGGGTGGAAAAGGGTACTATAATGTGGGCTTCAATAGGACTACTGATACAATAGACCAGGTGATGTGGGGTTCAATAGGACTACTGATACAATAGACCATGTGATGTGGGCTTCAATAGGACTACTGATACAATAGACCATGTGATGTGGGCTTCAATAGGACTACTGATACAATAGACCATGTGATGTGGGCTTCAATAGGACTACTGATACAATAGACCATGTGATGTGGGCTTCAATAGGACTACTGATACAATAGACCATGTGATGTGGGCTTCAATAGGACTCCTGATACAATAGACCAGGTGATGTGGGCTTCAATAGGACTACTGATACAATAGACCAGGTGATGTGGGCTTCAATAGGACTCCTGATACAATAGACCAGGTGATGTGGGCTTCAATAGGACTACTGATACAATAGACCATGTGATGTGGGCTTCAATAGGACTACTGATACAATAGACCATGTGATGTGGGCTTCAATAGGACTACTGATACAATAGACCAGGTGATGTGGGCTTCAATAGGACTCCTGATACAATAGACCAGGTGATGTGGGCTTCAATAGGACTCCTGATACAATAGACCATGTGATGTGGGCTTCAATAGGACTACTGATACAATAGACCAGGTGATGTGGGCTTCAATGGGACTACTGATACAATAGACCGTGTGATGTGGGCTTCAATAGGACTACTGATACAATAGACCATGTGATGTGGGCTTCAATAGGACTACTGATACAATAGACCATGTGATGTGGGCTTCAATAGGACTACTGATACAATAGACCATGTGATGTGGGCTTCAATAGGACTACTGATACAATAGACCATGTGATGTGGGCTTCAATAGGACTACTGATTCAATAGACCATGTGATGTGGGCTTCAATAGGACTACTGATACAATAGACCGTGTGATGTGGGCTTCAATAGGACTACTGATACAATAGACCATGTGATGTGGGCTTCAATAGGACTACTGATACAATAGACCGTGTGATGTGGGCTTCAATAGGACTACTGATACAATAGACCATGTGATGTGGGCTTCAATAGGACTACTGATACAATAGACCATGTGATGTGGGCTTCAATAGGACTACTGATACAATAGACCATGTGATGTGGGCTTCAATAGGACTACTGATACAATAGACCATGTGATATGGGCTTCAATAGGACTACTGATACAATAGACCATGTGATGTGGGCTTCAATAGGACTACTGATACAATAGACCATGTGATGTGGGCTTCAATAGGACTACTGATACAATAGACCATGTGATGTGGGCTTCAATAGGACTACTGATACAATAGACCATGTGATGTGGGCTTCAATAGGACTACTGATACAATAGACCATGTGATGTGGGCTTCAATACAACTACTGATACAATAGACCCAAACAACCTGATGAGAGATCAACATTATAAATAGCTACAAAAAAATGTGGATGTTCAGGTGTAATCAAGATGTGGTCCTGGTGTGGTCCCCCCCCCCCCCCCCTCCCCTGCCTGACACACACGTACATTACACATTTTTCACATTAGTTCAAGTTCCAAGGCTATCATGAATCACACACATTGTTATTCAAAAATCAAAGGCAGCTCAGATTATGGATAATAAATGGATGATCTTAGGAGTAACTAACATCACACGCTTTAATTCTCAAAGATCACTCAAAATGAAAGACATTTTATTACGAGACAAAGCAATGAACTTTGAGTTCTACAATCAAAGAGAAGCTTTTGTGTTGTGTGAGAAATCTAGACAACACTGGAGTTTCCTGTCCCTCAAAAACAATCTGACTGATGCGGACAGGAAATGGGACAGGAAGTAGCCTTGGGGAAACAGGAAGTGCCTGAGACAATACAGATTCTGAGGATTGGCCCCCAGCTGCATTTTTAAGTCTGAAAAAAGGATACAGTCACACATAAACGTTCCTTATCGACGGAGAAAAACAAACATTGCAGTTAAAATGGGAACTTGTACTTGGAAATGATGATTAGGAATCAAGAGCAGCAGCCGCGAAGGTCTTAAAATCAGGAGTCAACTTCTCTTTATTTAACGTGTGCGTTGCTATGGAAACATGTCTGAAAATCCTACCAAAAGACCGTTAGAATTGAAGTAAAACTGCATCACTAATAATAACTTTATGCAGAAAGACAAAATGTTTGAAAATTCAGTCAGGACAGGCAAGACCAACGTATAACTGAGGTAATGACCTTTTAACAGCTAAACACGTTTCATGACCTCTATGGTTATAACAAGCTATAACAGATTATAATGATTCCTTTTAAGGGTCAGACAGGAGTTTTTTTTAATTCCCTCGGGCGTTGTTATGCTGCCATCTCTCCTCCCCTGTGACTGTCATTAGGAGTCTCAGTGGGCCATTCACTGTACAAAAGCACACTTGTCTTGGTGCATTATGCTAATTCACTTCCTAACAAACTGACAACATTCCATTGTTCTAACCCAGCGTTTTCCCGAAACTCGGTGCACGTTTTTGTTTTTGCCCTTGCACTACACAGGTGAATCAAATGATCCATGCTTGATGATTAGTTGATTATTTGAATCAGCTGTGTAGTGCTAGGGGCAAAAACCAAAATGTGCACCGAGTTCGTGAAACACTGTTCTAAACGCTCACGGCTTCCAAACACTGGGCGATGAGGAAATGTTATGACCTATTACTGCCACTGGGAGGCACTAGATACCAGGAAATATACTGTAGTAAGTAGGCTGCATGATAGGCTATTTTCTCTATTGGCAATGGCTATGGTATAACACTTCAAATGAAAGCTGAAGTCGAATCAAACATGAATATGAAAAAAACTAAAAAACATGTTAGGGTCTTGAAATATTTAAATATTGTCTTTAAATTAGTTTTGAAATAGACACATTTTTACAGTATTATCATAAATTCGATATTTTACCATTTAATGGAAGGATAGCACCGTGCATACATTGTCTATATTGTTTTCCTATATGAAAATACCCTGTTAAACCCCTCTGATTCAATAAGTTATAGATCAATTACCAACTAAATGCAACAAGACAAAAGTTGCAGATTCAAATTATAGTAAATCATACATGTACATTTACATATTTGTACACACACACACACACACACACACACACACACACACACACTCACACGGAAACACACGCACACACCAAACCCAACACAGAGAGTGTGTCCCAAATCGCACCCTATTTCCTATATAGTTCACTACTTTTGACCAGAGTCTTATGGGCCCTGCACAAATGTAATACACTTCTATTTTTTTATTTTATTATTATTTATTTTTTTTTGACCATTATTTTTTAGGGAATAGGGTGCCATTTTGAAAACACAGCCACACAATTATATACAAACAGTGTCTTCACTCAGAGTTAGCCTAGGTCTCTTCGTCATCGCTGTGATGTTGTGCTTGTTTCTCCTCCGTCAGGCGGCTCTCATCAATGTTCTCCAGTGAGTCGGCTCTCTGTAGTACAAGGTCAGACACGTTGATACACGGTAAGGTGTTCTGCTCGGGATAAATCCAGGGCTTCAGGTTAGGGTTGTGCTTCCTCTTCCACTCTGGATATTTCTGACAGGCCTTGTAGATCTTCTTCATGGCCTAGGGGGAAGGAGCACAAATATTCAGATTCTAAATTAATGTGTTAGTTAAGAGCCTCTCAGATAAGTCTTTTTAAAATTTAACCTTAACTGACTTGCCTAGTTAAATAAAGAACAAATTCTTATTTACAATGACAGCATACCAGGGAACAGTGGGTTAACTGCCTTGTTCAGGGGCAAGAGGACAGATGTTTACCTTGTCAACTCAGGGATTCGATCTAGAAACCTTTCGCTTACTGGCCAAACACTCTAACCACTAGGCTACCTGCTGGTTACTGGTCCAACACTCTAACCACTAGGCTACCTGCTGGTTACTGGCCAAACGCTCTAACCACTAGGCTACCTGCTGGTTACTGGCCCAACTCTCTAACCACTAGGCTGCCTGCTGGTTACTGGTCCAACACTCTAACCACTAGGCTACCTGCTGGTTACTGGCCAAATGCTCTAACCACTAGGCTACCTGCTGGTTACTGGCCAAATGCTCTAACCACTAGGCTACCTGCTGGTTACTGGTCCAACGCTCTAACCACTAGGCTACCTGCTGGTTACTGGCCAAACGCTCTAACCACTAGGCTACCTGCTGGTTACTGGCCAAATGCTCTAACCACTAGGCTACCTGCTGGTTACTGGTCCAACACTCTAACCACTAGGCTGCCTGCTGGTTACTGGTCCAACACTCTAACCACTAGGCTACCTGCTGGTTACTGGCCAAATGCTCTAACCACTAGGCTACCTGCTGGTTACTGGCCAAATGCTCTAACCACTAGGCTACCTGCTGGTTACTGGCCCAATGCTCTAACCACTAGGCTACCTGCTGGTTACTGGTCCAACGCTCTAACCACTAGGCTACCTGCTGGTTACTGGCCAAACGCTCTAACCACTAGGCTACCTGCTGGTTACTGGCCAAATGCTCTAACCACTAGGCTACCTGCTGGTTACTGGCCCAATGCTCTAACCACTAGGCTACCTGCTGGTTACTGGCCCAATGCTCTAACCACTAGGCTACCTGCTGGTTACTGGTCCAATGCTCTAACCACTAGGCTACCTGCTGGTTACTGGCCAAATGCTCTAACCACTAGGCTACCTGCTGGTTACTGGCCCAACACTCTAACCACTAGGCTGCCTGCTGGTTACTGGTCCAACACTCTAACCACTAGGCTACCTGCTGGTTACTGGCCAAATGCTCTAACCACTAGGCTACCTGCTGGTTACTGGCCAAATGCTCTAACCACTAGGCTACCTGCTGGTTACTGGCCCAATGCTCTAACCACTAGGCTACCTGCTGGTTACTGGTCCAACGCTCTAACCACTAGGCTACCTGCTGGTTACTGGCCAAACGCTCTAACCACTAGGCTACCTGCTGGTTACTGGCCAAATGCTCTAACCACTAGGCTACCTGCTGGTTACTGGCCCAATGCTCTAACCACTAGGCTACCTGCTGGTTACTGGCCCAATGCTCTAACCACTAGGCTACCTGCTGGTTACTGGTCCAATGCTCTAACCACTAGGCTACCTGCTGGTTACTGGCCAAATGCTCTAACCACTAGGCTACCTGCTGGTTACTGGCCCAATGCTCTAACCACTAGGCTACCTGCTGGTTACTGGCCCAATGCTCTAACCACTAGGCTACCTGCTGGTTACTGGCCCAATGCTCTAACCACTAGGCTACCTGCTGGTTACTGGCCCAATGCTCTAACCACTAGGCTACCTGCTGGTTACTGGCCCAATGCTCTAACCACTAGGCTACCTGCTGGTTACTGGCCCAATGCTCTAACCACTAGGCTACCTGACGTCTTGCAGCCAAGTTCTGAAGGGTTTTATAAGTAGGCAATAAACAAAATAATAATTAGTTTATAAATAGTTTATAAATGTGTAATAAACACTTAACACCATGGTATTATCTTTCATGGTATTCTTGATAGTGATTTTGGAATCAAAACAAGTCAAAACATCTTTGGGAAGTGCATGAAGTGCACAAACTTCCTGAAACCACTAGATGGAGACAGAGGTATCAAATAATATAGCACACTCTCTCTTCTTCTCGGGTTTCAAGATAGCACATTACCAAGACAGATTGATAATAATAATAATAATAATATTAAAATGATAATATTACCTTTGGTGCTACGAACTGAGAAGCTCTATTCACCACCCACTTGGGAAGGGAACCTGCAGTCCAAAACCAAAAACATGAAACAGGCTTCTGTCCAGACAGTGGCAAGTCAAATTCAAGGACTTTCAAGTACTTTTTCAAGCACTAATACATATTTTCAAGGACTATCCATTTGTGAATTGTTCTTATAATTCAATTGTTTCTAGTTGCCACCCGATGGCAGTATATCGCAAAAACCTCATGAAAATAAAAACATACAAAAACACAAAAAAACACCTAGTATTCATCACTACCTTACAAGTCCTACTCAATAATACGTTATTTTACTACTTATTTACTACATAAGTGGTAAGTCAGTGCTGATGAATGTCGTAATTTGAGTAGTGATGAGCAGAGTTTTGGGACATGTCTACTGGTGAACCAACATTTCTTATTCACATTACTACACAATTCCAGCTGAATGACTGTGTTTTTTATTGGGCAATGAGGGAATCTGCTAATTAATAGCTACGAAAAAAAGCGTCCTAACTTCCGACTGGCCACTTTGTGTGTTTCCGGCGGGAGAAGGGCAGGTGGGCTGTGTGAGGAAAACAGCACATGAACCGCCACCAGAACGGCAGGAGCACGGTTGCCGCTTGATAAAGCGGAATATCGCGGGCGACCTGTCAACGAGGCGATTGGCAAAACAGCTCTGGAGGCTGTTGCAGAGAACAAGTAGAACTGTAGAACTGGCGCTAGCAGGACGGAGCGTCGTGTCTTCCCCCCATCACGTGGCTCTTCAGGGCCGATTCACCAGTGCTCGCAATGTCAAAGTCTGACGCATTTCTTTGCAACATATACGGTGTGGGTTGGTTGGGTCCAGTGATGTAGTGGTAAAAAAATGCTGGGTAAACTATACTGAACAAAAATATAAAACGCAACATGTTGGTCCCATGTTTTCGGCGAATAAACTATAAACTACCAAAATAAAGAAAGTCTCACACTCCATGTATAAACTCCCAGCAATTTAATGGGTTTTTACCAACGTTTCGGCATCACTGTGGCTTCCTCGGGGTCATGTTTTCATGAATTGAAATGTTAAAAAAAAAACTGAAATATTCCATAAACATAAAAGGAATCTAGATTTTCCCGGGATTTTAGTTATCAATGTGACGTTTGACGTCCCCTAACCAGTCTGTTCTGTACCTGCTTGGCTGAGTGGCAGTGTGTGTGGAATGAGCAAGCTCTCCTGGCAACCACAGCGCCAAACGTGAGGAAATACAACTCTGGTTGTCTACCTGGAAATGAATTCGCAAGACCAATATTTTTTTTTAAATAATATTTTTCATAAACATATTTTGATCATTATCTGTTCTCCTCTCATTTTAATTCAAATACTTTTAAAGTACCAACTTGAGAAAATGTCTTATTACAGGACTTGACTCCAGTACTTGAATTTCAGTGCCTTGTGAGAACCCTGATGAAAGTTTAACACCAATACAAAACTATTTCTATTAGGCAGACCTATGAAAAAAATGTGTTTTTCTCTCTTTAATAAAACACACTGCTTGCTTCCTGTTGATATAGTTCCTGCAGGACCCCTGGTTTACAGTATACAGAACAGAAGTGTTGCTATACTGTAGTTCCTGTGCGACCCCTGGTTTACAACATAGTTCCTGCATGACACCTGGTTTACAGTAAGGACAGGACCCCTGGTTTACAGTATACAGAACAGAAGTGTTGATATAGTTCCTGCATGACATCTGGTTGACAGTAAGGACAGTATACAGTAGATATAGTTTATACAATACCTCTGGTTTACAGTAAGGACAGCATACAGTAGATATAGTTCATGCAGGACCCCTGGTTTACAGTAAGGACAGCATACAGTAGATATAGTTCATGCAGGACCTCTGGTTTACAGTAAGGACAGTTTACAGTAGATATAATTAATGCAGGACCCCTGGTTTAGAATAAGGACAGTATACAGTAGATATAGTTCATGCAGGACCCCTGGTTTACAGTAAGGACAGTATACAGTAGATATAGTTCATGCAGGACCTCTGGTTTACAGTAAAGACAGTATACAGTATATATAGTTCACGCAGGACCCCTGGTTTACAGTAAGGACAGTATACAGTAGATATAATTAATGCAGGACCCCTGGTTTACAGTAAAGACAGTATACAGTATATATAGTTCACGCAGGACCCCTGGTTTACAGTAAGGACAGTATACAGTAGATATAATTAATGCAGGACCCCTGGTTTACAGTAAAGACAGTATACAGTATATATAGTTCACGCAGGACCCCTGGTTTACAGTAAGGACAGTATAAAGTAGAAATAGTTCATGTATGACCCCTGATTTACAGTAAGGACAGTATACAGTAGATATAATTAATGCAGGACCCCTGGTTTACAGTAAGGACAGTATAAAGTAGAAATAGTTCATGCATGACCCCTGATTTACAGTAAGGACAGTATACATAACAGAAGTGTGACGATGGTGTGCCAGCTGTTTTCCATGTCATGAATTGGAGGTTTGCAACAAACACACACACACACACACACACACACACACACACACACACACACACACACACACTCTTCACACTCAAGGACAGAAATGAGGCTAGACTGTTGTTAAATGACAACGTGGCACACAGAGTAGTTGTCGACAATGTGGTGATCTGCTGCACACTGCCATTGGGTTTACAAAAGGTGCAAGAGAAGACATACTGTATACTATAGAGAAACGGTCTCTCCACACTTTAATCAGATGCAATGTCAGCATTTAAATGGTTAAACTCTCTGTCAGTAATGGCCTTCTTTAAAACACGGCCGTTAAAAGCACCTTAAATATCTTGGATAGGAAGGATATGCCACAGGTCGTATCATCCACCTAATAGGTTTCAAAAAGTTACTGATGAAGCGTAATCTTGTTGCGTTTGATCTTCGCCGATTCCTCCCTAAGAGCTGTGTCTGTGTACACAGTAGTGTTTCAACAGGACTCTCTCAGTGTGGAGTGAAGCTAGGGGTCTTTCAGCTCACAGGTGTTACGTACACAGACAGACAGAGCAGTCTTCTCATAGCACCCTGTGACAGCGATGCACTGTATCTATGAACTGGTGTGGACCAGCGTAGAGCTGTACCGTCAACACCAAAAAACATGTCATGTTAATCATTTAAAACGTACCGTACTGTATATAACCAGTTAAAAAAAGGTTTTACCTTTGGGATCGACCTGCGTCAGGTAATAGAGAGTGGAGGAGTTTTCTCCGTTGGACTGAATCAGGTATCCTGTCAGCAGAGACACCGCTCTCACATAGTCCTTTTTGGGCGGATATTGCTGAAATAAGACCAATCAAATCAAAGTATTATTCATTAAAGAATTACCATTAAAAAAATAACCAGTCAGCTGTTCATATATGGGACGGCAGGGTAGCCTAGTGGTTAGAGCGTTGGACTAGTAACCGGAAGGTTGCAAGTTCAAATCCCCGAGCTGACATGGTACAAACCTGTCGTTCTGCCCCTGAACAAGGCAGTTAACCCAGTGTTCCTAGGCCGTCATTGAAAATAAGAATTTGTTCTTAACTGATCTTGCCTAGTTAAATAAAGGTAAATAATATTGTGTTTGGAGTTTTTTGTTGTTGTTGTTAAACAACCCAGACTTCACAACAGAGGCATGAAGAGATGTTGACCCCACTTCAACAGTAGACAGGGCCTCTGGCAGGACTTTCTTACTGAGTCTGCCAAACAGCATCTGTCTATTGTACAACATTCACTAGAAGACATGCTCAACTTCAGAGAGGTAAATTCATCTTCGGGTGCTGTAGCACAAAAGTAATCCTACTTGTGTGAAAACGACGACCGGCCACTCGTCCATTGTGACAGCTGGTAAAATAAATACTGTTCTTTTAAATACTTTTGTGAGTGCTGGTTGTCTTTTTCATTGTGCTGTATTTCCGAGCCATCCAAAATTGTGTGTAGATAAAGGTACATACCGGGTGTTTGACAGAGTAGTTGATGATCAGGTAGTCGTTGCCCAGAGGAAGCCACGATCTCATGGTAACAAAGTCCCTGTTCTTCAGGGGGCTCGGGCACTTCCCTACAAAACACAACGACAACATGACTTCAGCGGAAGATGTTTCAATGAGTCCAAATGTCCACATACTGTAGTGTTCCATTGTCAGTGATTCTCAGTGATGAACTGCCTCACAACCCAGTCTATTCAGTCTATTTCTATGCCCGATTAAATTGTGTGGTTGCTGTACCTTTCTTCTGCAACATGTGGTAACAGTAGGGCCTAGTCATAGAAACACCTTTTACGTTGAGTAACATTCTTTAGTCTGCTACCTCTGTTGAATCATACCGGCACATTTTGGGGCGGCAGGGTAGCCTAGTGGTTAGAGCAATGGACTAGTAACCGAAAGGTTGCAAACTGACTCACACTGACTGGCATATTGACTCAGGCTGACTGGCACATGGACTCACCTTGACTCACACTGACCGGCACATTGAATCACCTTGACTCACACTGACTGGCAAATTTACTCAGGCTGACTGGCTCATTGACTCACCTTGACTCACACTGACAGGCACATTGACTCACACTGACCGGCACATTGACTCACCTTGACTCACACTGACCGGCACATGGACTCAAACTGACCGGTACATTGACTCACCTTGACTCACACTGACTGGCATATTGACTCACACTGACCGGCACATTGACTCACCTTGACTCACACTGACCGGCACATTGACTCACCTTGACTCACACTGACCGGCACATTGACTCACTCTGCCTCATGAATATTGATTCAATAGCAGGAGGCTTATCATCAGTAAACAATGTGACACTAACTCACAGGAGTAATATCCTACATCTGACACTAACTCACAGTGTAATATCCTATTTCAGGAGTAATATCCTATTTCTGTCACTAACTCACATGAGTAATATCCTACATCTGACACTAACTCACAGGAGTAATATCCTACGTCTGACACTAACTCACAGGAGTAATATCCTTTATCTGTCACTAACTCACAGTGTAATATCCTATTTCAGGAGTAATATCCCCCATCTGACACTAACTCACAGGAGTCATATCCTATTTCTGACACTAACTCACAGGAGTAATATCCTACGTCTGACACTAACTCACAGGAGTAATATCCTTTATCTGTCACTAACTCACAGTGTAATATCCTATTTCAGGAGTAATATCCCCCATCTGACACTAACTCACAGGAGTAATATCCTATTTCTGACACTAACTCACAGGAGTAATATCCCATTTCAGGAGTAATATCCCCCATCTGACACTAACTCACAGGAGTAATATCCCCCATCTGACACTAACTCACAGGAGTAATATCCCCCATCTGACACTAACTCACAGGAGTAATATCCCCCATCTGACACTAACTCACAGGAGTAATATCCCCCATCTGACACTAACTCACAGGAGTAATATCCTATTTCTGACACTAACTCACAGGAGTAATATCCTATTTCTGACACTAACTCACAGGAGTAATATCCTACGTCTGACACTAACTCACAGGAGTAATATCCCCCATCTGACACTAACTCACAGGAGTAATATCCTATTTCTGACACTAACTCACAGGAGTATTATCCTACATCTGACACTAACTCACAGGAGTAATATCCTACATCTGACACTAACTCACAGGAGTATTATCCTACATCTGACACTAACTCACAGGAGTATTATCCTACATCTGACACTAACTCACAGGAGTATTATCCTACGTCTGACACTAACTCACAGGAGTAATATCCTACATCTGACACTAACTCACAGGAGTAATATCCTACGTCTGACACTAACTCACAGGAGTAATATCTAACGTCTGACACTAACTCACAGGAGTAATATCCTACATCTGACACTAACTCACAGGAGTAATATCCTACATCTGACACTAACTCACAGGAGAAATATCCTACGTCTGACACTAACTCACAGGAGTAATATCCTACATCTGACACTAACTCACAGGAGTAATATCCTACGTCTGACACTAACTCACAGGAGTAATATCTAACGTCTGACACTAACTCACAGGAGTAATATCCTACGTCTGACACTAACTCACAGGAGTAATATCCTATTTCTGACACTAACTCACAGGAGTAATATCCTACGTCTGACACTAACTCACAGGAGTAATATCCTATTTCTGACACTAACTCACAGGAGTAATATCCTACATCTGACACTAACTCACAGGAGAAATATCCTACATCTGACACTAACTCACAGGAGAAATATCCTACATCTGACACTAACTCACAGGAGTAATATCCTACATCTGACACTAACTCACAGGAGTAATATCCTACATCTGACACTAACTCACAGGAGTAATATCCTACGTCTGACACTAACTCACAGGAGTAATATCCTACGTCTGACACTAACTCACAGGAGTATTATCCTACATCTGACACTAACTCACAGGAGTAATATCCTTTATCTGTCACTAACTCACAGGAGAAATATCCTACGTCTGACACTAACTCACAGGAGTAATATCCTACGTCTGACACTAACTCACAGGAGTAATATCCTACGTCTGCGTTGACAGTGAGCCTGCCGATGTCGTGGGTGTCGATCATGTTGCTGTCCCATTTCTTCCGGTAGCTGGTGTCATGAAGGACGTCGTAAAGGGTCTCGGCAGTCACGTCCTTACACACTATCCTCATCTGAAACAATAAGTAAGAGACAACAATTAGTTGAGGAATACAATCAGGTAATAACCTATGCCGATAAACCCCGTTACCACGGTAACAACGTAGAAATGACTAGGTAACGACTTTGTTGCCGCTACAGTTATTACTGTGTAGTCACATAGGACTGGCTTAGCTATGAATAACATGGGTGGAACGGGGACGGACTCCTCTTCTCTGAAACGGCGTTCTCTGGAGCTAGAACTGTCTTTGGTATCAATTAAGTTTAGAACGATGCATTTTTTTTGGAAGAAACAAAAACAAGAGATCTGACACAGAAGCTGTTACTGTCTCTCTTCCAGAAGGATTTGATGTTGACACGTTGTTATGTTGAACGTTGCCCATAGATCAGTCCGTTTATAAAAGCAGGTGAGAAGACAGTACACCACCATAACAATGACAACAACACTTGAAGTTGAGGAAGCTCAATATATTATATTGCTGTAATATCCGTGTGACCACATGGAACCAACGGAATATACCAGAACCTACCTAAATTAATTAATTTACAATATGAGATATATTAGTTGAATTAATAATAAACTATATGAAGTGTTTCCTTGGAGATATTACGTAAGATTACAACCATCTTAATGCGCCCTGTTTCCATTATAGTGTACATCATATTAAACTCCATCCAGTGTAGTGTACATCATATTAAACTCCATCCAGTGTAGTGTACATCATATTAAACTCCATCCAGTGTAGTGTACATCATATTAAACTCCATCCAGTGTAGTGTACATCATATTAAACTCCATCCAGTGTAGTGTACATCATATTCAACTCCATCCAGTGTAGTGTACATCATATTAAACTCCATCCAGTGTAGTGTACATCATATTAAACTCCATCCAGTGTAGTGTACATCATATTAAACTCCATCCAGTGTAGTGTACATCATGTTAAACTCCATCCAGTGTAGTGTACATCATATTAAACTCCATCCAGTGTAGTGTACATCATATTAAACTCCATCCAGTGTAGTGTACATCATATTAAACTCCATCCAGTGTAGTGTACATCATATTAAACTCCATCCAGTGTAGTGTACATCATATTAAACTCCATCCAGTGTAGTCTACATCATGTTAAACTCCATCCAGTGTAGTGTACATCATATTAAACTCCATCCAATGTAGTGTACATCATATTAAACTCCATCCAGTGTAGTGTACATCATATTAAACTCCATCCAGTGTAGTGTACATCATATTAAACTCCATCCAGTGTAGTGTACATCATATTAAACTCCATCCAGTGTAGTGTACATCATATTAAACTCCATCCAGTGTAGTGTACATCATGTTAAACTCCATCCAGTGTAGTGTACATCATATTAAACTCCATCCAGTGTAGTGTACATCATATTAAACTCCATCCAGTGTAGTGTACATCATATTCAACTCCATCCAGTGTAGTGTACATCAGGTTAAACGGTTTACAGTAGACCTAGCTACAAGCCAATCACAGTGTATTATATTACAATGTAAACAAGCAAATAAATGGATTTCCCCCATTTCTCTGATGAATATACCATTCTGCCTGCATCACAGCAGCAGATTGGGAGAGGATCATGGGATAGCTGGGGACCACAGCAGCAGAGTGGGAGAGGATTATGGGATAGCTGGGGGCCACAGCAACGGGGTGGGATGGGATCATGGGATAGTTGGGGGCCACAGCAGCAGATTGGGAGAGGATCATGGGATAGCTGGGGGCCACAGCAGCAGAGTGGGAGAGGATCATGGGATAGCTGGGGGCCACAGCAGCAGAGTGGGAGAGGATCATGGGATAGCTGGGGGCCACAGCAGCAGAGTGGGAGAGGATCTTGGGATAGCTGGGGACCTTCAAGCCTTTCCTTGGAGAGGAAGGAAGGACTAGGAGAGGTGTCGCTGGTCAGAAGTTGAGTGTTTGTATTTAACCATGAGGCTGCAACAGGAGTTTCCCATAACACTTAGTATGGATACTCTCTTCATCAAGCATTATAAGCACATGTATAACACCTTGTTAGCTGCATATAATGGGGGCGGCAGGGTAGCCTAGTGGTTAGAGCATTGGACTAGTAGCCAAAAAAAGTTGCAAGTTCAAATCCCCCAGCTGACAAGGTACAAATCTGTCGTTCTGCCCCTGAACAGGCAGTTAACCCACTGTTCCTAGGCGATCATTGAAAATAAGAATTTGTTCTTACCTGACTTGCCTAGTAAAATAAAATAATGCATTATAATGCACAACTTAGTTTACTTTCCTGGTGCTCTCCATAGCTGTAGTAAATATGTTTATTTAGACTCTTCTGTGATCAATGAGCTTTACTCTAACCAGTTATCTTCAGTGGGAGTGGGGGTGGGGGGATTGGCAATTTGACTTCTGTAACAACAACATGGCAGATCAAATACTGGACTCTTTGTGACTAAAGATTTAGGAAAAGACAGGATTCAAGATGAATGTGGAAACTACCGGACAAAGAGATGATGCATTCAATTCAATTTGACCCATTGTCATAAGGGTGTAAAGTACAGGATAGGAATATTGTAAAGAAGGGTTAGGTGGGTCTAGCCCGGAATAAGCATTCCACTTCCTTCCATTCTAAATCTGACTAACTTTAGTTGATCAGTGTGCAGGGACGACGGTGCTGTATATAGCATGCCAGATGCAACACGATCAGATATTGTGCGTCGTCTGGTCAACGTACCAAACGGCTCCATGTAACTCAATCAGTAGATAGCTGACGGTGAGTTAATAATTCACCATCACACCTCCCCCTCTGTCCAACCCCCCCCGGTCCGGGCCTGGCTTCTAACAGAAGGTTTAGTCACTCCTCATTTCCACTGCCTGGGTTGGCTCCTTTAGGTTAGGTTATGTCCCTCTGAATGGAACGTCGTCAATACCTCGACACGTACGTTCTATTATTCAGGAGAAGTGCATCACTGCCCCGGAAAGATTCATGCAGTATAAAGAGAGAGGTCTATCTAGCCATCATCTCCTGTTATGTTGACGTTTGTGCTGGGTGTCGAAAAATGATTTTCTCATTTTTATCCTTCTAAACAATCCATCATTCCTACCCTGTTTCTTTCTTCTTTCTCCCTCTTTATTTACCCCATCTGGGTTCCCGACGGGGTCAGCTGGAGGTTCTTCAGTAAGGGCTGTTACCCTCTTGGCCTGGCAGCAGGGGGGGGAATCAGGTTTCCTCATTACTAGCTGCTAGCCATTACCACAGTTTTCCACTGTTCATTTTTCAGGATGTCTCCTGGGTGGACGTTACCTCAGAGACCCAGACTGCCTTTCCTTTCTGACAGAGAGAAACCAGAGGTCTACAGAGGCATGGTCAGACCATCTACTATCTTGACTAGAACCCAAACATGTGATCATATTACTCCAGTGCTATCCTCTCTCTACACTGGCTTCCTGTCAAGGCTAGGGCTGATTTCAAGGTTTTACTTCTAACCTACAACACATTCAAATTGACTTGCTCCTACTTATCTCTCCGATTTGGTCCTGTCGTACATACCTACACATACGCTACAATCACAAGACGCAGGTCTCCTTATTGTCCCTAGAATTTCTAAGTAAACAGTAGGAGGCAGGGCTCTCTGCTATAGAACTCCATTTTTATGGAATGGTCTTTATTGAAGACTCATCTCTTCAGTAGGTCCTATGATTGAGTGTAGTCTGGCCCAGGGGTGCGAAGGTGAACGGCAAGGCACTGGAGTGATGAACCACCCTTGCTGTCTCTGCATGGCCAGCTCCCCTCTCTCCACTGGGATTCTCTGCCTCTGACCCTATTACGGGGGCTGAGTAACTGGCTTACTGGTGCTCTTCCATGCCGTCCCTAGGAGGGATGAGTCACTTGAGTGGGTTGAGTCACTGACGCGATCTTCCTGTCCGGTTTTGCACCCCCTCGGGCTTGTGCGGTGGAGGAGATCTTAGAGGGCTATACTCAGCCTTGTCTCAGGGTAGTAAGTTAGTGGTCTGTTGATATCCCTCTAGGAGTGTGGGGGCTGTGCTTTGACAAGGCGGGTGGGTTATATCCTGCCTGGTTAGCCCTATCCGGGGGTATCGTCGGACAGGGCCACAGTGTCCCCCGACCCCCGACCCCCACTGTTGCAGCCTCCAGTATCTATGCTGCAATAGTCTATGTGCTGGGGGGCTAGGGTCAGTCTGTTATATCTGGTATAATTCTCCTGTCTTATCTGGTGTCCTGTGTGAATTTAACTATGCTCTCTCTAATTCTCTCTCTCCCTCCACTCCTGGAGGACCTGAGCCCAGGACGATGCCGCAGGACTACCTGGCCTGATGACTCCTGGCTGTACCCGGTCCACCTGGTCTGGGTGGAACCCTGACCTGTTCACCGGATGTGCTACCTTGTCACGGACTTTCTCTCTCACACTCGCACGCACACACGCACACACACACACACACACACACACACACACACACACACACACACACACACACACACACACATACACACATTCACACACACACCTGCTGTCTTGACCTCTGAATGCTCGGCTATGAAAAGCCAACTGACATTTACTACTGACATACTGACATGTTGCACCCTCAACAATCTGGCCTTAATGGCACAGCCAGAACAGGACTGACCACCCCTCATAGCCTGGTTCCTCTCTAGGTTTCTTCCTAGGTTCTGTCCTTTCGAGGGAGTTTTTCCTAGCCACTGTGCTTCTACATCTGCATTGTTTGCTATTTGGGGTTTTAGGCTGGGTTTCTGTATAGCACTTTGTGACATCTGCTGATGTAAAAAGGGCTTTATAAATACATTTAGTCTTACCTAGGACTATAGTATAGCTGGCTTCTACAGAGGCATGGACAGATCACCGAGTCTTCACAGATAAGTGGGCAGTAGTGTTGTCTAGTGTGTTGAGGGTTCTGTTTCTGAATTACTTGTTTAGACCGTACCTTGTTACAGTATGCATCTACATAGGCTATATTGCTATACTGCTATACTACTACCCTGCTATACGACTATACTGCTATACTACTATACTGCTATACTACTACCCTGCTATACTGCTACCCTGCTATACTACTACCCTGCTATACTACTACACTGCTATACTACTATACTATACTACTACCCTGCTATACTGCTATACTACTACCCTGCTATACTGCTATACTACTACCCTGCTATACTACTATGCTGCTATACTACTACCCTGCTATACTACTACCCTGCTATACTACTATACTGCTATGCTACTACCCTGCTATACTACTATACTGCTATACTACTACCCTGCTATACTGATATACTGCTACCCTGCTATACTACTATACTGCTATACTACTACCCTGCTATACTACTGCCCTGATATACTACTATACTACCACCCTGCAATACTACTATAATGCTATACTGCTATACTTCTATACTACTACCCTGCTATACTGCTATACTACTATACTGCTATACTGCTATATTACTACCCTGTTGTACTGCTATACTACTACCCTGATATACCACTGTACTGCTATACTACTATACTAGTACCATGCTATACTGCTATACTACTATACTGCTATACTGCTATACTACTACCCTGCTATACTGCTATACTGCTATACTGCTATACTACTATACTGCTATACTGCTACACTACTATACTGCTATACTGCTATGCTACTATACTGCTATACTGCTATACTACTAGCCTGCTATACTGCTATACTACTACCCTGCTATATTACTATTCTGCTATACTACTATACTGCTATACTACTATACTGCTATACTTCTACCCTGCTATACTACTACCCTGCTATACTACTGCCCTGATATACTACTATACTGCTATGCTACTATACTGCTATACTACTTCCCTGATATACTACTATACTACCACCCTGCAATACTACTATAATGCTATACTGCTATACTTCTATACTACTACCCTGCTATACTGCTATACTACTATACTGCTATGCTGCTATACTGCTATACTACTACCCTGTTGTACTGCTATACTACTACCCTGATATACCACTGTACTGCTATACTACTATACTGCTATACTACTACCCTGCTATACTACTGCACTGCTATACTACTACCCTGCTAAACTACTATACTGCTATACTACTATGCTGCTATACTACTACCCTGTTAAACTACTACACTGCTATACTACTATACTGCTATACTAATATACTGCTATACTATTATACTGCTATACTACTATACTGCTATACTACTACCCTGCTATACTACTATACTGTTATACTACTGCCCTGCTATACTACTACCCTGCTATACTACTATACTGCTATACTAATATACTGCTATACTACTATACTGCTATACTACTACCCTGCTATTCTACTGCCCTGCTATAGTACTACCCTGCTATACTACTATCCTGCTATACTGCTATACTACTACCTTGCTATACTACTACACTGCTATACTACTACCATGCTATTCTACTGCCCTGCTATAGTACTACCATGCTATACTACTACACTGCTATACTACTACCCTGCTATACTACTACCCTGCTATACAGCTATACTGCTATACTACTACCCTGCTATATTACTACCCTGCTATTCTACTGCCCTGCTATAGTACTACCTTGCTATACTACTACCCTGCTATACTACTACCCTGCTATACTGCTATACTACTACCTTGCTATACTACTATACTGCTATACTAAGACCCTGCTATACTGCTATACTACTATACTGCTATACTACTACCATGTTGTACTGCTATACTACTACCCCGCTGTACTACTATACTGCTATACTACTACCCTGCTATACTGCTATACTACTATACTGCTATACTACTATACTGCTATACTGCTTTACTACTATCCTGCTATACTGCTATACAGCTATACTACTACCCTGCGATACTACTATACTACTACCCTGTTATACTGCTATACTACTACCCTGCTATACTGCTATACTACTACCCTGCTATACTACTACCCTGCTATACTGCTATACTACCACCCTGCTATACTACTATACTGCTATACTACTATACTACTACCCTGCTATACTACTATACTACTACCCTGCTATACTGCTACCCGGCTATACTGCTATACTACTACCCTGCTATACTGCTACCCTGCTATACTACTATACTGCTATACTACTATCCTGCTATACTACTACCCTGCTAGTCTACTACCCTGCTATACTACTATACTTCTACCCTGCTGTACTACTATACTGCTATATTGCTATACTACTATACTACTGCCCCGCTATACTGCTATACTACTACCCTGCTATACTACTACCCTGCTATACTGCTATACTACTACCCTGCAATACTACTATACTACTACCCTGCTATACTACTATACTACTACCCTGCTATACTGCTACCCGGCTATACTGCTATACTACTACCATGCTATACTGCTACCCTGCTATACTGCTATACTTCTACCCTGCTATACTGCTATACTACTATACTACTACCGTGCTATACTGCTATACTACTATACTACTACCCTGCTATACTGCTATACTACTACCCTGCTGTACTGCTATACTACTACCCTGATATACTACTATACTGCTATACTACTATACTACTACCCTGCTATACTACTACCCTGCTATACTGCTATACTACTACCCTGCTATACTACTATACTGCTATACTACTATACTACTACCCTGCTATACTATTACCCTGCTATACTACTATACTACTACCCTGCTATACTGCTACCCTGCTATACTTCTACCCTGCTATACTGCTACCCTGCTATACTGCTATACTACTACCCTGCTATACTGCTACCCTGCTATACTGCTACCCTGTTATACTGCTACCCTGCTAGACAAGGTAGCACGTCCAGTAAACAGGTCAGGGTTCCATAGTCGCAGGCAGAACAGTTGAAACTGGAGCAGCAGCACGGCCAGGTGGACTGGGGACAGCAAGGAGTCATCAGGCCTGATAGTCCTGAGGCATGGTCCCAGGGCTCAGGTCCTCCGAGAGAAGAGAGAGAGAAAAAGAGGGAGCATACTTAAATTCACACAGGACACCGGATAAGACAGGAGAAATACTCCAGATATAACAGACTAGCCCCCCGACACAAACTATTGCAGCATAAATACTGGAGGCCCTGGACAGGGCCAAACAGGAAGGATATAACCCCACCCACTTTGCCAAGGCACAGCCCCCACACCACTAGAGGGATATCTTCAACTACCAATGTACTACTCTGAGAACAGGCAGAGTTTAGCCCATGAAGACCTCCCCCATGACACAAACCCAATACTGCTATACTGCGATACTATACTGCTATACTGCTGTACTACACCTCTACACTATACTGCTGTACTATACTGCTATACTACACTACTCTGCTGCTATACTGTCTTGCCTATGCCGTTCGGCCATCACTCATTCATAGATTTTTATGTACATATTCTTATTAATTCCTTTACACGTGTGTGTATTATGTAGTTGTTGTGAAATTGTTAGATTACTTTTTAGATATTACTGCACGGTCGGAACTAGAAGCACAAGCTTTTCGCTACACTCGCATTAACATCTGCTAACCATGTGTATGTGACCAATAAAATTTGATTTGATACTACACTGCTATACTACTATACCGCTTTAATATACTGCTATACTATACTGTAATACTACTGTACTGCTATACTACTACCTTGCTATACTATTATACTGCTAAAGTACTGTATAATATTACACTGCTATACTACTACCCTACTATACTGCTATACTATGCTATACTATGCTATACTACTACTACTATACCACCGCCCTACTGCTATACTGCTATACTACTACCATGCTATACTGCTACCCTGCTATACTACTATACTGCTATACTACTACCATGCTATACTGCTACCCTGCTATACTGCTATGCTACTACCATGCTATACTACTATACTGCTATACTACTACCATGCTATACTACTGTACTACTATACTGCTATACTACTACCATGCTATACTGCTACCCTGCTATACTGCTATACTACTACCCTATTATACTGCCATACTACTGTACAATATTACACTACTATACTACTACCCTACTACTATACTACTACCCTACTATACTGCTATACTATGCTACTATACCACCACCCTGCTATACTACTATACTGCTATACTACTACCATGCTATACTTCTACCCTGCTATACTCTAGTGCGGAATTAGGAGCCATCTGAATTCCAATCACAAACCTTCCGTGAAATATGAATTCCTCCTCTGGAACGGATGAGGATGTTAGGACATGAGAAGGATATGTTTTGGGAAACCCTATGAATTCTTGGTAAAGGAGAGCAACATTTCACTGCATAATGTTGCTGTGCTAAACGATCATAAATGAGAGGAAGCTCTCCTGCTAATAACTTAGGATTCTCTCTCTCTCTCTCTCTCCATCTCTCTCTCTCTCTCTCCATCTCTCTCTTTCCATCTCTCTCTCTCTCTCTCTCTCTCCCTCTCTCTCTTCTCTCTCTCTATCCCCCTCTATCCATCTCTCTCTCTCCATCTCTCTCTCTCTCTCTCTCTCTCTCCATCTCTCTCTCTCTCTCTCCATCTCTCTCTCTCCATCTCTCTCTCTCTCTCTCTCTCTCTCTCTCTCTCCCTCTCTCTCTTCTCTCTCTCTATCCCCCTCTATCCATCTCTCTCTTGCTTTTTCTCTCTCTCTCTCTCTCCCTCCATCTCTCTCTCGCTTTTACTCTCTCTCTCTCTCCATCTCTCCATCTCTCCATCTCTCTCTTGCTTTTTCTCTCTCTCTCTCTCTCCCTCCATCTCTCCATCTCTCTCTTGCTTTTACTCTCTCTCTCCATCTCTCCATCTCTCTCTCTATCTCTCTCTCTCGCTCTCTTGCTCTCTCTCCCCATCTCTCCCTCTCTCTCTCCATCTCTCTCATCATTATATCATCATAGCCCTATTCACTAAACACCCAATGAGACATGAAACTCAGACTGAATAAACTGCTCTCGTATCAACAAGCATTTGCTGCAAGATGAGAAACCACTGCAGTTATTTATCTAGTGAGTGTTACAGTATAGGAGAGGAGAGAGAGTATTAGAGCAGACACAGCAGTATGGGTAATGTAATGCTCCAGGGGTCTCTAAGGGGGAGGGGGGGGGGACAGAAGTCTAAGGGGGAGGACAGAAGAGAAACACAGCAGTATGGGTAATGTAATGTTCCAGGGGTCTCTAAGGGGGGGGGGGGGGGGGGGGGAACAGAAGTCTAAGGGGGAGGACAGAAGAGAAACACAGCAGTATGGGTAATAGAATGCTCCAGGGGTCTCTAAGGGGGAGGACAGAAGAGAAACACAGCAGTATGGGTAATGTAATGCTCCAGGGGTCTCTAAGGGGGGGGGGGGGGGGGGACAGAAGAGAAACACAGCAGTATGGGTAATAGAATGCTCCAGGGGTCTCTAAGGGGGAGGACAGAAGAGAAACACAGCAGTATGGGTAATGTAATGCTCCAGGGGTCTCTAAGGGGGGGGGGGGGGGGGGGGGGGGTCAGAAGAGAAACACAGCAGTATGGGTAATAGAATGCTCCAGGGGTCTCTAAGGGGGAGGACAGAAGAGAAACACAGCAGTATGGGTAATGTAATGCTCCAGGGGTCTCTAAGGGGGAGGGGGGGGGGGGGGGGGACAGAAGAGAAACACAGCAGTATGGGTAATAGAATGCTCCAGGGGTCTCTAAGGGGGAGGACAGAAGAGAAACATAGCAGTATGGGTAATGTAATGCTCCAGAGGTCTCTAAGGGGGGGGGGGGGGGGGGTCAGAAGAGAAACACAGCAGTATGGGTAATAGAATGCTCCAGGGGTCTCTAAGGGGGAGGACAGAAGAGAAACACAGCAGTATGGGTAATGTAATGCTCCAGGGGTCTCTAAGGGGGGGGGGGGACAGGAGAGAACCACAGCAGTATGGGTAATGTAATGCTCCAGGGGTCTCTAAGGGGGAGGACAGAAGAGAAACACAGCAGTATGGGTAATAGAATGCTCCAGGGGTCTCTAAGGGGGAGGGAGGACAGAAGAGAAACACAGCAGTATGGGTAATAGAATGCTCCAGGGGTCTCTAAGGGGGAGGACAGGAGAGAACCACAGCAGTATGGGTAATAGAATGCTCCAGGGGTCTCTAAGGGGGAGGACAGAAGAGAAACACAGCAGTATGGGTAATAGAATGCTCCAGGGGTCTCTAAGGGGGGGGGGGGGGGCACTAATGTACCACTAATGTGGTTAAGAGACCAGCACATATGGTCTCTAACTCATGGTTGACTATGTTAACAGTCACCAGTGCATTACAAAGCCTAAACCCTGGTGCACTTAATGACCTACCTAATCATTACTGAATGCCATGGTATTCACAGAGGTAAACCTACATCTCAAGTCTAGCTGCTCTAGTCTACTCCGGACACAATATCATGATTAAGGCTGTATACAGTATTAATTGATGATTATATTGATTTAAACATTAGGAAAGGTATCATTATAATTCCACACATTAGATTGGAACCTGTTCAGGTATTATCATATTTGTTGTATCTTAAGAAGCGCTACAGTAGTCGGGTTTCTCTTGGAAATCCCAAGTTCCACACTTCCAGTCTCCTCTCCTCTCCGCAGTGCGGTGCTTTCCCTTTAAGCACAGCACCAGACCTATCAGAAGGATGCTGTAGTAGCGACATACTTGCCTTTAGTTTCTGGATAGTTTTACACTCTTCATCCCTGCACCACACCGTCACGCTTCCCTTGTTGTAGCGCGCTGTCCATCCTTCGTGGTTTTCACATTGTTCCTTGAAAGAGGTAAAGTCTGTATCGTCTGGTATCTGAACGGGCATCTTCCCGTACCCTACTTGTGATGTGGTTCAAATATATCAGTAGGAGATTGGCGACAGACAGAGTGGTAATCCCCTTCTTCCTTTATCTCTGTTAGCTCCCACTGCAATGCTGAGTTTGATGGTGATGGTAGATGTCAGCACAAAGTGCTTTCCAGGGGAAATTCAGTTCAAGTCCCAATAGCAAGTAGAAGCGAATTTAATGGTAGAGCTATGACTAATTGACGAGGACTTTTGTCCGGAGTCCTGTTGATACTGGCACTTACTTTCAGCAGGTGCACCTACGTCGTACTAATGTCCCCTGGCGCTCTCACCCCCTATCGTCGTCGTAGTGGTGGAGCACGGTAAATAGATAGAGGCGTCATCACGTTACCGATATCCCGATTTCAGGTGCGGTAGTCCTAGACAACATGGCGCGCATTCAGTCAGACTGACAGATGAACAACAAGATCAGGTGTCATGATTTATGATGTAGCCTAGAAGAGATTGTTTTCCGTTCCCTCTGTGTTGATTTGATCCTATTGTCTGCTGGTGAGGCGAGGTGAAAAAGCGCTGCAATTTATCCAACAGCCTTTAATAAAGTTGTAATAACCCAATAAATACATTTGTAATCACTTTATAGTCACATTTTATTAATTTTGCATCTCTAAACGCATCACTCTGCCCACTAATGAGTTATTGTATATAAGAACAATGGTTTTAGGATACAACAGATTAAGCATTTTATATATTATCCTTTTTTCCATCTATGTAACATTGCAAAAATCTGAAACTTCCTGTCCACAAAAAATGATGCAGAAAAATTCATCCATGCTTTTGTTACTTCTAGGTTAGACTACTGCAATGCTCTACTTTCCGGCTGCCCGGATAAAGCACTAAATAAACTTCAGTTAGTGCTAAATACGGCTGCTAGAATCCTGACTAGAACCAAAAAAATGTGATCATATTACTCCAGTGCTAGCCTCCCTACACTGGCTTCCTGTCAAGGCAAGGGCTGATTTCAAGGTTTTTACTGCTAACCTACAAAGCATTACATGGGCTTGCTCCTACCTACCTCTCTGATTTGGTCCTGCCGTACATACCTACACGTACGCTACGGTCACAAGACGCAGGTCTCCTTATTGTCCCTAGAATTTCCATTTTTATGGAATGGTCTGCCTACCCATGTCAGAGATGCAAACTCGGTCTCAACCTTTAAGTCTTTACTGAAGACTCATCTCTTCAGTGGGTCATATGGTTGAGTGTAGTCTGGCCCAGGAGTGTGAAGGTGAACGGAAAGGCTCTGGAGCAATGAACCGCCCTTGTTGTCTCTGTCTGGCGGGTTCCCATCTTTCCACTGGGATTCTCTGCCTCTAACCCTGAGTCACTGGCTTACTGGGGCTCTTTCATGCCGTCCCTAAGAGGGGTGCGTCACTTGAGTGGGTTGAGTCACTGTTGTGATCTTCCTGTCTGGGTTGGCGCCCCCCCCCCCTTGGGTTGTGCCGTGGCGGAGATCTTTGTGGGCTATACTCGGCCTTGTCTCGGGATGGTAAGTTGGTGGTTGAAGATACCCCTCTAGTGGTGTGGGGGCTGTGCTTTGGCAAAGTGGGTGGGATTATATCCTTCCTGTTTGGCCCTGTCCGGGGTGGGGCCACAGTGTCTCCTGACCCCTCCTGTCTCAGCCTCCAGTATTTATGTTGCAGTAGTTTATGTGTCGAGGGGCTGGGGTCAGTTTGTTAAATCTGGAGTACTTCTCCTGTCTTATCCGGTGTCCTGTGTGAATTTAAGTATGCTCTCTCTAATTCTCTCTTTCTTTCTCTCTCTCTCTCGGAGGATCTGAGCCCTAGGACCATGCCTCAGGACTACCTGGCATGATGACTCCTTGCTGTCCCCAGTCCACCTGGCCATGCTGCTGCTCCAGTTTCAACTTTTCTGCCTGCGGCTATGGAATCCTGACCTGTTCACCGGACGTGCTACCTGTCCCAGACCCATTATTTGACCATGCTGGTCATTTATGAACATTTGAACATCTTGGCCATGTTCTGTTATAATCTCCACCCGGCACAGCCAGAAGAGGACTGGCCACCCCACATAGCCTGGTTCCTCTCTAGGTTTCTTCCTAGGTTCTGGCCTTTCTAGGGAGTTTTTCCTAGCCACCGTGCTTCTACACCAGCATTGCTTGCTGTTTGGGGTTTTAGGCTGGGTTTCTGTATAGCACTTTGAGATATCAGCTGATGTACGAAGGGCTATATAAATACATTTGATTTGATATATTTTGTAAAATAGCCTAAATTGTTGTACTATGATTTTAGATGTGTTTTAAGGTTTTATTTCAGCTTTGCATTGCCACAACCACTAACAGCTACCAGAAATGTTACAGAAAGTACGAACAATAGTTTTCAGGAGACATCCTACCATGAGAGGGCACTCATCCACCTGAAGAGCAATCATGATGATGATGATGATGATAATGAGACATCCTACCATGAGAGGGCACTCATCCACCTGAAGAGCAATCATGATGATGATGATGATAATGAGAGGACACTCTTCACCCGGAGGGGTAGATCTCGGGTGGACAGCCATGCCCTCTGCCCGAGATGATACCAGGGAGCCGGGGTTCAGTGGTGGTCCGCTTGTTGTCAATCAATCTGGACCCTTTCTTTCTAAAATTATCTGCCAAAATTGTTGCCACCCCTATTACTAGCCTGTTCAACCTCTCTTTCGTGTCGTCTGAGATTCCCAAAGATTGGAAAGCAGCTGCGGTCATCCCCCTCTTCAAAGGGGGTGACACTCTTGACCCAAACTGCTACAGACCTATATCTATCCTACCATGCCTTTCTAAGGTCTTCGAAAGCCAAGTCAACAAACAGATTACCGACCATTTCGAATCTCACCATACCTTCTCTGCTATGCAATCTGGTTTCAGAGCTGGTCATGGGTGCACCTCAGCCACGCTCAAGGTCCTAAATGATATCTTAACCGCCATCGATAAGAAACATTACTGTGCAGCCGTATTCATTGATCTGGCCAAGGCTTTCGACTCTGTCAATCACCACATCCTCATCGGCAGACTCGACAGCCTTGGTTTCTCAAATGATTGCCTTGCCTGGTTCACCAACTACTTCTCTGATAGAATTCAGTGTGTAAAATCGGAGGGTCTGCTGTCCGGAACTCTGGCAGTCTCTATGGGGGTGCCACAGGGTTCAATTCTTGGACCGACTCTCTTCTCTGTATACATCAACGAGGTCGCTCTTGCTGCTGGTGAGTCTCTGATCCACCTCTACGCAGACGACACCATTCTGTATACTTCTGGCCCTTCTTTGGACACTGTGTTAACAACCCTCCAGGCAAGCTTCAATGCCATACAACTCTCCTTCCGTGGCCTCCAATTGCTCTTAAATACAAGTAAAACTAAATGCATGCTCTTCAACCGATCGCTACCTGTACCTACCCGCCTGTCCAACATTACTACTCTGGACGGCTCTGACTTAGAATACGTGGACAACTACAAATACTTAGGTGTCTGGTTAGACTGTAAACTCTCCTTCCAGACCCATATCAAACATCTCCAATCCAAAGTTAAATCTAGAATTGGCTTCCTATTTCGCAACAAAGCATCCTTCACTCATGCTGCCAAACATACCCTTGTAAAACTGACCATCCTACCAATCCTCGACTTTGGCGATGTCATTTACAAAATAGCCTCCAATACCCTACTCAACAAATTGGATGCAGTCTATCACAGTGCAATCCGTTTTGTCACCAAAGCCCCATATACTACCCACCATTGCGACCTGTACGCTCTCGTTGGCTGGCCCTCGCTTCATACTCGTCGCCAAACCCACTGGCTCCATGTCATCTACAAGACCCTGCTAGGTAAAGTCCCCCCTTATCTCAGCTCGCTGGTCACCATTGCATCTCCCACCTGCAGCACACGCTCCAGCAGGTATATCTCTCTAGTCACCCCCAAAACCAATTCTTTCTTTGGCCGCCTCTCCTTCCAGTTCTCTGCTGCCAATGACTGGAACGAACTACAAAAATCTCTGAAACTGGAAACACTTATCTCCCTCACTAGCTTTAAGCACCAACTGTCAGAGCAGCTCACAGATTACTGCACCTGTACATAGTCCACCTATAATTTAGCCCAAACAACTACCTCTTTCCCTACTGTATTTAATTTATTTATTTATTTTGCTCCTTTGCACCCCAATATTTTTATTTCTACTTTGCACATTCTCCCATTGCAAATCTACCATTCCAGTGTTTTACTTGCTATATTGTATTTACTTTGCCACCATGGCCTTTTTGCCTTTACCTCCCTTATCTCACCTCATTTGCTCACATCGTATATAGACTTGTTTATACTGTATTATTGACTGTATGTTTGTTTTACTCCATGTGTAACTCTGTGTCGTTGTATGTGTCGAACTGCTTTGCTTTATCTTGGCCAGGTCGCAATTGTAAATGAGAACTTGTTCTCAACTTGCCTACCTGGTTAAAGAAAGGTGAAATAAAAATAAATAAATAAAAAATACCTGGGGGTGGTCCGACCGGGCTCTCTTCCAGGTATGGCGACAGCGGCGGACAGACATCTGGGCCAAGAGTATGTGGACCTCTTCCTTTTGCTCTGGGAAGAGCAGGGGCTGATAACCCAGGGAACACTCAAAGGGCGAGAGACCTGTGGCAGAGCAAGAAAGGGTGTTGCGGGTATATTCAAACCACACAAGTTGCTGGCTCCAGGTGGTGGGGTTGGCTGGGACCAGGCAGCGAAGAGTTGTCTCCGGGTCTTGGTTGGCTCGCTCCGACTGTCCGTTTGACTGGGGGTGGAACCCAGAGGACAGGCCCAATGAGTGTGCAGAATGCCTTTCAGAACTGGGACGAGAACTGAGGACCATGGATCTGGAAGACGTGCTGCACCATGAGCTGGGGCACTTCTTTGGCAGAGGGTAGCTTGGGGAGAGGAATGAAGTGGATGGCTTTGGAAAACCGGTCCACTACTGTCAGGATGGCGGTGTAGCCATCAGACGGGGGGGGGGGGAGACCTGTGACAAAGTCCAGGGATATATGAGGCCAGGGGCGGTGAGGAACAGGCAGAGGTTGAAGGAGACCAGCTGGAGCTTGTCGGGGAGTCTTGTTCTGCACACAGATCATGCGTGCAGCAACGAACGGGGTTCGCTGGAAACGCTGTGGAAACGCTGTGGAAACGCTGTGGAAACGCTGTGGAAACGCTGTGGAAACGCTGTGCCTCACAAACCTTCTTCCCTATTCTCCAGCTGAGTGCCGTTGCCAAGTACGAAGTGGGAAGGAGGATCTCGGGTTCTGAAGGTGTAGTCCTGGGGCTATACTGGCGGGACAGAGCATCCAGCTTGACATTCTTAGATCCCGGTCGGTATGAGAGGGAGAAGTTGAACCGGTTGAAAAGCATGGCCCATCTATTTGGCCTGGAATTGAGACACTTGGTGGTGAGGAGATATTCCAGGTTCTTGTGGTCTGCCCACATGCTTCAGATGTCGGAATGGGGGGTGTCCTGTGCCCCAGCTAGGAGAACACGGTGGCCCCCTGGTGTGGCTCGAAGGCAGAGGAGATGAGTGGTAGTGGATAGAGGTTCTTCACCATGATGTTGTTGAGGCCCCGGGAGTCAATGCGCGGGCACAGGGTTACGTCCTTCTTCTCCGCAAAGAAGAAACCTGCGCTGGCGGGGGAGGCAGAAGGATGGATGAACACTGCAGCTAGGGTGTCCTCAATGTAAGTCTCCATAGCCTTGGTCTCCGGACCTGACAGAGAGTACACTCATCCCCGGCACGGAGCGGTGCCTGGGAGAAGGTCAATCCCGCAGTCATATGGTCGGTGCGGCGGGAGCGATGTGGCCCGGGCCTTACTGAACACCAGGTCCTGGTACTCCGCGGGAATGGCGGAGAGGTCCGGGGCAACTTCTGAGCCCCCAGGAAGACGTCCCGAGGCAGGCTGCGCTTACTTCAGGCAATGAGCATGGCAGAATGGGCTCTAGCCCATGATGGCACCAGCAGACCAGTCAATAAGGGGATTGTGTCCCTGGAGCCAAGAAAATCCCAATACCACAGGAACCTGAGGAGACTTAATAAGCAGTAATAGGATCATCTTGCTGTGGTTCCCTGACACATGTAGGTTGATGGGGCTGGTATTGTGGATGACTCGGTCAATAGAGCGCCCGTCCAGCGCTCTAACATCCATAGGAATGGAGAGGGGCTGAGTGGGGATGCCCAGCTCGGACGCCAGGGTAGCGTCCATAGTCGATGAGGATCAGGACAGGCAGAGGTCAGTAATCCAGGGTGGTGTGACAAGGTACAGAACGGCAGGCAGGCTCAGGGTCAGGACAGGCAGAGGTCAGTAATCCAGGGTGGTGTGACAAGGTACAGAACGGCAGGCAGGCTCAGGGTCAGGACAGGCAGAGGTCAGTAATCCAGGGTGGTGTGACAAGTTACAGAACGGCAGGCAGGCTCAGGGTCAGGACAGGCAGAGGTCAGTAATCCAGGGTGGTGTGACAAGGTACAGAACGGCAGGCAGGCTCAGGTTCGGGACAGGCAGAGGTCAGTAATCTAGGGTGGTATGACAAGTTACAGAACGGCAGGCAGGCTCAGGATCAGGGCATGCAGAATGGTCAAAACCGGGAAAACTAGAAACAGGAACTAGAAAAAGACAAGAGCATTGGACAAACGCTGGTAGGCTTGACGAAACAAAACAAACTGGCAACAGAAAAACAGAGAACAAGGTACAAATACACTGGGGATAATAGGGAAGATGGGCAACACCTGGAGGGGGGTGGAGACAAGCATAAAGACAGGTGAAACAGATCAGGGTGTGACAGATAGTGATGATACCGATGACAATAATGATGTCAGTAACGATAATGATAATAATGATGATATGATAATGACGATGATGATAATGCCCTAACAACAAAACCTGACCACAACCTCAATGGTTGATGATATTGGATTCCAGGGGACAAATGGTTTCCCTTTAAAGGGAAGGCTGTTGATCTTTAATACAGTTACGTGAGGCCACAGGCTTTGTGAGTCTACAGGTAGGCACAGTTCATTGGAGTTCATTGGGAGCTTGCAGTAAACACGGCTCAGAGCACTTTTGTGAGCCACTGACCCTTGTCACTTTCAAGACATCTGCTCTGGTAATATGACCCAACTACAAGCACAAAGCTACACTAGTACGATGGCCGTTTCACCTAAATGACCACATGCTACTTTAAAAACGGACAGATTACGCAACCTGTTCTTCTTAACACTGCTACGTCATCTGAGATCTTGATTGATGGAAGGTCTAATGCATTCTTTGCCAGTGAGATACAGTGGCAAACTGATAAACACTAGACAAAAAAAGTGTTAGAAAAAAAGGCTTTAAAATAATATTTATCCTATTTATTCCATTCCTACAGAGGTTGGAGTGACCAATTGACCAATATTTGGTCCCGGCTACTTTGTTTCAAAAGGTTTGTAGAGTATAAGGGGTTGGATGGCTCTTATGACTCAGATTTATGCTCTGAGAATGTTTACAGGAGAGATTCTGGAGAACTTACGTAACCACTACATCAGCTTTGTCTTTATACACAAAGACACCTGTTTGTCTGAACTGAGGATCTCTCTCTCTGTTGTTTTTTTAAGTAACCACTGTTGTTGTTCTGAATGTTTTCTTGCTGAGTCGCTAGCTATTGATTCCACTCGCCAAAACCACCTACACTATACCACAGCACATGCACACTTATGTTAACTGTCCCTTTGTAACTTTTACTGGGTGATTATGCACATCTTTCCATTAAAAAAAAATATCTACATTTTGACCAACTTGTCATGATTCTCTTTCTCCTTAAATCGGTTATTAGCTTTTTGGGGGTACATTGCATGTCGGTGTAGTTGCAGAATGTGTGGTGGACGTGATACAGTGAAGTGAGCACTGTCAGGGGAAGGGGGGGGGGGGGGTGTGTGGCTGTTGTTCCAAGTTTTGTTTTGTCTACAGCTAATGCCGTACCCATGACAACCACGGATTGTTTTGTAGTTGAAGTGAACCTTAACATGTGTGGCAAAAGAGGTAGACAGGAAGTCGTGTCAGACAGTGAGGAGACCTGAGGAGAGGAGCTAGGAAAAACACTTTATCTCTACAGCTGCTGGTTTAGAGTGGAAAACGCAGCTACAAACCACACATGGGATCAAATACTATTAAAAAAAAATAATTCCAAATACTTCATCTGTGGTTGATTGGTTTAATGGAACCAGTCAGTGGTGGTTGGTGCCGTTTAAGATGAGAGATCATTTTGTTTATGAGCATGACCTGATTTCTATTACAGCATATTGGATGACTGTCATTCATTTTCCATTCATCTAGTTCAATGTAACATGGATAGGTTTAGGCTACCACATGATACTCACATTTTCTCTAAACCCATCATGAGGTTGCTACAACCTAGCCTATGTAATGAAAGTTTACAACGTAGGTGCACACAGGTCGAGAAATGTGAGAAATCAAGGTGACAGACAGTGACACATTCAATACCGCCTTGAACACTCTTGTCTGCATCTAGCTGATTCAGGGGGTCTTCATCAGTGCAACAGTTGCAAACGAGAGTTTCTATTGGACAAATTCAGGTAGGTTTATCCTCGTTTTTAGTTCCGAAAGCTTCCATTTAAGAAAATGTTTTTCACCAGAATCGGCAGAATGAATACACCCCCTGATCACACGAAAACAGTTCACTTTCATAGCAGCCACATAAAACAGCATGATGCCTTTGATCGTTGGATTACTCCTTTTCGCATCTACCCGCTCTCCTGTCACCTTTTCCTTTCGCTTGTGAACTTCAGTGCACACAACACATCAGCTGTCTGTGACCAGTCGTAAAACCCCTCATCATAACTGTTTTAATTAATTATTTGGTGACATGTGAATATATTTAATATAGTTGAACCTAAAAAGGTTTCACAATTTGTATTTTTATGGTACCAAAAGGGTAGTCCCAAAACTGCAAACCTCCAGGCAGGCATCTGAAACTCCAGACAGGCTGTGGCCAATTCTTAAAGTATTTTAAAGATTTAAACTAGTATTTGAACGCAGGTGTTCAGTAGAAAACCCAGATACAATGTGATTGGTCTGGAAGATGCCGCAGGCTTGTAGCAACAGACAAACACACTTTAAAGCAGAGAGAGTCCCTCTCCTTTAAAACAAACTTTAAAGGTGAAGTGGGTGGTGGGAGATCAGCGGCGCAAGTAGGTAGCAGCAAGGTCACACTGCTTGTTCAGTCAGGAAGGTAGGAAGTCTAGAAAAGAGAAGGAAGGTAACATCAGACAAAGCACTGGTCTCAAGCCCCAGATTCACTCAGAAGTATTTGGTCCACATAGATGGAGGCTTCCACTGGGGCTTCCCTCAGGTAGATCAAGCTGCCTGAACTAATACAAGTTGGGAAAAAATAAACCACCCCTTTATCCTGTTTCCCTTCCAATTAAAACATCTTCAAATTATCAGTTAAATAGATTAGAATGAGACATATACTGTAATTGTAAGGTAATCTAGGGACAAGCACTGGACATGAACCTAAACTCAAATGTGATTATATAAAACAACTTACTTGTGAATTGAAGGTTTCAAAATCTTTTAATTGTATTGTATGCAAATAAACAAATAATATAAATGAAATGAGAAGTGTGTGTTATCATTCCATTGCTCTGTTTGATTCTCACTGTGTTCATAGTAAGTTCAGCTCTAGGCCCCATGGCAGTAGTATAGTTAACTGTTCAGCTCTAGGTCCCATGGCAGCGGTATAGTTACCATGGCAGTAGTATAGTTAACTGTTCAGCTCTAGGTCCCATGGCAGCAGTATAGTTACCATGGCAGCGGTATAGTTAACTGTTCAGCTCTAGGTCCCATGGCAGCAGTATAGTTACCATGGCAGCGGTATAGTTAACTGTTCAGCTCTAGGTCCCATGGCAGTAGTATAGTTAACTGTTCAGCTCTAGGTCCCATGGCAGCAGTATAGTTACCATGGCAGCAGTATAGTTAACTGTTCAGCTCTAGGCCCCATGGCAGCAGTATAGTTACCATGGCAGCGGTATAGTTAACTGTTCAGCTCTAGGTCCCATGGCAGCAGTATAGTTACCATGGCAGCGGTATAGTTAACTGTTCAGCTCTAGGTCCCATGGCAGCAGTATAGTTACCATGGCAGTGGTATAGTTAACTGTTCAGCTCTAGGCCCCATGGCAGTAGTATAGTTAACTGTTCAGCTCTAGGCCCCATGGCAGCAGTATAGTTACCATGGCAGTAGTATAGTTAACTGTTCAGCTCTAGGTCCCATGGCAGCAGTATAGTTACCGTGGCAGCGGTATAGTTAACTGTTCAGCTCTAGGCCCCATGGCAGTAGTATAGTTAACTGTTCAGCTCTAGGTCCCATGGCAGCAGTATAGTTACCATGGCAGCGGTATAGTTAACTGTTCAGCTCTAGGTCCCATGGCAGCAGTATAGTTACCATGGCAGCGGTATAGTTAACTGTTCAGCTCTAGGTCCCATGGCAGCAGTATAGTTACCATGGCAGCGGTATAGTTAACTGTTCAGCTCTAGGTCCCATGGCAGCAGTATAGTTACCATGGCAGCGATATAGTTAACTGTTCAGCTCTAGGCCCCATGGCAGTAGTATAGTTAACTGTTCAGCTCTAGGCCCCATGGCAGCAGTATAGTTACCATGGCAGCGGTATAGTTAACTGTTCAGCTCTAGGCCCCATGGCAGTAGTATAGTTAACTGTTCAGCTCTAGGCCCCATGGCAGCAGTATAGTTACCATGGCAGCGGTATAGTTAACTGTTCAGCTCTAGGCCCCATGGCAGTAGTATAGTTAACCGTTCAGCTCTAGGCCCCATGGTAACTCACTCCTGTTGGACGTGGCCATAAAACCCTGATTGAAGAAACAGATGACTGTCCACAAGGTAACCTGTCATATTTCATCTCTGTCTTCTTTCAATAACTATAGAAGAACTACAATCCCAACAACTACTCTCTCAGATAAGATTGTGTACAGTATCTATGCATCTGTGTGTGCTACTTTGAAAATGTGACCCTGCTGGCCACTGTTGATGTGGAGAGCTTGTACACTAACATCCCACACACTGGAGGCTTTCAGGCGCTGCAACACGTCCTTCAGCAGAGAGACCCTACCTTTGCTCCATCAAATGATTGCATCTTGCAACTCAATGAACTGGTATTATCCAATTACTACTTCGTCTTTGAGTCAGACATTTTTCTTCATAATTCGGGGAGCGCGTAGGCTCCCCCTTTTTCCACAACGATGCGAACCTGTATGTGGGAAAATTTGAGGAAGCGCTCATTTACAAAACAGAGACAACCCCCCTTACTTTCTAAAATCCTCATATGGAAGAGATACATAGAGGATGTCTTTGCGCTCTGGGAAGGAAGTCAGCAGGAACTAAATGAATTCCAAACTCTACTAAACGAGAGCTCTGAATACCTCAAATTCACCATGCAGACTGACGAGAAAAATAGACTACCTGGACTGATGGATCATCAAAGAGAATGATGCATTACACACAGACTTATACACAAAGCCCACAGTCCGCAGTGCCTTTACATGCAGGATAGTATGCATCCCCTTCCCCCTCAAGAATGGTCGACCATATGGTCAGTTAAGCAGGGTTAAACGAATGTTCACCGGTCAGATTGTGACAGCAATGCTAAAAACAAAAAGACAGATACAGTACATTCAAAATGAGAAGCTACAAGGACAAAAGTCTTGATGCTGCAATGATGAAAATGTCTCAAAATCCCAAGAGAGGAATTACTAAAAACTAAAACCAAAGAAGAAAAACAACTCAACAATACAACAAGTGTTCAGAGAAAATGAAAGCAATCCTGAAAAAGCCCTGGTATATTCTGCAATCAGACAAAAACAATGGCACACCTCTTCAAGGAACCCCCACTGGTGATCTATAAGCGTGGTCGCAATATTGGAGATCGTTTGGTGAGATCTGACCTGCCCCCTGAGCCCACTCAGACACTCTTGGAGATAGTTTGGTGAGATCTGACCTGCCCCCTGAGCCCACTCAGACACTCTTGGAGATAGTTTGGTGAGATCTGACCTGCCCCCTGAGCCCACTCAGACACTCTTGGAGATAGTTTGGTGAGATCTGACCTGCCCCCTGAGCCCACTCAGACACTCTTGACACCCATTCCAAATGGGAACTACAAATGTGGCTCATGTGCGCAGTGAAATAGAACTACAAAACATAATTCTTCAGACACCCACATACAGGTCGAAAACAATCCCTGTCAGGGGTATCATCTCATGCAAAGAAAAAGGGAGTAATCGATCTCATCACCTGTTTATGTGGGAAAGCCTACGTATGACAAACCGAAAAGAGGGTTAAAACAACACATACAGTAGCTGAACACCGCAGCTCAATCAGGTGTAAGATCAATGACTATCCAGTAGCAGCTCACCTTGTTGAAGCGAACCATCCTATCTCCTCCCTCTAATACACAGGCATTGAGCATGTTGCTCTACCAAGGAGCGGAGGTAACATGGAGATCCTCCTACTACAGAGGGAGGCCTACAGGATATCCTGTCTAAAAACATGGACCCCCTAGTGGTCTGAAAATGAACAATTCTTCTTTCTTCCCTTTAAAACCACGTCTTATAAATGAATATATTCCCCCATCTAGTTAAATAAAGGTATAAAAATAATAATAATAATAATAATAATAATAATAATAATAATAATAATAATAATAATAAAAATCGGCAAATCGGCGCCCGACTTCCGATTGTATTGAAAACTTGAAATCGGCCCTAATTAATCAGCCATTCCGATTAATCGGTCGACTATCTCCTTGCATCACTGGGACCAAGCCTTCTGCCATCCAAGACCTCTGTACCAGGCCGTGTCAGAGGAAGGCCCTAATCATTGTCAAAGACTCCAGCCACCCTAGTCATAGACTGTTCCCTCTGCTACTGCACGGCAAGCGGTACCGGAGCGCCAAGTCTAGGTCCAAGAGGCTTCTAAACAACGTCTACCACCAAGCCATAAGACTCCTGAACACCTAATCAAATGGCTACCCAGACTATTTGCATTGCCCCCCTCCTCCTCTTTTACACCACTGCTACTCTCTGTTGTTATCATCTATGCATAGTCACTTTAATAACTCGCCCTATATGTACATATTACCTCAACAAACCGGTGCCCCAGCACATTGACTCTGTACCAGTACCCCCCTTGTATATAGTCAAGCTATTGTTATTTTACTGCTGCTCTTTAATTACTTGACCGCATTGTTGGTTAGGGGCTCGTAATTGAGCATTTCACTGCTGTATTCGGCGCATGTGACTAATAATATTTGATTTGATTTGAAACCACTAATAAAGAACATCAATAAGAAGAGATTTGCTTGGAGCACAAGCACTGAACATTAGACCGGTGGAAATTTGTCCTTTGGTCCAAATTTGACATTTTTGGTTCCAACCGCCGTGTCTTTGTGAGATGCAGAGTAGGTAAATGAATGATCTCCGCGTGTGTGGTTCCCACCGTGAAGCATGGAGGAGGAGGTGTGATGGTGTGGGGGTGCTTTAATGGTGACACTGTCAGTGATTTATTTAGAATTCAAGGCACACTTAATCAGCATGGCTACCACAGCATTCTGCAGCAGTACACCATCCCATCTGGTTTGCGCTTGGTGGGACTATCATTTGTTTTTCAACAGGACAATGACTCAACACACCTCTAAGCTGTGTAAGAGCTATTTGACCAAGAAGGAGAGTGATGGAGTGCTGCATCAGATGCCCTGGCCTGCACAATCACCCAACCTCAACCCAATTGAGATGATTTGGGATGAGTTGGACCACAGAGTGAAGGAAAAGCAGCCAACAAGTGCTCAGCATATGTGAGAACTCCTTCAAGACTGTTGGAAAAGCATTCCAGGTGAAGCTGGTTGAGAGAATGCCAAGAGTGTGCAAAGCTGTCATCAAGTCAAAGGGTGGCTACATTGAAGAATCTCAAATATAAAATATACTTTGATTTGTTTAACACTTTTTTGGTTACTAAATGATTCCATGTTATTTCATAGTTTTGATGTCTTCACTATTATTCTACAATGTAGAAAATAGCAAAAAGAAAAGAAAAACCCTGGAATGAGTAGGTGTGTCCAAACTTTTGACTGTTAAGGTGTATATATATCTATATACAGTGGGGCAAAAAAGTATTTAGTCAGCCACCAATTGTGCAAGTCCAGAGTCCAAGTCCAATTGTGCAAGTCCACAAATCCAGAAAATCACATTGTAGGGTTTTTAATGAATTTATTTGCAAATTATGGTGGAAAATAAGTATTTGGTCACCTACAAACAAGCAAGATTTCTGGCTCTCACAGACCTGTAACTTCTTCTTTAAGAGGCTCCTCTGTCCTCCACTCGTTACCGGTATTAATGGCACCTGTTTGAACTTGTTATCAGTATAAAAGACACCTGTCCACAACCTCAAACAGTCACACTCCAAACTCCACTATGGCCAAGACCAAAGAGCTGTCAAAGGACACCAGAAACAAAATTGTAGACCTGCACCAGGCTGGGAAGACTGAATCTGCAATAGGTAAGCAGCTTGGTTTGAAGAAATCAACTGTGGGAGCAATTATTAGGAAATGGAAGACATACAATACCACTGATAATCTCCCTCGATCTGGGGCTCCACGCAAGATCTCACCCCGTGGGGTCAAAATGATCACAAGAACGGTGAGCAAAAATCTCAGAACCACACGGGGGTCCCCCTGCTTAAGCCATTACATGTCCAGGCCCGTCTGAAGTTTGCTAGAGAGCATTTGGATGATCCAGAAGAAGATTGGGAGAATGTCATATGGTCAGATGAAACCAAAATATAACTTTTTGGTAAAAACTCAACTCGTCGTGTTTGGAGGACAAACAAAGAATGATGAGTTGCATTCAAAGAACACCATACCTACTGTGAAGCATAGGGGTGGAAACATCATGCTTTGGGGCTGTTTTTCTGCAAAGGGACCAGGACGACTGATCCGTGTAAAGGAAAGAATGAATGGGGCCATGTATCGTGAGATTTTGAGTGAAGACCTCCTTCCATCAGCCAGGGCATTGAAGATGAAACATGGCTGGGTCTTTCAGCATGACAATGATCCCAAACACACCGCCCAGGCAACAAAGGAGTGGCTTCGTAAGAAGCATTTCAAGGTCCTGGAGTGGCCTATAGCCAGTCTCCAGATCTCAACCCCATAGAAAATCTTTGGAGGGAGTTGAAAGTCCGTGTTGCCCAGCAACAGCCCCAAAACATCACTGCTCTAGAGGAGATCTGCATGGAGGAATGGGCCAAAATACCAGCAACAGTGTGTGAAAACCTTGTGAATACTTACAGAAAACGTTTGACCTCTGTCATTGCCAACAAAGGGCATATAACAAAGTATTGAGATAAACTTTAGTTATTGACCAAATACTTATTTTCCACCATAATTTGCAAATAAATTCATAAAAAATCCTACAATGTGATTTTCTGGATTTTTTTTCCTCATTTTGTCTGTCATAGTTGAAGTGTACCTATGATGAAAATTACAGGCCTCTCTCCTCTTTTTAAGTGGGAGAACTTGCACAATTGGTGGCTGACTAAATACTTTTTTGCCCCACTGTATTTCAATAGCTTACACTTTGAAAATGTGAGAAATGACATCTCAAATACTTTTCAATTCCTGTCCATTATTTAAAAAGTATGAGCTGAAAAACACACACACACACACACACACACACACACACACACACACACACACACACACACACACGTATTGATTCTCTGTTTGTTAGAGGAGGGTAACAGTGTACCTGTACAGGTCTCAGGGTATCACAACCTCTCAGTCTTCCCTGATGATGTCCACCTCTACTCTGACCCACCCCTCCCTGAGAAATGCCTTTTAAAGAATGTGAATGTTTGTTTTTCCCCCTCCAACAAGCCAGCCAGTAAAAAAAACTGAGCCCCACAAACGTAGACAGCACACATACCAGGCAAGTCATTAAACGTTACAATTTTTTAATGGGAAACGCTTGGTTAAGAGAAAGCCACTCTAGAACACATAGACAGGAAGGTAGAGAAGGTCACTCTAGAACACATAGACAGGAAGGAAGAGAAGGTCACTCTAGAACACAGACAGGAAGGAAGAGAAGGTCACTCTAGAACACATGGGCAGGAAGGAAGAGAAGGTCACTCTAGAACACATGGGCAGGAAGGAAGAGAAGGTCACTCTAGAACACATAGACAGGAAGGAAGAGAAGGTCACTCTAGAACACATAGACAGGAAGGAAGAGAAGGTCACTCTAGAACACATAGACCGGAAGGAAGAGAAGGTCACTCTAGAACACATGGGCAGGAAGGTCCATGTGTTAAATAAAAAATTATACATAAATAATTATATATACTGTAGCACACCTACAACAATGAACCGTGGGTCTCAGACAGTGCACTGTAGTCCTTATGCTGAAGATGTGGCTTCTAAATGAGTTTAATTAGCAGTATTCCACAGCTCTATGTAATCTAAGGGATGATGGTAGACGTGGGACCGGGTGGAGTGTATTAGCCTGACTCCCTTCACACAGCATCCTGTATACCTGCTGGGTTCGACTGTTCCAGAGTAATTGCTACATTGTTACAAAGTCTGGGTATTTTTCCCCCTTGGCATTAAAGAAACCTGTACAGTTTGTGTTAAACACCAGCTAAATAGCTCAGAATTAAGTCTCATGCTACAACATCCATTACTCACACAAGTTCCAACAGAATGAAGACATTTCAAATGTCATATTATGTCTATATACAGTGTTGTATTGATGTGCAAATAGTTAAAGTTAAAAAAAAAATGGAAAATAAATAAACATAAATATAGGTTGTATTTACAATGGTGTCTGTTCTTCACCGGTTGCCCTTTTCTCGTGGCAACAGGTCACACATCTTGCTGCTGTGATGGCACACTGTGATATTTCACCCAGTAGATATGGGAGTTTATCAAAATTGGATTTGTTTTCGAATTCTTTGTGGGTCTGTGTAATCTGAGCGAAATTTGTGTCTCCAATATGGTCATACATTGGGCAGGAGGTTAGGAAGTGCAGCTCAGTTTCCACCTTATTTTGTGGGCAGTGTGCACATAGCCTGTCTTCTCTTGTGAGCCAGGTCTGCCTACGGCAACCTTTCTCGATAGCAAGGCTATGCTCACCGAGTTTATACATTGTCAAAGATTTCCTTAATTTTGGGTCAGTCACAGTGGGACAGGTATTCTGCCACTGTGTACTCTCTGTTTAGGGCCAAATAGTGTTCTAGTTTACTCAGTTTTTCTGTTCTTTATAATGTGTCAAGTAATGATCTTTTTTGTTTTCTCATGATTTGGTTGGGTGTAATTGTGTTGCTGTCCTGGGGCTCTGGTTGTGAACCCTCCAACTTCTTTAATGTCTGTCTGTCTGTCTGTCTGTCTGTCTGTCTGTCTGTCTGTCTGTCTGTCTGTCTGTCTGTCTGTCTGTCTGTCTGTCTGTCTGTCTGCCTGCCTGCCTGCCTGCCTGCCTGCCTGCCTGCCTGCCTGCCTGCCTGCCTGCCTGTCTGCCTGTCTGTCTGTCTGCCTGTCTGTCTGTCTGCCTGCCTGTCTGCCTGCCTGCCTGTGGAAGTGAGCTAGTAGAAAATACCACATGGTCAATGGAGCATTATAACAGTATGGAGGGGAACAAGAGAGGTCTTTTAGAGACTGGTAATTGTAGATGTATTGGTCCCCCTTCAGACCTGACACACCCTGGAGGCTACATGTCCTGCAGCTGGGTGGAAAGGATTCCTAAAGCGTGTGTCTGACTGACTGGACTGAGGTATAGCTTTATGTTCAGTCAGTCTTCCTGAAACCCTCTAGAAACTAACGCTCCATGGTCGCTTCGGTTGATTTGGTAAGACCTCCTGTGTTCAGTCAAATATTTGTGGTGGTAGACCTGAATAAACATGTAATTATTACCAAGGCTGTAGAGGTAGAGAGGTACTACTTTACAGTCTGGGTGTTCCCCCCCCCCCCCCCCCCCCCCCCTTGGCATTGAAGAAACATGCACAGTTTATGTTAAACTGCAGCTAAATATCTCAGAATGAAGTCACAGGCTCGAACATCCATTATATTACATAACTGCTACACTGCTAGAGGTGCATCTGAAATAGCATCTTATTCCCCATATAGTCTACTAACATTGATCAGAACCCCTAAACTCTGCTCCCTCTCTCGCTCTCTCTGTGAGGAACTAACCCCCAACCCTCCAACCTCTCTCTCTCTGTGAGGAACTGACCCCCAAACCTCCAACCTCCCTGCTCCCTCTCTCTCTCTCTCTCTGTGTGAGGAACTAACCCAACCATCCAACCTCTCTCTCTCTCTCTGTGAGGAACTAATCCAACCCTCCAACCTCTATCTCTCTCTCTCTCTCTCTCTCTCCTCTCTCTCTCTCAATGAGGAACTAACCCCTGATCCTCCAACCTCCATGCTCCCTCTCTCTCTCTCTCTCTCTCTCTCTCTCTCTCTGTAAGGAACTAATCCGACACTCCAACCTCTCTCTTTCTCTCTCTCTCCCTCTCTCTCTCTCTCTCAACGAGGAACTAACCCCTGATCCTCCAACCTCCCTGCTCCATCTCTCTCTCTCTCTCTCTCTGTAAGGAACTCATATTTGTGTGGTAGACCTGAATCAACATAAATGTAATTATTAGCTTCTGTGTCAGAAGTTCCAAGGCTGTTAGAAGCAGAGAGATATTACTGTACAGCAGCTTAACTCAACTTCTGGATTGGCATCAAAGCTGCAGCAACTCCCAGTCTCTCTAGATCTTGAGGGCTTTAAAACTGTTCTGTATGGCATAAAAGCTAAAGCCATGTCTGAGGGAAACCCCCCCCCCATAAATGTTTTCCTGTTCCATTTGCCCAAATACTACCCATCAAGGGGAGATAGGGCAGACATCAGAGCTCTGTAACAGTTAGATGTGCTCTAGAAACATGTGATCCTGTAGCTGTCCGCCTAGCAGCGTAACCTTGATGATGTAATGTAAATGTGTCAGTCTGTGTAACTTGATGATGTAATGTAAATGTGTCAGTCTGTGTAACTTGATGATGTAATGTAAATGTGTCAGTCTTTGTAACCTTGATGATGTAATGTAAATGTGTCAGTCAGTGTAACCTTGATGATGTAATGTAAATGTGTCAGTCTGCCTGGCAGTGTAACCTTGATGATGTAATGTAAATGTGTCAGTCTGTGTAACCTTGATGATGTAATGTAAATGTGTCAGTCTTTGTAACCTTGATGATGTAATGTAAATGTGTCAGTCAGTGTAACCTTGATGATGTAATGTAAATGTGTCAGTCAGTGTAACCTTGATGATGTAATGTAAATGTGTCAGTCAGTGTAACCTTGATGATGTAATGTAAATGTGTCAGTCTTTGTAACCTTGATGATGTAATGTAAATGTGTCAGTCAGTGTAACCTTGATGATGTAATGTAAATGTGTCAGTCTGCCTGGCAGTGTAACCTTGATGATGTAATGTAAATGTGTCAGTCTTTGTAACCTTGATGATGTAATGTAAATGTGTCAGTCTGCCTGGCAGTGTAACCTTGATGATGTAATGTAAATGTGTCAGTCTTTGTAACCTTGATGATGTAATGTAAATGTGTCAGTCAGTGTAACCTTGATGATGTAATGTAAATGTGTCAGTCTGCCTGGCAGCGTAACCTTGATGATGTAATGTAAATGTGTCAGTCTGCCTGGCAGTGTAACCTTGATGATGTAATGTAAATGTGTCAGTCTGTGTAACTTGATGATGTAATGTAAATGTGTCAGTCTGTGTAACTTGATGATGTAATGTAAATGTGTCAGTCAGTGTAACCTTGATGATGTAATGTAAAAGTGTCAGTCTGTGTAACCTTGATGATGTAATGTAAAAGTGTCAGTCTGCCTGGCAGCGTAACCTTGATGATGTAATGTAAATGTGTCAGTCTGCCTGGCAGTGTAACCTTGATGATGTAATGTAAATGTGTCAGTCTGCCTGGCAGTGTAACCTTGATGATGTAATGTAAATGTGTCAGTCTGCCTGGCAGTGTAACCTTGATGATGTAATGTAAATGTGTCAGTGTGCCTGGCAGTGTAACTTGATGATGTAGTGTAAATGTGTCAGTCTGCCTGGCAGTGTAACCTTGATGATGTAATGTAAATGTGTCAGTGTGCCTAGCAGTGTAACTATTAGCTTGCTTCATCATTATCTTTTTACTGAAACATGTTGGATTCACTCTTGAATAGTTTGATACATTCCTCTGGGGAGGCAGGGTAGCCTAGTGGTTAGATCGTTGGACTAGTAACTGGAAGGTTGCAAGTTCAAACCCCCGAGCTGACAAGGTACAAATCTGTCATTCTGCCCAAAAATAAGAATTTGTTCTTAACTGACTTGCCTAGTTGAATAAATAAAAAAATAAATGTGCATAACATTACTAGAAATAATTCATCAGTGGTTTGGTTTCCTTCAAGTGTCAGTTTGGTAACTCTTTATTTGTATAGTCCATCTGAAGATGTTCTACAGACTATCAGTAACATTTCAACTAACTAACGATCTACTGACCCTAACTCTTATTCTAACCCTAACCGTAACGTTAGCAAGCAGTCGCTTATCAACAGACGGTCATACGATCAACAAACTATCTGTCGAGCATGTGGACTACTATCCGGACAATCAAAATAAAGTGGGGAATGTCCGTTGTTTTTCTTCAAATAACAGAAGGAACTCTGTTGTGCGGTTTGTTTCTATGGTAGCGATCATGGGAAGAAGCCAACAATAACGAACTGCTTCAGGTCTGCTGAAGTAATTCAGGTCTCAGTCAGTGACATTAAAAAAAAAAAAATCTGAAAGACAGTATGTCCTCCTTGGATGGAACTTTACATATTTCGCAGGAGATCCAACGCAACTGTGCTTTATTTTGGTTTACCAGTTCTAAATTCAAAAGTTAATTTATATAATAATATATACCAGCAGGAAATGAACCTGTAATTCTGACATTGCTCTAGTGCTGTGCAGCTGAGACACAGAGAAAACCCAATGAAACAGTTAACAATGGATTAATCCCTGCTGAAACACTCTGGGTGTGACAGATGTATTAACAAAAATGAGTTTTGTCAGAGTTCCCAGTCCAGGGTTCCCAGTCCAGGGCAATGACTAAATCAACTTTGTTGAGGACAAACTAAGACATTCTGTGGTAAAATAGATGTCCTGGCTATGATACTCTCTATAGTGGATGTCCTCAGAAGGTGAAATAACCTTCATGTGTGGCTGACCGGGTTTAAACCAGGGTCATGTGTTAGGCAACTGAGCTAAAGCCCAGGCATCAGTTTGAGGTGCTGATGCAAGTCTTCATGTCTCAGGCGAGGGATGGCATTGCATTTGGGATTAATTTGATGACAAATAATGATATCTCAAAAATATATTTGTTCACATGAATGAATCTATTTTCGTTTAAATCTATTCTACACATTTTCTTTTCATATCATTACTCTATTTGCGGTTTTAAAAAAATGTTTAAAATAAGATCGACTCGGTTAAGTTTTAATTTTTATTTTTTATTTATGTGTGTGCTAAAGTGTCTTGGCTCACTCCCCACGCCCCTCCCTATAACCGTTTAGTCCTTCACTATATATTCCTGGTCGCACCGTTCTCCGACTTGTCGGGAGATCGGAGGCCAACAGAATAAGGGGAAAAGGCCAAGATGCAGCACTTAACTTTATTGACTTTGTCGCTCACCTTGATTGCAACGATTTGTTTTGCAAAGTCACCCTATCAATCAGTTCTTCAGCACAGCAGGATAAGAGGCAGACAGCATGGGTAAGGAGCATACGTTATTACTCCAATGATAATGTGCGCATAGAAAGTTCTGCATTCTGCAATTTCCAATGGCAAAAGTAAATATAACTTTTGGTTCGTATAATTACAAAGCATGATTTATGTTTTATGCTATTAAATATATAGCCTTCTAGAGCTACTGATTTTTAATGGCATACTGTGTTGTACTTCACAACTGCTTGAAGTAAAGTGAACCGGTAATTCGATATAAGTGATAGGCAAACTCAAAGTGTCTACTGTAAATGTGCCGGCAAAAATAAAACTGAATGAAATATTCTCTCATCTCTTTTTAGACCCAATGTGTGCGCGATGCAAAAGATACAGGGGACGGACAAGAAATATTTCACCAACTGCAAGCAATGGTACCATCGCAAGATCTGCGGCAAGCCAACGTGAGTGTAATATAAACATGTTATTCACATGCGTGTTAATTTGAATAGTTGACAGCGAGTTGATTTATTACAACATGCTGCGTCAATATATTGGTATTATAGCCTACTAGTATAGACTATACACATAGTGAGCATGGATAAGCATGCCATCATTAAGGAAGGAAGATCTGAAAACGTTTTTTTGTCATTTGTGCAGAGCATATCTTAAAACAATATATTTTAAGTAAGATTTATCAGTTTTACATTGGGGGTAAATAAGGAATTTTCCTTTCCTGTGGGTTTATTGAAGGACTAAGATGAACTAAGATTGTCAAACAGAACGAAAAGTAGCTGAAACATTTAACCTTGTTGAGGACAAAAAGCAGCAGGGCTAAAGGCAGAAACCAACAGATGAACTGAGTTCCACCATGAGGCTTGCATCCCAAATTGCGCCCTATTCCTTGAATAGTGTACTACTGTTGACCAGGGCCCATAGGTTAGTGCACTACTGTTGACCAGGAGCCATAGGGTAGTGTACTACTGTTGACCAGGGCCATAGGTTAGTGCACTACTGTTGACCAGGAGCCATAGGGTAGTGCACTACTGTTGACCAGGGCCCATAGGTTAGTGCACTACTGTTGACCAGGAGCCATAGGGTAGTGTACTACTGTTGACCAGGGCCATAGGTTAGTGCACTACTGTTGACCAGGAGCCATAGGGTAGTGCACTACTGTTGACCAGGGCCCATAGGGTAGTGCACTACTGTTGACCAGGACCCATAGGGTAGTGCACTACTGTTGACCAGGGCCCCATAGGGTAGTGTACTACTGTTGACCAGGCCCCATAGGTTAGTGCACTACTGTTGACCAGTAGCCATAGGGTAGTGCACTACTGTTGACCAGGGCCCATAGGGTAGTGCACTACTGTTGACCAGGGCCCATAGGTTAGTGCACTACTGTTGACCAGGGCACATAGGGTGGTGTACTACTGTTGACCAGGACCCATAGGGTAGTGTACTACTGTTGACCAGGACCCATAGGGTAGTGAACTACTGTTGACCAGGAGCCATAGGGTAGTGTACTACTGTTGACCAGGCCCCATAGGTTAGTGCACTACTGTTGACCAGGAGCCATAGGGTAGTGCACTACTGTTGACCAGGGCCCATAGGTTAGTGCACTACTGTTGACCAGGGCCATAGGTTAGTGCACTACTGTTGACCAGGAGCCATAGGGTAGTGCACTACTGTTGACCAGGACCCATAGGGTAGTGCACTACTGTTGACCAGGGCCCATAGGTTAGTGCACTACTGTTGACCAGGAGCCATAGGGTAGTGTACTACTGTTGACCAGGGCCATAGGTTAGTGCACTACTGTTGACCAGGAGCCATAGGGTAGTGCACTACTGTTGACCAGGGCCCATAGGTTAGTGCACTACTGTTGACCAGGAGCCATAGGGTAGTGTACTACTGTTGACCAGGGCCATAGGTTAGTGCACTACTGTTGACCAGGACCCATAGGGTAGTGCACTACTGTTGACCAGGGCCCCATAGGGTAGTGTACTACTGTTGACCAGGACCCATAGGTTAGTGCACTACTGTTGACCAGTAGCCATAGGGTAGTGCACTACTGTTGACCAGGGCCCATAGGGTAGTGCACTACTGTTGACCAGGGCCCATAGGTTAGTGCACTACTGTTGACCAGGGCACATAGGGTGGTGTACTACTGTTGACCAGGACCCATAGGGTAGTGTACTACTGTTGACCAGGACCCATAGGGTAGTGCACTACTGTTGACCAGAGCCCATTTGGGACATACCCATAGAATAGAGATAGATGGTGTACAGTGAGAAGGAATTGATTTGACTGAGCTATGCTAAATTTAGTACATTTTCCAGTCCAAAACGGCAGCTTGCCTAACATCTAAACCTTCAGAGAGAGTAAGCATGATGAAGGTGACAGTTATAAGGAGCGCATAAGTGAAATTCCTTCCTGAAACAGTAGCCCAACTATTTAAGTCGCTAACCATAATAACTCGCTGTTGAAAAAGTGACATGCAGAGAGGTCTGTTTTCAATCATCTGCTAGGACTTAACCTTGTTAAGATGGGTTCAGTGGGCAAGCAGCTAGCTCCATGTCGAAGTGGGAAGGTCTTTTTGCTTCATCCTCTTATGAGAACTTCTCCTGCAGTCGTTGGGTCCTGCCAGGACAGTCTGATGCCAGTGTAAATGAAAGAGAGTGTGCGTCCTAAATGGCACCCTATTCCCTAAAAAGTGCACTACTTTTGACCAGAGTCCTATGGGCAATGGCACCCTATTCCTTATATAGTGCACTACTTTTGACCAGAGCTCTATTACTTTTGATCGGGGCCCATAGGGATCTGGTCAAAAGTAGTTCACTATTTAGGGAATAGGGTGCCATTTGGGATGAATCGTCTATTATAATGCCAAACGTCCCAACAGTCCTGGGAGAGAAAATATCCTGTAAAAGGTGTTAATGACTTAATGATCCAATGTTTAAAACGTCCAGCTGTAGTAGTCTCTAGTCTAGCTGTAGTAGTCTCTAGTCTAGCTGTAGTAGTCTCCAGTCTAGCCTCTAGTAGTCTCTAGTCTAGCTGTAGTAGTCTCTAGTCTAGCTGTAGTAGTCTCTAGTCTAGCTGTAGTAGTATCTAGTCTAGCTGTAGTAGTCTCCAGTCTAGCTGCAGTAGTCCCTAGTCTAGCTGTAGTCTAGCTGTAGTAGTCTCCAGTCTAGCTGTAGTAGTATCTAGTCTAGCTGTAGTAGTCTTTAGTCTAGCTGTAGTCTAGCTGTAGTAGTCTCTAGTCTAGCTGTAGTCTAGCTGTAGTTGTCTCTAGTCTAGCTGTAGTAGTCTCCAGTCTAGCTGTAGTAGTCTCTAGTCCAGCTGTAGTAGTCTCTAGTCTAGCTGTAGTAGTCTCTAGTCTAGCTGTAATAGTCTCTAGTCTAGCTGTAGTAGTCTCTAGTCTAGCTGTATTAGTCTCTAGTCTAGCTGTAGTAGTCTCTAGTCTAGCTGTAGTAGTCTCTAGTCTAGCTGTATTAGTCTCTAGTCTAGCTGTAGTAGTCTCTAGTCTAGCTGTAGTAGTCTCTAGTCTAGCTGTAGTAGTCTCTAGTCTAGCTGTATTAGTCTCTAGTCCAGCTGTAGTAGTCTCTAGTCTAGCTGTAGTAGTCTCTAGTCTAGCTGTAATAGTCTCTAGTCTAGCTGTAGTAGTCTCTAGTCTAGCTGTATTAGTCTCTAGTCCAGCTGTAGTAGTCTCTAGTCTAGCTGTAGTAGTCTCTAGTCTAGCTGTATTAGTCTCTAGTTTAGCTGTAGTAGTCTCTAGTCTAGCTGTATTAGTCTCTAGTCTAGCTGTAGTAGGCAACATGAAGCATGGACAACTATTTCTAAACCATTTTATTTTACGAGCTTACTGATAATATGTATACACTACCAGTCAAATGTTTGGACACACCTACTCATTCAAGGACATTTCTTTATTCTGACAATGTTCTACATTGTAGAATAATAGTGAAGACATCAAAACTATGAAATAACACATATGGAATCATGTAGTAACCAAAAAAGTATATTTTATATTTGAGATTCTTCAAAGTAGCCACCCTTTGCCTTGATGACAGCTTTGCACACTCTCGACATTCTCTCATCCAGCTTCACCTGAAATGTTTTTCCAACAGTCTTGAAGGAGTTCCCACATATGCTGAGCACTTGTTGGCTGCTTTTCCTTCCCTCTGCGGTCCAACTCATCCCAAACCATCTCTATTGGGTTGAAGTCGGGTGATTGATTGTGGAGGCCAGGTCATCTGATGCAGCACTCCATCACTCTTCTTCTTGGTCAAATAACCCTTACACAACCTGAAGGTGTGTTTTGGGTAATTGTCCTGTTGGAAAAACAAATGATAGTCCCACTAAGCACAAACCAGATGGGATGGTATATCGCTGCAGAATGATGTGGTAGCCATCAATCAATCAAATTTATTTTATATAGCCCTTCGTACATCAGCTGATATCTCAAAGTGCTGTACAGAAACCCAGCCTAAAACCCCAAACAGCAAGCAATGCAGGTGAAGAAGCACGGTGGCTAGGAAAAACTCCCTAGAAAGGCCAAAACCTAGGAAGAAACCTAGAGAGGAACCAGGCTATGTGGGGTGGCCAGTCCTCTTCTGGCTGTGCCGGGTGGAGATTATAACAAAACATGGTCAAGATGTTCAAATGTTCATAAATGACCAGCATGGTCGAATAATAATAAGGCAGAATAGTTGAAACTGGAGCAGCAGCACAGTCAGGTGGACTGGGGACAGCAAGGAGTCATCATGTCAGGTATTCCTGGGGCATGGTCCTAGGGCTCAGGTCCTCCGAGAGAGAGAAAGAAAGAGAGAATTAGAGAGAGCATATGTGGGATGGCCAGTCCTCTTCTGGCTGTGCCGGGTGGAGATTATAACAGAACATGGCCAAGATGTTCAAATGTTCATAAATGATCAGCATGGTCGAATAATAATAAGGCAGAACAGTTGAAACTGGAGCAGCAGCACAGCCAGGTGGACTGGGGACAGCAAGGAGTCATCATGTCAGGTAGTCCTGGGGCATGGTCCTAGGGCTCAGGTCCTCCGAGAGAGAGAAAGAGAGAAGGAGAGAATTAGATAACGCACACTTAGATTCACACAGGACACCGAATAGGACAGGAGAAGTACTCCAGATATAACAAACTGACCCTAGCCCCCCGACACATAAACTACTGCAGCATAAATACTGGAGGCTGAGACAGGAGGGGTCAGGAGACACTGTGGCCCACTCCGAGGACACCCCCGGACAGGGCCAAACAGGAAGGATATAGCCATGCTGATTAAGTGTGCCTTGAATTCTAAATAAATCCCTGACAGTGTCACCAGCAAAGCACCTCCACACCTCCTCTTCCATGCTTCACGGTGGGAACCACACATGGAGAGATCATCCTTTCACCTACGCTGTGTCTCACAAAGACACGGCGGTTGGAACCAAAAATGTCCATTGCTCGTGTTTCTTGGACCAAGCAAGTCTCTTCTTATTATTGGTGTCCTTTAGTAGTGGTTTCTTTGCAGCAATTCGTCCATGAAGGCCTGATTCACACAGTCTCCTCTGAATAGTTGATGTTGAGACGTGTCCGGTAACTCTAATGAAACTGTCTGTCAATGAAAATGTCTGTCATAGTTCTTGACATTTTCCGTATTGACTGACCTTCATGTCTTAAAGTAATGATGGACTGTCGTTTCTTTTTGCTTATTTGAGCTGTTCTTGCCATAATATGGACTTGTTCTTTTCTTTTACCAAATAGGGCTACCTATAATATATTTTAATTTGCTGAACACTTATTTTGTTACTACATGATTCCATATGTGTTATTTCATAGTTTTGATGTCTTCACTAATATTCTACAATGTAGGAAATAGTCAAAACATTTGACTGGTACTATATATAAATAGGATATATATTATTTAGTTTCAAAAGAATGGCTGACAAATTAATACGTTAGTTGTGAAAATTGGTTTGCGTTAGTTTTTGATCTTCATGTTAAACTCACAATCCTGTTAGTTTGGTTCTCAGCAATTAGGAAATGACTCACCCAGGAATCATTGAGTCATCAACTTTGTTGCTGTATCCTCTTCTCTTTTTGTGACATCAACAACGATGGGAAGTTTGACAAGTTTTAGTGATAGTTTGGACAAAATAAATCCCTGGGTTGGCTAGGTAGTTGGTTTGGGGGAGATAAATGCTGGGTTAGCCATGGTAGTTAATTTGGACAAGATAAATGCTGGGTTAGCTAGGTAGTTGGTTTGGGGGAGATAAATGCTGGGTTAGCTAGGTAGTTGGTTTGGGGGAGATAAATGCTGGGTTAGCTAGGTAGTTGGTTTGGGGGAGATAAATGCTGGGTTAGCTAGGTAATTAGTTTGGATGAGAAATGCTGGGTTAGCTAGGTAGTTAGTTTGGATGAGAAATGCTGGGTTAGCTAGGTAGTTAGTTTAGATGAGAAATGCTGGGTTAGCTAGGTAGTTAGCTTGGACGAGATAAATGCTTGGTTAGTTAGGTAGTTAGTTTGGGGGAGATCAATTCTGGGTTAGCTAGGTAGTTAGTTTGGGGGAGATCAATTCTGGGTTAGCTAGGTAGTTAGTTTGGGGGAGATCAATTCTGGGTTAGCTAGGTAGTTAGTTTGGGGGAGATACATTCTGGGTTAGCTAGGTTGTTACACAGTAGATAATGGATACCTTGTGTCTCTCTATTCAATCAGTCCGGGTAGTGTTAAATAGCTTCTGAGGGTAAAAGGACAACTCAGGTTACCAACATCAATCTTCCAGATAGGCCCTGTCCTGGACCCTGGGCAGTAAAGGCACTGACAGCCTTCCACAGTAGCGGCTGTTTGATTGACGTCAATGTTAACATCCCTGCAGGGGGCAAGATGGTATTGGTTATTGCTCTGTCTAACATTCCTCTGAGATTGTGTTGTAGGTTTTGCATGGCATGTGTTGACCATTTCACCATTATACTGCCTTGGGAATGGGTGTGCTAAGAAAACATGCATTTGCTATTTGCTATCTAGGATGTGTGTGTGTGTGTGTGTGTGTGTGCGTGTGCGTGTGCGTGTGTGTGTGTGGTGTCTTCTGTTCCCGGCTTTTTCTTGTTATTTGATCTCCCTTGATAAGTATTGTGAAATTATCTAGATGTTTCCTGTAGAAAATTGAACCAAAGACACGAACTTGATGACTTTGTAACGGGAGACGTTTGCTGGCGATTCACAACAGTGTTTCTTTCATTGGAAATCTCATGAAAGTTGAAGAGGAAGGGAAACTTTGCTGTGGGCGCTGGATGTTTGGAGGAAATGATGGCTTTAGAGGGCACTGTTGAGGGACTTCCATCCCTAAACACACACTAATCATTCATAAGGGAGCCAGGAAAATGAATTTTTTCCACAGCAAGCGAGACCTGAAGTGTCCATTTGAGAGGGCTGGGAGTTTGAGAGTGGCGTTCAAAAGGACAAACCTGGGCTTGTGTCAACAAAGGTTCCAAAAAGCTTTTATCAGTTTGAATTGAATTACATTTACAGACACCCATGGAAAGAGGGAGCTGACCACTGGGTTTAACAGGTAATGGGTTAGAATGCAGGCCATGGGGACATGGTGCTGCTGGTGCTAGAGGTTACAGGTCACTTGAGGGGAGACCTCATAACTCTTGAGTCACCAATAACCCTAACAACAACAACCCTTAGGTACCACCCAACAGCCCATAGCTACCTCCCAAAAGCCCTTAGCTACCTCCCAACAGCCCTTAGCTACCACCCAACAGCCCTTAGCTACCTCCCAACAGCCCTTAGCTACCTCCCAAGAGCCCTTAGCTACCTCCCAAGAGCCATTAGCTACCTCCCAAGAGCCCTTAGCTACCACCCAAGAGCCCTTAGCTACCTCCCAAGAGCCCTTAGCTACCACCCAAGAGCCCTTAGCTACCTCCCAAGAGCCCTTAGCCTCCTCCCAAGAGCCCTTAGCTACCACCCAAGAACCCTTAGCTACCACCCAAGAGCCCGTAGCTACCTCCCAAGCGCCCTTAGCCTCCTCCCAAGAGCCCTTAGCTACCACCCAAGAGCCCTTAGCTACCTCCCAACAGCCCCTAGCTACCTCCCAAGAACCCTTAGCTACCACCCAAGAGCCCTTAGCTACCTCCCAACAGCCCCTAGCCTCCTCCCAAGAGCCCTTAGCTACCACCCAAGAGCCCTTAGCTACCTCCCAACAGCCTCTAGCTACCTTTAAAGCCCCTAGCTACCTTTAAAGCCCCTAGCTACCTCCCAACAGCCCCTAGCTACCTCCCAACAGCCCCTAGCTACCTTTAAAGCCCCTAGCTACCTTTAAAGCCCCTAGCTACCTCCCAACAGCTCCTAGCTACCTTTAAAGCCCCTAGCTACCTCCCAACAGCCCCTAGCTACCTTTAAAGCCCCTAGCTACCTCCCAACAGCCCTTAGCTACCTCCCAACAGCCCCTAGCTACCTCCCAACAGCCCCTAGCTACCTCCCAACAGCCCCTAGCTACCTCCCAACAGCCCCTAGCTACCTTTAAAGCCCCTAGCTACCTCCCAACAGCCCCTAGCTACCTTTAAAGCCCCTAGCTACCTCCCAACAGCCCCTAGCTACCTTTAAAGCCCCTAGCTACCTCCCAACAGCCCCTAGCTACCTCCCAACAGCCCCTAGCTACCTTTAAAGCCCCACTCTCAACGCCAATGCATTGGTTCTTCTGTTTTTCTCAGCAATCACACTATGTTTTGAAGTAGTAACATTTGACTAAAGGTGAATCCCAGAGCTAACTAGTCTGTAAAGCTTTATACACGCTCACTTTTACTTCAATTTACATCTTGTTTTTATTTGTCTGGGAAAGGAACATTTGAGTTTTTTTTATGAAAAAAAGAATTTATTTATTTATTTCGTATCTATGAATAGCACGCCAATTCAAATCTATCTAGCATGCTAATTTCATCATGGAACCCATAAAGTCTAATGGACCTTCACTCTCTTCTTTCATACTTTTGTCTGGTGAATAGTTTGCCTCAATGCTTGGAAGTCTCAATGTACACTGTGTTTGAATTATGCGACCTTACTGTTTATTTTGTCAGAAATCCATGGCTACCATCTTTGTTTATGCTTGTGGAGAACAAATCGAAGTTGAGTTAACATCTGTTTTGAAAATCCGACTGGTTTGGTTTCCAGGCTACTGTGTTTTACAGGGTTTCCTCATAAACCCCCCCCCCCCACCCACCCTCACTGAATGTGAGGATTGTCCCCTAACCATGTTTCTGAGCTACCAACTACCCGACTCAGAGTTGGTCCTCTTTTACATTTGAGTCATTTAGCAGACTATTATCCAAAGCGACTTTACAGCTAGTGCATTCATCTTTAAAATAGCTTGGGCAGGAACTCTGCTGAAGAGCTTTGACTGGGATGAACGGGATCTGACGCCCCCCGTAGGGGTGGGAGGGCCAAGAGACCAGAGCTGGCGGAACGGAGTACTCGAGTTGGGATGTAGGGTCTGCAGGGTGTCGCAAGATGCCAAATCATTTTTGTGTAGCTTTCCACACCTTTTGCCTTGTCTTTTTTGACTGTGTTATGCATTGTTGATGTTGCCACTGTGTTCCTCACTGTAACTTACCTGTGCCAATGTTTGATTAGCAATAATCATGGATAATCATTTTCGTGGATATAGACCAGTTATTTTTGACTTAACTTTAAGGTTCACGTTTTTATCCGGTACACCTTCGCTTGGCCGCTCTCTCTTTGTTTTTACTGGCAGGAGCATGTGTTTCAGTACCGCTCTCTTAGTCCCCTTTCTGGAGTTTCCCTTGGCCAACCCTGGGTCTCTCTACCTCTACCTCTCTACCTCTCTCTCTCTCTCTCTCTCTACCTCTCTCTCTCTCTCTCTCTCTCTCTCTCTCTCTCTCTCTCTCTCTCTCTCTCTCTCTTTATACCCCTCTCTCTCTCTCTCTACCTCTCTCTCTCTCTCTCTCTCTCTCTCTCTCTGCCTCTCTCTCTCTCTGCCTCTCTCTCTCTCTCTCTCTCTGCCTCTCTCTCTCTCTCTCTCTCTCAGGAAATGAGCTTTTATGACCTTTCAGTACCAGCTGAGCCCAGTTCAGATTTATTGTGGAAATATCTCAAATGCACAAAATGACAGAACTATGTGTATAGCATGTGGCTGTATCATTTAACCTAAGACACATTGCTCAATTTTTTGTAGCCTGGTCACATATCCGTTTGTGGCAAGACAACACAAACAAGATCTGGAACAAGTCTTTTGACTTGAAAGAGTAAGGAGAAACTGACCTGTTGTTTCCATCTCTTGATTGGCTGCAGTCGTCCTTAACACGTGTTCTTATTGGTCAACAGGGTGATCAGCTATGAGTGTTGCCCCGGTTATGAGAAGCTTCCAGGAGAGAAGGGTTGTCCTGCTGGTAAGAAGAAATCTACATTATTAGCCAGCAAATCTAGTTATAGCTCAGTCACGTACTATCCATAAAATGCAACAACTCGACCAATTTGGGATAATTATTTTTAGACAAGAGGCCTGTCAAACAAAATATGGGATCCTACTTTGATTGTCAAATATACATCCATCAAATCAACATTTGAATTTCCTACATTTCCCCCCATATGATAATGTTTTTCCAGCCCTGCCGTTGGTGAACATCTACAACACGCTGGGTGTGGTTGGAGCCGCCACCACCAAGATGTACTCAGAGAGGGCTCAGCTGAGGGAGGAGATCGAAGGACCAGGGAGCTTCACCTTTTTCGCTCCCAGCAACCAGGCCTGGGCGGCCCTACCCAACGTGAGTGTGTCAGGAGGACTCTCTCCCTTCACATGAGAGGGATACACGGAGAGAGAGAGAGAACTGGAAATCAAGTATAATTCCCCCCAATCCTGTTGCATCTAGAGATATTGTATTATTCTGACCTCAGACTACGTGTTATCAGCCTAATCAGCCGAGGTAGCGTATCAAACATTTTTTTTTTTAAAAGAGCAGTAGATTCTAGAACCAAGTCTTTGGTCAGTATATGTAATGGTACGAATGGTTAACTTGTGATTGATCGTTGTTCTGATGAAAACAGGACTCTGTTTTTTTACGGTTGTAGGAAATCCTGGATGCTCTGGTGAGCAACGTGAATATTGAGCTTCTCAACGCGCTCCACTACCACATGGTGAACCGCCGTTTGACCTCTGAGGACCTGAAGCACGGATCTGCCTTCCCCTCCATGTACCAAGACTTCAACCTTCACATCCACCACTACCCCAACGGAGTGAGTAGCATCTGTCCAATGTTAATGTTGCATTATAATTGAAAGCACCGGTGGCTAGTGGCACCTTAATTGGGGAGGACGGGCTCATGGTAATGACTGGAATAGAATGGTATTGACCAATAGAATGGTAGTGATTGGAAGGTATATGATGTCGTGACCTGGCCCGGTCCCAGATCTGTTTGTGCAGTATGACATAGGCCATCTGGGACCAAGCAAGTTGGAACCTCTAGAGAGACATGAACAGATACATCGTCAGCTAAAAACCTTTACTGTACAATTTTTTGATAATTTTTCAAATGGTCACACGTTGACCATCGATCAAAAGTCAGCTAAATCATGAGACAACTTTTCTTTTTCTCTCTCTCTTGTCATTGCAGATTGTAACAGTGAACTGTGCTCGTCTGGTGAAAACAGACCAGCATGCGACCAACGGGATCGTGCACGTCGTGGACAGAGTCATCACCGCGGTTACCAACGACGTGCACACTTTCATCGACACCGATGATGATCTGGAGACTCTTCGTGTAAGTAAACGACTTTAACAGTTTGTCGCTTCATTCATTCATTCATTCATTCATTCATTCATTCATCCATCCATCCATTAATTAATTAATTCATTCATCCATTCATTCATCCATTCATCCATTCATCCATCCATCCATCCATTAATTCATTCATTCATTCATTCATTCATCCATTCATTCATCCATTCATCCATCCATCCATCCATTAATTAATTCATTCATTCATCCATTCATCCATTCATCCATCCATCCATCCATTAATTCATTCATTCATTCATTCATCCATTCATTCATTCATCCATTCATTCATTCATTCATCCAATCATTAATTAATTCATTCATTCATTCACAGAACAGTCTATCACACTAGAACTCTCTTACCATTTCCTACATGTTGAACATATGCTATGCAATGTTGTGTCAGCTATCGGAATGTTACGTTCACTGATCATTGACTCGGTCTCGGTCTTTTGTATTGTATGTGCAATTTGAATTATGTAGAGAAAAGCAGTGTTGATTCAGTGTGTTGATTCAGTGTGTTGATTCAGTGTGTTGATTCAGTGTGTTGATTCAGTTTGTTGATTCAGTGTGTTGATTCAGTGTGTTGATTCAGTGTGTTGATTCAGTGTGTTGATTCAGTGTGTTGATTCAGTTTGTTGATTCAGTGTGTTGATTCAGTGTGTTGATTCAGTGTGTTGATTCAGTGTGTTGATTCAGTTTGTTGATTCAGTGTGTTGATTCAGTGTGTTGATTCAGTTTGTTGATTCAGTGTGTTGATTCAGTGTGTTGATTCGGTGTTGATTCAGTGTGTTGATTCAGTTTGTTGATTCAGTGTGTTGATTCAGTTTGTTGATTCAGTGTGTTGATTCAGTGTGTTGATTCAGTGTGTTGATTCAGTTTGTTGATTCAGTGTGTTGATTCGGTGTTGATTCAGTGTGTTGATTCAGTGTGTTGATTCAGTTTGTTGATTCTCTGCGTTTTAGAATGCTGTTGCTGCTGCTGGTCTGACCCAAATGCTGGAGAGCGATGGTCACTACACGGTGTTCGCTCCAACCAACGAAGCCTTCGAGAAGATCCCCCCTGAAATGCTCAACAGGATCCTGGGAGACCCCGTGGCTCTGAAAGGTGAAATTTTTTATGACAGTTGGATATAGAACGGGGAGATAGATATTGGATATAGAACAGGGAGATAGATATTGGATATAGAACAGGGAGATAGATATTGGATATAGATAGAACAGGGAGATAGATATTGGATATAGAACAGGGAGATAGATATTGGATATAGAACAGGGAGATAGATATTGGATATAGAACAGGGAGATAGATATTGGATATAGAACAGGGAGATAGATATTGGATATAGAACGGGGAGATAAATATTGGATATAGAACAGGGAGATAGATATTGGATATAGAACAGGAAGATAGATATTGGATATAGAACAGGGAGATAGATATTGGATATAGAACAGGGAGATAGATATTGGATATAGAACAGGGAGATAGATATTGGATATAGAACAGGGAGATAGATATTGGATATAGAACGGGGAGATAGATATTGGATATAGAACAGGGAGATAGATATTGGATATAGAACAGGGAGATAGATATTGGATATAGAACAGGGAGATAGATATTGGATATAGAACAGGGAGATAGATATTGGATATAGAACGGGGAGATAGATATTGGATATAGAACAGGGAGATATATATTGGATATAGAACAGGGAGATAGATATTGGATATAGAACAGAAAGATAGATATCGGAGATGGGAACCCAATGACTTATTAACGTGAACTAAGTTCTACTTGTGTCTGTACTCTCCATCCAGACCTGCTGAACTACCACATCCTGAAGAACATGCAGTGTGCAGAGTCCATCACATCTGGTACTCCCCTGGAGACCCTACAGGGGACCGTTCTAGAGGTGGGCTGTGATGGGGCTGACATGACCCTCAACGGGAAGGCCATCATCCAGAAGAAAGACCAGCTGGGGACCAACGGGGTCGTCCACTACATCAACGAGCTCCTCATCCCAGACTCAGGTAATTCAAACCAGAGCAATAGATAGCCGTCTGCATATGACTTGGAGTCAAACTATTGGACCTCTAACAAGCTCCTCATCTCAGACAGGTATTGAAAACCAGAGTCTTAAATTGAGAGTTGCGTCAACGCCAAATTTAAGCCTCTAATCCAAACCAATGAATCCTTGCCTTCTTTTATGAGATGATTAGTAGTGATGAGTCACGTCTGAAAAGGACTCTGACTGTCATAGGAGTTGAAAGTCAAGTCTAAGTGTGTCTGTCTGGAATGCTACTGCACTGAATATGAAGTGGATTCTAACTCGATGGTTCATGTTGAGACAAGACCTCCACGCTACTTATGAAGAGTCTCTCTGTTCAATGAGAAATGTTCATTTATGTACTGATCTCTTTTTAAGCTAAGACTTTGTTGGAGCTGGCCCAGGGATCTGCCGTTACCACAGCGACCAAGCTGTTTGTTGATGCTGGTCTTGGCTCCCACCTTTCTGGCTCAGAGGCTCTGACCATCCTGACCCCTCAGAATGAAGCTTTCAAAGGTAACATCGATCGATGGCGCTCTCTCTCTCTCTCTCTCTCCATCTCTCCCCATCTCATCTGTCTCTGTCTCTGTCTGTCTGTCTCTCTCTCTCTCTCTCTCTCTCTCTCTCTCTCTCTCTCTCTCTCTCTCTCTCTCTCTGTTTGTAGCCCTCCCTCCCTCCCCCCCCTCTCTCTCTCTCTCTCTCTCTCTCTCTCTCTCTCTCTATGTATGTATCCCTCCCTCCCTCTCCCCCCTCTCTCTCTCTGTATCCCTCCCTCCCTCCCTCTGCCCTCTCTCTGTGCTAACAAACAGCAGTGACTTGAGCCATGATTCTTGACCCATTTCATTGAATCAATCTGATAAATTCTGTATCTATTGTTAACAGAGGGTGTGACAATGACTGGTGACCTGAAGAAGCTGTTGAAGAACCACATCCTGAAGGAGCAGCTGTCTTCCGGGTCACTGTACTACGGGCAAGAGCTAGAGACTCTGGGAGGAATCAAACTCAGAGTGTTCGTCTACCGTAACGTAAGTACCCCGTAGGAGCGACAGCTGGCATTAGACGGTATAAAAGCAGAGGTGCAGATTGACCAATTGAGCTGAATTAAGAGAATGAGCACAGTTGTTCTTCTGCAAAAAAGACAACTAAGTACAGAGATTAGCCTCTTCCTAAGGGTTAACTCATTATGTAGATTACCCTCTTCCTAAGGGTTAACTCATTATGTAGATTACCCTCTTCCTAAGGGTTAACTCATTATGTAGATTAGCCTCTTCCTAAGGGTTAACTCATTATGTAGATTAGCCTCTTCCTAAGGGTTAACTCATTATGTAGATTAGCCTCTTCCTAAGGGTTAACTCATTATGTAGATTACCCTCTTCCTAAGGGTTAACTCATTATGTAGATTAGCCTCTTCCTAAGGGTTAACTCATTATGTAGATTACCCTCTTCCTAAGGGTTAACTCATTATGTAGATTAGCCTCTTCCTAAGGGTTAACTCATTATGTAGATTACCCTCTTCCTAAGGGTTAACTCATTATGTAGATTAGCCTCTTCCTAAGGGTTAACTCATTATGTAGATTACCCTCTTCCTAAGGGTTAACTCATTATGTAGATTAGCCTCTTCCTAAGGGTTAACTCATTATGTAGATTAGCCTCTTCCTAAGGGTTAACTCACTATGTAGATTACCCTCTTCCTAAGGGTTAACTCATTATGTAGATTAGCCTCTTCCTAAGGGTTAACTCATTATGTAGATTACCCTCTCCCTAAGGGTTAACTCATTATGTAGATTACCCTCTTCCTAAGGGTTAACTCATTATGTAGATTACCCTCTTCCTAAGGGTTAACTCATTATGTAGATTACCCTCTTCCTAAGGGTTAACTCATTATAGAGATGACCCTCTTCCTAAGGGTTAACTCATTACAGAGATTACCCTCTTCCTAAGGGTTAACTCATTATGTAGATTACCCTCTTCCTAAGGGTTAACTCATTATGTAGATTAGCCTCTTCCTAAGGGTTAACTCATTATGTAGATTAGCCTCTTCCTAAGGGTTAACTCATTATGTAGATTAGCCTCTTCCTAAGGGTTAACTCATTATGTAGATTACCCTCTTCCTAAGGGTTAACTCATTATAGAGATTAGCCTCTTCCTAAGGGTTAACTCATTATGTAGATTAGCCTCTTCCTAAGGGTTAACTCATTATGTAGATTAGCCTCTTCCTAAGGGTTAACTCATTATGTAGATTAGCCTCTTCCTAAGGGTTAACTCATTATGTAGATTACCCTCTTCCTAAGGGTTAACTCATTATGTAGATTAGCCTCTTCCTAAGGGTTAACTCATTATGTAGATTACCCTCTTCCTAAGGGTTAACTCATTATGTAGATTAGCCTCTTCCTAAGGGTTAACTCATTATGTAGATTAGCCTCTTCCTAAGGGTTAACTCACTATGTAGATTACCCTCTTCCTAAGGGTTAACTCATTATGTAGATTAGCCTCTTCCTAAGGGTTAACTCATTATGTAGATTACCCTCTCCCTAAGGGTTAACTCATTATGTAGATTACCCTCTTCCTAAGGGTTAACTCATTATGTAGATTACCCTCTTCCTAAGGGTTAACTCATTATGTAGATTACCCTCTTCCTAAGGGTTAACTCATTATAGAGATTACCCTCTTCCTAAGGGTTAACTCATTACAGAGATTACCCTCTTCCTAAGGGTTAACTCATTATGTAGATTACCCTCTTCCTAAGGGTTAACTCATTATGTAGATTAGCTTCTTCCTAAGGGTTAACTCATTATGTAGATTACCCTCTTCCTAAGGGTTAACTCATTATGTAGATTAGCCTCTTCCTAAGGGTTAACTCATTATGTAGATTACCCTCTTCCTAAGGGTTAACTCATTATGTAGATTAGCCTCTTCCTAAGGGTTAACTCATTATGTAGATTAGCCTCTTCCTAAGGGTTAACTCATTATGTAGATTACCCTCTTCCTAAGGGTTAACTCATTATAGAGATTAGCCTCTTCCTAAGGGTTAACTCATTATGTAGATTAGCCTCTTCCTAAGGGTTAACTCATTATGTAGATTAGCCTCTTCCTAAGGGTTAACTCATTATGTAGATTAGCCTCTTCCTAAGGGTTAACTCATTATGTAGATTACCCTCTTCCTAAGGGTTAACTCATTATAGAGATTAGCCTCTTCCTAAGGGTTAACTCATTATGTAGATTAGCCTCTTCCTAAGGGTTAACTCATTATGTAGATTAGCCTCTTCCTAAGGGTTAACTCATTATGTAGATTACCCTCTTCCTAAGGGTTAACTCATTATGTAGATTAGCCTCTTCCTAAGGGTTAACTCATTATGTAGATTAGCCTCTTCCTAAGGGTTAACTCATTATGTAGATTAGCCTCTTCCTAAGGGTTAACTCATTATGTAGATTAGCCTCTTCCTAAGGGTTAACTCATTATAGAGATTACCCTCTCCCTAAGGGTTAACTCATTATGTAGATTACCCTCTTCCTAAGGGTTAACTCATTATGTAGATTACCCTCTTCCTAAGGGTTAACTCATTATGTAGATTACCCTCTCCCTAAGGGTTAACTCATTATGTAGATTACCCACTTCCTAAGGGTTAACTCATTATGTAGATTACCCTCTTCCTAAGGGTTAACTCATTATGTAGATTACCCTCTTCCTAAGGGTTAACTCATTATGTAGATTAGCCTCTTCCTAAGGGTTAACTCATTATGTAGATTACCCTCTTCCTAAGGGTTAACTCATTATGTAGATTACCCTCTTCCTAAGGGTTAACTCATTATGTAGATTACCCTCTTCCTAAGGGTTAACTCATTATGTAGATTAGCCTCTTCCTAAGGGTTAACTCATTATGTAGATTACCCTCTTCCTAAGGGTTAACTCATTATGTAGATTACCCTCTTCCTAAGGGTTAACTCATTACAGAGATTACCCTCTTCCTAAGGGTTAACTCATTATGTAGATTACCCTCTTCCTAAGGGTTAACTCATTATGTAGATTACCCTCTTCCTAAGGGTTAACTCATTATGTAGATTACCCTCTTCCTAAGGGTTAACTCATTATGTAGATTACCCTCTTCCTAAGGGTTAACTCATTTTGTAGATTACCCTCTTCCTAAGGGTTAACTCATTATGTAGATTAGCCTCTTCCTAAGGGTTAACTCATTATGTAGATTAGCCTCTTCCTAAGGGTTAACTCATTATGTAGATTAGCCTCTTCCTAAGGGTTAACTCATTATGTAGATTAGCCTCTTCCTAAGGGTTAACTCATTATGTAGATTACCCTCTTCCTAAGGGTTAACTCATTATAGAGATTAGCCTCTTCCTAAGGGTTAACTCATTATGTAGATTACCCTCTCCCTAAGGGTTAACTCATTATGTAGATTACCCTCTTCCTAAGGGTTAACTCATTATGTAGATTACCCTCTTCCTAAGGGTTAACTCATTATGTAGATTACCCTCTCCCTAAGGGTTAACTCATTATGTAGATTACCCTCTTCCTAAGGGTTAACTCATTATGTAGATTACCCTCTTCCTAAGGGTTAACTCATTATGTAGATTACCCTCTTCCTAAGGGTTAACTCATTATGTAGATTAGCCTCTTCCTAAGGGTTAACTCATTATAGAGATTACCCTCTTCCTAAGGGTTAACTCATTATGTAGATTACCCTCTTCCTAAGGGTTAACTCATTATGTAGATTACCCTCTTCCTAAGGGTTAACTCATTATGTAGATTACCCTCTTCCTAAGGGTTAACTCATTATGTAGATTACCCTCTTCCTAAGGGTTAACTCATTATGTAGATTACCCTCTTCCTAAGGGTTAACTCATTATGTAGATTAGCCTCTTCCTAAGGGTTAACTCATTATGTAGATTAGCCTCTTCCTAAGGGTTAACTCATTATGTAGATTACCCTCTTCCTAAGGGTTAACTCCTTATGTAGATTAGCCTCTTCCTAAGGGTTAACTCATTATGTAGATTACCCTCTTCCTAAGGGTTAACTCATTATGTAGATTACCCTCTTCCTAAGGGTTAACTCATTACAGAGATTACCCTCTTCCTAAGGGTTAACTCATTATGTAGATTACCCTCTTCCTAAGGGTTAACTCATTATGTAGATTACCCTCTTCCTAAGGGTTAACTCATTATGTAGATTAGCCTCTTCCTAAGGGTTAACTCATTATGTAGATTAGCCTCTTCCTAAGGGTTAACTCATTATGTAGATTAGCCTCTTCCTAAGGGTTAACTCATTACAGAGATTACCCTCTTCCTAAGGGTTAACTCATTATGTAGATTAGCCTCTTCCTAAGGGTTAACTCATTACAGAGATTAGCCTCTTCCTAAGGGTTAACTCATTATGTAGATTACCCTCTTCCTAAGGGTTAACTCATTATGTAGATTAGCCTCTTCCTAAGGGTTAACTCATTACAGAGATTACCCTCTTCCTAAGGGTTAACTCATTATGTAGATTAGCCTCTTCCTAAGGGTTAACTCATTATGTAGATTAGCCTCTTCCTAAGGGTTAACTCATTATGTAGATTAGCCTCTTCCTAAGGGTTAACTCATTATGTAGATTAGCCTCTTCCTAAGGGTTAACTCATTATGTAGATTAGCCTCTTCCTAAGGGTTAACTCATTATGTAGATTAGCCTCTTCCTAAGGGTTAACTCATTATAGAGATTAGCCTCTTCCTAAGGGTTAACTCATTATGTAGATTAGCCTCTTCCTAAGGGTTAACTCATTACAGAGATTAGCCTCTTCCTAAGGGTTAACTCATTATGTAGATTACCCTCTTCCTAAGGGTTATCTCATTACAGAGATTACCCTCTTCCTAAGGGTTAACTCATTATGTAGATTACCCTCTTCCTAAGGGTTAACTCATTACAGAGATTACCCTATTCCTAAGGGTTAAACTCATTATGTAGATTACCCTCTTCCTAAGGGTTAAACTCATTATGTAGATTACCCTCTTCCTAAGGGTTAACTCATTATGTAGATTACCCTATTCCTAAGGGTTAACTCATTATGTAGATTAGCCTCTTCCTAAGGGTTAACTCATTATGTAGATTAGCCTCTTCCTAAGGGTTAACTCATTACAGAGATTACCCTCTTCCTAAGGGTTAACTCATTATGTAGATTAGCCTCTTCCTAAGGGTTAACTCATTACAGAGATTACCCTCTTCCTAAGGGTTAACTCATTATGTAGATTACCCTCTTCCTAAGGGTTAACTCATTATGTAGATTAGCCTCTTCCTAAGGGTTAACTCATTACAGAGATTACCCTCTTCCTAAGGGTTAACTCATTATGTAGATTAGCCTCTTCCTAAGGGTTAACTCATTATGTAGATTAGCCTCTTCCTAAGGGTTAACTCATTATGTAGATTAGCCTCTTCCTAAGGGTTAACTCATTATGTAGATTAGCCTCTTCCTAAGGGTTAACTCATTATGTAGATTAGCCTCTTCCTAAGGGTTAACTCATTATGTAGATTAGCCTCTTCCTAAGGGTTAACTCATTATAGAGATTAGCCTCTTCCTAAGGGTTAACTCATTATGTAGATTAGCCTCTTCCTAAGGGTTAACTCATTACAGAGATTAGCCTCTACCTAAGGGTTAACTCATTATGTAGATTACCCTCTTCCTAAGGGTTATCTCATTACAGAGATTACCCTCTTCCTAAGGGTTAACTCATTATGTAGATTACCCTCTTCCTAAGGGTTAACTCATTACAGAGATTACCCTATTCCTAAGGGTTAAACTCATTATGTAGATTACCCTCTTCCTAAGGGTTAAACTCATTATGTAGATTACCCTCTTCCTAAGGTTTAACTCATTATGTAGATTACCCTATTCCTAAGGGTTAAACTCATTATGTAGATTACCCTCTTCCTAAGGGTTAACTCATTATGTAGATTAGCCTCTTCCTAAGGGTTAACTCATTACAGAGATTACCCTATTCCTAAGGGTTAAACTCATTATGTAGATTACCCTCTTCCTAAGGGTTAACTCATTATGTAGATTAGCCTCTTCCTAAGGGTTAACTCATTATGTAGATTAGCCTCTTCCTAAGGGTTAACTCATTATGTAGATTACCCTCTTCCTAAGGGTTAACTCATTATGTAGATTACCCTCTTCCTAAGGGTTAACTCATTATGTAGATTAGCCTCTTCCTAAGGGTTAACTCATTATGTAGATTACCCTCTTCCTAAGGGTTAACTCATTATGTAGATTAGCCTCTTCCTAAGGGTTAACTCATTATGTAGATTAGCCTCTTCCTAAGGGTTAACTCATTATGTAGATTAGCCTCTTCCTAAGGGTTAACTCATTACAGAGATTACCCTCTTCCTAAGGGTTAACTCATTATGTAGATTACCCTCTTCCTAAGGGTTAACTCATTATGTAGATTAGCCTCTTCCTAAGGGTTAACTCATTACAGAGATTACCCTCTTCCTAAGGGTTAACTCATTATGTAGATTAGCCTCTTCCTAAGGGTTAACTCATTATGTAGATTAGCCTCTTCCTAAGGGTTAACTCATTATGTAGATTAGCCTCTTCCTAAGGGTTAACTCATTATGTAGATTAGCCTCTTCCTAAGGGTTAACTCATTATGTAGATTAGCCTCTTCCTAAGGGTTAACTCATTATGTAGATTAGCCTCTTCCTAAGGGTTAACTCATTATAGAGATTAGCCTCTTCCTAAGGGTTAACTCATTATGTAGATTAGCCTCTTCCTAAGGGTTAACTCATTACAGAGATTAGCCTCTTCCTAAGGGTTAACTCATTCTGTAGATTACCCTCTTCCTAAGGGTTATCTCATTACAGAGATTACCCTCTTCCTAAGGGTTAACTCATTATGTAGATTACCCTCTTCCTAAGGGTTAACTCATTACAGAGATTACCCTATTCCTAAGGGTTAAACTCATTATGTAGATTACCCTCTTCCTAAGGGTTAAACTCATTATGTAGATTACCCTCTTCCTAAGGGTTAACTCATTATGTAGATTACCCTATTCCTAAGGGTTAAACTCATTATGTAGATTACCCTCTTCCTAAGGGTTAACTCATTATGTAGATTAGCCTCTTCCTAAGGGTTAACTCATTACAGAGATTACCCTATTCCTAAGGGTTAAACTCATTATGTAGATTACCCTCTTCCTAAGGGTTAACTCATTATGTAGATTAGCCTCTTCCTAAGGGTTAACTCATTATGTAGATTAGCCTCTTCCTAAGGGTTAACTCATTATGTAGATTACCCTCTTCCTAAGGGTTAACTCATTATGTAGATTACCCTCTTCCTAAGGGTTAACTCATTATGTAGATTAGCCTCTTCCTAAGGGTTAACTCATTATGTAGATTACCCTCTTCCTAAGGGTTAACTCATTATGTAGATTAGCCTCTTCCTAAGGGTTAACTCATTATGTAGATTAGCCTCTTCCTAAGGGTTAACTCATTATGTAGATTACCCTCTTCCTAAGGGTTAACTCATTATGTAGATTAGCCTCTTCCTAAGGGTTAACTCATTACAGAGATTACCCTCTTCCTAAGGTTTAACTCATTACAGAGATTAGCCTCTTCCTAAAGGTTAACTCATTACAGAGATTACCCTCTTCCTAAAGGTTAACTCATTACAGAGATTAGCCTCTTCCTAAGGGTTAACTCATTACAGAGATTACCCTATTCCTAAAGGTTAACTCATTACAGAGATTACCCTCTTCCTAAGGGTTAACTCATTATGTAGATTACCCTCTTCCTAAGGGTTAACTCATTATGTAGATTACCCTCTTCCTAAGGGTTAACTCATTATGTAGATTAGCCTCTTCCTAAGGGTTAACTCATTATGTAGATTAGCCTCTTCCTAAGGGTTAACTCATTATGTAGATTAGCCTCTTCCTAAGGGTTAACTCATTATGTAGATTAGCCTCTTCCTAAGGGTTAACTCATTATGTAGATTAGCCTCTTCCTAAGGGTTAACTCATTATGTAGATTAGCCTCTTCCTAAGGGTTAACTCATTATGTAGATTACCCTCTTCCTAAGGGTTAACTCATTATGTAGATTAGCCTCTTCCTAAGGGTTAACTCATTATGTAGATTAGCCTCTTCCTAAGGGTTAACTCATTATGTAGATTAGCCTCTTCCTAAGGGTTAACTCATTATGTAGATTACCCTCTTCCTAAGGGTTAACTCATTATGTAGATTAGCCTCTTCCTAAGGGTTAACTCATTATGTAGATTAGCCTCTTCCTAAGGGTTAACTCATTATGTAGATTAGCCTCTTCCTAAGGGTTAACTCATTATGTAGATTAGCCTCTTCCTAAGGGTTAACTCATTATGTAGATTACCCTCTTCCTAAGGGTTAACTCATTATGTAGATTACCCTCTTCCTAAGGGTTAACTCATTATAGAGATTAGCCTCTTCCTAAGGGTTAACTCATTATGTAGATTAGCCTCTTCCTAAGGGTTAACTCATTATGTAGATTAGCCTCTTCCTAAGGGTTAACTCATTATAGAGATTAGCATTTTCCTAAGGGTTAACTCATTACAGAGATTACCCTCTTCCTAAGGGTTAACTCATTATAGAGATTACCCTCTTCCTAAGGGTTAACTCATTATGTAGATTAGCCTCTTCCTAAGGGTTAACTCATTATGTAGATTAGCCTCTTCCTAAGGGTTAACTCATTATAGAGATTAGCCTCTTCCTAAGGGTTAACTCATTATGTAGATTAGCCTCTTCCTAAGGGTTAACTCATTATAGAGATTAGCCTCTTCCTAAGGGTTAACTCATTATGTAGATTAGCCTCTTCCTAAGGGTTAACTCATTATAGAGATTAGCCTCTTCCTAAGGGTTAACTCATTATGTAGATGACCCTCTTCCTAAGGGTTAACTCATTATGTAGATTAGCCTCTTCCTAAGGGTTAACTCATTACAGAGATTACCCTCTTCCTAAGGGTTAACTCATTATGTAGATTACCCTCTTCCTAAGGGTTAACTCATTATGTAGATTAGCCTCTTCCTAAGGGTTAACTCATTACAGAGATTACCCTCTTCCTAAGGGTTAACTCATTATGTAGATTACCCTCTTCCTAAAGGTTAACTCATTACAGAGATTACCCTCTTCCTAAAGGTTAACTCATTACAGAGATTAGCCTCTTCCTAAGGGTTAACTCATTACAGAGATTACCCTATTCCTAAAGGTTAACTCATTACAGAGATTACCCTCTTCCTAAGGGTTAACTCATTATGTAGATTACCCTCTTCCTAAGGGTTAACTCATTATGTAGATTACCCTCTTCCTAAGGGTTAACTCATTATGTAGATTACCCTCTTCCTAAGGGTTAACTCATTATGTAGATTACCCTCTTCCTAAGGGTTAACTCATTATCGAGATTACCCTATTCCTAAGGGTTAACTCATTATGTAGATTACCCTCTTCCTAAGGGTTAACTCATTATAGAGATTACCCTCTTCCTAAGGGTTAACTCATTATGTAGATTACCCTCTTCCTAAGGGTTAACTCATTATGTAGATTACCCTCTTCCTAAGTGTTAACTCATTACAGAGATTACCCTCTCCCTAAGGGTTAACTCATTATGTAGATTACCCTCTTCCTAAGGGTTAACTCATTATAGAGATTACCCTCTTCCTAAGGGTTAACTCATTATGTAGATTACCCTCTTCCTAAGGGTTAACTCATTATGTAGATTACCCTCTTCCTAAGGGTTAACTCATTACAGAGATTACCCTCTCCCTAAGGGTTAACTCATTATGTAGATTACCCTCTTCCTAAGGGTTAACTCATTATGTAGATTACCCTCTTCCTAAGGGTTAACTCATTACAGAGATTACCCTCTCCCTAAGGGTTAACTCATTATGTAGATTACCCTCTTCCTAAGGGTTAACTCATTATGTAGATTACCCTCTTCCTAAGGGTTAACTCATTATAGAGATTAGCCTTTTCCTAAGGGTTAACTCATTATGTAGATTACCCTCTTCCTAAGGGTTAACTCATTATGTAGATTACACTCTTCCTAAGGGTTAACTCATTATAGAGATTAGCCTTTTCCTAAGGGTTAACTCATTACAGAGATTAGCCTAAATACACTATTCCTAACTATATACAAAGCGTTATTGTGCTGTTTTCATATTTACAATGAACAGTTTATGGCTGGTCATCATTTTCTCCAAATGAGTGACAGAAGGAGGCAGTCTGATTGGTGGACTTTTACCCCCGAAACATGTTTTCATCCAATGACACGAGAGAGAGAGAGAGTCCCTCTACAACATCCTCATACTGTAGAATCGTTATCCAGAATGTTGTTTCACACCGTTTTTCACAGCTCTGCTCTGTTCTCTCCTGGGTGGCAGATGAAGGTTGTCCTGGCAGCAGCTCTCACATTTCTACTTTGCAATGGAATTTCCAGATGACCACAAGAAGCTTTTTTTCCACAGAGAGGGAGACCACTTGCGAGCCATCATTTCAGAGTGAAGGGCAGACAGGAAGGAATCCAAGTGTGTCCCTAATGGCACCCTATTCCCTATATAGTGCACTACTTTTGGCCAGGGCCCATATGTCTCTGGGCAAAGGTAATGTTCCCTCTTAATTTTTTGGGACACAGAGCACATTTCAAGTCTGCTGAGCACATACTTCTGTGCAACTTCCGGCACGCTTTTACTGTAAACTCTGAGGCTGTACCTACTTTAAGTTACAGTTTTAACAGTGGTCAAGTAGGCTACTGTGGCCATTTGATTATAATGTAGTCCTACCAGAGTGACCTACCATCAAAAACAATGGAGAAAATGCATCCCATAACATTTTAACATGGAATTAGCTGTTCTGTCATAGCAGCAAATGTGTGGTGTTCAATGTTGGCCTACATCCCATGAGACTTTTGAAATCAACATGCAGGGCTTGACCTTTAACCTGTTTATCCACTTGTCCTTCAGACAAGGAGGTGACTGAACATGTTGTGTTGTTTGATGAAAGAAACCACTTGACAACATACAAATCATTATTATTCTCATACCATTATTAGAGAGAAACAGACACAAGTGAAACGTTGATAGTGTTAACTAAAGGGGACAAGTAGAAAGTTGAGTGGAGTTCCATCTTGCTGCATGCCCGTGTGCAGCTTAGAGGGAACACTGGTCCAACCCACTGCCCTATATAAATAATAGGATGCTATTTGGAATGTTGTCATGGTGACAGGTAAAACAAACAAAACAAACAAACATCTCTCTCTCTCTCTCTGTCTCTCTCTCTGTCTCTCTCGCTCTCTCTCTCTATCTCTCTGTGTGTCTCTGTCTCTCTCTCGTTCTCTCTCTGTCTCTCTCTCTCTCTCTCACTCTCTCTCTCTCCCTCTCACTCTCTCTCTCTCCCTCTCTCTCTGTCTCTCTCTCTCTCTCTCTCTCTCTCGCTCTCTCTCTCTCTCTCTCTCTCTCTCTCTCTCGCTCTGTCTCTCGCTCTCTGTCTCTCTCTCTCTGTCTCTCACTCTCTCTCTCTCTCTGTCTCTCTCTCTCTCTGTCTCTCTCTCTCAAAATAACAGAGCCTGTGCATAGAGAACTCCTGTATCGTTGCCCACGACAAGATCGGCCGTTTCGGTAGCATGTTCACAGTCGACAAAGTCCTGACTCCCCCAATGGGCACCATCATGGATGTCCTGAAGGCTGATAACCGATTCAGGTGAGAGTCAATGAATCAGTGAGTGATTCAATGAAAAGGATTACCAAGTTTGTCCTCAATAATATCTTGAGGCAATATAAATTCAATTTCATAAGAGCAAGAACAGACATGTAAGCATATGAGCAAAAAAATATAGTAGCTTCTGCCTACGTACCACAGCGTACGTTCTGTAGCTCGATATCCTGAGAAGTCCCTCCAAGAGTCTAATGTTGTATCCAGACCTGAAAGGCACCATGTTGATTCATTTCCACCCACATTCAGAGATATGTTCTGTTTACTCTGTATCTTTTCACTACCAGTGATCTGTTCTGTTCTGCCATGATTCAACTCATACATGTTCGGTAAATTTGGCACATCAGAAACCACAACTCATCGATGCTTTTTAAACTTTCCTATTAGTCAACTGTTTAAGTACTGTTTCTTCCTCTGAATATTTTAATTTTAATTTTTAAACTGTGTGTGTGTTGGGAATCAGTCAGTTGTCAAGCCTTCTTTCATCCTCTTGAGGAGGGTCTTTCTAAGTGTGCATTCCCTTCTGTTCCAGTCTGTTGGTCGGTGCCATCCAGACGGCTGGCTTGACAGAGCTGATGAACCAGGCCGGTCCCCATACCGTGTTCGCTCCCACCAACGATGCTTTCAGCGCCTTGCCAAAGGCTGACCTCAACAAACTCATGAGTAAGGACATCCCTGGCTCCAGACATTCTAGTTTTTCTCAAACAAAACCAGTCTCAAACAAGAACAAAGGGTTGAGGTCTGGAAATGTAAGACTAGGATAATTATAACAGATACCTCTCTGCCATATGTGCTCTATCACATGTATGCCATATGTAGTGTATGCCATATGTAGTGTATGCCATATGTGGTGTATGCCATATGTGGTGTATGCCATATGTAGTGTATGCCATATGTAGTGTATGCCATATGTAGTGTATGCCATATGTGGTGAATGCCATATGTAGTGTATGCCATATGTAGTGTATGCCATATGTGGTGAATGCCATATGTGGTGAATGCCATATGTAGTGCATGCCATATGTAGTGCATGCCATATGTATGCCATATGTGGTGTATGCCATATGTGGTGCATGCCATATGTAGTGTATGCCATATGTAGTGTATGCCATATGTGGTGAATGCCATATGTGGTGAATGCCATATGTAGTGCATGCCATATGTAGTGCATGCCATATGTGGTGCATGCCATATGTAGTGCATGCCATATGTAGTGCATGCCATATGTGGTGTATGCCATATGTGGTGCATGCCATATGTAGTGTATGCCATATGTAGTGCATGCCATATGTGGTGCATGCCATATGTAGTGTATGCCATATGTAGTGCATGCCATATGTAGTGTATGCCATATGTAGTGCATGCCATATGTGGTGAATGCCATATGTAGTGCATGCCATATGTAGTGCATGCCATATGTAGTGCATGCCATATGTGGTGCATGCCATATGTAGTGCATGCCATATGTAGTGCATGCCATATGTAGTGTATGCCATATGTAGTGCATGCCATATGTAGTGTATGCCATATGTAGTGTATGCCATATGTAGTGTATGCCATATGTAGTGTATGCCATATGTAGTTTATGCCATATGTAGTGCATGCCATATGTAGTGTATGCCATATGTAGTGTATGCCATATGTGGTGAATGCCATATGTAGTGCATGCCATATGTAGTGCATGCCATATGTAGTGCATGCCATATGTGGTGCATGCCATATGTAGTGCATGCCATATGTAGTGCATGCCATATGTAGTGTATGCCATATGTAGTGCATGCCATATGTAGTGTATGCCATATGTAGTGTATGCCATATGTAGTGTATGCCATATGTAGTGTATGCCATATGTAGTTTATGCCATATGTAGTGCATGCCATATGTAGTGTATGCCATATGTGGTGTATGCCATATGTAGTGTATGACATATGTAGTGTATGCCATATGTAGTGTATGCCATATGTAGTGTATGCCATATGTAGTGTATGCCATATGTAGTGCATGCCATATGTAGTGCATGCCATATGTAGTGTATGCCATATGTAGTGCATGCCATATGTAGTGTATGCCATATGTAGTTTATGCCATATGTAGTGCATGCCATATGTAGTGTATACCATATGTGGTGCATGCCATATGTAGTGTATGCCATATGTAGTGCATGCCATATGTAGTGTATGCCATATGTAGTTTATGCCATATGTAGTGCATGCCGTAGTGTATACCATATGTGGTGTATGCCATATGTAGTGAATGCCATATGTGGTGTATTTGGGTGTCTGGCATCCTTCCTTAACCAAACTGTGAACAGGTTTCACGACTGGCTTTGCAAAACAAATCACTTTAAAATAAAAAATAAAAATCAGTGGCACCTAAGGACAACTTGATTTGGCCCACAGTGAGAATATGTTCGGCAGACAGACAGAACTATTGGAATGAACCTAATAACCTATCTACACCCAGGAAATGATGACACGATGGAATGCATCTTGGATGCTGCCACACGTATGAATGCCAAACAGCTGTGGTTAACAGGAGCCAGTTGTTCAGTTACAGTATGACCTACCTACAGTATACTGGAGCTACAATTACACTCGTTTTGGGTATATAAAATCATTTATAAAAATAAATAAACAGTGCTGTTTGTTAATGATTGCCCTGACCATTTCGCAACAACTGTTTAGATGAGCAGGACACGTGTATACAAATAACATTAGCATCATGTTGAATAACTTCATGTTCAATGACTTGGCCACAGCAATAAGAATGTAGCTGTAATGCTAAAGTATATGCCAAGTACCTTAACTCATCAGTTCCGTGTTGCATCTTGCACAACTGATTACTTTTCACTTTTTAATCAATGTTCATTCTTCAGTTTTTTTGTGTTTTAGTTTTCCTAATTCTTCTGTTTGTAAATGTCTAGACCATAGAGATGCAACATGGTCCGGTAGGTGTTCTAATATCAGCTTGTTGTCTAGGCAACCCCAAGGAGCTGGCCAGTGTGTTGAAGTACCACATGGCTAAGGAGATTCTGGTCAGTGGAGGAGTGGGCTCCCATACCAGACTGAAGCCTCTGCAGGGAGACAAGCTGGAGCTGAACATGGTACAGTAGGCCCTTATGACTGTTTGATCCTGGAACACAAGATCCTAGAACAAGTTGATCCTAGAACAATTTGATCCTAGAACAATTTGACCCGAGAACAATAGGATCCTAGAACAATTTGACCCTAGAACACATGATCCTAGAACAATATGATCCTAGAACAATTTGATCCTAGAACACATGATCCTAGAACAATAGGATCCTAGAAAAATGTGATCCTAAAACAATGTAATCCTAGAACACATGATCCTAGAACAATATGATCCTAGAACAATTTGATTCTAGAACAATTTGATCATAGAACACATGATCCTAGAACAATTTGATCCTAGAACACATGATCCTAGAACAATTTGATCCTAGAACACATGATCCTGTAACAATGTGATCCTATAACACACATTTGATATTGATACTACTAATGTAATCAGTACTATCATGTACTACATTGTAATACCAGGACTAACATGTACTACCATGTAATATCAGTACTACCATGTAATATCAGTACTAACATGTAATATCAGTACTACCATGTAATATCAGTACTACCATGTAATATCAGTACTACCATGTAATATCAGTACTAACATGTAATATCAGTACTACCATGTAATATCAGTACTAACATGTAATATCAGTACTACCATGTAATATCAGTACTAACATGTAATATCAGTACTAACATGTAATATCAGTACTACCATGTATTATCAGTACTACCATGTAATATCAGTACTAACATGTAATATCAGTACTACCATGTAATATCAGTACTACCATGTAATATCAGTACTACCATGTAATATCAGTACTACCATGTACTACCATGTAATATCAGTACTACCATGTAATGTCAGTACTACCATGTAATATCAGTACTAACATGTAATATCAGTACTACCATGTAATATCAGTACTAACATGTAATATCAGTACTACCATGTAATATCAGTACTAACATGTAATATCAGTACTACCATGTAATATCAGTACTAACATGTAATATCAGTACTAACATGTAATATCAGTACTAACATGTAATATCAGTACTACCATGTAATATCAGTACTAACATGTAATATCAGTACTACCATGCAATATCAGTACTAACATGTAATATCAGTACTAACATGTAATATAAGTACTAACATGTAATATCAGTACTACCATGTAATATCAGTACTACCATGTAATATCAGTACTACCATGTAATATCAGTACTACCATGTAATATCAGTACTGACATGTACATGTTTTTCTTTTAATTGATGATTTTGTTTTCAGTGGAGAAAAGAGGTACTTATTTTGTTGTGTACTTCTATTGCTTACATCATTTGTGTACAATGTATTGATATACATTCTTTCAACATGACTTGATTGTCTTGAACCCCTGTTATGAAAATATTAAGTTTAATCTTATATATATATATACCCTGTATCTTTTTCTTCTTCAGAGGAACCAGACCGTGTACATCAACAAGGTCCCAGTGGTTGAAGCCGACTTGATGGCCACCAATGGAGTTGTCCACGCTGTGGGAGCCATCATAAAGCCACTGCGTAAGAGCAATCGCTTCACTGTCCATGAAGACCGAATAAACCATCTCACATTACTGTATATAACGTACTGTATTATCCTCCAATTGTCATTCCAACTCTGTCTTGTTCTCTCTCTATGTCCTCCAGCTCCTAAGGTTGACAGGGAACAGGCTGATGCCCCCGTCTCTTCCATGAGAGTAAGACATTTATAGACGGTTAACTTATCACGTCTCTTTTGACTGTCTTAGTAGATGATCGTTTTTGTAAATCCGCAGCTATGTGAATGTTCATTATCTTAAAAATATGTGTTTTTGTATTTGTAAATGTATATCTAAATATTGTTGAATTCCTTTCTTCACAGACGGACTCAAGAATCGGAGTAAAAAATGGTAACTACTCTCTGATCTATATTGCTCAGTGTCTTTTGTTGAACTGGCGTTAAATGTTGTTATGATCTTTGTTTTTGTTTCAGATGACCTCTTCCAGAAGGTCAGGAAAAGTCTCTCCAGCAGGACGATGAGTCGCGTCCAGTAAAACAAATTTTAAGAGGAGAAAAAAACCAAACATAATTGCCTACAGTACATCAACACAAAATCAGGGGATTGTTACTTTTGTTGATGGAAAATATTCTTATTTGGAACTCTAAAAGGGAGTCTTATCGATCTAATTTAGTCAAAGAGGATCAATAATAAACCAGCATTAGATGAACACAGAGATGGGATATCTCTTAGTGGAATATGTTATATAATTGCTTTCATATACCAAAAACCGAAGATTTGAATTGAAATAGAATTAACTTTGTCTGTTTTCTTTCATGTAAAAATGGTCAACCCCAAAAAAAAAAAACAGCAACTAGCTATGACTACATGTACTGTAGTTTTATCAGTGTTTTGAATGTTCACACGTGACTTCTGTTTTTAAATGTAAACGCAGAGCAGATTTTTTTGTTTGTTGAGAAATGTATACTGTATTTTGTTTTGATATGATAGATGTAGCATGTTTTGCATGTTTAGGCTGGAACGGAAAAGCTATTCGTGCACACGCAAATGAAGGTTGAAGTCATGGCCTCTTCGGTTCTGATTCTCTTTCACTTTTTTTGTTGTCATTAAACCTAATGAAAACAATAATGCACCCACAGTCAAGTCACATGCTTTCCATGTGTAACAGACTGTAGCAATATAATTTTGTGTGGAAACCAAAGAGCAATGGTGGCACATTTCAAAAATAAAATGTTCATTTTGTAGCCCCGGAATTTGTTTGGATTTCTTAAAACTTCTATCCATGACAACACGTCAGTGTTTCAAGATATTGGCACGGCAATTGTGTATATTATATCATATTATCTGTGTTCCGAATGGCATCCTATTCCCTTTATAGTGTACTACAAGGGCTCTGATCAAAGGCAGTGTACTGTATAGGGAATAGGGTGCTGTTTGGGACGTAGCCTATCCAATGTCTGAGAACAATGTCTTCCTTCTGTTTGAATTAAACCAACTCCTGCTGAAAACCGCCCTCACAGATCCTTCAGTAGAACAAAGTCAACACCTCAGTGTACAGGAACTGAAAAGGACATTTTTTTTCTCATCCATGTGATTGTGATATCAATAATACTTGAATCCAAGACCAATACTTTCAATTCACCACTCACTAACATTGACTTTAATGTTAAGTTATAACATCTTTTTGAAGTTTATGTATTTTCTCTGGAGGGAGAAAAGGAAGAATTGTTATCTGTCAAGAAATTAGAACATAGGAACCCTTACTGTGAGTTCCGGTTTCTTGGTTGAGCCTCAGGAGAGGGACCGTGTATAAGAATGTTGTAAGGTAGAGCGAGAGAGAGAGAGAGGGAGAGAGAGAGAGAGAGAGATATGTGTGCAATAGCCAGCTCCCAGTTGGCAGGCCTCCCGGCAAATGATCCGGAACAATGAATGAAACATTCCAAAGTGTTTTACACTCTGGAGCAGACACTACCAAGCTGTTGGAGCTACAGGGGGCAGAGAGACCACTGGCTAGGAGCCCTGGTCAGGAACTGAAGGCCACTGACTGGTCTGCATGCCAAGAAACAATTTAACAAGTCTAAATATTGTGAGACAAATTATGGAGGTCACGGCACTTATTAGAGTTCTGGAATTCCCACCGGATTCTGGAACTCTCTCTAATGTCAGAGTTCTGATTTGATAAGAGACTTGTTGCTCAAGGTAACAGATGGAGCAAAGAATGTCCGGAAGAGTCATTGTTGTTACATCCTTACTATTACATCAGTAACCAAACATGTAGAGACTTAATGTTGTTGCTGGATGTCATGTAGTTTATTACATGCTACTAGTAGCCTACAGTATATTGTTTCAGCAAGACATGGTAGATTGGCACACCATTTTAAATGCAAAAGTCATGCAAGTTGAGAGGGTTTTCTATGTCAATGTAACCATTGTTTAAGTTCAAGCCTCTGTTTCAGTCCTTCTTTACCTAAACTGTGCCCTCCTGGACCATGAGGAAGTCAGCCTAGCGCCCGTTATTCCCCTGTAATAAGGAACACATGTGGTACTATTACAAACACATTGGCTTTAGTACTGCTTTCACCTCATGTATTCCTCTACTGGTCCTGTTCCCGTGGCTTTAACACTTCTTCGAGACACCTAGCCATAACATTATCATGCCTGAAGACAGCTGTTACCCTTCCTAGGAGAGGAAAGACAGGTAGCTTACTAAGCCTAAGAGCTTTGTTCTTCCTATATTAAAGTTGTAATTCCAACAGTGATCACTCATCTCTGACAGAGCAGGATGTTTCACCGACATCAGCGAAGAGGGTGTTTTGACTTAACATTCACCAGTTATACCTACATATCTCTCTATACACTGGTCCAAGATCAGTTTGTGCTCTATTTCCAACTCCTAAAGGTCATTTTGATGACCATTTTGATGATCATAAAAGTTGGCAAGAGAGCACAAACAGATCCTTGTTATAATACGATCCTGTCATTCTCTCTGTATTGATAGAGGCAGATGTTTCTCACCAGAACAGAAGGCCTTCAGCCCCTGTACAATGGTTGACCTGTGGTCCATCTGTTACCCCCCCTGATATACCCCTTATTAACATGACCAGTGGCCCACTTATGTCAAGAGGAGAACACCCAAGATGCGGCCGGGAATTTGGGGAACAGATCGAATGGGTATTGCATCTCCTGTGTTACATGTGAGAGCTGTCAATAAAGATCACACAAACCAATTAATTTCCTTTCATCAAAGGGAGAGTATCTGTCTATGGGTGATTTGTAGAGTATGGAGCTTATAGGCTAAAAGCAGAGCCTATAGGCTAAGTAAATAGATGAGGACTTAAGAGTAAACTGTAGGCCTATTTTAAACCTTGAATGAAAGAATCGAACTTAAAGGAGAGATAAAGGAGATGAGTGAAAACAACAAGGCAAAATAGGTTTTCTGTTCATCAGGTCTTGAAATACAGTATCACCATGTCCCTTCCATCTGTTATTGACATTGCTGTGTACTTACATTCTGATCCAGGAACGCCTTCCCTCGCAGTTCTGTTTCCGCCTGTTGAAATTCTAGACCCGTTGTAAGGGGGTTGGTTTCCTCCGTCTCCCCAAGAGCATTACCCGGACTGCTTTTCATTCTGAGGAGACAGTGGACACATGGTTCTCCCATAGGTTACTGCTGTAACATTGTTCTTGTCTTATGTCTCTCTTTATTTTATTTTATTTAACCTTTATTTAACTAGGCAAGTCAGTTAAGAACATTTTATTTTATTTACAACGACGGACTACACCGGCCAAACCCGGACGACGCTGGGCCAATTGTGCGCCGCCTTATGAGACTCCCAATCACGATCGGTTGTGATACAGCCTGGAGTGTGGCGTTGTCTCTCAAATCAAATCTAACTTTATTTGTCACATGCGACGAATACAACAAGTGTAGACTTTACCGTGAAATGCTTTACTTTACAAGCTCTTAACTAACAGTGCAGTTCAAGAAGAGTTAAGAAAATATTTACCAAATGATCGAAAGTAAAAAATAATAAAAAATAACACAATCACATAACAATTACGAGGCTATATACAGGACACACATCTCTTGTCCTGATGTGTGTTTTGTCCTTGGGGGGCTGGAAATAAAAAAAAAATAAAAAAAAATATATATATATATATATATATATATATATATAATACTTTTTTGTATTCCCAGCCCCCCTCCCCGCAGGAGACATTTTGCCTTTTGGTAGGCCTTCATTGTAAATAATAATTTGTTCTTAACTGACTTGCCTAGTTAAATAAAGGTTAAATAAAAAATAATTAACTGTCCATTATCTGATTAAAACATCAATTCATCTATATACTTAATTTTTATAACTTCAATATTCCAATGTTTTATTATTTTTTATTTAACTAGAAAAGTCATATTCCAACGTCTAATATACTGCTGTCTGCCTTCTCCTTCCTTCCTGTCTTTCTGTCTGCCTGCCTGCCTCCTCCTTCCTGTCTGTCGGCATGCTCCTTCCTTCCTGCCTGTCGGCCTGCTCCTTCCTGTCTGTCGCTGTCTGCTCCTTCCTGTCTGTCTTTCAGCCTGTCTCATCAAAAAAAGAACTTGCTACGTGTGAAGGAAGACTGCCCACTAGTGGCGGATCCTTCCAGTTGCATCTTTTGGAGCGGCTGTAGCCACTGTCTTAATGATGAACATACGCCGATTGGACGTGTCGAATCAGACAAACCACAACCCAACAAACACAGACGAGCGGCGCACACTTCACCACCTCTGCTTTTTGGTCGGTGGTTGTTCCGTTGCGTTTGTTGTGAGTGTGTGTAAGCGGTTTCACGTGATTCTAACTTGTCCACACATGACTTCATAATTTCATTCTAAGGTGGAAAGACAAGTGCCATAGAAAAGATAGCAGCTGGAAAACGTGTTTGTCGCGGGAACACAAGTAATTCATTTGGTAGGGAGAGCAACATTACTGCGGGACACACTTTCCATTGGTAGCCTCTCTCTCGTGAAGTGAACCCCAGACAGACTGGAGCCAACTTGTGTGACGTACCAGAGCCGAAGCACAACCCTAGAATTCAAAGCTTGAAACATTGTTACAATGTAGCCTAGCTAAACGATATTCTGTTACAATGAATGGAGCCTATTGCATGCATGTATAAAATATATAGTCAAACATGAAAAGCAATGAAGTTCACAATTTATTCTAGCTAGCCCTATTCTTGAATAAAAATCTATTGCTTCCTCATTTTTATCAACTCAAATGTTATTTGTCACATGCTTCGTAAACAAGAGGTGTAGACCAGTGTTTCCCAATTAGGGGTACTAGGAACCCTGGTGTGTACATGGCCTATCCACAGGGGGTACTTGATGAGACTCATGAGACCATAGGCCTACTGGTAAAATGCACACGAGGGGGTACTCCGGGGTTACTCCGAGTAGAGAAAAATGCACTTAGTGGTACATTAACCGAAAAATGGTTGGGAACCACTAGTGTAGACTTAAATTGAAATGATTACTTACAGGTCCTTTTCCAACAAAGGAATAAATACACAGTGAATAACGAGTAAAAATGAACACCAGTAACGAGGAAAATGTGCACAGGTAAGAGGTAATTGAGGTAGCTACCGTATGTATCAGTGGAGGCTGACTGGAGGAGCTATTGGAGGATGGGCTCATTGTAATGGCTGGAATGGAATCAATGGAACACTTTCCATGTGTATAATGTGTTTGACTCCGTTCAGTTTATTCCATTCCAGACATTACAATGAGCCCGTCCTCTTATAGCTCCTCCCACCAGCCATCACTGGTGTGTACATGGACAGAAAAGAGCAGAGGCTCTGAGCTGTCCGATCAGGTCCATTGTCTACTACTACTACTACTACTACTACTAGAGAACAGGATAGTTAATAGACAGCAGTGGTGCCAGTGAGTATGGTGTCAGTGTGTCTGTGTCGCCGTGTGTGTAGAGTCCGTGCAAGAGAGGTCAATGTAGGTAGTCCAGGTAGCCATTTGATTAGCTATTTAGGAGTCTTGTTTAGCAGACTTATGGCTTGGCGGTAGAAGCTGTTCAGGGCCCTCTTGGTTCCAGACTTGGTGTACTGGTACCGCTTGCTGTGCGGTAGCAGAGGGAACAGCTTATGGTTTGGGTGGCTGGAGACTTTGACCTTTTTTTTGTTGTCCTTCCTCTGACACCGCCTGGTATAGAGGTCCTGGATGGCAGGGAGTTCGGCCCAAGTGATGTACTGGGCCGTACTCACAAACCTCTGAGGGTGTCTTGCAGTTGCCTGTATCAAGCGGTGATTCAACCAGCCAAGATGCTCTTAATGGTCCAGCTGTGGAACCTTTTTGAGGATATGAGGGCCCATGTCAAATCTTTTCAGCCTGCTGAGGGGGAAGAGGTGCTGTCGTGCCCTGTTCGCAACTTTGTGGCTGGGTGTGTGTGGACCATGTTAATTCCTTAGTGATGTGGACACTGAGGATCTTGAAGCTTTGGACCTGCTCCACCACAGTTCTATTGATGTGAATGGGGGGGTGGGGTGGGTGCTCACTCCTCTGTTTCCTTTGTTTTGTCGAGGGAGAGGTTGTTTTCCTGGCACCACAAGCTCAGGTTTCTGACCTCCTCCCTATAGGCTGCCTCATCGTTGTCGGTAATCAGTCCTACCGCTGTCGTGTCATCAGTAAACTTGACGATGGTGTTTTGAGTCGTTCGCGGCCACACAGTCGGGGGTGAACAGGGAGTACAGGAGACTAAGCACACACCCCTGAGGGGCCCCCATGTTGATGGTCAGCGTGGTGTATAAGTTGTTGCCTACCCTCACCGCCTAGGGGTGGCCTGTCAGGAAGTCCAGGATCCAGTTGCAGAGGGAGGTGTTCAGTCCCAGGGTCCTGAGCTTGGTGATGTGCTTGGCGGGGACTATGGTGTTAACTTTGTCCAGGTGGGTGAAGGCAGTGTGGGAGTGCAATAGAGATTGCGTCATCTGTGGATCTGTTGGGGCGGAATGCAAATTAGAATGGGTCCAGGGTGACTGGGATGGTGGTGTTGCTGTGAGCCATGACCAGCCTTTCAATGCATTTCTTGGATATAGATGTGAGCGCTACGGGGCGATAACCAGCCTAAATGACTGTTGGTGTTCTTGGGCACGGGGACTATGGCGGTCTGCTTAAAACAAGCTGGTATTACATACCGGGTCAGGGATAGGTTGTAAATGTTAGTGAAGATACTTGCCATCATCCCAGGTCAGCGCATGCTCTGAGTACTGTGCCTTGCTATTCCATCTGGCCTTGTGAATGTTAACCTGTTTTTAAAGGTCTTACTCACATCGGCTACCGAAAGCAAGATCACACAGTCGTCCAGAACAGCTGCTTTGCCGCAAAGCAAAGAAGGCATTTAGTTTGTCTGGTAGGCTAGCGTCGCTGGAAAGCTTGTGTCTGGGTTTCCCATTTGTAATCTGTGATAGTTTTCAAGCCCTGCCACATCTGTGGAGTGTCAGAGCTGGTGTCGTAGGATTCGATCTTAGTCTTGTATTGACACACTTGCTTGTTTTGTTAGCTCGTCAGCAGTCATATCTGGGTTTCTTATAGATGTCTGGATTAATATCCCGCTCCTTGAAAGTGGCAGCTTTAGCTCATTGCGGATGTTGCCTGTAAATCCATGGCTTCTGACTGGGGTACATAGTCACTGCACCTGTACATAGCCCATCTGTACATAGCCCATCTGTAAATGGCCCATCCAACTACCTCATCCCCATACTGGTATTTTATTCATTTTGCTCCTTTGCGCCCCAGTATCTCTACTTGCACATCTATCACTCCAGTGTTTTAATTGCTATATGGAGTTATTCTGCCACTATGGCCTATTTATTGCCTTTACCTCCCTTATCCTACCTCACTTTCACACACTGTATATAGACTTTTTCTATTGTGTTATTGACTGTACGTTTTTTTTATTCCATGTGTAACTCTGTGTTGTTGTCTTTGTCGCACTGCTTTGCTTTATCTTGGCCAGGTCGCAGTTGTAAATGAGAACTTGTTCTCAACTGGCCTACCTGGTTAAATAAAGGTGAAATAAATAAATTAACTGTGGGGGTGACATCGTCGATGCACTTTTTAATGAAAGTGTGGTAAACTCCTCCTCGCTGTTATCAGATGAATCCCAGAACATATTCCAGTCTGCTAGCGAAACAGTCCTATGGCTTAGCGTCTGCTTCATCAGACCACGATGTACGATTATGATGATTTTTATTTACGACATATTTCTTTACAAACCGCTCATGGGCAATTCCATAGAAACAGTGTGATTCTGAGACTCCGATTTTTCACTTTAAAATGTCAAACAAAGAGAAATGATTGCAAAGTTAACCGAACCATACAACTCTATGAACAATGACTGCTTTTAATAATTTCCACAGAAAATTATACAAAAACACATTTTATTTGTAATTTAAAATAGTTTATATTTGTTTTTTATTTTATGCACTTTGAGATTGTCCTGTATAATGAAAAGCGCGTTACAAATGTAGTAAATTATTATTTACTTGGAGAACAGTGCGGATACGAAGTTAGGGAACAGAATTATGGCACAAACTCATATTCTGTTACCAAACTTTGCATCTGCACTGTTCTTCAAATAAATGTTTTAGTAAAATGTTCTACGGAAATTGTATAAAGTAGTCCTTGTGCATAGAGTTGTATGGTTGCAATTATTGTTTTTTGTTCGACATACATTTTTACGTGAGACATCTGAGTCTCAGCATCACTCTTTTTAAAATATTTTTTTTAAACGTGGAATAGCTCTCATTTGAAGAAGACTGTGACAAAGTGTAAAAAAAGAAGAGAGTAAAAATCGGTCATTTCGCGGAGGGATATGCGCTCCGCCTCCCAGGCGTGACGCCTGGACGGAGGAGTCGGGAAACAAGTCGGAAATTAAAAAACACAACTCCATGTCGGACTGCTTTAAATAGAGAGAAATTAATAAGGAAGCGACCAGCCTGACTCAATTATTCAAAGGTATGCCACGGAAAAACTATAGTTTTATCTACTAGATAAGCATGTTTCCAATAGGAAATGACCAAGTTTTTAATCAGTGAAGTTAGGCTTGGGTAGTTTTTCAGGAGGGGGGGTTGTTGTAGCTAGCCAGTTAGCTAGAGAAGGGATTGCAAAAGTTATCTGGAGAGGGGAAGAGGTAGCTAGCTAGACTTCGAGTGGGATAAAATAGGACGTGTTAACTAACATCAGCCATGTAAAACCACACGAATAACGTTTTGATTGTAAACATCAATTCGGTTCAACAACGATAACCCAACAGGCTAGTTAATGAACATGTAGCTTGTTGAGCAAGCTAACGCTACTTGGCTAAGCGTAGCTGAACAAAACGTAGTTAGCTAAGTTCACGTTAGCGAAATTGGATGAGTTTTTATTTTATATCTTTTCCACTCTTCATAGCCATAACTAATCACAGCTACATACATAATTTATAGATATCTCACACAAAATACATAGCTAGCTAACTATGTGTATAAACATCAAGTGGAATTTTAGGTGCCTATGCTTTCGAGTTAAGTTGGGATAGGCATGTCATGTTGTGTACCTTGGAAGTTAAATTTGTCACGTTGTTCAGTGTAACTAGTTACGTTTACAACGTTGTTTTATATGGGCATCGGGACATGGCTTTTGTGCTGGTTTCAAGCTTCAGTTGTGATTATGGGTCAAGTAAGTTCGTTTTTGATTTATCATCCTGCAGTGAAGATGTCAGTGCGGGTTTCTGGTGTCAAATGATCATCCATTTGGCAATTAGGCAATAATCCTCTTTGAGTATCACCTTGGATGGGGAGACATCTCATGTTTAGTTACCTGAATCATCCTTTGTCTTCTCCATTTTTCACTTTTACCCTGTAGCCAGAGCATGCCATGTCAGAATTGTCTCAACATTGTTTGTTGCTTCCTGACCCTGCTTTACAGGACAGCCAGGCAGGAAAATACTGAGGTGTGATGTGATCAGTTGCTGGACTCTGGAGATCTGTGCACGTTTCCTGTCATTAAAGTTATTGTATCGCTGTCATCGGTCACATGGCATTACATCCTCACAGAAACCAGCATATTATTTGGTCAGGCTGTGTCTAGAGAGCTTGCTTGTCCATATCTTCATGGATGAAACAGGCCTACGTGCATCTTTAGAGTCAGTAAATGGCCTACCTAGTCTCTTCTACATTTCTGTTTTCCTTGAATGCCCTGTCATCTCACTTAATCGTGACACATGCAAAGCTAATAATTTTTTCCTGTGGTGACTGAAGTGTAGGGTATATTGTATTGCCTATAGAGCTCAATTTGTGCTTTTTCCCTATTGTACCAATGAAGGGGTAAACTGCCTGGTGCTGTTGAACAGCTGTGTGCCGTAAGGGAGGGATATGATGGGAAAGGATGGGAGAGGAAGCAGCTTTCAGTGACCTCACATCCTCTGCTAGGGCTGTTTTCAACAGCTGTGCGGCCATGCCTGTGTTTGTCGTCTTTCGGTCTCTGTCCACCCAGATATGTCTGCCTGTCTATCGGCCGGTTTTCCCCTGCCGGTCCACCCAGAAGTCTGTCTACCGGTTTTCCTGTCTGTCTACCCAGAGATCTGTCTGTCCGTCAGGCTGTCTATCCCATCCATACATCGCCCAGATTGGGGCTTTGTGGGGCTGTTGCTTAGATAACTATCTCAAGCATACCAAACTCTTTGGTCTTTTAAAAACCTGCTGTATGTGAAATATTGTGTGCTATAGCGTGGTAGATAAATACATGTGACTCTAGATCAGGGTTTTCCAAACATTTTCACTCAAGGGCCCCCTCCCCTCCTCCTGCGTGCTCCAAGTCTATTTCTATGGCAACAAGCACTGTTCATGACACAAACAGTTCACACCCCTCTTGTTGGTTGGGAGAATTTAGCAGGTTTAAAGCTTATTTCCTGCTATTCTACAAATTTAGTCAAGGGGCACAAAGAAAATGTTGCCGTTTTTAAAGCACATTTTCTTGCAATTCTATACAATTCGGTGTATTCATGTGATATTTGAGTGTTGTAATTTTTTTGTCAATCTATGGGCATTTGACAGTTTTATAAAGCTGTGCAATGACAAAAGGAACAGATTTTTTTTAAACCTTTTTATTTAACTAGGCAAGTTAAGAACAAATTCTTATTTACAATGACGGCCTAGGAACGGTGGGTTAACTGCCTGTTCAGGGGCAGAACGACAGATTTATACCTTGTCAGCTCGGGGATTTGAACTTGCAACCTTCCGGTTGCTAGTCCAACGCTCTAACCCATGATGATGTTTTGAAATGGCACCTTGTGCATTTTACTATTACGACTTTCAAGAGTAAGTTTCAAGCCAGACTGAGTTCCTTTAAAAAAAAAAAATAAGGTGACTCGCCCCACAGTTTGGGAACCACTGCTCAAGATGACATGCTTTTATTTATTTTATTTAACCAGGTAGGCCAGTTGAGAAAGACTTCTCATTTACTACTGCGACCTGGCCAAGAAAATGCAAAGCAGTGAGACACCAACAAGAGTTACACATGGAATAAACAAACATCCAGTCAATAACACAATAGAAAAGTCTAAACAGTGTGTGGAAATGAGGTTAGGCAATAAATAGGCCGTAGTGGCGAATTAATTACAGTTTAACTATTAAACACTGGAGTTATAGATGTGCGGAAGATGAATGTGCAAGTGGAGATACTGGGGTGCAAAGGAGCAAAAGTTCTTTTTTTTTTTTTTTTACACTATGTGGATGAGGTAGTTGGATGGGCCATGTGCAGTGATCTGTGAGCTGCTCTGACAGCTGATGCTTAAAGTTAGAGGGAGATATAAGGCTTCAGTGATTTTTACAATTGGTTCCAGTCATTGGCAGCAGAGAACTGGAAGGAAAGGCGGCCAAAGAAAGGAATAGTTTTTGGGGGTGACCAGTGAAATGTACCTGCTGGAGCACGTGCTACGGGTGGGTGCTGCTATGGTGAGCTGAGATAAAGCGGGGCTTTACCCAGCAGAGACTTATAGATGACCTGGAGCCAGTGCGTTCGGTGCCGAATATGACGCGAGGGCCAGCCAACGAGGGCATACAGGTCACAGTGGTGGGTAGTATATGGGGCTTTGGTGACAAAACGGATGGCACTGTGATAGACTGCATCCAATTTGCTGAGTAGAGTGTTGGCGATGTCATTTACAAAATAGCCTCAAGTCAAGGATCGGTAGGATAGTCAGTTTAACAAGGGTATGTTTGGCAGCATGAGTGAAGGAGGCTTTATTGCGAAATAGGAAGCCGAATCTAGATTTAATTTTGGATTGGAGATGCTGAATGTGAGTCGAATGAGAGTTTACAGTTTAACCAGACACCTAGGTATTTGTCCACGTATTCTAAGTCAGAATAGTGATGCTAGTCGGGTGGGCGGGTGCGGGAAGCAATCGGTTGAAGAGCATACATTTAGTTTTGCTTGCATTTAAGAGCAGTTAGAGGCAACGGAAGGAGTGTTGTATGGCATTGAAGCTTGTTTGGAGGTTAGATAGCAGTGTCCAAGGAAGGGCCAGAAGTATACAGAATGGTGTCGTCAGCGTAGAGGTGGATCAGAGACTCACCAGCAGCAAGAGCGACATCATTGATGAGAGTCGGCCTGAGAATTGAACCCTGTGGCACCCCCATAGACAGCCAGAGGCCCGGACAACAGGCCCTCCGATTTGACACACTGAACTCTATCAGATAAGTAGTAGTTGGTGAACCAGGCGAGGCAATCATTTTGAGAAACCAAGGCTGAGTCTGCCGATAAGAATGCGGTGATTGACAGAGTCGAAAGCCTTGGCCAGGTCGATGTTTCCGACAATAGGTCTGTTTTCCTAAAGAACACTTTGTTTTGTTTCCTTGCCATGATACTAAGGTGTATGGTAATGCTGTTATCGTCCCAGTCCTAGATGTCACCTAACCTGAGGATTCTGTTTTGCAATATATTTCTAACAGCTGCTAATCTTTTTTCCCTACCCAGGTTCTACACTAGACCTTAACCGAGGCGCTGGTCACCACATATGGACTAAACCAGAGAGAGAGGGAGAAGAGGAGAGAATAGGTCCTTCCCCCCCCCCCCCCCCTATTTTATATCTGCCTATTGACTAGCTACGTTTGTAAATCCTCTGGGCTGTTGTGTCCCAGAGAGAGGGGATCTCAGCTGGACTTGTTCCCCAAACTGCACTCCCCTCAGTGGGGTTGGTTGTGACCCAGTGCCAGGGTACATCCCACCTCACGGCAGGCTTTCCTTTCCTGAGCAGCTGTGTCCTGCCTGCGTCCTGCCTCTATTTCCTGTCCTTGGTGTGCAAGGCTAAGCCTCCTCTCTCCACCCCCCCCAACCATCCACCCCCCCCAACCACCACCACACACACACACACAAACATTCTCCCTCCCTGTTGACTGTGATCCCAAGAAGAGGACTCGTCAATCGCCTAACTTTCTGGTAAATTTCTCCCTCTCACCACAGACAGCAGCACCATGACCTCTATGTCCAGCCTCTTCTCCTTCACCAGTCCAGCTGTGAAGCGTCTGCTGGGGTGGAAGCAGGGGGACGAGGAGGAGAAATGGGCTGAGAAGGCTGTTGACGCTCTGGTCAAGAAACTGAAGAAGAAGAAAGGAGCTATGGAGGACCTGGAGAAAGCCCTCAGCAGCCCAGGACAGCCCAGTGAGTGACCCTGTCTGTAGTCATCAAATGTATTTATATAGCCCTTTGTACATCAGCTAATATCTCAAAGTGCTGTAACAGAAACCCAGCCTAAAAACCCCAAACCGCAAGCAATGCAGGTGTAGAAGCACGGTGGCTAGGAAAAACTCCCTAGAAAGGCCAAAACCTAGGAAGAAACCTAGAGAGGAACCAGGCTATGTGGGGTGGCCAGTCCTCTTCTGGCTGTGCCGGGTGGAGATTATAACAGAACATGGCCAAGATGTTCAAATGTTCATAAATGACCAGCATGGTCCAATAATAATAAGGCAGAACAGTTGAAACTGGAGCAACAGCACGGCCAGGTGGACTGGGGACAGCAAGGAGTCATCATGTCAGGTAGTCCTGAGGCATGGTCCTAGGGCTCAGGTCCTCCGAGAGAGAAAGAGAGAATTAGAGAGAGCATATGTGGGATGGCCAGTCCTCTTCTGGCTGTGCCGGGTGGAGATTATAACAGAACATGGCCAAGATGTTCAAATGTTCATAAATGACCAGCATGGTCGAATAATAATAAGGCAGAACAGTTGAAACTGGAGCAGCAGCACGGCCAGGTGGACTGGGGACAGCAAGGAGTCATCATGTCAGGTAGTCCTGGGGCATGGTCCTAGGGCTCAGGTCCTCCGAGAGAGAGAAAGAGAGAATTAGAGAGAGCACACTTAAATTCACATAGGACACCGAATAGGACAGGAGAAGTACTCCAGATATAACAAACTGACCCTAGCCCCCCGACACACAAACTACTGCAGCATAAATACTGGAGGCTGAGACAGGAGGGGTCAGGAGACACTGTGGCCCCATCTGAGGACACCCTTGGACAGGGCCAAACAGGAAGGATATAACCCCACCCACTTTGCCAAAGCACAGCCCCCACACCACTAGAGGGATATCTTCAACCACCAACTTACCATCCTGAGACAAGGCTGAGTATAGCCCACAAAGATCTCCGCCACGGCACAACCCAAGGGATGGGCGCCAACCCAGATAGGAAGATCACATCAGTGACTCAACCCACTCAAGTGACGCACCCCTCCCAGGGACGGTATGAAAGGGCCCCAGTAAGCCAGTGACTCAGCCCCTGTAATAGGGTTAGAGGCAGAGAATCCCAGTGGAGAGAGGGGAACCAGCCAGGCAGAGACAGCAAGGGCGGTTCATTGTTCCAGAGCCTTTCCGTTCACCTTTCCACTCCTGGGCCAGACTACACTCAACCATATGACCCACTGAAGAGATGAGTCTTCAGTAAAGACTTAAAGGTTGAGACCGAGTTTGCGTCTCTTACATGGGTAGTCAGACCATTCCATAAAAATGGAGCTATAGGAGAAAGCCATAGCTTTTTTTTTTGTTTGCTTAGAAATTCTAGGGACAATTAGGAGGCCTGTGTCTTGTGACCGTAGCGTATGTGTAGGTATGTACGGCAGGACCAAATCGGAGAGATAGGTAGGAGCAAGCGCATGTAATGCTTTGTAGGTTTGCAGTAAAACCTTGAAATCAGCCCTTGCCTTGACAGGAAGCCAGTGTAGGGAGGCTAGCACTGGAGTAATATGATAAGAGGCCATGATTATTTTCATCATTGTGTCAAGAGATAAAGTACTAAAACACTTGAGCGTCTCTCTTGATCCTAGGTCCTGGCAGAGTTGTGCAGACTCAGGACAACTGAGCTTTGAAGGAATACGCAGATTTAAAGAGGAGTCCGTAATTTGCTTTCTAATAATCATGATCTTTTCCTCAAAGAAGTTCATGAATTTATCACTGCTGAAGTGAAAGCCATCCTCTCTTGGGGAATGCTGCTTTTTAGTTAGCTTTGCGACAGTATCAAAAAGGAATTTCGGATTGTTCTTATTTTCCTCAATTAAGTTGGAAAAATAGGATCATTGAGGGCTCTTCGGTACTGCACGGTACTGTCTTTCCAAGCTAGTCGGAAGACTTCCAGTTTGGTGTGGCGCCATTTCCGTTCCAATTTTCTGGAAGCTTGCTTCAGAGCTCGGGTATTTTCTGTGTACCAGGGAGCTAGTTTCTTATGAGAAATGTTTTTAGTTTTTAGGGGTGCAACTGCATCTAGGGTATTGCGCAAGGTAAAATTGAGTTCCTCATTTAGGTGGTTAACTCATTTTTGTCCTCTGACGTCCTTGGGTAGACAGAGGGAATCTGGAAGGACATCAAGGAATCTTTGTGTTGTCTGTGAATTTATAGCACGACTTTTGATGTTCCTTGGTTGGGGTCTGAGCAGATTATTTGTTGCATTTGCAAACGTCATAAAATGGTGGTCCGATAGTCCAGGATTATGAGGAAAAACATTAAGATCCACAACATTTATTCCATGGGACAAAACTAGGTCCAGAGTGTGACTGTGACAGTGAGTGGGTCCAGAGACATGTTGGACAAAACCCACTGAGTCGATGATGGCTCCCTAGTGTACTGTGTGCAGCATCATACTTGGTCCGGGCCAGGTGTGAGAGAGACACTGTCTCTTTGGATGAGAGAGTCTGCTAGATGACTTTATAGCAGCAATCCTACTTGGTCCAGATATTTTCAAACCTTTCCCTAAAACCCGTCTCTCTCCTGCCCTGCCAGGTAAGTGTGTGACCATCCCTCGGTCTCTGGACGGTCGTCTCCAGGTGTCTCACAGGAAGGGTCTCCCCCACGTTATCTACTGCAGAGTGTGGAGGTGGCCCGACCTACAGTCTCACCACGAGCTCAAGCCTCTGGAAGTGTGTGAATACCCCTTTGGCTCCAAGCAGAAGGAGGTCTGCATTAACCCCTACCACTACAAGAGAGTAGAGAGCCCAGGTACGTAACCACTAGCTTGTAGCTAGTACACACTGGCATCTAAGTCATGTTCGTTCCTACATTCTTGACCATTTAACCAATTGAAATAGAGTACTACATTCTTGACCAGTTAACCAATTGAAGGAGAGTACTGAATCCTTGACTACTTGTACTGTTTTTTTTTTTTTTTTTAATTTCCAAGAAAAATGTCTCAAGGTGATTTTCCTCCAAAACAATATGGGGCCATTCTGGCTGCTAACCTAGAGATGGATGTGTTGTGTCTCGTCTGAGTGACATGGTATCTGCTCTTGGATTGGTTAAAACAAAGCTGTCAGTCACATGTCGTGGGAGGAGCAGAGCGCAGTTACAGGTGGTCTGATCAGTAGGATCTGCATCATATTAGCATGTAGCAACTGGTATTCATTCACAACATGTAAATCATTGCAGTGGACATGCACCACAACCCCCGATGACAACCGGTCATGTGAATATTCCTTTATTAGTGTGTAGGACCTTTTTGTTTTCACTGGTTTCAAATTAAATACTAGTGTCCCAAGGTTTTTATTTATTTAAATGTTTTGATATAAAAAGCGCTTCAAATCAATATGTATATTTCTTTTAAAAAATAATAATATCTCTTCTCCACCAGTGCTGCCTCCGGTGTTGGTGCCTCGCCACAGTGAGTTCAACCCCCAACACAGCCTCTTGGTCCAGTTCAGGAACATGACTCACAACGAGCCTCACATGCCCGTGAACGCCACCTTCCCAGAGTCCTTCCAGCAGCACAGCGGGGGCAGCGGCACCTCCTTCCCAATCTCCCCCAACTCCCCCTACCCTCCCTCCCCAGCCTCCAGCGGAGGGGTGGGCACCTACCCCAACTCTCCTGCCAGCTCCGGACCCTCCAGCCCCTTCCAGCTTCCAGGTAGATGTCAGTATTCACTCCTATCCTTTATCATGCACCTATGTGTTTATTGATAGCCTATTATATTGTAAAAGCAGCTAACAGCATATATTATGTATTCACACTGGGTACACGTCACCTGGTCTCACATTGCCTTTGGCCTCTCTGATGTACTGTACATGTCACCTGGTCTCACACTGCCTTTGGCCTCTGTACTGTACAAGTCACCTGGTCTCACACTGCCTTTGGCCTCTGTACTGTACAAGTCACCTGGTCTCACACTGCTTTTGGCCTCTGTACTGTACAAGTCACCTGGTCTCACACTGCCTTTGGCCTCTGTACTGTACAAGTCACCTGGTCTCACACTGCCTTTGGCCTCTGTACTGTACAAGTCACCTGGTCTCACACTGCCTTTGGCCTCTGTACTGTACAAGTCACCTGGTCTCACACTGCCTTTGGCCTCTGTACTGTACAAGTCACCTGGTCTCACACTGCCTTTGGCCTCTGTACTGTACAAGTCACCTGGTCTCACACTGCCTTTGGCCTCTGTACTGTACAAGTCACCTGGTCTCACACTGCCTTTGGCCTCTGTACTGTACAAGTCACCTGGTCTCACACTGCCTTTGGCCTCTGTACTGTACAAGTCACCTGGTCTCTCACTGCCTTTGGCCTCTCTGATGTACTGTACATGTCACCTGGTCTCTCACTGCCTTTGGCCTCTGTACTGTACAAGTCACCTGGTCTCTCACTGCCTTTGGCCTTTGTACTGTACAAGTCACCTGGTCTCACACTGCCTTTGGCCTCTCTGATGTACTGTACAAGTCACCTGGTCTCACACTGCCTTTGGCCTCTGATGTACTGTACAAGTCACCTGGTCTCTCACTGCCTTTGGCCTCTCTGATGTACTGTACAAGTCACCTGGTCTCTCACTGCCTTTGGCCTCTGTACTGTACAAGTCACCTGGTCTCACACTGCCTTTGGCCTCTCTGATGTACTGTACAAGTCACCTGGTCTCACACTGCCTTTGGCCTCTGTACTGTACAAGTCACCTGGTCTCACACTGCCTTTGGCCTCTCTGATGTACTGTACATGTCACCTGGTCTCACACTGCCTTTGGCCTCTCTGATGTACTGTACAAGTCACCTGGTCTCTCACTGCCTTTGGCCTCTGTACTGTACAAGTCACCTGGTCTCACACTGCCTTTGGCCTCTCTGATGTACTGTACAAGTCACCTGGTCTCACACTGCCTTTGGCCTCTCTGATGTACTGTACATGTCACCTGGTCTCTCACTGCCTTTGGCCTCTGTACTGTACAAGTCACCTGGTCTCTCACTGCCTTTGGCCTCTCTGATGTACTGTACAAGTCACCTGGTCTCACACTGCCTTTGGCCTCTGTACTGTACAAGTCACCTGGTCTCACACTGCCTTTGGCCTCTCTGATGTACTGTACAAGTCACCTGGTCTCTCACTGCCTTTGGCCTCTCTGATGTACTGTACATGTCACCTGGTCTCTCACTGCCTTTGGCCTCTGTACTGTACAAGTCACCTGGTCTCTCACTGCCTTTGGCCTCTGATGTACTGTACAAGTCACCTGGTCTCACACTGCTTTTGGCCTCTGTACTGTACAAGTCACCTGGTCTCACACTGCCTTTGGCCTCTGTACTGTACAAGTCACCTGGTCTCACACTGCCTTTGGCCTCTGTACTGTACAAGTCACCTGGTCTCACACTGCCTTTGGCCTCTCTGATGTACTGTACAAGTCACCTGGTCTCTCACTGCCTTTGGCCTCTGTACTGTACAAGTCACCTGGTCTCTCACTGCCTTTGGCCTTTGTACTGTACAAGTCACCTGGTCTCACACTGCCTTTGGCCTCTATGTGAAAATGTAAAAGGCAAGTAAGATAACCCTTTTTCCCCTCCCTTTTTTCTGATGAAAATGGAATTAGAAATCTGGAGAACAATTTGGTTTGATTTTTTTTTCTAACCATTTCCGATACGAACCAGGGTCTTCTGCCAGCCAGGGGGACAGTCAAAAGTGTATACCGACGGTCTGCATCAGGGTGACTGGTGAGCGTCAGTCAGTGCACCCATCTCTGGACACAGCATGGGGTCTGACCCCCAGCTCCTGTTCTGGTGAATATATCCCCAGCCAGTGACGTTTGCTGCTACACTTATCCACAACAGAGACATGGGCCGTTGTAGTCAGGCAGAATGGCAGTGTGGGGAAAAAGAGGGTGGAGCCTTTGTCTTTTTTTTTATTGAATTTGAATTGAATCACTGGAGGTGCCAGTGATTTCATTTCTCTGTGTTGAATTGCCCCCCCCCCAGGTTTGAATCACTGCAGTGCTTTCATTTCTCTGTGTTGAATTGCCCCCCCCCCCCCAGGTTTGAATCACTGCAGTGCTTTCATTTCTCTGTTGAATTGCCCCCCCCCCAGGTTTGAATCACTGCAGTGCTTTCATTTCTCTGTGTTGAATTGCCCCCCCCCAGGTTTGAATCACTGCAGTGCTTTCATTTCTCTGTTGAATTGCCCCCCCCCCCAGGTTTGAATCACTGCAGTGCTTTCATTTCTCTGTTGAATTGCCCCCCCCCCCAGGTTTGAATCACTGCAGTGCTTTCATTTCTCTGTGTTGAATTGCCCCCCCCCCCCAGGTTTGAATCACTGCAGTGCTTTCATTTCTCTGTGTTGAATTGCCCCCCCCCCCCAGGTTTGAATCACTGCAGTGCTTTCATTTCTCTGTTGAATTGCCCCCCCCCCAGGTTTGAATCACTGCAGTGCTTTCATTTCTCTGTGTTGAATTGCCCCCCCCCAGGTTTGAATCACTGCAGTGCTTTCATTTCTCTGTGTTGAATTGCCCCCCCCAGGTTTAAATCACTGCAGTGCTTTCATTTCTCTGTGTTGAATTGTCCCCCCCAGGTTTGAATCACTGCAGTGCTTTCATTTCTCTGTGTTGAATTGCCCCCCCCAGGTTTGAATCACTGCAGTGCTTTCATTTCTCTGTGTTGAATTGCCCCCCCCCAGGTTTGAATCACTGCAGTGCTTTCATTTCTCTGTGTTGAATTGCCCCCCCCAGGTTTGAATCACTGGAGGTGCTAGTGCTTTCATTTCTCTGTGTTGAATTGCCCCCCCCCCCCCCCAGGTTTGAATCACTGCAGTGCTTTCATTTCTCTGTGTTGAATTGCCCCCCCCAGGTTTGAATCACTGCAGTGCTTTCATTTCTCTGTGTTGAATTGCCCCCCCCAGGTTTGAATCACTGCAGTGCTTTCATTTCTCTGTGTTGAATTGCCCCCCCCCCCCCCCAGGTTTGAATCACTGCAGTGCTTTCATTTCTCTGTGTTGAATTGCCCCCCCCCAGGTTTGAATCACTGCAGTGCTATCACTTCTATGTGGTGTGACGGAAGGAAAAGCAGTGTTATTTTTTTCTGAAATACGGATACATCTCCAGAGAAATCTGGTCACCCTCTAAGCAAGGTGGTAACCTGTACATGTTTGGTCTGTAGGAAGATTAGCCTTCTCATTAAAAAAAAACATTACCAATTGTCCCCACCCACGCCCCATTTTTCTCAATTTCTGTCCTCCATAAGTGGTTGTGTAATACAAAACAAATGGGACTGTCCATAGAGCCACACATTAGTGTTCCGTGTGACGGATGTGTGTGAAACCCTACACCTGTTTCCGGGTAGAGAAAGATCCTGTGGTGGTGGCTGGGTTTTCACTCCTCTTGGGAGTTGTCGGAGTGTGTGTGTGTGACTGGACGTGCATGCGTTCGACTCCTCTTGTGTATGTGTCCGTCCGCTGTAAGTGTGTGGACAGCCATTTGTCATCTGCAGCAGCTGGTCTCCTAACTATCCGTCCATTGTGGTCTTCCCTTCCAGCTGATACCCCACCTCCGGCTTACATGCCCCCTGACGAGCAGATGGGACAGGAGGGGTCCATGGAGACCAGCAGCAGCGGGCCCAGGAACATGCCTAGTGGGGGTGAGGAGTCGGAATTGACAGTTTATTTAACATGGGGGGATTTATTTTTTTTCTGATCACAGGAATTCCTGCTTTCAGACATTATCCGTCATTCATTGGAACTGATTCATCCTAATTGTCTGCGTCGTCCTGATCACATAGCAGTCAATACAAATTGAAATCGTAACGTTATGACTAACTACAGTTCCCTGAAGGAAGGGGAAACGAGGTACGTCATACTCTTGCGACTTCTGTTGAAGGATCTACAATCACTCATGACAAGGCCAATGAAATCCACGCCTCGCTGGAAGCCCCACCTTCCACAGGTGATAAGTGGCTCAATTTAATTATTTTAATTTAATACCGTTCTTCCCCAGAGCCCAGAAATGGGTCTCATGGCCAAACAAGTGTTGTCTCTCGTTTCCCTCCTTCAGGGAACAGTAGTTACAGTCGTAAGGTTTTGTTCTCTTTCAGTCAGTTAACTTCGCCACAACATACCTTGGAGAAATATATAATCTCTCCCCAAGCCCAACAGATACTAAATGAAACGGCCCATGACGAACCATCCATACCCGACCCAACCAGATGTGGCAGTCTGGGTATTGAGCACACAGTGCTCCTTAGTGACCTTTCCCAGTTGTAAGCACACTGGGCTACACTGAGGGCAGTGATATTCAGGCAATAACCTTGAGGACGTGTGTGGTGATGCCCAACTCGTCTCCTATAGTCAACTCTTTAAACAACTACCCGAGACGCTGCCAGACTCCTGGTGGAGTGGGCACACACACCGCTAGGTGACCTTTAACCTTTTGCTGTATGACAGGGAAATGGCCTCCACAATCCAGGTGGAGAAACGCTGCTTAAGGAGCGCCCTGCTGCCAGCTGGATTAGCATAACAGACCCATAGCTGGTCACAACAGTATATCTTCGGTCCGTTCAATGTACGTGCACCGGACACAGGGCATGCAACCTCCGTTGCTCTTCAGAAGGAGGCCATGGAAAAAGAAAATGGCTCAAAGCTAAGGACCTGTAGGACATAGCCGTGACTTTTGTGGCGAAGGCTGCATTTGGACACCTTAGTCTCCCGGGGCGAACTGAGTACAGGAAGGGTGTACGGATAGCATGTAGAGGTCCCCAACTCGTTTATCTGTGGCATGCTAGCTGTTATGCACGCTGGCTGTTATGCACGCTGGCTGTTATGCACGCTGGCTGTTATGCACGCTGGCTGTTATGCACGCTGGCTGTTATGCACGCTGGCTGTTATGCACGCTGGCTGTTATGCACGCTGGCTGTTATGCACGCTGGCTGTTATGCACGCTGGCTGTTATGCACGCTGGCTGTTATGCACGCTGGCTGTTATGCACGCTGGCTGATGTTAGCCATGATAAGGATTCTAAGCTAGGTTAGCTATCTTATTTGACTGCAGCACGGTCCGTTTAGAATAACCAAGTGATTAAAATATATATATAAATATATATACTTATTTATTTTTTTACCGTATACTAAACAAGTGGGCTAACCTAGCAATTTCACCATTAGGAAGCCGGAATAGCTAGCAGTAACTAGCTCGCCTCAGCAAGTTGGCTAAACTGGCTAGCACGCTATGCAACGCTTGTTAGCTAGCTTGGTGTCTACGTAGGACCGGGTCAGAGGATGGACCCGGACCCTTCTGGGAGGAGTCAAGCGGTGCTTAACCAAGGCAGGTGGTGGGGGGATACTCACAGAACCTGGTTGCCCTCTCTCTTTGAGTAGCCTCTCATAATCGATGACGGATCTCACAAGAGCTGCGACCAGACCAACAACCCAAACCATCCCTCAACTTAGACTCAACTGAGGTACGGGCACCCAGGAGAGGAAGTGACTATCGGGAACACCAAGCCCCCTAAAGAATGCTACACGATTGTCAAGAGAACCTGCACCGCGGACTAGTAAGGGAACAGTGCCAGCTGTGCCCTAGTCCCCCGCAACGAACTGATTGGAGCGAGGCTAGCCCGAGCATGCGCCGAGACGTACAGTGCCTTCAGAAAGTATTCAGACCACATTTAACATTACAGCCTTATTCTAACATGTATTCAATCTACACACTAGCCCATAATGACAAAGCAAAAACTGTTTAGCTTTTTTTTGTTGTGCTAATTTATACAAATAAACTGAGATCACAGTTATTGACCCTTTACTATGTACCATCTTTGCCATAATCATAAATGAAAGGGAACTCCAATATGGCGGCAACTAGTGAACTTGACAGGGTAGCCTAGTGGTTAAGAGTGTAGAGGCGACAGGGTAGCCTAGTGGTTAGAGTGTTGGACTAGTAACCGGAAGGTTGCAAGTTCAAACCCCCGAGCTGACAAGGTACAAATCTGTCATTCTGCCCCTGAACAAGGCAGTTAACCCACTGTTCCTAGGCCGTCATTGAAAATAAGAATTTGTTCTTAATTGACTTGCCTAGTTAAATAAAGGTAAAATAAAACAATTAAAGACCAGTCATACCAGGAGAGGGCATAAGAACAGTGCACATAAGCCTTGAATTCCTTCCCCTTTTAAGAATGAGAATATAATATTTTGAATAACTTAATATAAATACTCTACATGCAGGTGAAAATTGTTCCTGCTACATTAGGCTTTGTCATTTTGGTCGCATTAGCCATCTTACTTATTGCTATAGCCAGGCCAAGCAATTCTAAAGATAACTAATTGTTTGGTTCTCATGTTTCCTAATCACAAACCTCCAGAGGGTGAGCGCTCTCTACCGTAGATGTGAAGTATGAGAAACCTGGCCACTGGTCTAGTATTGTGTTGAACGACCTCTCCACCTTGTCCCTGTAGATGTGGAGTATGAGAAACCTAGCCACTGGTGCCGTACTGTGTTGAACGACCTCTCCACCTTGTCCCTGTAGATGTGCAGCCAGTGGAGTACGAGGAACCGAGCCACTGGTGCAGTATTGTGTACTATGAGTTGAACAACAGAGTGGGCGAGGCCTACCATGCTTCTTCTACCAGCGTCCTGGTGGACGGCTTCACCGACCCCTCCAACAACAAGAACCGCTTCTGCCTGGGGTTGCTCTCCAACGTCAACCGGAACTCAACCATAGAGAACACACGCCGCCACATCGGCAAAGGTGAGCAGGGCAACACATTGAGATGAAAAGATTTGTTTAAAGTGGATATGAGGTTCAGAGAAAGTGTGGGGAAGGAATGGTGAAAAACATGCATGATATTCTGAATCATGCATTTCTTCATTTATGGATGTTTTTTTTAAATGTTTTATTACTGTTGGCGCCAGAAATTTAGCTAGGTGCCATTACTCTACTGGTGGAGCTAGAAACACCTAGCGTTTAGCTTCTTTTTTTAACTTGCTCTCTCTCGGCACCCTCAGGGGTCCACCTGTACTGTTGGAGGTGTATGCAGAGTGTCTGAGTGACACCCGTATCTTTCTTCAGAGTTGTAACTCTCGTTCTTTCTCTCCTCAGGGGTCCATCTCTACTACGTAGGAGGTGAGGTGTATGCAGAGTGTCTGAGTGACACCAGTATCTTCGTTCAGAGTCGTAACTGTAACTATCATCACGGTTTCCACCCCACCACGGTGTGTAAGATCCCTAGTGGCTGCAGTCTGAAGATCTTTAACAACCAGGAATTTGCTCAGCTACTGGCCCAGTCTGTGAACCATGGCTTTGAGGCTGTCTACGAACTGACCAAGATGTGCACCATCCGAATGAGCTTTGTAAAGGTGATATACAATTACATTTTGATTTGAACGTTTCTACTAGTTTCAGTACTATGTACAATTCACTGTTTTTATCATCTTGGCCATTGATTCAAAAAAAAGTTTTTGTGGAAATGACAATTAATTTCATTGAGAGCAAATCTGCAGTGTTGAGAATAACGTTAGGGCACATTGTAGCATAACATTGTGCAATGGAAAATTAGGATTTCTTATTGGACAATTTGCTGTTTCACTCCTTTTCTGACCATTTACATCCTTTCGTGAATATGACCCAGCTTTATCTCTTTCTCCCCCCCCAACAGGGCTGGGGAGCTGAGTATCACCGACAAGATGTCACCAGCACCCCCTGTTGGATAGAAGTTCATCTTCACGGCCCTCTGCAATGGCTGGATAAAGTGCTGACACAAATGGGCTCTCCTCTCAACCCCATCTCTTCAGTGTCCTAATGGTTACCCCCACAGACCAGACTCTCAACCCCCACATCTCGTCAGTGTACTAATGGTTAACCCCCCCCAACAGACCAGACTCTCAACCTCCCATCTCTTCGGTGTCCTAATGGTCCTCTCCCCCCCCCCCCCCCCCAGACCAGACTCTCAACCTCCATCTCTTCAATGTCCTTAAGGTGGCTTGCCAGGCTGGGAGATTCTTTCACATTTTTTCCAAACTTAACTTTATAATTTTTTTTGCAATGTGAGCAAAAGCAGGTCTTCAAAGGCTGAACTGTTTCCACTATCTGACAGCAGAAGGGGTTTTGAACCCAGAGCAGCAGAATTATGTTGAGAACGAGCAGAAGATAGACGGTAAATACCGACAGAAGAATATTCAGAGTAGCGGCACAAAATATTGGACAAACTACTGCTCTGAGTCATCACTACCAACCATGTGCTTCTTCTATTGAGAGTAGTAGGACTTGAAAGCATGTACCTTAAATGTTTCTGATTTTGCATTAAAAAAAAAATGTTTGGTAATGATTTTTCTTTCTGTAAGTTTCAGCTAAAAGAAAATGATGTATCACTACTCTGCCTTTACCACAGTCAAACTGCTTGTGATTTTACTCTAACTTTCATTTCTTGCCATCTTAAGGTATAGATATCATTATGTTCACTGTTAGATCCAGATCTCATAACAAAATGTTAACTTTTTTTTTTTTTTAATAGTTTCTATCGCTAGAAGGAAAAAAAACAACACTGATTTACTGCCTTAAATAAAGTATGTCTAACTAATAAATATGATATGGTGGATTCATTTACTCAATGCTTTGAACAGGTGACAAGCTAGGAACATCACACTTATCATCAGATAACTTTACTGATGAAAGTTTTCAATGTCAACGATGCTTGTCGATCCTCTGTACATATGTTCAAGTGACTCTGTATTAATTAACCATTTTGTGCCCTCTTTAATTTTTTTTTTTTGGGGGGGGGGGATCCTGTGGAGGCTAGGTATGTTTTGGTGTGTAGGGTACAGTTTCTGGCATTCTGATATATGATCAACTTCATTAGCGCAATGTGAACTTGTAATGGGCAACAATGACATTTTATTTAGCTGTTATTTTTGACTGGTTTTGTCCCTGCTTGCCTGTTAGGACAACTTCAATAGAAAAACCTGCATTGGTGTGTACCTTTTATGATGCTGAAATGTAAGGGTTGCGCCACTACAATCATTACGGTTAATAAAACCCATCATTTGATTGGTGGTAGGAAGGCAACTTGCCAGATCCCCATAGGTAAATTATTTCTGCTTCATCTATTGGTCCGTGTTTTTTTTGTACCGCATGTCTACTAAAAGATGGGTCTATTAACGGTCACCAGGGTACACAAATCCAATGCCAAAACGCCACCGGGGTACGCCGGTGTGAAAAACCATGCACTCCCATTGAGGACCGTTAGTTAACTAGCTATTAGCTACAACACTGACATAAATTCTTCAGGTTGAGTGTCACAATTTATATTGTAATATTACGCCAGTTAACTTGCTATTCCAACAGATTTGTGTTTTTCTCCGTTTAATCATCCCCTTGAACGGCTGGGTTTACCTAGTTTGGATTTCCCCGGAAGTGACGTGGCAACTCGGAAGAGCAAGCCGAAGAAACACGTATCCGAGAGACTCAGGCGTCTTTGGCACCTGGGGTGTGTGTGTATATATGTTAGTAAACTAGACAGCAGAAATGTTCTGAAGAATGGGAACTTAATTGGTCGTGATATAGTTGAAGTCGATATATATATTTGTAATCCTAGTGAACGCCCTCAATCAAGGCGTTTGGATCAAAACTCAGCAAGTTAATTTCGTGGCGAAAACGCCATCGGAAACCGTGAGTAGCGAACGTCAGCAAGGTAGCTAGCTAGTTGTCCAAATTAGTTTCGTACTTCAGTGACAGTAGGACAGCTAGTTAACGTTAGCTAAACTAGCTGGGTATGCAGAGATAAGTCCCTTCCAGGCCAGATTAGTTTACACAACCCTTCAACTACACTCTTAACTAGCTAAGTATTAGCTTTATGTGGCTGAGTTGAATAGGGTACTAGTATGTTAAACTAGCTTGTCTTGTTTACTTGCCAACCGATACGTCTACCCAGCTTGATAGATACAACTTGGCATTTCAACAATGCAGGATTTAGTTTAAGCGAAATTAAAGCTAAATCAAATTGAGTGAATATGTAATTTTGTTGATGTCAAGTGTCAATCTAGTTCAATCATTGCTCTCTGTTTACACTTGCACCCTAGGCAGCTGTCAAATTGCATGTATATATTCACAGGCTGTTAGTTAGCTAGTGAGTTGTAAGGAAACAATTGGACAATTTCCACATTGTATTGTCCAACGACCAGGATTATGAAATGTCAAGGTCCTCGCCTGATCTATGTTCTGATGGCCTGACTGTGTTGCCCTGTCGTCCTACCACATCGCTGTAGATATTGCCTGCACAATGGTGCGTGCAGCGCTGGTGACTGCCACCAGTCTGGCTCTGACTGGCGCTGTGATTGCCCATGCCTACTTGCTCAAACACCAGTTCTACCCCACTGTGGTCTACCTCACCAAGAGTAGCCCCAGTATGGCAGTGAGTACACACTAGTTCTCTACATTCCCCTGTTTGATTGATATGTTTATCAGATGTATGGCCTGTAACGTGGCTTTCCCTCTCCTCTTCGTGTCAGGTGTTGTACATCCAGGCGTTTGTGTTGGTGTTCCTGTTGGGAAAGTTCATGCGTAAAGTCTTCTTCGGGCAGCTGAGAGCTGCAGAGATGGAGGTATGGACCAATGATATGTTATTTCAGTATTTGTTTACCTCCTGTTTGGTTTGCTAGGGCTCTAGATCTGTGTTGTTCAATGAACTACCACTGGACTTCTATGTAATTCTGCTAGTGTTTACGCCTGTGTTGCAACCATTATACCCTCTACACACAGCTGAGCCAAGCTGTGTTGTCTTGGTTACGCATTCACCATATTTACTAGACTCGTGCCAGAAAGGAAAATCTGAAAATAAAATGTCAAAGCCAGTACACGTTTGGGTCAGTATGATAGTGTTTTAAAAGGTTATCACTAAAAAGCACCTTTCTCTCTGTTCAGCATCTGATAGAGCGATCCTGGTATGCTGTCACAGAGACGTGTCTGGCCTTTACCGTGTTCAGGGATGACTTCTCTCCCCGCTTCGTTGCCCTCTTCACCCTGCTGCTCTTCATTAAGTGCTTCCACTGGCTGGCTGAGGACAGGGTGGACTTTGTGAGAGGCTGTTTGTTACATGTTAAACACATTTGTGTAGATATTTCACATGGTTAAGACATTGAGTTTACCCTACCCTTAAACATGTTTACCATCCATAAAGTGGCAATGAATGTGAAAGGAAAGCACATGTCTGTCTGTTCTGATGGTATTTTCCCCACCTTCTCACTCAGATGGAGAGAAGTCCTAATATATCCTGGGTCTTCCACTTCAGGGTGTTCTGTGAGTATGGGTAATATCTCTTCAAGGTGTTAAAGGCCCACTCAGTGATTTACAATACCTTGTAATGGGCCCTTCAGTGGTTTACAGTACAGTATGTGTTATGCTATCTTTTAATTGACCCTACAGTGTGTATATCAGTACTTTTAATTGTTACTACTTATTGGAGTGTGACTGATTTATTCACAGATATGTGAAACTGGTGTTTTTAGGACCAAGTGTGTTTCTTAAATTAATATGCAAATATATCAGACTGTTGCACCTGGTCCTGAATGCACATCATTTAAACTGAAACATGGACCTTGAAACTTGATAACACAACTGGCATATCTTGGCAAGAACCTCAAGGCCTATACTAGTGTGTTTAGTCAAAATGACTGGTTTGGCATGGACAGAAACCCACTGACTTGTCATTCTATCTAAATCATTGCATCTCTCACCTAGCTCTGATGTTGTTGCTGGGAGTCCTGGACTTCCTGTTTGTTAACCATGCCTGTCACAGTATCATCACACGAGGGGCCTCTGTCCAGCTGGTCTTTGGGTTTGAGGTTTGTAAAACTATACGTTGCCATTTTTGAATTTCAGTCATATGTGATGCTTTATTGGTACATGCATGCCACTTTATGTTTTTGGAGTAATATTTGTTGACTTGATGAATATGAGCAGTTGGTAATAATTCAGCGCACTTCTCTTCTTACCAAAAAGAATAACTGTTGTTGTTTAGTATGCCATCCTGATGACAATGGTGTTCACCACCTTCATCAAGTACACCCTCCACACTGTCGACCTCCAGAGTGACAACCCCTGGGACAACAAAGCAGTCTACATGCTCTACACCGAGCTCTTCACTGGTATGATGCCTGTTATCACTAAATATACTCTACACTGGTATGATACCTGTTATCACTAAATATACTCTACACTGGTATGATACCTGTTATCACTAAATATACTCTACACTGGTATGATACCTGTTATCACTAAATATACTCTACACTGGTATGATACCTGTTATCACTAAATATACTCTACACTGGTATGATACCTGTTATCACTAAATATACTCTACACTGGTATGATGCCTGTTATCACTAAATATACTCTACACTGGTATGATGCCTGTTATCACTAAATATACTCTACACTGGTATGATGCCTGTTATCACTAAATATACTCTACACTTGCTGTACAACTTTAAAAATGCAGTTTCTTGGATCCTCATTTCAGAAAATGAAAAGCATGTTCAATGAACATGGTCACTTAGAAATGTCCTTGTTTTTTAAAGAAAATCATTTTTTTTGTTCCATTTAAAATAACATTAAATTGATCATAAATACAGCGTAGACATTGTTAATGTTGTAAATGACTATTGTAGCTGGAAAAGGCTGGTTTATGGAATATCTACATAGGCGTACAGAGGCCCATTATCAGCAACCATCACTCCTGTGTTCCAATGGCACGTTGTGTTAGCTAATCGCAGTTTATCATTTCAAAATGCTAATTGATCATTAGAAAATGCTTTTGCAATTATGTTAGCACAGCTGAAAACTGTTGTTCTGATTAAAGAAGCATTAAAACTGGCCTCCTTTAGACTAGTTGAGTATCTGGAGCATCAGCATTTGTGGGTTCGATTACAGGCTCAAAATGGCCATAAACAAAGACCTTTCTTCTGAAACTCTATTCTTGTTCTGAGAAATTAAGGCTATTCCATGTGAGAAATTGCCAAGAAACTGAAGATCCCAGTTGAGGACTTGTGAGGCATCTGTTTCTCAAACTAGACACTAAGGTACTTGTCCTCTTGCTCAGTTGTGCACCGGGGCCTCCCACTCTTTCTATTCTGGTCAGAGCCAGTTTGCTCTGTTCTGTGAAGGGAGTAGTACACAGCGTTGTACGAGAGCTCCAGTTTCTTTGCAATTTCTTGCATGGAATAGCCTGAGAAATGTTTTTGCCAAGTGACCCCAAACTTTTGTGTGTGTGTGTGTGTATGTATGTATATATATATATATATATATCTCACACACACACACTGAAGTGGGATGCTTAAGACATTAAACCCCCCCCCCCCCCCCCCCCCCCCCAGGTTTCATCAAGGTCCTCCTGTACATGGCGTTCATGACCATCATGATAAAGGTGCACACCTTCCCCCTATTCGCCATCCGGCCCATGTACCTGGCTATGAGGTGAGCAACACAGCTGCTCTAAACCCTAAAATAAAGATACCATTCTAAATGATTAGACCTGGAAGCCAGGGCTCTCTGAAGACTCAATATGTTACCTGGCCAACAGATTGTCTTCTCTTATCGTTTTGTTGTTATTGGAGGCAGGTGTAACCATTAGAACACTTGAATTTCTGGATTCTATTCTTTAGGCAGTTCAAGAAAGCTGTTACGGATGCAATAATGTCTCGGCGCGCTATCCGCAACATGAATACACTGTGAGTGTGCTATGCATCTGTTTTTATTTGTTATTTTGTGTCTCCACAATGGGAGAAAAAAAAACATTCCTCTTACCATATTCATCATTTTATTAGGATTCATATTTTTTTATTTTTTTTAATAAACATTGATGGACTAGTCCATGGTCTATTAACTCTGTGTATCTCTGCAGTTACCCAGATGCCACTCCTGAAGATCTGCTGGCTTCAGACAACGTGTGTATCATCTGTCGTGAAGAGATGGTGACTGGAGCCAAGAAACTTCCCTGCAACCATATCTTCCACGCAAGGTATTTTATGGATACTACTATACTATTCCTGTTTTAGACAGAACGGTATCAGAAATGAGAAAATACAAATACATATGTGTGTGTTGTGTATATATATAATTTTTCTTTTTTTTTTGTACATTTGTCTAGTCATATGGGGCGGCAGGGTAGCCTAGTGATTAGAGCGTTGGACTAGTAACCGGAAGGTTGTAAGTTCAAACCCCCGAGCTGACAAGGTACACATCTGTGGTTCTGCCCCTGAACAGGCAGTTAACCCACTGTTTCTAGGCCGTCATTGTAAATAAGAATTTGTTCTTCACTGACTTGCCTAGTTAAATAAAGGTAAAAATATGAATACATTTCATCACCATTTCTGTCCCATTAGTGTTTTTGCTGGTCCTGTTGGTTTTCTGCTTTTTATGTCACTAACTAACCTTTTCCTTCATTTTGTGTCCCAGTTGCCTTCGTTCCAGAGACTCTGTGTAACTAACTAACCGTTTCCTTCATTTTGTGTCCCAGTTGCCTTCGCTCCTGGTTCCAGACTCTGTGTAGCTAACTAACCTTTTTCCTTCATTTTGTGTCCCAGTTGCCTTCGCTCCTGGTTCCAGAGACAGCAGACGTGTCCTACATGTCGTATGGATGTCCTCCGGGCCTCTAACCCCAACCAGCCTCCCGCCCCAGCGCCTGCCCAGCCTCCTGCCCCGGCAGCACCTGTCAACGCCCCTGTCCCTGGTCCACCTGGGAACGGTGGGTAGCACCACACAGAACAACACGCCCATTGTCTAACGTCAAATGTAGTTTCATTCATTGATTAAAAAATAATTTTAAATGTATTTTAGTTTAATTTATTAACCCCTTTTTGGAGCACAAATATATTCACTTTTTTTTTTACAGCTTTTTTGCTATGATACTTTTATATAAAGCAGTCACATAACAATAATACATTACCAAACACCAGCTCTTTAATCCCACCTATCACCATAGACCTCAGATCTTTAATCCCACCCCTCAGCCTCTCTCAGCCCATCCCACCTATCACCAATAGACCTCAGATCTTTAATCCCACCCCTCAGCCTCTCTCAGCCCATCCCACCTATCACCAATAGACCTCAGATCTTTAATCCCACCCCTCAGCCTCTCTCAGCCCATCCCACCTATCACCAATAGACCTCAGCTCTTTAATCCCACCCCTCAGCCCATCCCACCTATCACCAATAGACCTCAGATCTTTAATCCCACCCCTCAGCCCATCCCACCTATCACCAATAGACCTCAGCTCTTTAATCCCACCCCTCAGCCTCTCTCAGCCCATCCCACCTATCACCAATAGACCTCAGCTCTTTAATCCCACCTCTCAGCCCATCCCACCTATCACCAATAGACCTCAGCGCTTTAATCCCGCCTCCCTCAGCCCATCCCACCTATCACTAATAGACCTCAGCTCTTTAATCCCGCCTCTCAGCCCATCCCACCTATCACCAATAGACCTCAGCTCTTTAATCCCGCCTCTCAGCCCATCCCACCTATCACCAATAGACCTCAGCTCTTTAATCCCACCTCTCTGCCCCTCCCACCTATCACCAATAGACCTCAGCTCTTTAATCCCACCCCTCAGCCTCTCTCAGCCCATCCCACCTATCACCAATAGACCTCAGCTCTTTAATCCCACCCCTCAGCCTCTCTCAGCCCATCCCACCTATCACCAATAGACCTCAGCTCTTTAATCCCGCCTCTCTGCCCCTCCCACCTATCACCAATAGACCTCAGCTCTTTAATCCCGCCTCTCAGCCATCCCACCTATCACCAATAGACCTCAGCTCTTTAATCCCACCCCTCAGCCCATCCCACCTATCACCAATAGACCTCAGCTCTTTAATCACACCCCTCAACCCATCCCACCTATCACCAATAGACCTCAGCTCTTTAATCCCACCTCTCAGCCTCTCTCAGCCCATCCCACCTATCACCAATAGACCTCAGCTCTTTAATCCCACCCCTCAGCCACTCTCAGCACATCCCACCTATCACCAATAGACCTCAGCTCTTTAATCCCACCCCTCAGCCTCTCTCAGCCCATCCCACCTATCACCAATAGACCTCAGCTCTTTAATCCCACCCCTCAACCTCTCTCAGCCCATCCCACCTATCACCAATAGGCCTCAGCTCTTTAATCCCACCTCTCAGCCCATCCCACCTATCACCAATAGACCTCAGCTCTTTAATCACACCCCTCAGCCCATCCCACCTATCACCAATAGGCCTCAGCTCTTTAATCCCACCTCTCAGCCCATCCCACCTATCACCAATAGACCTCAGCTCTTTAATCCCACCCCTCAACCTCTCTCAGCCCATCCCACCTATCACCAATAGGCCTCAGCTCTTTAATCCCACCTCTCAGCCCATCCCACCTATCAGCAATAGACCTCAGCTCTTTAATCCCACCCCTCAGCCCATCCCACCTATCACCAATAGACCTCAACTCTTTAATCCCACCTCTCAGCCCATCCCACCTATCACCAATAGACCTCGGCTCTTTAATCCCACCTCTCAGCCCATCCCACCTATCACCAATAGACCTCAGCTCTTTAATCCCACCCCTCAGACACTCTCAGCCCATCCCACCTATCACCAATAGACCTCAGCTCTTTAATCCCACCCCTCAGCCTCTCTCAGCCCATCCCACCTATCACCAATAGACCTCAGCTCTTTAATCCCACCCCTCAGCCTCTCTCAGCCCATCCCACCTATCACCAATAGACCTCAGCTCTTTAATCCCACCCCTCAGCCTCTCTCAGCCCATCCCACCTATCACCAATAGACCTCAGCTCTTTAATCCCACCCCTCAGCCTCTCTCAGCCCATCCCACCTATCACCAATAGACCTCAGCTCTTTAATCCCACCTCTCAGCCTCTCTCAGCCCATCCCACCTATCACCAATAGACCTCAGCTCTTTAATCCCACCTCTCAGCCCATCCCACCTATCACCAATAGACCTCAGCTCTTTAATCCCATCCCTCAACCCATCCCACCTATCACCAATAGACCTCAGATCTTTAATCCCGCCTCTCTCAGCCTCTCTCAGCCCATCCCACCTATCACCAATAGACCACCTCGTTTGGTTTCCATGGGCCATTTATCTTTGAATTGTGCTGTGATGTTTTACATCATTTACATAAAATGTACATCAAAATATACCATTCTAATCATATAGTATCCACAGACTGTGAGCTAAAGATGAAAACCTTTCTTACGAGTATTATTATGTTATTTATTGACTGGCTTTCCAGATCGCCCGACCCTGCTAGTTTTTAAGATTAATTTGAAGTGCATGTTGTAATTTTTATATAATAGTTTAACTGGGAAAAACTCAGTGTTGAATCACAAGGTTTTTTTGTGTACCAGTTCATGTGCCATGGAATCGGTACATCGCAAATCTCTTCCCATTTATTTTGCAACCTGTATGACACAGCTGTCAACATTTTTGTCTTCAAATGAAACCGGTATATTTTTATGCCAGCTCATTTCAGCCAATTAGTATCTTTTAATATATGGCAAACGAGTTCCCTCGTTTCAGGTAGTTACTAGATATGTGATATGAACCTAGTAATGGTTTGATGATATTAGTAGATAGCTGATAGTAACCTCGTAATGGATTCATGAAGTTTCTAGATACACCACATACAAAAGTATGTGGACACCTGCTTGTCGAACCTCTCATTCCAAAATCATGGGCATTAATATGGTGTTGGTCCCCCTTTTGCTGCTATAAACAGCCTCCACTCTTCTGGGAAGGCCTTCCACTAGATGTTGGAACATTGCTGTGGGGACTTGCTTCCATTCAGCCACAAGAGCATTAGTGAGGTCGGGCACTGATGTTGGGCGATTAGGCCTCTGGCTCGCAGTCAGCTTTCCAATTCATCCCAAAGGTTTTAGATGGGGTTGAGGTCAGGGCTCTGTGCAGGCCAGTCAAGTTCTTCCACCCCAATCTCGACACAAATTCTGTATGGACCTCGCTTCTTTGTTCCCAGGGGCATTGTCATGCTGAAACAGGAAAGGGCCTGTTACCATAAAGTTGTAAGCACAGAATCGTCTAGAATGTCATTGTATGCTGTAGCGTTAATATTTCCCTTCACTGGAACTTAGGGGCAAAGCCCGAACCATTAAAAAACAGCCTCAGACCATTATGCCTCCTCCACCAAACATTACAGTTGGCACTATGCATTGGGGCAGGTAGCGTTCTCTTGGCATCTGCCAAACCCAGATTAGTCCGTCGGACTGCCAGATGGTGAAGCGTGATTCATCACTCCAGAGAACACGTTTCCACTGCTCCAGAGTCCAATGGCGGTGAGCTTTACACCACTCCAGCCGACGCTTGGCATTGAGCATGGTGATCTTAGGCTTGTGTGCGACTGCTCGGCCATGGAAACCCATTTCATGAAGCTGCAGACGAACAGTTATTGTACTGACGTTGCTTCCAGAGACAGTTTGGATCTCTGTAGTGAGAGTTGCATCCGAGAACAGACAAGTTTTATGTGTTTAAGCACTCTGCGGTCCTGTTCTGTGAGCTTGTGTAGCCTACCACTTTGCAGCTGAGCCGTTGTTGCTCCTAGACGTTTCCACTTCACAATAACAACACTTACAGTTGACCTGGGCAGCTCTAGGAGGGCAGAAATTTGACGAACTGACTTGTTAGAAATATGGCATCCTATGATGGTGCCACGTTGAAAGTCGCTGAGCTCTCCAGTAAGGCCATTTTACTTCCAATATTTGTCTATGGAGATTGCATGGCTGTATGCCCGACTTTATACACCTGTCAGCAACAGGTGAGGCTGAAATAGCCAAATCCACAAATTTGAAGGGACATTCACATACTTTTGGCCATGTAGTGTATCTGATACTAACCTAGTAATGGTTTCAGGAAGTTACTGTATCTTATAGGAACCTAGTAATGGTTTCAGGAAGTTACTGTGTATCTGATACTAACCTATTAATGGTTTCAGGAAGTTACTGTGTATCTGATACTAACCTAGTAATGGTTTCAGGAAGTTACTGTGTATCTGATACTAACCTAGTAATGGTTTAAAGAAGTTACTGTGTATCTTATAGGAATCTAGTAATAGTTTCATTAAGTTACTAGATATAAACTGGGTTGACTCCCAAGCAAGCAGCTGACTGACATGCGTCTCCCTCTTGTCTCCTCTAGTTGGCCCTGGAATGATGCCCCACTTCCCCCCAGGGCTGTTTCCTTTCTGGGGGCCCTTCCCTGGAGCGGCCCCCCCTGCTGGTGCCGCTGGCGCCACAGAGAACCCAGGGGCCACAGAGGCAGCTCAGACTCAGGGAGCTGGTGAGTGTCGTTTCTCCTCTCTGGTACTTGGACTGGCATTTTGACATTCTATTATAATAGCTAGCTATTAACCAATTGAAGAAGTAGTTTCCCGGACCTAGATGACAAAATGGCACATTCAATAGAGATTCTCAATTGAGCATGCTTTTTTGGTCCAGGACTAGACTTCCTCTGGGTCTGGGAGACCAGCCCTAAAGTGTCCATCCTAACATTCTGTGAACATTGAAGTCATAATTTCTCTTTGTGTGAATCAGGCACCACTGGGGCCAGTACAGTCGGTGCTGCTCCTGCTCCAGGAGGCCCTATGCCTGGGTTCCCCTTCCACTCCTTCCCACCATTCCCCTCAGCTCCGTGGCTGACTATGCCACCACCACCTCCACCATTTGGTAAGAGCTAGAGTCATTCTTACTCCTTCACTTAAAAATGAAGCCTCCATGATATACTGTAGATTGGCCACCATTTTCAACATTCTTATTTACCAAGTTGCCGGGGGGAGGGCTGTTGCCGGGGGAGGGCTGTTCACAAATCTGTAAGGCTGGCATCTTGAATAACCTTGTCATGCTGTGTGCTCTGTTCCAGTGTCATCCATGCCCCCTCCTCCCCCGGCCCTGTCCACCATGTCAGAGGCTGAGCTGAGGGAGCTGGAGCAGGAGGGCCGTAGAGGCCTGGAGGCCAGACTGCAGTGTCTCCACAACATCCACACTCTACTGGACGCTGCCATGCTCAACATCGACCAATACCTCACCACCGTCGCCACACTCATGTAATGATGCCTCGTTTTCATTTTTATATGGGGGAAAACCACATCTTTCTGTAGTGGGTCAACATTTACCTTATTGTTTGGCATATGATTATCATGCCACTCCTTTGCTCCTCAGTCCTCCTCAGTCAGAAACCAGCAGCGCGGCTGGCGAGGCCAGCGGATCATCTCCTCCCTCCACTAGTGCAGAAACCCAGGAGAACCAGGAGAACGACTCTCAGAGCAGTACAGGTGCAGTGCATTCTTGATTCCCCCCCCCCCCCACCCCCACCCACATTTTGTTAAGTTACAGCCTTATTCTAAAATGGATGGATGAAAGAAAGAAAGAAAAACTTTTTCTACACACACTACACCATAATGACAAGCGAAAACAGGTTTTTAGAAGATGTTGGTAATTTATTTAAAAAAAATGTCAAGGGGTCTGAATACTTTCCGAAGGCACTAAGTCTCCACTAGTGCAGAAACCCAGGAGAACGACTGTCAGGTAAGTCTTCCCATTGACTGACAGATATTGTGAAACAGAATTATTCAGTTAGGAATCCGGACTAGCTGTTAGTGGGATTTTAAAGCGCCATATAATATTTTTTTTTAAAAATACACTGTAGACACATTTTCTCCCTTTAGTTTCACTCCTATGTCTCTTCTCTCCAGCCGCTGAACCTGAAGCTGTGAATGGGGCCACAGGTTTCTCCCAGCCAGACTCTACCACGTTGAGCGACAGTGAAGACCAGGGGGATGGAGAGGAAGTCGGGGAAGACGGAGAGCCCAACCCTTCAGAGCTGAGGCGCCGTCGTCTCCGCAAACTCGAGACCACACCCCCTCCTCCTGACCACTAAAACATGCCAACTGGTGCATTCTGGGAACTGACTTATCAATCAATACATTTGATGACCAATTAATAATTATAGCTGTATTTTATTTCTCTCCTTTCTCCTCCTGACTCTGTGTTTTGTGTTGTTTAAACTCAGACAGCCAAGAGAGAGGAGGAAGGACCAACTTGTTGTTCCACAACCTTTTTGTTGTTGTGGTTGGAACACATAAAAGTAAGATACGAAAATACTGCCTGACATCTTATGATCCATATGCAGGTTTTGTCGTCCCCCCCCTCCCCCTCCCGTTTACCCAATACTGAGGAGTCATATTCAACACACAGACCGGACTTCTTCAAATACACACCTGGCCTGAGACCAGACTTCTTCAAATACACACCTGGCCTGAGACCAGACTTCTTCAAATACACACCTGGCCTGAGACCAGACTTCTTCAAATACACACCTGGCCTGAGACTGGACTTCTTCAAATACACACCTGGCCTGAGACCAGACTTCTTCAAATACACACCTGGCCTGAGACCAGACTTCTTCAAATACACACCTGGCCTGAGACTGGACTTCTTCAAATACACACCTGGCCTGAGACCAGACTTCTTCAAATACACACCTGGCCTGAGACTGGACTTTTTCATATACACACCTGTCCTGAGTTCTTGTTCAGTGACAACAAAGTGAACAGTGTTTCTAAATCTCAGGTCACTGGTACTTGTCCTTCCAACTGTGAAAGATTACTTTTTCTTCTGCTTTCCCCCGTGACAATAAAATTGATCCTCCTTATTGTCCAGCTTGTCAGACCGTGTTACAGGGAGGTCTGACCCATTGACTTAAAGGAAGCAATGTTAAATTTCAATCTGGCTTTGTCTGTAATGGTACCCTATTCCCTATGTAGTGCATAGGTGTCTGGTCCAAGTAGTGCACTACCTAGGGAATAGGGTGTAGCCATAGAGTCCCGAGTGATGGACGACTTAATACCCTCTCTGGGATATCAATATTTTGCTGCAGGCGTGAGCATTATAACTTAATAAGAAATTGGGTTGATTTAACCTGTACATACTGTAAAAGAAAATAGTTTTACTAGGGATGACCTGTACATACTGCAGAATAAACCATTGAAATGTAACGTTGCTGTTATCAGAGCTCAGCATGCATGTCTTTGTTGGTATGTACTACGCGGACGGGTTTACTATCAGGAATATTCATCTCGGCTGTCCAGGAAAGACAGACCAATACGAACTGTACTCCGCTGGTGGGAAAACAACCTATCGCATCTGTGTTTCCCGTCTTAAATGTTTTCACACTTACTATAGTGTTAGTGTAGGGGCTCTATTCAGTCAATACGTAGCACTGTCGATCCGCTTTTGTAGCGCGATTTGACAAAAGGCAATGTTCCCGCAGTCGCAGAGACTGCCTTTACCGTAGATGCTGCGTATCTCGGCTCAAACGGAAATTAACTTCATTTTAACGCGGATCTTCAGCGATTTAAAAAAAAATAAAAAATAATTATGGATTGAATCCAGCCCTAAACTGGGGAAAGGCGCACCAACCTATAAGAAATGTCCCACTTCAGTATTTTCAGTCACATTCGATGCGTTCATTGTAATTATAAGATTAACAACACCGATCTCAGTATATTCCATTTAAGCTATAAAGCCCCTAGAAAATTCCAGTATAAAATGGATTCTGGTGAGAATGACAAGGTATTTGTTCCATAAATGCTAAAACAACAGGTGATATCTGATTTTAAATAAGTTAACTTCAATGTACAATCACAGAAAATGACAAACGAATCTACTGTTGTCTCCATTACTTCTGGAAGTGGTCACACCGACGTTACTTTTAGCTTGCCGGCAAGTAGGAAACAATACCTGTAAAAAAAACTTTTGGTCCTGTCAGAAAAGTTTAAAATAAACTTTCCATAGTGGAATGAATACAGCCTGAGTGTCAGTGTTTTGTCCTCTTGCTCATTGTCAAGCCAAACATTTGACGTGACAAGGAGTTGACATGAAATAGGACAATCAAGCTAATGAATACAAAGGTCAGTTGACAAAACCAATCAAAGGAATAAAACAAGAGACCCCTCCCCCCTTTGCAGATGTCAGTCATCTGTTGACCAGATTAAACGTTGCCTAGTTACTATATTCAGTGAGGACGTTCTGAACGTTTTTTTGTTGTTGTGCCAAAATGCGTCAGTCTATTGGAATGAGGTGTTGACTGTCTGCAGCTGTGAGTGGTCAGCAACCTGAGAGAGAGCACTTCAACAGACAGACAGCATCAGGGTCTGTCCAAAATGGCATCCTCTACCTTGTATTGTGCACCATGTCAGATAGAGGGTCATGTTAGTTCTGTGGTGTTGGTTCTGGTCAGGAGGGTTACTGGCAAAGACGAGAGGTGTCGTCTCCTTGATGGATCCTTACCAGCTGCTGAAAAGAGACAACAGTGTAAACAATGACGGCCTAGGAACAGTGGGTTAACGGACAGTTTTCTCAGTGACATCTTGCCGATGGCGCTGAATCAATTTAAACCATGTTGTATTTCAGTGGAGGCTGGTGGGAGGAGCTATAAGAAGGACGGGCTCATTATAATCAAACGTGGTTTCCATATGTTTGATACCGTACCATTAATTCCATTCCAGCCATTACACAATGAGCCGTCCTTCTTATAGCTCCTCCCACCAGCCTCCACTGTTGTGTTAACTATTATTAATGAAGCTCTTTTTTTATTTATTTTTTCACCTTTATTTAACCAGGTAGGCTAGTTGAGAACACCTTTATTTAACCAGGTAGGCTAGTTGAGAAACACCTTTATTTAACCAGGTAGGCCAGTTGAGAACACCTTTATTTAACCAGGTAGGCCAGTTGAGAACACCTTTATTTAACCAGGTAGGCCAGTTGAGAACAAGTTCTCATTTGCAACTGCGACCTGGCCAAGATAAAGCGTAGCAATTCAACACATACAACAACACAGAGTTACACATGGAATAAACAAAACATACAGTCCATAATACAGTAGAACAAAAGAAAACAAAAAGTCTATATACAGTGAGTGTAAATGAGGTAAGTTAAGGAAATAAATAGGCCATGGTGGCGAAGTAATTACAATATAGCAATTAAACACTGGAATGGTAGATTGGCAGAAGATGAATGTGCAGGTAGAGATACTGGGGTGCAAAGGAGCAAAATAAATAAAAAACAGTATGGGGATGAGGTAGATAGATGGGCTGTTTACAGATGGGCTGTTTACAGATGGGCTGTTTACAGATGGGCTATGTACAGGTGCAGTGATCTGTAAAATGCTCTGACAGCTGGTGCTTAAAGCTAGTGAGGGAGATGTGAGTCTCCAGCTTCAGAAATGTTTGCAATTCGTTCCAGTCATGGGCAGCAGAGAACTGGAAGGAAAGTCGACCAAAGGAGGAATTGGCTTTGGGGGTGACCAAGTGAGATATACCTGCTGGAGCGCGTGCTACGAGTGGGTGCTGCTATGGTGACCAGTGAGCTGAGATAAGGCGGGGATTTACCTAGCAGAGACTTGTAGATAACCTGTAGCCAGTGGGTTTGGCGACGAGTATGAAGCGAGGGCCAACCAACGAGAGTGTACAGGTCGCAATGGTGGGTAGTGTATGGGGCTTTGGTGACAAAACGGATGGCACTGTGATAGACTGGTCAGAGATGTTGTCTGGACTCCACTCTGTGATTCTGGGACAGTATAAGAACAGGCAGGTTGTAGCATGCTCTACTTGTCAAGAGCAATATTACATCTGCTCCTAGTACTGCACACTGTTGTTCCCTGGGGGAAGAAGATACATACCAATCTGCACATAGTACTGATTCAATTGGAACTACTCATTCAATTCAACTCCAAAATAAATTAAATTAAAATGATGCTGACACTATTTAAAATATAATTTCCGCCTCCAGAAATAACTCCCAATAATATATTGGTAAAATTCTTTGTTAAAGTTTAATTGACATATTTTGACCATGTATATAGCCTGTGCATGGTCCAGATGATCAGGTATGCTATTAGCAAGAACCACAATCTCCTGTAGCCTAACTGATGCAGCATAGTAGCTATAAATAAATAGGCTGAAGCATGGGGTTGTCTATCTGTATTCATCATAATGGGCTAATCATTAGCTAGATCCCAAATGTGATATTTTAACTAGTTAGCATCCTAATGATGAATTTATGTCCTCCCAAAAAACCTGCATAAACACAGTGAATATTAGGTAGGTCTGTCTACCTGTTAGGGTAATAGATCCACTGCCTGTACTTCTCACAGAAACCACTGAATGTCACCATTTCCCTCCCCAACACTTTCCCTGGTTGCCATTACTCTTGCTCAACGAAAACTGTCACCTGTCTCATCACAATATTTTTTTTTAAGTCACTCCCCCAAACATTTTTGGGAGGTAGGGTGGCGTTTTACCCCATGTTACCCTACAATTGACCCGTGTTACATTTAGCCCCACTCTCCCCTTGCGGGCGGTTTTAAAATAGTCAGCAGCGCTCACAGCCAATTGCAAGTGGTAACGTGCTTAAAAATGTCGCTGCTAAAAACTCCGGGTTTAAAATGGTGCAGTTCGCGCATATTTAGGAGTTGAGAAATAACGTAGTGGAAAGCTGGGAAACCCCACTCTTTAACAAAGGCCATCAGAACGTCTGTTTTCCCCGCGATTGCATGAATTGTTGTGCATCGACTGCTTGTCAGAATGCAGGTTTCCCTTTCTTTGGAACTCGTAACTTTAAATGCGACTCGAGAGGAATATTTCTCTGACAGAACACACAACAAGACAACTAGGGAGTGGTGTAAACTACTTATGTAAAAAATACTTGAAAGCACTACTTTAAGTAGTACTTCACTATTTATATTTTTGACAACTCTTACTTCACTACATTCCTAAAGAAATGTATGTACTTTTTATTCCCATACATTTTCCCTAACAACCAAATATTGCTCCCAGCGTTGATCAAAGGTCAGAACGCTTATATTCCCGATCTGAGTGCGTTTTAATAGTACCTGCCCTCTGTCCAAACGAGTTGAAGGTTCGCCTGCGCCAACCGGATTTGCCTCCCGGATTTGTCTGTTGGCAGCACATTCATCTCTCTCTCTAACGGTTCTCCGCCCTCTCGCAGCCCAGGCGGAGGGCCTGAGGTGTGAAACGAACGACCCCAGCTCGGAGTCGGTTCAAGAGGCAACTAGAGGCGCTGCTGACAGTGTTTGTAAGATGCTTGGAAAAAATACAATTTTAAAACCGCCCGCAACTTCTGCGGTGTCTACAGACATCTCGCAAACAAACAAAAGTCGACTCTTGGAGCTTGAGAGTGCACAACTGGTAAATAGTCGCGTATAGATATGCCAGTCAGTCAGGTGGCCAGCTGCACCTGTGTGAAGCTTGACACAATGAGGATTAGCCACAATAGTGGAATTTGGACTAGATAAGGTTGTTATGTTGTAATATAACTTACAAATAAATACAATAATTAATACATTTTACAATAAACAGACAAATTGTTCAAATCCCACTGTGGATTTATTAGACAGGATAATTGCATTGGGGGCATACATACGGTATATGCACTGTATAGCCTTACCTGTGGAGTGTGCACCCATTAAATGGGGTATTAGCCTACTCGGTGACAACTAGGTAGAGTTTACACAAATATTAGCGTCTTAGCTCACTGTGAAATTAGTCATATTAGCTCAGTCTGCCTGCCTGCCAGCCTGTTTGTCTGTCTGCCTGTCTGTCCATCTGTCGGCCTGTATGCGGGAGAGAGATGAGAGGAGGGGGAGGCAGAGAATGGAGGGCGGGAGAGAGAGAAAAGGGGGAGAGTGAGGGAGGTGGAGAGAAGGGGAAGGAGGGATGGAGAAAGAGGGGGAGGAGAGGGAGAGAGAGGAGGGGGAGGGAAAAAGAATGGAAGGGCAGGAGGGAGAGAGAGAGAAGGGAGAGGGGAGAGAGAGAGTCAACAGCCAGACAAGAGGTGTGAGAGGGGAGGGAGAGTGAGAGAGGGGAGGGGGAGGCAGGGAAAGAAGGAGGGAGAGAGAATGGAGGGGGAGAAGGGAGAGAGAAGGGGGAGAGTGAGTGAAGGAGGGATGGGGAGAGAGGAGGGAAGGGGGAGAGTGAGTGAAGGACGGATGGGGAGAGAGAGGAGGGAAGGGGGAGAGAGGGTGAAGGAGGGATGGGAGAGAGAGGGAGGGAAAGAGAGGGAGAGCGAAGGGGGAGAGTGAGAGAGGGACGGAGGGTGAGAGAAGAGAATGAGGGTTGGATAAAGATGAGGTAGAGAGAGACAGATATACATAAACAGGAAAAAGATCATCCCTGTGACATCTTTTCCCATTGACTGCAATGTATTGAGGAAAACAATGGACCTTTTTGCAAAAACATGTCAGGATTACATTTTCCTGTGATATCATGTTGCATTACCTATTGAACCATTGACAACTTTTTCCATTCCTTTCTTTTTTTTGTGACCAAATCTTTATTATTATTATTTATTTTTCTTGTTTGAGGGTGGGGAGCTAAAGGCACAACACACACATTAAAATCAAAGTAAAAAAAAAAAAGGCATTTAAATTTTCCAATCTGCAACTAGATGAGCCTCTCTGATGCCCGAGGCGTCCTTCAGTCGGTGTTGCCCGTCTCCTGTTTTTTTTGTTTTGTTTACATGTTCTGGTGTCTCTCTGGGCTTTCCCCTGCCTGCTCCGTCCGTTTATCACTGATGCCTGAGTGGGTCTGGAAAGAGTTGGGTCGTGTTCATTAGGGCACACAACGGAAAACATTTTCATTCGTTTCGCTATGGAAATTGGGTGTTTCTTATCGGACAAGTCCAGGGACAAGTCCCTCCCTGTTTCAGTCTGTATTCTTCCATTTTCCAGACAGAGTAACTGCAGTGCTCCCATTCCTCACGTTTCACTCAACAAGGGGAAGGCAGTTCTCTCTCACATGGGTGGAACGTTGTTAAAGGCTGGAGCGAAATGCAGCTTTAAATAAATGAAAAGGCCATGTTGGAGGAGCCTTTGTCTGTCGTACTCAGCCTACATGTACTACCCAAGAGTATTGGCTGGATGCACTAAGGAGTGGTAATGCTTCTCTCTCTGTCTCTCTCTGTCTCTCTGTCTCTCTGTCTCTCTCTGTCTCTCTGTCTGTCCTGTCTGTCAGTGTGTGTGTACAATTTGACTTTTCCTCGGATCCCTTTTACTCTCTCTTATCTCTCTCTGTACACTTGGCTTTGCATCGGTCCTCATCTCTGTACTCTTTTCTTCATCACGTGTTGAATGTCTTATGAAATGTGATTTTAGTTTGATAGGGTTTCCTTTAAATAACTTGTATTCATATGATTCTGCCATTCTTCTCTGCAGATCCTCTCAAGCTCTGTCAGGTTGGATGGGGATTGTCGCTGCACAGCTATTTCCAGGTCTCTCCAGAGATCGGGTTCAAGTCCAGGCTCTGACTGGGCCACTCAAGGACATTCAGATACTTGTCTCAAAGCCACTCCTGCGTTATCTTGGCTGTGTCTTAGGGTCGTTGTCCTGTTGGAAGGTGAACCTTCACCCCAGTCTGAGGTCCTGAGCGCTCTGGAGCAGGTTTTCATCAAGGATTTCTCTGTAGGTTGCTCCGCTCATCTTTCCCTCGATCCTGACTAGTCTCCCAGTCCCTGCCGCTGAAAAACATCCCCACAGCATGATGCTGCCACCACCATGCTTCACCATAGGGATGGTGCCAGGTTTCCTCCAGATGTGACATTTGGCATTCAGGCCAAAGAGTCTTGGTTTCATCAGACCAGAGAATCTTGTTTCTCAGGGTCTGAGAGTCCTTTAGATGCCTTTTGGTAAACTCCAAGTGGGCTGTTATGTGCCTTTTACTGAGGAGTGGCTTCCATCTGGCCACTCTACCATAAAGGTCTAATTGGTGGGTACGGTTTTGGGAAACATAAGGATCATATCTTTCACATTAGCAAAAGGTTAAATTACTTAAATTACTACACATAGGGTTAGTGGGGTTAGTGTACCAGCACAGCGATAACTCCATGTTTACATCACTTGTTTAAGGAAGACACATGCAGCCATCAGTGCTAATTAGCTATCTAGCATGCTCTGAACATCTGTGTGCCAGCCAACTGGAGGCACACACAGTATATGAATCTGTGCCAAACTGCTACAGTTGGTGTAATATATTTTTACTTTAAATATTATTTTGAAATCATCACTTTCGAAAACCAGTTTGAAAATGATGATTATTGACATTTCTAAACGTTAAAACACACCGTCTGAATTGTAGTTCAAAATAATCTTTAAAGTAAAAAATATATTACACCAACTGTAGCCGTGGGCGGATGTCACCGCTGAAAACGCTACATACGGAGAAGAAAGGTTTTCGCGAGCTAAAGTGATCTAGATCAGCACTCGTAGTATTGAATACGGCAGGTAGCCTAGTGGTTAGAGTGAAAGGATGCAAGATCGAATCCCCGAGGTGACAAGGTAAAAAAAATAAAAATCTGTCGTTCTGCCCCTCAACGAGGCAGTGTTCGTAGGCCATCATTGTAAATAAGAATTTGTTCTTAACCTAGTTAAATAAAATACCTTATAAACATGGGTGAGGGAAATGATAGTGAATAAACCACTTACCAGTATTTCCCTTGGTTTGTCATTTGCCTTCCGAGAAGGCAAAAAAATACGCATGGAATTCATGATCTGCCATACTGAAAAAAGAAGCTTCCCTGGTGGCGCAGAGGATGACAGACCTGACTTGGGAACCAAACATTGCAGGTTTAAACCCTATGTACAGATAGTCAATATATGAAGTGTAAAGGAAAATACGTTTTTTTTTTGTAGGACTAAATGCTATCCATCGTGTTTTGGGAACAATCTCGTCGTCATGTCCACATATTCCCACAACCGAATGAAACAACATTCTGGGAACCTTTAAAGACTGAAAACATGAGTTCTGGAAACGTTCTTGTAACGTCAGGTGAATGTTTTTTTTGCACCCTAAAAGAAACTGGATCGTTTTTTTTTGTGTTTTGGGAACATATATTTTGTGATGTCCCCACATTGTTCTCACCAAACTGTTCCCAAAACATAATGAAACATTATAGGAACCTTTTAAAGAACTGAGCTAAATGTGTTCTTAAGAATGTTCTTGCAATAACAGACAAATGTTCTATACAAACAATCTATAATCATCACCATGACTGGGCAGTTTTTTGTCTAATGAGAACATTTGCCCATACCTAACATATGTTCTAGAAACGTTCGATAGGCTCAGATCACCATGGTAACAGCAGAAAACTGAAGGAGGCAGTGAAATATATATATTTATTTATTTTGCCATGTTGGCAAGACATTAGTGACATGATGTATTCTGGTAGGCCTACTTCTCCCAACACATTATGGTAGGCCTACTTCTCCCAACACATTATGGTAGGCCTACTTCTCCCAACACATTATGGTAGGCCTACTTCTCCCAACACATTATGGTAGGCCTACTTCTCCCAACACATTATGGTAGGCCTACTTCTCCCAACACATTATGGTAGGCCTAATTCTCCCAACACATTATGGTAGGCCTACTTCTCCCAACACATTATGGTAGGCCTACTTCTCCCAACACATTATGGTAGGCCTACTTCTCCCAACACATTATGGTTGCTTATTTAGTATAATTAATTAATTGTAAATGTATCTCTGCCACATCAAACATGGTGATGATGATAGACATCAGATGTTGATTAGAAGAGAAAAGACTAAAAATAACTGCTGATGTGCTGCTGTGAATAGCGTGTGGTGACTGACCTCTCTCGATATCTATTTTGTCATTTGTCAGTGTGTGTGGCGACTGACCTCTTTGGATGTCTACTCTATGTCAAAAGGCAGTCTTCAGCACTATACAAGTGATAAATAACAACACGAACCCCAGTGAGAGAATAAAAAAAAACATTGGAGACTGGGCTCTGGATTTGTATTGGCTGAGAGTGAAATGTGCGTCAGCTTGTTGTCACTGCGTGGAGAGATCACACTGAATAGATGATTAACCAGGTCCCAGGGGAAGGAGAAGGAGCGGACAGGTCCCTCTCACTTTCACGATGCGGGGCATGCAGGAGAGTATGTGGGTCCTACCTCTGGTTCTACTGGGGCTGTTAAAGCCCTGGGCTGCAGGCTACTCACTCAGTCAGGTAATTTCCCTTCTGTAAATTGATTAATATATTATATAGCCTAGTGATATTACGATTGACACAATATAATTTAATTTGAAAAATATGGTTGGGAGAACTAAATTGCTACATAGGCTAATATATTACAGGTGGCACTTTGTTTTTATCGTTTTGGTGTAGTCAGTTATGATTCTGTTTATTTCACAATCCAGTGGTTGCTGTTAAATGTATTATTTCTATCGGGGGACTAAACATTGACTTATCCTTGGAGCGTCACGCGAACCATTACGCAAAACTCGGCTGTTATCTTACTATCATTGTAAGTGACACGTCGTTGGAATGGACGTTTCCAGAAAACCACTGGCCACCTGAGAATCGTTAAAAAAACAAACACCATCCGACAGATACAATTAGGGCTGACCCTGTTTAGTTGACTAGTTGATTATTTGGTCAATAAACTGTTGGCCGACTGAGATTTTTTTGTTGTCAAGCAGTCGCAATTTATGTTATTTTTCATGGCACATGAGATACCTTTCCTGACAGATTTGCGCCAGTCTCAGTGGACTAATCCATTGCGTATGGAACAGTCCGCGAAGCACGCGTGCCGCGAGACTATTTGTCTTGGTAGCCAAGTAATTTGATAAAATTGATCAAATAAGTGAAATTGCATTCGTTTCTCAATTGCATTGCTTTTCCATAAGTGACTACTGCTTTGGACCTGACACCGTTTGTGAGAGTATTCCTTAGGCCTACAGTAAGCCTGTGTGTGAAGATAATTTTCCTTGGGTATAATTTAAAATGTTGAGTCAATAAGGTGAGTGCAGCTAAGATGAACAAGGCACGTCTCTCTCCAGAGTGCGCTCTCTCCCGCCATTTCACTCGCATTCATTGTTTCATAACTTAATTGTGTGAAACTACAATGTTTGTTTGGTTACGTAATTTATCCAATATACACTACATGACCAAAAGTATATGGACACCTGCTCGTCGAACATCTCATTCAAATATCGTGGGCATTAAAATGGTATTGGTCCCCCCTTTGCTGCTATAACAGCCTCCACTCTTCTGGGAAGGCTTTCCACTTGATGCTGGAACATTACTGGTGGGACTTGCTTCCATTCAGCCACAAGCATTAGTGATGTTGGGCACTGATGTTGGGCAATTAGGCCTGGCTAGCAGTCACCGTTCCAATTCATCACACAGGTGTTTGATGGTGTTGAGGTCATGTCTCTGTGCAGGCCAGTCAAGTTCTTCCACACCGATCTCAACAATCCATTTCTGTATGGACCAAGCTTTGTGCACATGGGGCATTGTCATGCTGAAACAGGAAAGAGCCTTCCCCAAACTGTTGCCACAAAGTTGGAAGCACAGAATCGTCTAGAATGTGATTGTATGTTGTAGCGTAAATACTTCCCTTCACTGGAACTAAGGGGCTAAGGCCAAACCATGGAAAACAGCCCCAGACATGATTCCTCCACCAAACTTTACAGTTGGCACTATGCATTTGGGTAGGTAGCGTTCTCCTGAGCATCCGCCAAACCCAGATTCATCCGTCAGACTGCCAGATGGTGAAGCGTGATTCATCACTCCAGACAGAGAACGCGTTTCCACTGCTCCGGAGTCCAAAGAACGGTACCGTTCTGGCAGCTTGTGTGGACTACCACTTCGCGGCTGAGCCGTTGTTGCTCCTAGACGTTTCCACTTCACAATAACAGCACTTACAGTTGACCTGGACAGCTCTAGCAGGGCAGAAATTTGACAAACTGACTTGTTGGAAAGGTGGCATTGTATGATGGTGCTACGTTCAAAGTCACTGAGCTCTTCAGTAAGGCCATTTTACTGCCAATGTTTGTCTATGGAGATTACATGGCGGTGTGCATTTGTTTTTACACCTATCAACAACGGGTGTGGCTGAAATATTAGAATCCACTAATTTGAAGGGGTGTCCACATACTTTTGTGTATATATATATATATATATAGCGTACAGTCCTTTACCATTCTCATTGTGGACACTTTTGAGCTCACAACCTACAGTGCCTTGCAAAAGTATTCATCCCCTTGGTGTTTTTCCTATTTTGTTGCATTACAACCTGTAATTTAAATTTATTTTTATTTGGATTTCATGTAACGGACATACACAAAATAGTCCAAATTGGTGAAGTGAAATGAAAAAAATGACTTGTTTCAAAAAATGAGAAAAAATAGAAAAAGTGGGAGTATGTATTCGGAAATATGTATTCACCCCCTTTGCTATGAAGCCCCTAAATAAGATCTCATGCAAACAAATACCTTCAGAAGTCACATAATTAGTTAAATAAAGTTCACCTGTGTGTAATCTAAGTGCCACATGATATGTCACATGATCTCAGTATATATACACCTGTTCTGAAAGGCCCCAGAGTCTGCAACACCACTAAGCAAGGGGCACCACCAAGCAAGCGGGACTATGAAGACCAAGGAGCTCAAACAGGTCAGGGAAAAAGTTGTGGAGAAGTACAGATCAGGGTTGGGTTACAAAAAAATAACCGAAACTTTGAACATCCCACGGAGCACCATTAAATCCATTATTAAAAAATGGAAAGAATATGGCACCACAACAAACCTGACAAAAGAGGGCCGCCCACCAAAACTCACGGACCAGGCAAGGAGGGCATTCATCAGAGAGGCAACAAAGAGACTAAAGGTAACCCAGAAGGAGCTGCAAAACTCCACAGCGGAGATTGGAGTATATGTCCATAGGACCACTTTAAGCCGTACACTCCACAGAGCTGGGCTTTACGGAAGAGTGTCCAGAAAAAAATAAGCAGACATGTTTGGTGTTTGCCAAAAGGCATGTTGGAGACTCCCCAAACACATGAAAGAAGGTACTCTGGTCAGATTTAGTTTTTTGGCCATCAAGGACAATACTATGTCTGGCGCAAATTCAACACCTCTCATCACCCCAAGAATACCATCCCTACAGTGAAGCATGATGGTGGCAGCATCATGCGTGGGGATGTTTTTCATTGGCAGGGACTGGGAAACTGGTCAGAATTGAAGGAATGATGGATGGCGTTAAATATAGGGAAATTCTTGAGGGAAACCTGTTCCAGTCTTCCATAGATTTGAGACTGGGATGGTTCACCTTCCAGCAGGACAATGACCCTAAGCATACTGCTAAAGCAACACTCGAGTGGTTTAAGGGGAAACATTTAATAGTCTTGAAATGGCCTAGTCAAAGCCCAGACCTCAATCCTATTGAGAAGATTGCCAGGCCTGTGCTGGCGAACCAGGGACACCATGCGTAGGGCTGGTGCCATGTACCCCGATATGGTTCTCAATCAGAGGCAGGTGTCGTTAGTTGTCTCTGATTGAGAATCATACTTAGGTAGCCTTTTCCCACATGTGTTTCGTGGGTGATATATTTTCAGTTTCAGTGTTTGCACCATTTGGGACTGTTTCGGTTTTCATTTTTGTTTCTCTTGTTCTTTTTGTATTCTGTATTCATTGTCATTAAATGACATTATGGATACATACCACGCTGCATTTTGGTCCTCCGATCCTTCCTACTCCTCCTCCTCAGAAGAAGAAAGCCGTTACAGAGGGCAACTTTGAGGGCCCAGAATAGTTAATACGATGTTGCAAGTTCGATAGCCTAGTTCAAGCCAGACCCAGTTGATACAATGTTTCAAGTTCATTGCAGACAGGAGTAGAGAGATAAATGCAGTTGAAGAACATGAACAAACCTCCATGCTTAGCCAGTGTGATTTATAGGATATATTTTCTACTTGCAATATTTTTATTTGTTGGCTTTATGTAGGCTAATTTTACCTAGTTGGCAATACAACAGATACGTTATTATAATTGAAATTAAATTGTTCCACGAAAATGTGCACATGAACATCATAACTGGTTTGGTAGAAATGGTAAGATAAATTGGCATTCCACATGAAAAAGGTTGCCGACCCCTAGTGTAGCCTATTTCCCGCACCATCAGGATCTTATTGACAGGCCAGCAGCAGTGGGAGGAGGGGGGGGGGGGTTGGGAATACCCTTTTCTTCTGGTTATCTTGATCTCTGGCTCCCTCTTGAGTCATTTATGTCTTTATTATTTCTTCCAACGTGCTGAAAGCGCGTGTCATTCGGTCAAGGGCCAAGTGTCTGCGGGTTTTCGGTCTTCCCTTGAGGTTGATTGATGAATTAAGGTCACTGATTAGTAAGGAAATCACCTGGTTGTCTAAGTCTTAATTGAAAGGAAAAAAACAAAAACCAGCAGACACTATGCTCTCCATGGAATGAGTTTGACATCCCCTGGTTTAAAGCATCAGACAAGCTCAGTGCATATATAATAAAACACATATATGGGAAAATCTATTGGTCGAAAGAACAGACGACACTCGGTTGACCAAGATGTATTTTAGTCGAGGACAACCCTAGACAGATAAATACACATTATTCATTATGTAAAGAAAGTAGAATACTAGTGGTTACATTCTTGGTCAATTAGGAGGCACAGATATGTCATTGATTGGATGTCATTGATTAGTTTAGATTTTTGTTGAAGATTGAAAACTGGTTCTATGTGTTTCGACCTATTTTCTAAAGACGGACAGCTGATATCACCACAAGAAAGTACATGCATAAATAAACACACTTCAGGGAAAATGGCTATACAGCAGAGAATATGCATAACCCGTTTAAATGTGTGTGTGTGTGTGTTGATCCTCAGGTGTGTGACCCATCTGAAGATGGCACGATCTATAACTACAAAGCTAAGACACTGAATGGGAGTCGTTCAGTCTCCCTCAGTGAGTACATGGGGAAGACCGTCCTCTTCGTCAACGTAGCCACTTACTGAGGACTCACCTTCCAGTACCTGGGTAAGACTGTCTGGTTTAAGACTAACATTATAACAGTATACTAACAGTGGAGTTAGCAAGCTGCAGTAGGCTAACAGGGGAGTTAGCAAGCTGCAGTAGGCTAACAGTGGAGTTAGCAAGCTGCAGTAGGCTAACAGTGGAGTTAGCTAACAGCAGTAGGCTAACAGTGGAGTTAGCTAACAGCAGTAGGCTAACAGTGGAGTTAGCTAACAGCAGTAGGCTAACAGTGGAGTTAGCTAACTGCAGTAGGCTAACAGAGGAGTTAGCAGAATGCAGTAGGCTAACAGTGGAGTTAGCAGAATGCAGTAGGCTAACTCGAGCCTTCACAGTAGAGTGGCCCCACGCTTATAGTCTTGGGCGGTATACCGTTCATACCGTATACCGGGGAATTTCAAAATACCAGGCTGTATGATTTCCAATACCGACATGCGTGCTACGTCACTGCTTATAACTAAGAGATCGAATAAATATAATCATAGATATAATCAAATCCTGTTATATCCAGGTCAGGGCTCCAGCTGTGCATCTGCTTTGCTAACCTACTACCTAAGTGACTAGATGTCAAGATCAAGCTTCTTGATTGTTATAGCAGACATTCAATCCCCTCCTGGTTCAAGATGCCTGTTGCCTATAAATAGTTTTTTTTAATAGCACCGCTTGTGTGCAAATTCAATACTACCGTATACCCTGGTATGGTACAGGAAACATGAACATCTGGATACAGCCCAACCTTACCCACACTTCGTTTAATCCCCCAAACCATGTAAATCCCTCTTACAATGAGCAAGTCCACACATAGACTAACAGGCTTGACTGACTGAGGCCTAGATTCAATCCGATCAAGCGTTAACCGGCAATAGCTGTCACCCGCATAGCTGACGTTTTGGCTGTGTTGGAGGTGGGAACTGCTTGGGAGCTGTCAGATCGGTGAGCTGCTGCTCTTGTAATCATTGTCAGGAAGCCACACCCAGAAGGAGGAAGTGTACAGGCTATATAGAAATAATGACGTTCTAATTGAAAAATCATTAAACGAAATCATGAGGATTTCTATCAGCCTAATGGAGGTTCAGATTACATCTCACATTCCAGTGTTGGAGATTGTAAACAAAGGCAGTTAATGCGACTCCATGCGGCCAATGGCAATGTCCGCTTTAGGTATAATGCCGGGAGCAGCTTGTGGATCTGACAGAGCTAACGCAGTTTCAACTCACGACACATTTCAAAAACAACCCGCAATGCAGATTTCGGTTCTGATCCTAGGAATGGAGCCCCTAGAGTGCTCTGCAACAAAGACAAAGGCTAGTCCATGTGTGACCAGAACAGGGGAACTGTAGCATGCGCCCTACTTTAATGTACGTTGTTTAGAAATCTGATTTTTTGACCTCAAGTTACCCAAGGGGTTTATCGGATTGATCTTGTTGTTGTTATCTTTCTATTATAAAACCTTTAATCCAGCTGTGTGTGTGTGTGTGTGTGTGTGTGTGTGTGTGTGTGTGTGTGTGTGTGTGTGTGTGATCTAATCAGAGTTGAATGCACTACACGAGGAGATGAAGGATTATGGGTTTACCATTCTCGGGTTCCCCTCCAATCAGTTTGGAAAACAGGAGCCAGGAGAAAATCATGAGATTCTGGCCACTCTAAAGTAAGTATTGTTTGTCTCAAAGACCCGTTAACAATTGAACAGTCATTAAAATACATATAAAGTGGTCTAATGTATATGATATACTGTACATTACCAGTGTTTTTATTATGAAGGTGAAATAAACCTGAAACTAATGCAAGTGTCTTGCATGCCAATAAAGGCAAATCCTCTGTCAATCAACAGAGCTTCATTTAGTTTGGGAAAAACATCCCAGGATTGGGAGATCAGTTTCTGAGAAGCGATATACAGATCCCTAAAGTAAGCAACATTCCTATGGTATCTGGTCCCTCTAGCCCACCTTAGACTCTACCCCTGGCCAGCTTAAACCCCATGTTCACCAGACTGTTAACCCTGGTTTCACCAGTGTCTGCCTTCAGTATATTTGGGTTTATAACCTGGGTTGTTATCCTCTAGTAAAAGCAGAGATTGTATGTTTAAGAAGCTTAACAGTGTTGTGGTTTGTGTTCGTGTCACATAGTCTGTCTATCTAGGGCAATAGCTTAGTGAGTTTGGCACCCATTAAAAAGGTCCTTTAAGTTCTCAAAAGCATGTAGCCAGTGTTTGTGTCCCAAATGGCACCCTATTCCCTAAATAGCGTGCTACTTTTGACAAGAGCATTATGAGGCCTGGTCAGAGCCTTATGGAGCCTGGTCAGAGCCTTATGGGGCCTGGTCAGATCCTTATGGAGCCTGGTCAGATCCTTATGGGCCTGGTTAGATCCTTATGGGGCCTGGTCAGAGCCTTATGGGGCCTGGTCAGAGCCTTATGGGGCCTTGTCAGAGCATTATGGAGCCTGGTCCGATCGTTATGGGGCCTGGTCAGATCCTTATGGAGCCTGGTCAGATCCTTATGGGCCTGGTTAGATCCTTATGGGGCCTGGTCAGAGCCTTATGGGGCCTGGTCAGAGCCTTATGGGGCCTGGTCAGAGCCTTATGGGGCCTGGTCAGAGCCTTATAGGGCCTGGTCAGAGCCTGGTCAGAGCCTGGTCCGATCCTTATGGGGCCTGGTCAGATCCTTATGGAGCCTGGTCAGATCCTTATGGGCCCTGGTCAGAACCTTATGGGCCCTGGTCAAAAGTAGGGGACTATATAGGGAATAGAGTACAATTTGGGAGGCAGCCCAGTGATAAGTGTATATCTCTCTCTCTCCTTGGGTTTCAGGCATGTCCGACCAGGAAATGGATTTGTTCCAAACTTCCTGCTATTCCAGAGGGGGGATGTGAACGGAGACACAGAACAAGGAGTCTACACTTTCCTTAAAGTAAGCAAGTGTTTAGAGAAAGTGTTCAGGAAACGCACTCAATATTCCCAGGTTTTCCATAAATCCCAAAACCTTCAACCAAGGACTTCTGGAAAACTTCAACATTGGAAAGTTATCAGAAACAAGTTGACTGATTGTTGTCATCCTAGTGTACAGTGGAGTCAATAACACTTTGTGGGCGACTTACCTGGTCAGATTCCCACTATAATCCTGACTGAATTATTGGACGGATACTGTGGCTGTGACAGCTGGCAAAATCACCCTGTAACAGAAACGGAACTGGGTTACACAGAGAGAATTATACCGTACCATTCACTGTGTCTATTGGGTACAGACATTGTTTTTAATAGGTCTAACAGTAAAGACATGTCATTTAATGGTACAAATGTATTTTATTGTGGCATGAACACAACCAGTCATGATGTTTTCATCTGATTGTCAAATAAATCACTTCAAAAAGTAGGCTACCTCCGGCTGTTCACGTTCGTCCACTCCAAATAATCCCAGCATCCAAACAGTGCGCTGTGCACGCGCCATTTAATGAATGGAAAGAGACCTCTGTTACAAACAGGGTCATTTGTATTTCGTATTTGGGGTTCTTATGGATCCCCATTAGTTCCTGCCAAGGCAGCAGCTACTCTTCCTGGTGTTTATTATGGATCCCCATTAGTTCCTGCCAAGGCAGCAGCTACTCTTCCTGGGGTTTATTATGGATCCCCATTAGTTCCTGCCAAGGCAGCAGCTACTCTTCCTGGGGTTTATCATGGATCCCCATTAGTTCCTGCCAAGGCAGCAGCTACTCTTCCTGGGGTTTATCATGGATCCCCATTAGTTCCTGCCAAGGCAGCAGCTACTCTTCCTGGGGTTTATTATGGATCCCCATTAGTTCCTGCCAAGGCAGCAGCTACTCTTCCTGGGGTTTATTATGGATCCCCATTAGTTCCTGCCAAGGCAGCAGTTACTCTTCCTGGGGTTTATTATGGATCCCCATTAGTTCCTGCCAAGGCAGCAGCTACTCTTCCTGGGGTTTATTATGGATCCCCATTAGTTCCTGCCAAGGCAGCAGCTACTCTTCCTGGGGTTTATTATGGATCCCCATTAGTTCCTGCCAAGGCAGCAGCTACTCTTCCTGGGGTTTATTATGGATCCCCATTAGTTCCTGCCAAGGCAGCAGCTACTCTTCCTGGGGTTTATTATGGATCCCCATTAGTTCCTGCCAAGGCAGCAGTTACTCTTCCTGGGGTTTATTATGGATCCCCATTAGTTCCTGCCAAGGCAGCAGCTACTCTTCCTGGTGTTTATTATGGATCCCCATTAGTTCCTGCCAAGGCAGCAGCTACTCTTCCTGGGGTTTATTATGGATCCCCATTAGTTCCTGCCAAGGCAGCAGCTACTCTTCCTGGGGTTTATTATGGATCCCCATTAGTTCCTGCCAAGGCAGCAGCTACTCTTCCTGGGGTTTATTATGGATCCCCATTAGTTCCTGCCAAGGCAGCAGCTACTCTTCCTGGTGTTTATTATGGATCCCCATTAGTTCCTGCCAAGGCAGCAGCTACTCTTCCTGGTGTTTATTATGGATCCCCATTAGTTCCTGTCAAGGCAGCAGCTACTCTTCCTGGGGTTTATTATGGATCCCCATTAGTTCCTGCCAAGGCAGCAGCTACTCTTCCTGGTGTTTATTATGGACCCCCATTAGTTCCTGCCAAGGCAGCAGCTACTCTTCCAGGGCTTATTATGGATCCCCATTAGTTCCTGCCAAGGCAGCAGCTACTCTTCCTGGGGTTTATTATGGATCCCCATTAGTTCCTGCCAAGGCAGCAGCTACTCTTCCTGTTGTCCAGCAACATTAAAGCAGTTATATACAGTTTAAAATATTACATGACATTACATTTCATAACATTTTACCCAACACATTTAGTGTGTTCCCTCAGGCCTCTACTCTACTACAACATATCTACACTACAACACCCATGTGCACATGTGTGTAGAGTGTGTTTTATGTGTGTGTCTATGTGTGTGTCTAAAATCTAATTTTACCGCTTGCATCAGTTAGCTGATGTGGAATAGAGTTCCATGTAGTCATGTCTCTATGTAGTACTGTGGAATAGAGTTCCATGTAGTCATGGCTCTATGTAGTACTGTGGAATAGAGTTCCATGTAGTCATGGCTCTATGTAGTACTGTGGAATAGAGTTCCATGTAGTCATGGCTCTATGTAGTACTGTGGAATAGAGTTCCATGTAGTCATGGCTCTATGTAGTACTGTGGAATAGAGTTCCCTGTAGTCATGGCTCTATGTAGTACTGTGGAATAGAGTTCCATGTAGTCATGGCTCTATGTAGTACTGTGGAATAGAGTTCCATGTAGTCATGGCTCTATGTAGTACTGTGGAATAGAGTTCCATGTAGTCATGTCTCTACGTAGTACTGTGGAATAGAGTTCCATGTAGTCATGGCTCTATGTAGTACTGTGGAATAGAGTTCCATGTAGTCATGGCTCTACATAGTACTGTGGAATAGAGTTCCCTGTAGTCATGGCTCTATGTAGTACTGTGGAATAGAGTTCCATGTAGTCATGGCTCTATGTAGTACTGTGGAATAGAGTTCCCTGTAGTCATGGCTCTATGTAGTACTGTGGAATATAGTTCCATGTAGTCATGGCTCTATGTAGTACTGTGGAATAGAGTTCCCTGTAGTCATGTCTCTATATAGTACTGTGGAATAGAGTTCCATGTAGTCATGGCTCTATGTAGTACTGTGGAATAGAGTTCCATGTAGTCATGGCTCTATGTAGCACTGTGGAATAGAGTTCCATGTAGTCATGGCTCTATGTAGCACTGTGGAATAGAGTTCCATGTAGTCATGGCTCTATGTAGTACTGTGGAATAGAGTTCCATGTAGTCATGGCTCTATGTAGTACTGTGGAATAGAGTTCCATGTAGTCATGGCTCTATGTAGTACTGTGGAATAGAGTTCCATGTAGTCATGGCTCTATGTAGTACTGTGGAATAGAGTTCCATGTAGTCATGGCTCTATGTAGCACTGTGGAATAGAGTTCCATGTAGTCATGGTTCTATGTAGTACTGTGGAATAGAGTTCCCTGTAGTCCTGGCTCTATGTAGTACTGTGGAATAGAGTTCCATGTAGTCATGGCTCTATGTAGTACTGTGGAATAGAGTTCCATGTAGTCATGTCTCTACGTAGTACTGTGGAATAGAGTTCCATGTAGTCATGGCTCTATGTAGCACTGTGGAATAGAGTTCCATGTAGTCATGGCTCTATGTAGTACTGTGGAATAGAGTTCCATGTAGTCATGGCTCTATGTAGTACTGTGGAATAGAGTTCCATGTAGTCATGGCTCTATGTAGTACTGTGGAATAGAGTTCCATGTAGTCATGTCTCTATATAGTACTGTGGAATAGTTCCATGTAGTCATGTCTCTACGTAGTACTGTGGAATAGAGTTCCATGTAGTCATGGCTCTATGTAGCACTGTGGAATAGAGTTCCATGTAGTCATGGCTCTATGTAGCACTGTGGAATAGAGTTCCATGTAGTCATGGCTCTATGTAGTACTGTGGAATAGAGTTCCATGTAGTCATGGCTCTATGTAGTACTGTGGAATAGAGTTCCATGTAGTCATGGCTCTATGTAGTACTGTGGAATAGAGTTCCATGTAGTCATGGCTCTATGTAGTACTGTGGAATAGAGTTCCATGTAGTCATGGCTCTATGTAGTACTGTGTGCCTCCCATAGTCTGTTCTGGCCTTGGAGATTGTGAATATGTCTTTGGTGACATGTCTTGTGTGGTATGTATGGGTGTCTGAGCTGTGTGCCAGTAGTTTAAACAGACAGCTTGGTGCATTCAGCTTGTCAACACTTCTTACAAATACAAGTAGTGATGAAGTCAATCTCTCCTCCACTTTCAGCCATGAGAGATTGACATACATATTATTAATGTTAGCTCTATGTGTACATTTAAGGGCCAGCTGTGCTGCCCTGTTCTGAGACAGGTGTAATTTTTCGAGATCCCTCTTTGTGGCACCTGACCACACTACTGAACAGTAGTCCAGGTGGGACAAAACTAGAGCCTGTAGGACCTGGCTTGTTGATAGTTCTGTTAAGAAAGTAGAGAAGTGCTTTATTATGGACAGACAACTGTAATGACATGCAGCAGGTGTCATTAGGCCTACAACACTGGCTGTATTCATGGTTGCCAAGGGAAACCATGCTTAACCAAAAATGTGAACAAGAAAAAAGCGTCAGAGCGAGCGAAACAGCACCCCTTTGTCCCAGTATTTTTAGCCCATGTATCTCATGCACTCTGGACAAAAAGAGTATAACTTGGGATCCTTCCTGTAGCTCTCGTAACATCCTTCTGATAGGACAACATAACCTGCCCAACGGTAGTTCTAACCCTGTCTTCTAGAACTGTTCTAACACTAACCCTGCCTTCTAGAACTGTTCTAACCCTGTTTTCTAGAACTGTTCTAACCCTGTCTTCTAGAACTGTTAACCCAATAACCCCCTCTTCTAGAACTGTTCTAACACTATAACCCTGCCTTCTAGAACTGTTCTAACCCTGTTTTCTAGAACTGTTCTAACCCTGTCTTCTAGAACTGTTAACCCAATAACCCCCTCTTCTAGAACTGTTAACCCAATAACCCCCCCTCTTCTAGAACTGTTCTAACACCATAACCCTGCCTTCTAGAACTGTTCTAACCCTGTTTTCTAGAACTGTTCTAACCCTGTCTTCTAGAACTGTTAACCCAATAACCCCCTCTTCTAGAACTGTTCTAACACTATAACCCTGCCTTCTAGAACTGTTCTAACCCTGTTTTCTAGAACTGTTCTAACCCTGTCTTCTAGAACTGTTCTAACCCTGCCTTCTAGAACTGTTCTAACCCTGTTTTCTAGAACTGTTCTAACCCTGTCTTCTAGAACTGTTCTAACCCTGTCTTCTAGAACTGTTAACCCAATAACCCCCTCTTCTAGAACTGCTCTAACCCTATAACCCCCTCTTCTAGAACTGTTCTAACCCTATAACCACCTCTTCTAGAACTGTTCTAACCCTATAACCCCTCTTCTAGAACTGTTCTAACCCTATAACCCCCTCTTCTAGAACTGTTCTAACCCTGTTTTCTAGAACTGTTCTAACCCTGTCTTCTAGAACTGTTAACCCAATAACCCCCTCTTCTAGAACTGTTCTAACACTATAACCCTGCCTTCTAGAACTGTTCTAACCCTGTTTTCTAGAACTGTTCTAACCCTGCCTTCTAGAACTGTTCTAACCCTGTTTTCTAGAACTGTTAACCCAATAACCCCCTCTTCTAGAACTGCTCTAACCCTATAACCCCCTCTTCTAGAACTGTTCTAACCCTATAACCCCCTCTTCTATAACTGTTTTAACCCTATAACCACCTCTTCTAGAACTGTTCTAACCCTATAACCACCTCTTCTAGAACTGTTCTAACCCTATAACCCCTCTTCTAGAACTGTTCTAACCCTATAACCCCCTCTTCTAGAACTGTTCTAACCCTATAACCCTGTCTTCTAGAATTGTTAACCCAATAACCCTGTCTTCTAGAACTGTTCTAACCCTATAACCCTGTTTTCTAGAACTGTTCTAACACTATAACCCTGTCTTCTAGAACTGTTCTAACACTACAAACCTGCCTTCTAGAACTGTTCTAACCCTATAACCCCGTCTTCTAGAACTGTTCTAACCCTATAACCCTGCCTTGTAGAATTGTTCTAACCCTATCTTCTAGAACTGTTCTAACCCTATAACTCTGTCTTCTAGAACTGTTCTAACCCTGTCTTCTAGAACTGTTCTAACCCTATAACCCTGTCTTCTAGAACTCCTGCCCACCAGTAGGGGACAGCTTTGAGAACCCCACCAACAGGCTCTTCTGGGAGCCCCTGAAGATCAACGACATCAAATGGAACTTTGAGAAGTTCCTGGTCGGACCGGATGGGAAGCCCGTGATGAGGTGGTTCCCCCGGGTCCCAGTGTCTGAGGTTCGGGAGGACATCCTCAAATACATCCGTCAACTCTTCTCCCAGTCCACCCAGCAGAACATTGACTAAGATTTAATGTGCCCCAAATGGCACCCTAATCCCAAGATAGTGCACTACTGGAAATTCTCCAATTCACCAGGGCCCACAGGGCTCTGGTCAAAAGTAGTGCACCATATTGGGAATATGGTGCCATTTAGGATGCGGCCTGTGTTATCAGGGCTGGGGTCGATTCCATGTCAATGGAGTAAATTCCTGTATTGAAATTCAGCCTACAGATTTATTAGATTCCCCTTTTAGATGCACGAAAACACAGTGGACTGGTTTCCAGGGTCCAGATTACACCTCTTTCTGGACTAAAAAGCACTTTCAATGGAAATTCTCCAATGAGTATGCTGTCATTTTATTCCAAGAGTAGGCTGAATCTGGATCAAGGAAACCAATGTCATAAAACACTATTTTCCCCCCATCCTTGTCGAAAACCTCTGACAAGCCATGTATGTGTAGAATAGAACATCATTCAACTGATTCGTAGAAGAAAATGTCAATCAATTCAAATGTATGGCTGGCTGTGGTGGTAGTGGGTAAGGGTCGTAGAGGAGGTGGCATGTTGTATGAAGGTGAGGCTTGAAAACAGCGCGTCTGTGGTGCCAAACCTGAGTTCTAGGGTCCAGGCCAGTCCTTCAGTGCATTCAGACTGGGCCTGGTAACCCTGAGAGTCATGTTACCTCCTGGTCCTGCCACCTGACTAATTCATGTCAATAAATCACGTCAGTATAACATGGTGCCAAGTTCTTCCTGTAAACGATGATGAACTGTGGTGTGTGTGTGTGGCCACTCAAATGCTTTCACAAAATGTCTAGGTCAACAAATAACTTTTTTTTTTTAAATGAAGATGACCACCAGAGTAAGACTTACGAAGACATTTAGGATATGTTTATATTAAGCCAGTTTAAATACAAAAAGTCTCATCACATCAGTAATGTGCTTTTTCCCCTCCTGCCTACACTCCAGAATTACAAACTAGAAAAAGACCACTGCCAGAGGGGGAAAAAAACCAAGGCATTCCTTTCAAAGAGCAATTCAACCATTCTGGAATCTAACGTCTTAAAAAAAATAAGTCTGATCCAACTGGATTTACAGTGAATTAAACACCCATCTTTACCAGTCTGAATGCAACATACACAAAGGTTTATAATACCCATACATATGCAATCCTATGTAGCTTGGATTCAGGAGATTAGTTCACCACCAAACCAAAATCACACATCAGAAGGATTGGTGGCTCTAGGGGTGGTGACCAACCCCCTCGCCCCTTAAAACTCCAGACACTAGTGAAGATATCAAAACATCGTAAAGTATAGTAGTAATAACTCCACGCCACTCCACACCTATCCAATCCTCTGATCAACAGAAGTACCCGGGGTAAGGTACAAGGCTGGGTTTGGAATTCACACCGGCTCTTGACGGTATCAGAGGCTCACAGGACTGCCGGATAGATAGGATGGAGCTGCTGGTCTTACAGGATTGAGACAGAAGCCAGCAGAGTCAGGGATGTGGCCCAAACAGCACCCTTTTCCCTATATAAAAAAAAAGTGACTTTTGACCAGGGCCGGGAGTCTGGCTGAGGTGGTTTATCACGGAGGTAATCGCTGACTGACTGATCCTTGGGGGTTAGCAGATTCTCCGTAAAAAAAAAAAAAGCTTAATTTCCTCTGATGCAAAATAAAAAAAGACACGACTGACAGGTTAAAAGCAATATGATGGAGACCAATTGTACCCTGTTAACTCAATATAAAAATGCACATATTACAGCACCTACAGTATACTGACCATACTCTGCTAGCAGAGTGCTCAGGTAGGCTAACGTTTACAGCAACCAGAACAGGCCTACTGTAGTGCTATCAGCTGTCAGCATTAGGGAAGGAAAGGAAGTCAGGAAAGGAAGCCATTCAAGACTATTGGGACAAAGCCTGGATACACTACAACCTATGACCCAATCCTCCAGACATATAACTGGACAGCTTTGGGGGTAAATATGTTGAGGACTTATCTACCTTAGGATAGCAATACATATTGAAATCGATTATCAAATATTTAAACCAATTAAATCAAAAAAAGGTGTTACATTGGTCATTTTTGGCCAATCGGGTACATGCGCATGTATGTGTGTAACCAACATACGATGTCAATAGCTACAATATATTGGGAGTACACTAACAGAAAGAACAGCATTACTGAAAGACAAGTGATCTACAGTTAGTTAATGCAACCATCAAAAAACAGTAGATTATAAATAAAATGACGACAACAATCATGATTTTTTTGGGGGGGAAGGGCATGATATACCAGCTAAATTCACTTCCCAAGTTTAATGTGTTATAACAATCACTGTATGAACAGTTATACTTGTGGTAGAGTTCTAGAACACCAACAGTAATGAACACATCCCACGGTTACGATTTCTATGGATTCCAATTCCAAGGCAATTGACCTTTTTTTTCATTATATAAATCGTTGGAATGAATACAAGTAGTACTTGTTGTTATTGACATGGGATAATAGACCCCTTTGACCCTACGAGAAAACAAAACAGCTTTGTAGAAACTTTACATATTTTGCAAGTGGGACGATCATCAATAGCCGATAATCTCATGGGTATATTGTCTTAAATATTACATTTTGATCATTTCTACCTATTACACACAAATGACTTCAGTTCCTGCATAGAATCATATGAAGCAGATGTTGAATCTCCCCCCAAAAATGAAGAGGTTAAAAAAGAAACGCATCTAAATTATAATATATTTCTGAATAGCGAAAACAGTGTTTCACAAGTAGGCTTATAAAAAGGCAAGTATAAACAACATTACAACAGGATATCTACAGTTCAGTAGGAAAAGTATAGTTGAAATCACACCGGGTCAACAGAAAACTAACTGATTCATGCTGCTACCACCCAGCTGGCTCCACGGTGAGAGAACAAATGGTAGAGAGGACCTTAGTGCTTTCCAGGGTCAATATTCTATCGCTCTCTTCTTCCAAACCCAGTTGCGGTGGACTGATCTATAGACAAGAGTAGAGGAAAAGGTTTAGCTCTTAAGCAATCAGCCACTCCAGAGAACGAGAGAGAGAGAGAGTTTTGCAACAAACAAACAAACAAATATTCAGGTAACTTTTCCCAACCAGATATCCTGGTTGGAGGATGCAGAATTTCCTGCTTCCGGGTGATATCCTGGTTGGAGGATCCAGAATGTCCTGCTTCCGGGTGATCTTCCAACCAGGTTATCCAGAGGTTTGCAACCCTTTTTTCCACAGCCATCTGTTGTGTCAGCGTACCCATGTTCTCTGGTGGTCTGGAACCATCCCCGGCGCCGGCCCACCTGGGTCCTCTGGGCTGGGGGAACGATGACAGCACCGGGAATCACATTTTTATTCATACAAGTCCTTTTTTACATAAATTGTCACAAAGTGCTTTACGGTAACCCAGCCTAACAGCTAGTAGCTGCTTCGTGGCAAGGGGAAAACACTTCTCTGTCAGTAGCTATTTTTTATTTTATTTAACCTTTATTTAACTAGGCAAGTCAGTTAAGAACAAATTCTTATTTTCAATGACGGCCTAGGAACAGTGGGTTAACTGCCTGTTCAGGGGCAGAACGACAAATTTTGTACCTTGTACCTTGTCAGCTCGGGGATTTGAACTTGCAACCTTTCGGTTACTAGTCCAATGCTCTAACCACTAGGCTACCCTGCCGCTATAATCTAAGGGTAGTGGCTAGCGGTCCATTTGGGATTGGGTCACTGGATCATATTCACTAGGAACCAAAACGGAAGAAAAACAAACCAAAATAGGGAACGACAACCTGAAAAAGGTCCAATAAGAAAACGCTTATTTTCTTTTTCGATTTTGCAAAACAGTTTCCACTAATAAATCTATTGTGATACGGACCCTTACCGGTGTGAAGTCGCTACGTTCCGTTTGCGCTACACTGTCGGCGGCCGCGGCGATGTTGAGGATCCTGGGTTGTATTGTCCGGACGTCCTGTCCCGGGCCTCCTCCTGGAGCCACCTGCATAAAGGGACCACAGTAGGGAGGGCTCAGAGGGCCGTTCATGGTGCCTGAGGAGGGGTCTGAGGTACGCCTCTCCTGCTGCTGCTGGCCCTACCAGGGAACACAGGGAGACACACCTCGGTGACCCCGGTCAGAGCAGAGTAAAGCAGGGCAAGCAGGCAGGTAGAGGAAGCACAGCGTCCAGTCACTTGGATTTATACAACAGATCTAGCAGAGGAATGTTCCAGTAGTTTGAGATATAACTGGAGTAAAGCACAGCCCTAGTTGGTGCTCCTCAAACAGACAAGAAGTGAAGCACAGCACACAGCCATTTGTACTTATCTAAATCAGGAGAAATCCATCCTATTGCTGTCATTACTTCAGGGATGTCTTTAAGTGCCATGTGAAACTAGACTGATAGGGCTTGTCTTCACATGACTGTGGTGGTAAACCAGTCTGTCTGACTGAGGGGTTAGCCTATAATACCTGTACGAATGGACTAGGATCACCACAGCCATGTGAAGACAAGCTAAACCCGTCTATAGTGGGAGATGAGAAGAGGCCCGGTGACTACAGTACCCGTCTATAGCGGGAGATGAGAAGAGGCCCGGTGACTACAGTACCCGTCTATAGTGGGAGATGAGAAGAGGCCCGGTGACTACAGTACCCGTCTATAGTGGGAGATGAGAAGAGGCCCGGTGACTACAGTACCCGTCTATAGTGGGAGATGAGAAGAGGCCCGGTGACTACAGTACCCGTCTATAGTGGGAGATGAGAAGAGGCCCGGTGACTACAGTACCCGTCTATAGTGGGAGATGAGAAGAGGTCCGGTGACTACAGTACCCGTCTATAGTGGGAGATGAGAAGGGACTGAGGCCCGGTGACTACAGTACCCGTCTATAGCGGGAGATGAGAAGAGGCCCGGTGACTACAGTACCCGTCTATAGTGGGAGATGAGAAGGGACTGAGGCCCGGTGACTACAGTACCCATCTATAGTGGGAGATGAGAAGAGGCCCGGTGACTACAGTACCCGTCTATAGTGGGAGATGAGAAGAGGCCCGGTGACTACAGTACCCGTCTATAGTGGGAGATGAGAAGAGGCCCGGTGACTACAGTACCCGTCTATAGTGGGAGATGAGAAGAGGCCCGGTGACTACAGTACCCGTCTATAGCGGGAGATGAGAAGAGGCCCGGTGACTACAGTACCCGTCTATAGCGGGAGATGAGAAGAGGCCCGGTGACTACAGTACCCGTCTATAGCGGGAGATGAGAAGAGGCCCGGTGACTACAGTACCCGTCTATAGCGGGAGATGAGAAGGGACTGAGGCCCGGTGACTACAGTACCCGTCTATAGCGGGAGATGAGAAGAGGCCCGGTGACTACAGTACCCGTCTATAGTGGGAGATGAGAAGAGGCCCGGTGACTACAGTACCCGTCTATAGTGGGAGATGAGAAGAGGCCCGGTGACTACAGTACCCGTCTATAGCGGGAGATGAGAAGAGGCCCGGTGACTACAGTACCCGTCTATAGCGGGAGATGAGAAGAGGCCCGGTGACTACAGTACCCGTCTATAGCGGGAGATGAGAAGAGGCCCGGTGACTACAGTACCCGTCTATAGCGGGAGATGAGAAGAGGCCCGGTGACTACAGTACCCGTCTATAGCGGGAGATGAGAAGAGGCCCGGTGACTACAGTACCCGTCTATAGCGGGAGATGAGAAGAGGCCCGGTGACTACAGTACCCGTCTATAGCGGGAGATGAGAAGAGGCCCGGTGACTACAGTACCCGTCTATAGCGGGAGATGAGAAGAGGCCCGGTGACTACAGTACCCATCTATAGCGGGAGATGAGAAGAGGCCCGGTGACTACAGTACCCGTCTATAGCGGGAGATGAGAAGAGGCCCGGTGACTACAGTACCCGTCTATAGTGGGAGATGAGAAGGGACTGAGGCCCGGTGACTACAGTACCCGTCTATAGCGGGAGATGAGAAGAGGCCCGGTGACTACAGTACCCGTCTATAGCGGGAGATGAGAAGAGGCCCGGTGACTACAGTACCCGTCTATAGTGGGAGATGAGAAGGGACTGAGGCCCGGTGACTACAGTACCCGTCTATAGTGGGAGATGAGAAGAGGCCCGGTGACTACAGTACCCGTCTATAGTGGGAGATGAGAAGGGACTGAGGCCCGGTGACTACAGTACCCGTCTATAGTGGGAGATGAGAAGAGGCCCGGTGACTACAGTACCCGTCTATAGTGGGAGATGAGAAGGGACTGAGGCCCGGTGACTACAGTACCCGTCTATAGCGGGAGATGAGAAGAGGCCCGGTGACTACAGTACCCGTCTACAGTGGGAGATGAGAAGGGACTGAGGCCCGGTGACTACAGTACCTGTTTATGATGCTGCATCTGTAGTCTCTCCAGCTTGCATCTCTCCCTCTGGGCCTGGACAAGATGTCAGAGGAACAAACCAACAGAAATGGATGAACACACATCAGGAAAACCCACACATGGCAGGTGGAGGAGATGAGAACCCCCCCTAGTCAATGCAAATTGCTGTGAAACAGTCTGCATCCCAAGAGGCACCCTATTCAGTGCACTATTCGCCAGGGCCCATAGGTATGTGCACTACATAGAGGAAGCAGATGAAAGCAGCTCCTAACCTGATTGGTGAGGTTGGTCACCTGACCCTGCAGCCTCTCCACCTGTCTCCTCAAGTCCTCCTTTTCCTCATTCATTCGTTCCCTGTCGCTCCTCTCTTTCCTGAAGTCCTCCTCAAAGATCTTCACCTGAGAGAGTAGATACAGCAATGGGAGGAGGATTACCTCGGGTACTAAGTTGGTGAGGGAGGAGGATTACCTCGGGTACTAAGTTGGTGAGGGAGGAGGATTACCTCAGGTACTAAGTTGGTGAGGGAGGAGGATTACCTCGGGTACTAAGTTGGTGAGGGAGGAGGATTACCTCAGGTACTAAGTTGGTGAGGGAGGAGGATTACCTCAGGTACTAAGTTGGTGAGGGAGGAGGATTACCTCGGGTACTAAGTTGGTGAGGGAGGAGGATTACCTCGGGTACTAAGTTGGTGAGGGAGGAGGATTACCTCGGGTACTAAGTTGGTGAGGGAGGAGGATTACCTCGGGTACTAAGTTGGTGAGGGAGGAGGATTACCTCGGGTACTAAGTTGGTGAGGGAGGAGGATTACCTCAGGTACTAAGTTGGTGAGGGAGGAGGATTACCTCAGGTACTAAGTTGGTGAGGGAGGAGGATTACCTCAGGTACTAAGTTGGTGAGGGAGGAGGATTACCTCAGGTACTAAGTTGGTGAGGGAGGAGGATTACCTCAGGTACTAAGTTGGTGAGGGAGGAGGATTACCTCAGGTACTAAGTTGGTGAGGGAGGAGGATTACCTCGGGTACTAAGTTGGTGAGGGAGGAGGATTACCTCAGGTACTAAGTTGGTGAGGGAGGAGGATTACCTCAGGTACTAAGTTGGTGAGGGAGGAGGATTACCTCAGGTACTAAGTTGGTGAGGGAGGAGGATTACCTCAGGTACTAAGTTGGTGAGGGAGGAGGATTACCTCAGGTACTAAGTTGGTGAGGGAGGAGGATTACCTCAGGTACTAAGTTGGTGAGGGAGGAGGATTACCTCAGGTACTAAGTTGGTGAGGGAGGACGATTACCTCAGGTACTAAGTTGGTGAGGGAGGAGGATTACCTCAGGTACTAAGTTGGTGAGGGAGGAGGATTACCTCAGGTACTAAGTTGGTGAGGGAGGAGGATTACCTCAGGTACTAAGTTGGTGAGGGAGGAGGATTACCTCAGGTACTAAGTGTGTCTAACTGACCTGTTCCTTTAACACCGTTATCTGAGTGAGAAGCTCCTGCCTCAAGTTACTAGGCATGTCGTCATGGTTACCACTGGTGCCCTGGCACGGTGGCTGCTGGGAGGACGGGGGAGGATGCAGGTTCAGGGCCTTTTCTAAAGCCTGAAGGGTGGCAGAGGGAGACAGTAAATTAGAACACAGTACACACATACACAGTGTACACACACACACACACACACACACACACACACAGTACACACACACACACACGATAGAGACCCTGTTGAGGCGTTGTATCTCCTTCTCCTGGTACTCTCTCTGTTTACTGAGGGGCAGCAGCTGATCCTGCAGGTAACGAATCTTCTGCTTCAACTCTGTGGTCTCAGAGTTCAGACACTCCTTCTCCCCCTGAAAGCATTCATACAACATTACCATAACCTGATTCGACTCCACCTTTTCAGAGTTCATTCAGTTTAAACCAGACTGAAGGATGTCAAATTCTGATAAGTAATGTTCCAACATGTCAGAGACTGTCAGGTTAAAGGTCATCTGATGGTGACCTAACACTGACCAACATCATATCATAGTCAACCTGGCATGTTTTTGCAAAAAAGGTTCTACCCCCAAGCCATCAGACTGCTGAACAGCTTCTACCCCCAAGCCATCAGACTGCTGAACAGCTCCTACCCCCAAGCCACCAGACTGCTGAACAGCTCCTACCCCCAAGCCACCAGACTGCTGAACAGCTCCTACCCCCAAGCCACCAGACTGCTGAACAGCTCCTACCCCCAAGCCACCAGACTGCTGAACAGCTCCTACCCCCAAGCCACCAGACTGCTGAACAGCTCCTACCCCCAAGCCACCAGACTGCTGAACAGCTCCTACCCCCAAGCCACCAGACTGCTGAACAGCTCCTACCCCCAAGCCACCAGACTGCTGAACAGCTCCTAGCCCCAAGCCACCAGACTGCTGAACAGCTTCTACCCCCAAAGCCACCAGACTGCTGAACAGCTCCTACCCCAAGCCACCAGACTGCTGAACAGCTCCTACCCCAAGCCACCAGACTGCTGAACAGCTCCTACCCCCAAGCCACCAGACTGCTGAACAGCTCCTACCCCAAGCCACCAGACTGCTGAACAGCTTCTACCCCCAAAGCCACCAGACTGCTGAACAGCTTCTACCCCCCAAGCCACCAGACTGCTGAACAGCTCATCAAAATGGCTACCCAGACTATTTGTATTGAGCCCCTTTATTATTTACACTGAACCTTGCACTGGACTCTACCCACACATACTACACTGACAGTCCCAACACACACAGACTACATATGCTCACACACACATTTAATATCTATCCTGATTACCTAGTCACTTACCTACATTCCCTTCAGAACGTATTCACATCCATTGATTTATTCTACATGTTGTGTTACTGCCTGAATTGAAAATGGATTACATTTAGATGTTTTGCCAGTGGCCAATGGGGACTTTAATACAGTCACAGAGTTTAATGGTCAGAAAACGGAGTATGGATCAACAACATTATAGTTACTCTACAATACTAACCTAAATGACAGAGTGAAAAGAAGGAAGCCTGTACAGAATAAAACATATTCTAGAACATGCATCCTGTTTGCAACAAAGCACTAAAAGTGAAACTGCAAAAGATGTGGAAAATAAATGAACTTTTTGTCCTGAATACAAAGTGTTGTATTGGATTTGCCCCAAACATATTAACGAGTACCACTCCCCATATTTTCAAGCATGGTGGGGGCTGCATCATGTTATGGGTATGCTTGTAATCATAAAGGACTGGGGAGTTTTTCAGGATAAAAAAAAAGAAATGGAATGGAGCTAAGCACAGGCAAAATCCTAGAGGAAAACCTGGTTCAGTCTGCTTTCCACCAGACAATGGGAAATGAAGTCACCTTTCAGCAGGACAATAACGTAAAACAAGACCAAATAGACACTGGAGTTGTTTACCAAGAAGGCAGTGAATGTTCCTGAATGGTCGAGTTACAGTTTTGACATAAATCGACTTGAAAATCTATGGCAAGACCTGAAAATGGTTGTCTAGCAATGATCAACAAACAATTTGACCGAGCTTGATGAATTTATAAAATAATTTTACAAATATTTTTAAAAAAATGGGCAAATGTTGCACAATCCAGGTGTGGAAAGCTCTTAGAGACTTACCCAGAAAGACTCAAAAATATGTAATCAAAGATGCTTCTACAAAGTATTGACTCAGGGGTGTGACTACTTGTGTAAATTAGATACAGTTTAAGTCGGAGGTTTACATACACTTAGGTTGGAGTCATTAAAACTAGTTTACATACACTTAGGTTGGAGTCATTAAAACTAGTTTACATCCACTTAGGTTGGAGTCATTAAAACTAGTTTACATCCACTTAGGTTGGAGTCATTAAAACTAGTTTACATACACTTAGGTTGGAGTCATTAAAACTAGTTTACATACACTTAGGTTGGAGTCATTAAAACTAGTTTACATACACTTAGGATGGAGTCATTAAAACTAGTTTACATACACTTAGGTTGGAGTCATTAAAACTAGTTTACATCCACTTAGGTTGGAGTCATTAAAACTAGTTTACATACACTTAGGTTGGAGTCATTAAAACTAGTTTACATACACTTAGGTTGGAGTCATTAAAACTAGTTTACATACACTTAGGTTGGAGTCATTAAAACTAGTTTACATACACTTAGGTTGGAGTCATTAAAACTAGTTTACATACACTTAGGTTGGAGTCATTAAAACGAGTTTACATACACTTAGGTTGGAGTCGTTAAAACTAGTTTACATCCACTTAGGTTGGAGTCATTAAAACTAGTTTACATACACTTAGGTTGGAGTCATTAAAACTAGTTTACATACACTTAGGTTGGAGTCATTAAAACTAGTTTACATACACTTAGGTTGGAGTCGTTAAAACTAGTTTACATCCACTTAGGTTGGAGTCATTAAAACTAGTTTACATCCACTTAGGTTGGAGTCATTAAAACTAGTTTACATCCACTTAGGTTGGAGTCGTTAAAACTAGTTTACATCCACTTAGGTTGGAGTCATTAAAACTAGTTTACATACACTTAGGTTGGAGTCATTAAAACTAGTTTACATCCACTTAGGTTGGAGTCATTAAAACTAGTTTACATCCACTTAGGTTGTAGTCATTAAAACTAGTTTACATACACTTAGGATGGAGTCATTAAAACTAGTTTACATCCACTTAGGTTGGAGTCATTAAAACTAGTTTACATACACTTAGGTTGTAGTCATTAAAACTAGTTTACATCCACTTAGGTTGGAGTCATTAAAACTAGTTTACATACACTTAGGTTGGAGTCATTAAAACTAGTTTACATCCACTTAGGTTGTAGTCATTAAAACTAGTTTACATCCACTTAGGTTGGAGTCATTAAAACTAGTTTACATACACTTAGGTTGGAGTCATTAAAACTCGTTTTTCAACCACTCAACACATTTCTTGTTAACAAACTATAGTTTTGGAAAGTCTGTTAGGAAATCTACTTTGTGCATGACAAGTCATTTTTCCAACAATTGTTTACAGACAGATTATTTCACTGTATCACAATTCCAGTGGGTCAGAAGTTTACATACACTAAGTTGACTGTGCCTATAAACAACTTGGAAATTTCCAGAAAATAATGTCATGGCTTTAGAAGCTTCTGATAGGCTAATTGACAAACTCAGTGCCTCTGTGCTTGACATCATAGGAAAATCAAAAGAAATCAGCCAAGACCTCTGAATTTTTTGTAGACCTCCACAAGTCTGGTTCATCCTTGGGAGCAATTTTAAAACACCTGAAGGTACCACGTTCATCTGTACAAACAATAGTATGCAACTATAAACACCATGGGACCATGCAGCCGTCATACCACTCAGGAAGGAGACGCGTTCTGTCTCCTAGAGATGAATGTACTTTGGTGCGAAAAGTGCAAGTCAATCCCAGAACAACAGCAAAAGGACCCTGTGAAGATGCTGGAGGAAACAAGTACAAAAGTATTTATATCCACAGTAAAACGAGTCCTATATTGACATAACCTGAAAGGCCGCTCAGCAAGGTAGAAGCCACTGCTCCAAACCACCATAAAAAAGCCAGACTACGGTTTGCAACTGCACATGGGGACAAAGATCGTACTTTTTGGAGAAATGTCCCCTGGTTTGATTAAACAAAAATAAAACTGTTTGGCCATACTGACCATCGCTATGTTTGGAGGAAAAAGGGGGAGGCTTGCAAGCTGAAGAACACCATCCCAACCGTGAAGCATGGGGGTTGCAGCATCATGCTGTGCAGGTGTTTTGCTGCAGGAGGGACTGGTGCACTTCACAAAATAGATGGCATCATGAGGCAGAAAAATTATGTGGATATATTGAAGCAACATTTCAAGACATCAGTCAGGAAGTTGGTCGCAAATGGATCTTCCGAATGGACAATGACCCCAAGCATACTTCCAAAGTTATGGCAAAATGGCTTAAGGACAACAAAGTCAAGGTATTGGAGTGGCCATCACAAAGCCCTGACCTCAGTCCTATAGAACATTTGTGGGCAGAACTGAAAAAGCGTGTGCGAGCAAGGAGGCCTACAAACCTGACTCAGTTACACCAGCTCTGTCAGGAGGAATGGGCCACAATTCATCCAAATTATTGTGGGAAGCTTGTGGAAGGCTACCCGAAATATTTGACCCAAGTTGAACAATTTAAAGGCAATGCTACCAAATACTAATTGAGTGTATGTAAAACTTCTGACCCACTGGGAATGTGATGAACGAAATAAAATCTTAAATCACTCTCTACAAAATCACTCTCTCTTACTCTACTCTCTTAAAATAAAAAGGAGGTGAGATTATTTTATCCATTTTGAATCCCGGCTGTAACAACAAAATGTGGAATAAGTCTGAACACTCTGAAGGCCCCGGAGACTACACGGAAGGCCCCGGAGACTACCCCGAAGGCCCCGGAGACTACCCCGAAGGCCCCGGAGACTACACGGAAGGCCCCGGAGACTACCCCGAAGGCCCCGGAGACTACCCCGAAGGCCCCGGAGACTACACGGAAGGCCCCGGAGACTACCCCGAAGGCCCCGGAGACAACCCCGAAGGCCCCGGAGACTACTCTGAAGGCCCCGGAGACTACTCTGAAGGCCCTGTACATGCGAATATTACATCAATTATCTTAACCTGGTATCCCTGCACATTGACTCAGTACTGGTGTGTGTGTGTGTGTGTGTGTGTATATATTAGCACTCTGCATTGTTGAGAAAAGGCTCATAACTAAGCATTTCACGGTTAAGTCTACACCTGTTGTATTCGGCGCATGTGACAAAATGTAACATTACATCAGAAAAATTTGCACACAGAAGAAGTTATTAGGATAATTCAGTTGCTACTGGCAGCCTGCAGTACCTCGGTTGGCCTTCAACTTGAGATACTCAATGAGAGGGGGCAGCACTGAGCTAGCCCGCAACGTCACTTCCTGGAGTAGCTTAATCTGTGCATGTTATGTCTACATACATATTTGATTTCCTTGGCTTCAAATGAGCTATTTTGAGTCCATTGTGTCACAACAGACTGGTGAGAAATACTCATTGGACCGTGGCTGAGTGGGCTGGAGCGGTTCTCCTCCACGCTGACATGCACGTGTTCCCAGCAGTGAAGACCGGACACACACACACACACACACACACACACACAATGTTGTGTACGTTGTTGGGTTTGTATATGTCTTGAGGACATGGTTGGGTCTATACTAGGTTTCTGTCTGTTCTCACCTGTACATTCTCAATCTTGGACTTGGCGAGCAGCAACTTCTTATCGTAGTCCCGCTGCCTCTGTTCTCGCTCCGCCTCTAACTCCTGCACGGCCTTCTGGGAGTCCGCTAGCCGCTGACGCAGGTCTGTGATCTGATCGGGGGGAGGTTCAAACTCTTAAATACAGGGAGTATGTCTTTTCAACGAGACACATGATCAGAATCATCATTTCAGACTCAGAAGAATGATGTGGAGCAGTTTAGGGTTAGCCCCAAATCTCCGAGCCGTGGAAGTGTGTGTGGGCGTGTAGGTGTGTGCGTCTCAGTGTGTGGGTCTCAGTGTGTGGGTGTGTGGACCACAGCAGGAACAGTGAGTACCAGAGAGGTGAGGGGATTTCTGATGTGTCACTAGAACATGTGGTTGACACACACACACACACACACACCCTGGGTGTCATCAGAGTACACACCACTACATCTTCTCCATCAACACACACACACACAGGTTACTATATGAACACAGTGTGTGTGTGTGTGTGTGTGTGTGTGTGTGTGTGTGTGAGAGAGATAGAACATACCTTCTGTTCAAACTGTGACTTCATCGAGTTCCACTGGGCATCCCATTGCTTGTTAACATCCAGTACCTGTTATCATCATCATCATCACAACAGAAATATGACTGAAACCAATACGTCATGTACACATTTTTTCACAGACTCTCTCAAGCGGGAACACGAACACCTTATCAAGACTGTGTCCCAAAATGTCTCCCTATAAAAAGTGCACTACTATGTATTGACCCAGATCAAAACTAGTGCACTACTATGTATTGACCCAGGTCAAAACTAGTGCACTACTATGTATTGACCCAGGTCAAAACTAGTGCACTACTATGTATTGACCCAGGTCAAAACTAGTGCACTACTATGTATTTTTTTTAAGGGAATAGGGTGTCATTTGGGACATACACATTTATAACAAAGACTTTTTTTTACGTGGCAAGAGAACACCTGGTGTAACGTTGAGAGGGACTCACATCTTTCCTCTGCTTCTCTAGAAGCTTGATCTTCTTCTCGTAGGCCTCTGGGTCACAGGGCTTGGCCAGGGCTTTCTCCATCTCTGTGGCATTCCCCCTCCGCTGTAGTACAAGGGATATAAAACATGATGATTCTTTAAAAACAAAAGGAATAATCCAATTCCAAACCTGTTTTTGTTGTTGGTATTTGTTTTCATTAGATCCCACTGTTGATACAGTGACAAAAAGCCCCCCCCCCCATGTCAGCAATCACATTTTCAAGACATAGGACTTTCAAAAAGCTAACTGTCAAAACATCACAATGATGCGTTTCGCAATAAATGATTAGAAAAGTAATTCATTCACAGACAACCACTCTGCAACAGGACAAGGATATGAAACATACATTGCTCTTAAAATTCCCCGCACTAGTACAGATCACCATCTACACAAGTCCTGTCATAAAAATAAACATGTGCTTTTTTGGGGAAGTCTCTCAGACATTCTACAGTGACCAAAATGGGACAATGTGAAAAAAAAGCATTACAGTAGTACTACTGTCAATCACATCCCCATACTGTACAGTACGTTAGGATGAGACATCAGTCATGGTAACTATTCTACTACCGCGATGCCTGGCAATGACCTGACTCATACTGCCAATGCTCAATACGGAAACTAGAGTATTTAAAAACTGGAGTGTTTACTGTAACAGCGCACATCCTGAAATGATGCTGTGGCTTCCTAGACGTCTATGCTGATCAGTCCCCCCCCTCTCTCTCCCCCCCAGCTTTTAATGTGCTCTGAATCAGACAGGTGCCATTCCATCCATTCTGGGGAAGGATTTCCATACCTTCTGTGGTGTGCTGACCTCCATCTTGGATCTAACGCTGGCAGTTTCCTCTTTCACCACGTCTTCTTTGGCTTCTGGCTGCCCCTCGCTCTCTGCCGCGGTCTCTCCTGCTCCCGTTACCTGCTCTTTCAGCTTCAGGTTCTCTGGTCTGCAGTGACCAGCAGGGTTAGTGTTACTATGCAGTTATAGAGATATCTGGACTATGTATCACAGTGTTTAGTAGGAGGAATGTGCTGCTTGGCAGAGCCCTAGAATATTCTCTGGGAAGACCCTACAGCCCCACTGAGGTAGGGAGAATATTAGGGCAATTCCAGGAATCATCAGAAACAAAACGTTGACCAACTGTCTCTTCACTTGAAGCTTTGTAGTTGCTGGACAGAGAATCATTGTGAAAAAGAAAAGTGAAAGTCCACTTATAATTTACTGACTACCAAGAGTTTATTGCCTTTATTTAAGCTCAATAAACTCCAACAAAGTACTAAACTTGACTTAGGAGCAGAAAACAGGATGAAGCCAACCGTTTCAATTCACAATAGTAAATGTAAACTCCTCCTCTCCCCTGGGGAGATGAAACCGAATGCAGAGAAAATACAACAACTCACCTCAACAGTTCCACATCTCCATTTCTGTACTGAAGGTCTTCCTCCATCTTCTTTCTCAGCTCGCTGTTCTCGTGTCTGAGCTGCTCACAAAGAGTCTAGACGAAAACAGAGGGACACGCATTAGTAACACAGCACTGTCCTCCTGTACCAGGACACACCCCCCCCTGACCGAGGCAGTCCCGTTCTGTTCCCCCTTTTCCTTCCCCATCGGACTCCATCTCGACCACGGTCACCATGGGACGCTCGATGGTGAGAGACTTCGGCCTGCCTACGGCCTGTGGGCCGACCAAGGTCCAGCGTCACCCAGGCGCCCGTGTCTGAGACATCAATTCCCTTCTGCCCACTGTTCTAGCCAACTACTCTAATACTGGCACCATCGTCACTCACTTTGGCAATCTGAGGAACCGTAGAAGGACTACAACATTGTCTTGAACACCCTTGTTGGCACAGGGAAGAGAATAATCATATCTGGCCCGATGCCGTACTATAGAAAGGGTTCGGAAAGTTACAGCCGCCTCGCTGCCCTAAAGGAGTCCCTGAAGAAACTTTGCACAGACAGGAACGTCTCTGTGACAATTTTGACTTGCTGTGGGAGCAACCAACACTCTTTTAAAGAGAGGGGATTCTCCCTAACCACAGTGGTTCCAGGATGATCTCCTTCAACATAGTGAACCTCTAGGCTAGTGCTCCAGTCCCCCCCCTGTCATAATAAGCAATAGTCTGGGTGGCCGGACTATTTACAGCAGTTCTTATAGCTTGGGGGCAGAAGCTGGTAAGGAACCTTTTGGTTCTAGACTTGGCGCTCCAGTACCGCTTGCTGTGCGGTAGCATGGAACTCTGCCACCCCAGGAAACTCAAGCTAGCAATAAAACCCGATAAAAGAACACCTTACAGCATATAAAGAGACATATACATACATATATATACACACACACACACACACACACACACATATATATATATATATTAAAATGAATTTGTATTGTATTTTGAATTATATGATGTATTGTGTTATGCATTTCATTTGTTGTGTTTCGTTTCCTATTTGGACCCAGGAAGACTAGACGCTGGTTTTGCAACATCATTTGGTTCAGCATCAGGAATGACAAAATACACAACTGTTATTCGCTATTCAGGTCACATGCTGAATTTCCAGTCTTTGAAATACCTGTGTGGACATTTGTCTACTTGCCTGGCTGTCTACCTGCCCCTCTCCCCTGTCAGTTACCTGTAGGAGGGAGGTCCTCTGCTCGTTCTTCTGGACCTTGGAGGAGAGGTGGTGGAACTCGACAGCCATGCGTCCCAGGTGGGCTAGGAGCTGGTTGGGGTTGGACGCCTCAGCAAAGATACTGAAGGAGCTTTCTAGACGCTGTAGCTGACTGGTTAACTCCTGGTTCTCCTGAGGAAGCTGTCCTGTTCCTGCACCAGCCTGGAGATCAAATCAAACTTTATTTATATAGCACTTCCAAAACAATACATTTCTAGACAAATATGACATTAAGATAAAATAACATTTTTTTTTTTGAGAGAGAGAGCGTTATATGATAGCAAAACAAAGAGGATCTGAGAAACACAGATCAGAAGCTCTGTACTGCCATACTGACTGGACAGGACTCCAATCAAGTAATGTCAAAAACAACATATTTCTAGTTCTCCAGTTTCATGGATACGAGATGTATAAAAATAAGGACAAATCCCATCTGGATCATACAGCCTGTAGATAGAGTCTATCCCTGCGTGTTGTATTGATTGATCAATCATGTAAGTAATGCTCCATATCCTATATGCAATGCAGGGCTATTACATGTTGCGCAATATTGTACAACGAAGCAAAAACCCCATTAAGATCGACTCCGAGCTGATGAAACATTTAGAAGAAGCTCAGTCTATAGACGTGTGAAAATGTGTCACAGTTTTCCTATACTTTTGGGTGATGATGCATTATATCAGCGATAGTCATTTGATTCTATACCATATCAGTCCGGAATATTCTGTGACTGACATTCTTCCCTGTCAGGCATTGTGTGTGTGTGTGTGTGTGTGTGTGTGTGTGTGTGTGGTCAGTAATAAATCGTGGACATTCCCTGTGCTGACTCATGTCGAGCTACCAGTATTGAGTTAGTTGGCTGTTAGTTGACTCACTAGAAAAGAGACACAGGAGAAGTTCCTGATATAGAAAACATGACCAAAGACAACCGAGAGCTAAGGAAATGAAACTTGAGGAGCCGCTCTTAGATTCTTCACCAGGTATAACGACCATGTTCAATGGTTTTTAAACCTCTTAACTCTAGTAGGCATTTTCTAAAACGACATATGAATATTGTATTACTACCCTCATAAAATACATTTTGGGGGTCCAGAACTCTTAAGTCCTACAAACACAGGCCTGTCCAGTCAGTATGGCAACATTGTCCCCACGTTGGTGAATGAGAAATCGGAAATAAAATATGACACCAATTGCACCTTGACCTATGTTGTATGTTCTATGAACATAGAGCATGGTTCATGGTGTTTATGGAGGAAGAGGCATAGCTTTTAAATGATACATCACTCTCTATTTTCTGATCATATTGTTGTTCTTGTCTGGCCCTGTACAGGGCCCAAAACAACCCCCCAGTTTAACAGTGTTGACTGGAAGTTATAACTACACACACACACACACACACACACACACACACACACAGAGTCCAATTCTTGCTGAACTTGAGCCTTCTAGACACAAACAGATTGAGTGGTCCTGAATGTAGGCTACACACTGTACACACACACACACACACACACACACACACACACACACACAACTTTATGGATTAAACTGAACCAATTACATAAAGAACCTGGATCGTTTCCAAACATCCCTGTTATTGTTAGCTAGCCTCGTATGAAAACTAGTACTTACCGGCAGGGTATCGGAGGTCTTCTGTTCCATATTCACCACCTCAAACTCGGACAGACCTTCCTACAAGCACCAAGGAGGACAATGATCCAGACTGGTCGGTATTAAAGGGAGACTTCAGGATTTTGGCAATGAAGCCCTTTATCTACTTCCTCAGAGTCCGACCAACTCACCTTTTTTTATTTGTATGCCTCTGTATCCAGTAAGGGGGACGTTAGAGGTAGTTTCCCCGAACCAAGGCTAACTAGCAGTAGCGCAATGACTGGAAGTCTATGAGAAGAGCTAGCATGATGCACTAATGCCAGTTAGCGACTTCCTTAAAGACTACACCCCCCCCCCCCCCCCCCCCACAAAAAAAAAATAGTTCACCCAACTCTGGGGAAGAAAAAAGGAACTTCATTGCCAAAATCCCAAACTATCCCTTTAAGTAAACCAATACGACTATTTAGGTAACCAATATGGTTTGACACTTGTAGCTACAATGCATTGAACGTGAGTGAACCGTTCAAAATTAAACTACTTTCAGTTAGCTTTCGCTGGAAGCCAGAAACCAGTTGGGACAGACATAAAAAGCACACCACCACCAGACATGTGAATGTTATGTTTCAGATGTAGGCTAATGAGGCTGTACTTATTATTGAGCAAGCTGAGCAGCCCAGCACATTATCTATAAAATGTAAAGTACTCTATAGCTATAAAGTAAAATCTCTGTTTACTTACGCTGGGCTGATCATGATGTAGGGCCTTGTCCGTTGAGAGACACGACTGACTCGGTCTCTGGTCGTTACTGGGCTGGCGGTGAAGCTTCCCCTGACCTGAAACAGTTAGGAGTCACATCACGGTTATAGGGTCAAAAAGACATTCAAAATAGCTTCTTATCAAAGAGCAATTTCTCAAGCAAGAATTTTTGCTAGGAGTGTCTGGGAGGGGTATGAAAATGAGCCGTTATTGACAGAGAGATTAGGACCTCCTATTGGTCTATTACCTAGTGATGTCACCAAGGCCAAAACTCCATCCCACCAAAACAGGCTGATATTTCAGGTGGTATTTTCAAATCAGCTCTTACACTAAAATGACATTATCATTTTCACAATATTACACCAACCTCAGTGTGGAAATGTATATTTACAAATTATTATTATTTTTTTTTTTAAAACAGGACAATCACGTTTTTGATTGCACTGGGCCATTGGTGATAACATATTGCTGCAAATCATGAATAATCAGGTAGGAAACCCATCTCTGATACCATACCCTGTGTCTCAGTCTGAACAGGTCCTCCCATACACAGACTGGTAGCGAAGCTGGAGGTAGAAGACTTCAGGGCCTCGTTGTCTCTGACCAGCTCCTCTACACGCTGACGCAACTTAGAAGCCTCCCACTGAGACTCCTCCAACAGGTCTCCTACACACCAAACCATTAGTAACAACCGTATTCACAGCAGTAACAAACTGCTCCTACACACCAGACAGACAGACGGTTAGAAACGTCTTGATTTGAAGTAGTCACTTGTTCATTTTGGGTTGGTGGCATATAGATGAATGTTATAGGTCATGTCGACTGTGAATAATACGTGATGGGTAGACGGTAGCTAGTGTTTCTGATGACTAACAACTAAAATCATGCTGACCCTGAGAACATTACTCATTACAGAGAAACAGCACACAGCCAAAGAATGGACCACACCAACTCAACAAAAATAAACAAGGTCACACAAGTCACTAGAGAAACTCCCTGCAAAACGTTACAGCACACAGCCAAAGAATGAAATCAGGTCTAACCACATTGTTCCTACAAGGCTATGAGAATATGTACCCATCATGTATAGGTCACAACACTAATCTCGACAGAGGAGTGTGATGAGGGTTGAGGGGGTTGAGGGTATGGGTCTTGAGATCTGTCAGATAGATCACATGTATACTACCGGTCAAAAGTTTTAGAACACCTACTCATTCAAGGGTTGATCTTTATATTTTCTACATTGTGAATCATAGTCACATGTGCCGAATACAACAGGTGTAGTAGACCTTACAGTGAAATGCTGAATACAACAGGTATAGTAGACATTACAGTGAAATGCTGAATACAACAGGTATAGTAGACATTACAGTGAAATGCTGAATACAACAGGTATAGTAGACCTTACAGTGAAATGCTGAATACAACAGGTGTAGTAGACCTTACAGTGAAATGCTGAATACAACAGGTATAGTAGACATTACAGTGAAATGCTGAATACAACAGGTATAGTAGACATTACAGTGAAATGCTGAATACAACAGGTATAGTAGACATTACAGTGAAATGCCTACTTACGAGCCCCTAACCAACAATGCAGTAAAAAAAAATAAAAAAGGATAAAAATAAGAAATAAAAGTAACAAGTAATTAAAGAGCAGCAGTAAAATAACAATAGCGAGACTATACACAGGGGGGGTACCAATACAGAGTCAATGTTAGTTGAGGTAGTATGTACAAGTAGGTAGAGTTATTAAAGTGACTATGCATAGATGATAACAACAGAGAGTAGCAGTGGTGTAAGGAGGGGGGGGGGGGGGGCAATGCAAATAGTCCAAGTAGCCATTTGACTAGATGTTCAGGAGTCTTTTTTTTCCTTTGGTTGCACGTTTAACATGCCGATAGATATTTGGTCAAACGGATTTAGGTTTCCCTGCATTAAAGTCCCCGGCTACTAGGAGCGCCACCTCTGGGGGAGCGGTTTATTGTTTGCTTATGCAGGAATAAGGCTCATTCATTGCCGTCTTAGTGCCTCTGATTGTGGTGGAATGTAAAACAGCTACGAAGAATAAGGATGAAAACTCTCTCAGTAGGTTGTGTGGTCTACAGCTTATCATGAGATACTCTACCTCAGGCGAGCAATAGCTCGAGACTTCTTTAGATATCGTGCACCAGCTGTTATTTACAAAAACACATATTCCGCCGCCCCTCGTCTTACCAGACAAGTTCTAGTTCTGTTCTATCCTGCCGGTTCATCGTATAACCAGCCAGCTGTATGTTCATATTGTCATCGTTCAGCCACAACTCCGTGAAGCATAAGATGTTACAGTTTTTACAAGTCCCGTTGGTAGTTTAATCTTCCGCATAACTCGTTTGCTAGCAGAATGGAAGGAAGTGGGGGTTTATTCGATCGCCTACGAATTCTCAGAAGGCATCCCGCCCTTCGGCCCCTTTTTCTCCGCCTCCCCTTCACGCAGATCACGAGGATCAGGGCCTGTTCCCGAGGAAGCAGTATATCCTTTACGTCGGGATTCTGCTCGTCCGCGGTGAGTAATCACAGTCCTGATGTCTAGAAGTTATTTTCTGTCATAAGAGACGGTAGCGGCAACATTATGTACAAAATAAGTTTAAAAAATAAAGTTGCAAATACACAAAACGTCTGCCTTCTCCGGCGCCATCTTACAAAACTATTAAATAACACATGTAGTAACCAAGAAATGTTCAATCAAAATATATTTTATACGTGAGCTTCTTCAAAATAGCCACACTTTGTACACTCTTGACATTCTCTCAACCTGCTTCACTTGGAATGCTTTTCCAACAGAGTTCCCACATATGCTGAGCACTTGTTGGATGCTTTTTCTTCACTGTGCGGTCCGACTCATCCCAAACCATCTCAATTTGGTTGAGGTCGGGGGATTGTGGAGGCCAGGTTATCTGATGCAGCACTCCATCACTCTCCTTCTCTGTAAAATAGCCCTTACACAGCCTGGAGGTGTGTTGTGTCAATGTCCTGTTGAAAAGCAAGTCAAGCAAGTCTTCTTATTGTGTCCTTTAGTAGTGGTTTCTTTGCCGAAATTTTTACTATGAAGGCACATGTTGAGATGTGTCTGTTACTTGAACCCTGTGAAGAATTTACTTGGGCTGCAATTTCAGAGGCTGGTAACTCTAATGAACTTATCCTCTGCAGCAGAGGTAACTCTGGGTCTTTCATTACTGTGGTGGTCCTCATGAGAGACATCATTTTTTTATTTTTTTTAAATTTTATTTTACCTTTATTTAACCAGGCAAGTCAGTTAAGAACAAATTCTTATTTTCAATGACGGCCTGGGAACAGTGGGTTAACTGCCTGTTCAGGGGCAGAACGACAGATTTGTACCTTGTCAGCTCGGGGGTTTGAACTCGCAACCTTCCGGTTACTAGTCCAACGCTCTAACCACTAGGCTACCCTGCCGCCCCATCATAACGCTTGATGTTTTTTTGCAACTGCAGTTGAAGAAACTTTCAAAGTTCTTGAAATTTTTAATGACGGAATGTCATTTCTCTTTGCTTATTTGAGGTGTCCTTGCCATAATACGGCCTTGGTCTTTTACCAAATAGGGCTATCTTCTGTATACCACCCCTACCTTGTCACAACACAACTGATTGGCTCAAACGCATTAAGGAAAGAAATTCCACAAATTAACTTTTAAGAAGACACACCTGTTAATTGAAATGCATTCCAGGTGACTACCTCATGAAGCTGGTTGAGAGAATGTCATGAGTGTGCAAAGCTGTCATCAAGGCAAAGGGTGGCTATTTGAAGAATCTCAAATATATTTTGATTTGTTTAATACTTTTTGGGTTACTACATGACTCCATGTGTTATTTTATAGTTTTGACGTCTTCACTATTAAATTGTACAATGTAGAAAATAGTAAAAAATAAAGGAAAAACCCTTGAATGAGGTGTTCTAAAACTTTTGACCAGGGGTGTAGTTAACCCAGGTCTACTGCTGTACAGTGGCATTGGTACAATGCCACAAGTCCCTACAATAACCCAGGTATACTGCTGCACAGTGGCATTTGTACAATGCCACAAGTCCCTACAATAATACAGGTAGATGAGGGGGATGTTGTTTAAAGACATGTTTTACATGGCGTATAATCATTTAAAATTAACCCAGAACTCAAATCTGCCGCAATTTGGTCAGATGCCCACTTATGTGTCTATGTTTTCTGTCCACAAGAGATTAGGACCATAATAAAGAGCTAGACCAGAGCGGTAGGCTGTGTCACAAAAGCAGGTACGGACGGACCTAAGCTCTTGAGTCCCTTCATCCTCTCTCGGAGCACGCTGTTCTCTTCCAGTAGTAGTCTATAGCTGCTCGCTCCAACGCTGCTGCCCTCCTCCCTGGCCTCTCTGGCCTTAGCTTCGCCCCCGCCTGGGTCGTAGATATGATAGGGCCCTTTTCCTTCCATTGCCACGGATTCACTTACCAGGCATGGTGCTGGGAACTGGAGGAACAACAGAACAGAAAAGTCAATAGGAAAGAACCAATAGAAAAAGAGAGGCAGAGCTGTGTGGGAGGTTTCAGTTAGGGGATGTGTTTTGACTATGCTCAGTAACTTTTGTGACAGTACGGGGAAATAGGCCCATGTCATGTTTACCGTTTGTGATGGGAGAACCTAGACTTTAGTAGCCTGGTCCCAGATCTGTTTGTGCTATCATGTCAACTCCATGGCATGGCAATGAATGACAAGGAGTTGACAAACAGATCTGGGACCAGGCTAAGTCAATAGCTCTAGCACACAAGGCTAAGGGGGAAACTAATAGACATTGAGATGATCTTTAGCATGACATTACAAAATGCAAATCTCATACTACCTCCTACAGGAGGAGAAGTACCAACCTCCTACAGGAGGAGAAGTACCAACCTCCTACAGGAGGAGAAGTACCAACCTCCTACAGGAGGAGAAGTACCAACCTCCTACAGGAGAAGTACCATCCTCCTACTCCCTCATATCCAGTGCATTCTGAAAGTATTCAGACCCCTTGACTGTCTCCACATTTAGTTACGGCACAGCCTTATTCTAAATTGATGTAAGAACTTTTTTTATAAATCAATCTACACACAATTCCCCATAATGGACAAATTGAAGAGGTTTTTAGAAATGTTTGCAAATGTAAAATAAAAAAACAGAAATACCTTATTTACATAAGTATTCAGACCCTTTGCTATGAGACTCGAAATTGAGCTTAGGCGCTTCCTGTTTTCATTGATCATCCTTAAAATGTTTCTACAACTTGATTGGAGTCCACCTGTGGTAAATTCAATTGATTGGACATGCTTTGGAAAGGCACATGTCTATATAATGTCCCACAGTTGACAGTGCATATCAGAGCAAAAACCAAGCCATGAGGTTGAAGGAATTATCCGTAGAGCTCAGACACAGGATTGTATCGAAGCACAGATCTGGGAATGGGTACCAAAAATTTCTGCAGCATTGAAGGTCTCCAAGAACACAGTGCCCTCCATCATTTTTAAAATGGAAGAAGTTTGGAACCACCAAGACTCTTCCTAGAGCTGGCCACCCGGCCAAAATGAGCAATAGGGGGAGAAGGGCCTTGGTCAGGGAGGTGACCAAGAACCTGATGGTCACTGACAGAGCTCCAGAGTTCCTCTGTGGAGATGGGAGAACCTTCCAGAAGGACAACCATCTTTGCAGCACTCCACCAAATCAGGCCAGCTCCTCAGACGGATGCCACTCCTCAGTAAAAGGCACGACAGCCCGCTTGGAGTTTTCCAAAAGGCACCTAAACACTCTCAGACCATGAGAAACAAGATTCTCTGGTCTGATGAAACCCAGATTGAAGTCTTTGGCTTGAATGCCAAGCGTCACGTCTGGAGGAAACCTGGCACCATCCCTATGGTGAAGCATGGTGGTGGCAGCATCATGCTGTGGGGATGTTTTTCAGCGGCAGGGACTGGGAGACTAGTCAGGATCGAGGGAAAGATGAACGGAGCAAAGTACAGAGAGCTCCCTGATGAAAACCTGCTCAAGAGCGCTCAGGACCTCAGACTGGGGCGAAGGTTCACCTTCCAACAGGACAACGACCCTAAGCACACAGCCAAGACAACGCAAGAGTGGCTTTGGGACAAGTCTCTGAATGTCCTTGAGTGGCCCAGTCAGAGCCCGGACTTGAACCCGATCTAACATCTCTGGAGAGACCTGGAAATAGCTGTGCAGCGACACTCCCCAGCCAACCTGACAGAGCTTGAGAGGATCTGCGGAGAAGAATAGGAGAAACTCCACAAATACAGGCGTACCAAACTTGTAGCGTCACACTCAAGAAGACTTGAGGCTGTAATCGCTGCCAAAGTGCTTCAACAAAGTACTGAGTAAAGGGTCTGAATACTTATGTAAATGTGGTATGTCAGTCTTTTAAAAATAATAATAATAATAATTTAGACACATTTGCAAAGATTTCTAAAATCCTGTTTTTGCTTTGACATTGTGGGTTATGTGTGTAGATTGATAAAGGGGGAAAAAAAGCTATTTTAGAATAAGTCTGTAACGTAAACTAAAATGTGGAAAAAGTCAAGGGGTCTAAATACTTCCCGAAAGCGTTCGAGGAGAAGTTTTGTTACATAAAAAAACATTGTTTTGGTTTCCCACTAAATCCTTTACAATGCAAAGAGTCACATATGAACGTCACCATCAGAGGGGACTTCTGTAAAAGCTATTTCAGGACACGATCATTTAAAATATGTAACTTACAAACACTGATGTGGTCAAGTCATTGAGTGAGAACAACGTTGTAAAAATGCTATTAAAAATGCCACACTGGAGAATGCCTGAAAAATTACCATGCAATAATAAAAAACGGAAGTTCCAGACAGAAAAGATGAGAAACAAAGACATTGTACAGTAGTAACCAGACGATTAGTAGTTGATCTCAGTTGCAAAATAGAATAACGAAATGAAAGACAAAATATATATATAAAACCAATTGAATTGAAACTGGATGTTGTCATGAGATGTGATGATGTCCACCGAGAGACAAGACAACATGACCCAACTCACTCTGTCTTTTCGGCCTTTCTTTCTTTCTTCGTTCATTTATAGATTAGAAGAAGAGACGACTAAAGTATCCAGTCCAGAAAACAGTCCCTGATTAGATGACAAGCGAGAACAACATATCTCGCGGTTCAGTAGTTAGGAGCGACATCCTTGATAGTTTCACCGCTGGCTTTAGTTAACGATACAATTACGACTAGCCATGGAGCTAGCTAGCTAACTAGTCATTTCAGTTGCTAAGATGCCGAAAAAAAAACATTAGTTAGTTAACGTTAGCTAACAAAGTAGTAAATCGGACTGTATAGCAAGCTAACATTTAGCTTATTTGAACGCTAGCCCTTTTCGCGTTAGATAACGTTATATATCTAAGTGAAAGTATTTCTACAAGATAACGTCCTGGCTAACAAAGTCATACAAATTATAGCTAACATGACACAATATATAATGGATAGCAAACGAACTAGTCATTTGTTACGCAAAAAAAAAAACAGTGTCTGATTCCAGACAACGTAGCTAGCCAACTTTCTATAAATGTTCATGGTAAACAAAGAGATCTTTGGCTTATGTTAGCTACCTTTCTGCTTCAGTGGCTCCATCCATTTACCCAGACACCAATTGCGGAAGTGGCCTCTGCTGTAACCTGGGAAATTCCACCTCGCTGTCGTTTGATGTTGTAAACAGTTGTGGTTGACAAGCGGAGCGACCAATGCAGAAGCTTGACACAGGCTGTGTTAATCTTTAAAGAAACCGTGCAGTTTGTTGTTGTTGCTCCAAACCTTGGTAGCTCAGGGATTGATTGGGGGGGATGGATGACGGCAGCCAGAGCAAGGCTTGAACCCGTGACCTTAAAGCTAGAATCCTTAGTTGAAACAATAACAAAGCCGTCAACCCGCCTCTGGTTTGGTAAAAAGCTGAGGGATGGACCTGGACATATGTAACCACTCTCAAATTCATAGACTGAGCTATAGATGCTAAGTACTGACTGTCCATGATACCACAATTATGATTTGAACCATGTTATGAGGCTATACAGTGTGCGTGTTTAAATGTATGTTGTTTACAAACATTGGTGTAAAACAAATTTATATTTCGGGTTGAGATGGGGTACGACTGTTGAACTAATCTCATTAATTGCTTATAAATTATATTCTTCAAGAATCAATGGCTATATGTCATTCATTTATAAGTCCCCCAAAATATGTAGCAACTAAGGATTTTAGCTATAAGCTCTGCACCTCAAGGCAGAGGCTGTAGTACAGTCACAGACTTCACTACTCCTTTATAGCTCTGCACCTCTAGGCAGAGGCTGTAGTACAGTCACATAGACTTCACTACTCCTTTATAGCTCTGCACCTCTAGGCAGAGGCTGTAGTACAGTCACAGACTTCACTACTCCTTTATAGCTCTGCACCTGTAGGCAGAGGCTGTAGTACAGTCACAGACTTCACTACTCCTTTATAGCTCTGCACCTGTAGGCAGAGGCTGTAGTACAGTCACAGACTTCAATACTCCTTTATAGCTCCACACCTCTAGGCAGAGGCTGTAGTACAGTCACAGACTTCACTACTCCTTTAAAAAGCTCTACAGGATGAATTACTATTTCCATGATGTTCTATCTACAGTGAGGGAAAAAACGTATTTGATCCCCTGCTGATTTTGTACGTTTGCCCACTGACAAAGAAATGATCAGTCTATAATTTTAATGGAGGGTTTATTTAAAACAGTGAGAGACAGAATAACAACAACAAAATCCATGTCAAAAATGTTGTAAATTGTTTTGCATTTTAATGAGGGAAATAAGTATTTGACCCCTCTGCAAAACATGACTTAGTACTTGGTGGAAAAACCCTTGTTGGCAATCACCGAGGTCAGACGTTTCTTGTAGTTGGCCACCAGGTTTGCACATATCTCAGGAGGGATTTTGTCCCACTCCTTTTTGCAGATCTTCTCCAAGTCATTAAGGTTTCGAGGCTGACATTTGGCAACTTGAACCTTTAGCTCCCTCCACAGATTTTCTATGGGATTGAGGTCTGGAGACCGGCTAGGCCACTCCAGGGCCTTAATGTGCTTCTTCTTGAGCCACTCCTTTGTTGCCTTGGCCGTGTGTTTTGGGTCATTGTCATGCTGGAATACCCATCCACGACCCATTTTCAATGCCCTGGCTGAGGGTTCTCACCCAAGATTTGACGGTACAAGGCCCCGTCCATCGTCCCTTTGATGCGGTGAAGTTGTCCTGTCCCCTTAAAAAAAACACCCCCAAAGCATAATGTTTCCACCTTCATGTTTGACGGTGGGGATGGTGTTCTTGGGGTCATAGGCAGCAATCCTCCTCCTCCAAACACAGCGAGTTGAGTTGATGCCAAAGAGCTCCATTTTGGTGTCATCTGACCACAACACTTTCTCCCAGTTGTCCTCTGAATCATTTAGATGTTCATTGGCACACTTCAGACGGGCATGTATATGTGCTTTCTTGAGCAGGGGAACCTTGTGGGCGCTGCAGGATTTCAGTCCTTCACAGCGTAGTGTGTTACCATTTGTTTTCTTGATGACTATGGTCCCAGCTGCCTTGAGATCATTGACAAGATCTGCCCGTGTAGTTCTGGGCTCGTTCCTCACCGTACTCATGTTCATTGCAACTCCACGAGGTGAGATCTTGCATGGAGCCCCAGCCCGAGGGAGATTGACAGTTATTTTGTGTTTCTTCCATTCGCGAATAATCGCACCAACTGTTGTCACCTTCTCACTAAGCTGCTTGGCGATGGTCTTGTAGCCCATTCCAGCCTTGTGTAGGTCTACAATCTTGTCCCTGACATCCTTGGAGAGCTCTTTGGTCTTGGCCATGGTGGAGAGTTTGGAATCTGATTGATTGATTGCTTCTGTGGACAGGTGTCTTTTATACAGGTAACAAACTGAGATTAGGAGCACTCCCTTTAAGAGTGTGCTCCTAATCTCAGCTCGTTACCTGTATAAAAGACACCCGGGAGCCAGAAATCTTTCTGATTGAGAGGGGGTAAAATACTTATTTCCCTCATTAAAATGCAAATCAATTTATAACATTTTTGACATGCGGCTTTCTGTATTTTTTTGTTGTTATTCTGTCTCTCACTGTTCAAATAAACCCTCCATTAAAATTATAGACTGGTCATTTCTTTGTCAGTGGGCAAACGTACAAAATCAGCAGGGGATCAAATACTCGTTTCCCTCACTGTACGCACATATGAACTCTGGGACAACCTTGATACAAGTGCCAACACCAGCATGCATAGGCCTACTGCAGATAGATCAACAAAATTCTGCTCAGTTATTTTCAAAGATAGGAATCTCATGATGGGTGACCTCCATACACTAGATGCAACCAAAACCAATATAAACATATTATGGGAAATATAATAATACCTAAACACAAACTGCTATTGACTAAAATAAGTGAGACACAGTGCAGACCTGTGTCTTTACCATACAGTTAGATAGATGACTCACCTTTACATATGTGCCATTAAAGCGTCTGTGACAGCATGGGTTCCATTTTGACCAGTGGAGGCTGGTGGGAGGAGCTATAGGAGGACGGGGTCTTGTTTTAATGGCTGGAATGGAATTAAATGGACCGGTATCAAACATATGGAAACCGCGTGTTTGACTCCATTCCATGAATTTACATTCCTACCATTACACAGAGTCTGTCCTCCTATAGCTCCTCTCCCCAGCCTCCACTGGTTTTGAAGTAGTCCATTTCTTCTTCACGATTGGCTGATCTCTCCTGATGACTCGGGTTGGACATGAGTCCAACAGTGTCACTAGGAGGGATCAGTCAAGGAAGTAGGAAGTCCCACTCATTTGACGACAATAAAACGGTGGAAGCCCTCAATGGCGATGCCCATGCTAATACAGTCTTTTTGCCACTAGAGGCCTCCCTCATTCTCTATGGTCTGTAGGACCCATTGGACATCATATTCAGGGTTGGGGAGTAATGTAATCTGATTACAAAAAATCAGTAACTGTAATCAATTACATTACCAGCAATGATGTTGTAAACTGATTACAGGTACTTTTGAAAAAATGGATGATTACTTCTTGGATTACTTTTAAATTCCCGAAAGTATGTTTTTTTTTTTCAATGACATTCAATTCAGCATTGAAAAACAGCACACGTTTCAGTTTGTTCCACCTGAGTGAGACACAGACACCACTATGATGACAAACCTAAGGCATTTGATCTATCATTTTTGTATTCTAATGCCTCTTAAAGGTAATCTGAAAGTAATCAGACAGGTAACTAGTAACTGAAACGGATTACATTTAGAAAGTAACCTAGGCAACCCTGGCCATAACCAGCCCTCCGAGCCAACCTTAGACCTACAAAGACTGAAAAGCTTTGTTTCCGGTATGGGGGGGGGGGGGGGGGCGACACAACAGTTCACTCATGTCAGGCCAGGTAACCATCACAATGGTTAAAACTTGGCACTCTGTTATCTTTTTATTCTTCCCTTTCCATCAAACCCAGTCGGACGGCACAAACCCAGTTGGAACAAACCCAGTTCAAACCCAGTTGGAACTAAAGACAGTTTTAGCCTGCTGAGCTAAAGCTTAATCAAATCTGTTTTTCAGAAATATACATATTCCAGCTCTGCAAAATTGTTACATTTGTCGTTACGTAACCAACAAAACATGTTTATATTGTGAAACAAAAAAAACCCTGCAAAATGTTGTCTTTCTAATCAGGAATAATTTAGTTGTATTGCTTATCTTGAACATCGGCTCGCTGGTTTTGAATAGAGTAGAATAAGTACAGTAGAGTAGAATACAGTATAATAGAGTATAATGGAGTACTGTAGAGTAGAATACAGTAGAATAGAGTAGAATAGAGTACAGTAGAGTGGAATACAGTATAATAGAGTAGAATAGAGTACAGTAGAGTAGAATACAGTAGAATAGAGTAGAATACAGTAGAATAGAGTGCAGTAGAGTAGAATATAGTAGAATAGAGTAGAATAGAGTACAGTAGAGTAGAATACAGTAGAATAGAGTAGAATAGAGTACAGTAGAGTAGAATACAGTAGAATAGAGTAGAATACAGTAGAATAGAGTGCAGTAGAGTATAATATAGTAGAATAGAGTACTGTAGAGTAGAATACATTATAATAGAGTAGAATAGAGTACAGTAGAGTAGAATACAGTATAATAGAGTAGAATAGAGTACAGTAGAGTAGAATACAGTATAATAGAGTAGGGTAGAGTACAGTAGAGTAGAATACAGTATAATAGAGTAGAATGGAGTACAGTAGAGTAGAATATAGTATAATAGAGTAGAATAGAGGACAGTAGAGTAGAATACAGTATAATAGAGTAAAATAGAGTACAGTAGAGTTGAATACAGTAGAATAGAGTACAGTTGAGTAGAATACAGTATAATAGAGTACAGTAGAATAGAATACAGTATAATAGAGTAGAATGGAGTACAGTAGATTGGAATACAGTGGAATAGAGTAGAATAGAGTACAGTAGAGTTGAATTCAGTAGAATACAGTATAATAGAGTACAGTGGAGTAGAATACATTAGAATGGAGTAGAATAGAGTACAGTAGAGCAGAATACAGTATAATAAAGTAGAATGGAGAACAGTAGATTAGAATACAGTATAATAGAGAATAACAGAGTACAGTAGAGTATAATAGAGTACAGTGGAGTAGAATACAGTAGAATAGAGTACAGTAGAGTAGAATACATTGGAATGGAGTAGAATACAGTACAGTAGAGTAGACTACAGTATAATAGAGTAGAATAGAGTATAGTAGAGGAGAATAGAATACAGTGGAGTAGAATACAGTAGAATAGAGTAGAAAGGAGTACAGTAGAGTAGAATACAGTATAATAGAGTATAATAGAGGACAGTAGAGTAGAATACAGTATAATAGAGTAGAATAAACTAGATGGAAACAGATCTAACACAAGTCTCCAATCTCCATTGAAATATTGTTTCATCTGTCCGAGTGGATACTGGCCCTTGATCTAGCCCAGGATTTCTTAAACTATGGGTCAGGACCAAAAGTGGGCCCTGGGCATGTGAGAGGTGGGTATTATTTAAAACATTTTAACTAATATACTTTTAATATCAAAGTTATTTTCTTCTTTGTAGGAATGAACATCAACTAATTTTCCGCAATACATGGCTCACTTTAGGCTTCTCCTCAAGCACAAAATACTGTGAAAAGTCCACATCTGGACTGTATCTTGGTTGTATATGTGCTGAGTGGAAGTCTGGAAAAGCTGACTGATATTTGCATGGTGTATGTACACCGTTCAGTATAGGGTTTGTTATTCATAACTCAGATGTATGGGGCAGCAGGTGGGGCGACAGGGTAGCCTAGTGGTTAGAGCGTTGGACTAGTAACCAAAAGGTTGCAAGTTCAAATCCGACAAGGTACAAGTCTGTTGTTCTGCCCCTCAACAGGTGGTTAACCCACTAGGCTGTCATTGAAAGTAAGAATTTGTTCTTAACTGTCTCGCCGAGTTAAATAAAGGTTAAAAATAAAAATTTACTGTTAATACACACCAATTGTAAAATAATTTTTAATTTGGAGTGATTACAAAAATTTCATGTTATAATTTCTGATGTGTTTTTGGAATAAATATGACCTATAATGATTCTGGAAAGTTTTGCAATTTTTTTTCTTCCGCCAAATCAGTTAAAGAGATTATATTACATCACATAAATGGATTTAAATGTTTAAAAATATATATATTATATGACATCGAAACATGATTTTTAGATTACAGAAAGAGTATCATATTTATATTTATGATGTATCTGTCTGAGATATTAGGAATTATATTCTCGATAAATGTAACTTTTTTAATGCTAACAATCATTCACAAATCAATAGCATTTTGTTCACTAACTTGATTTCCCCCCGTAAGCAAATTAGATGATTCATTTAGCATAACCAAGTCAGAGTCAGAACGCTTTAACACAGGACTCTTTATAACCTAGACAAACTCTCTTATAACATTTAACAAAATTAAATCAATATATACAATTTAGAAAAAAAGCTAAGAAACTCACCGACACATTGAGCGTCTTTCCGAGAGGCGCTTTTTAATAAGGAAACTGGTGAGTAGTAGAGGGGGAAGCTAATTTCAATGTTTTTAGAGAGACATGGGGGAATTCCCACATAGAGAAAGAATCTGATGCAGTTCGTAGCCTCAACAGAAGAGAACAGAGCAGAGCAGGGGGACCTGGGCTCCGTCCAAACTGAGCGCTAGTGTAGACTGATCTGTCCCAAAGTGAACAACACAAGACAACCAGCAGAACAGACACAATCAACACTATCAGTCTGGTATGTGTTAATTCTACTCTACACAGAAATACTAGAGTTTTATGCTATTTTCATTTTGTTGAACCTTTATTTAACGAGGTAAGTCAGTTAAGAACCAATTCTTATTTACAATGACAGCCTACACCGGCCTACCAAAAGGCCTCCTGTGGGGACGGGGGCTGGGATAAAAAAATATATTTACGTATATAGGACAAAACACAAGAGAGACACCACAACACTACATGAAGAGAGACCTAAGACAACAGCATAGCATGGCAGCAACACATGAAAACAACATGGTAGCAAGCCACACAGCATGACAACAACATGGTAGCAACACAACATGGTAGCAACACATTGTAGCAGCACAAAACATGGTACAAACATTATTGGGCACAGACAACAGCACAAAGGGCAAGACGGTAGAGACGACAATACATCACACAAAGCAGCCTCAACTGTCAGTAAGAGTGTCAATGATTGAGTCTTTGAATGAAGAGATGGAGTTAAAACTGTACAGTTTGAGAGTTTTTTGCATCGTACCCTTTATGAATCACAACTAAAGTGTGATGGAAATTAAATGGCATGAAGTCTCATGTGTATCTATGCACATTTAGTTTACATAACACAGCCATTAATGTCCATACAGTATAAGGCCTAATAACCAAGTTTAATCTCATTTATATTAAACTATACAATTTGACTTGAAGAGAATCCAATATAATTGCCTTACTTTTACAGCAGTCAGAAAGGACAATTTTGCAACACAGGGTGATGATCTGACAATGCATTGCAAAGAAAGCTTACTATTTACCTTGATCTACGAATGTATGATAATGAACATGAAATAGGGATAATTTTGAGGTTGTGTCGTTATGTAGTCTTTGTTTAAATAATCAGTGTTGGGCTGCTGCACGGTGCAGTCTACAGTCTACATGTTGCCATGGATCTCTTGGCCTGATGTAGGGGATTTCCTCCTCTCTCAAAACCCTATTTTCTTCTTTCCGCTTTTAACTCTGAGAGGCTTGACAACAGCTGCACTCACAAGTAAAGCTCATCACATGCAGTACATCATACAGTAAAGTCCACCCAAGATGGCGTAGCAGTCGGACGTGTGTTTTGTCTTGTCCCGTCCTGTCCCGTGTAAATATTGTTTTCTTCATTTTATTCCAGTATATATTTCGTATATATATTTTAATCTCGCTTTCCATCTATGGACTGAATATACTCTCATGCAACCCGCCTCACCCAATGTGGTACGGATCTGCTATTTTTTATGCTTAATTAAGAACCAGAACCCCCATCAGAAGCTAGACAGCTAACTAGCTACTAGCTAGTAGTGAGTTAGCCACTGCTGGCGGTCTTCACCGTTAACTCAGACACCAGCCAGCCTCAGCTCGGTCAATACCTGCCAGTCTGTACAGCGCAACATCAACCCAGAGCATATTGGACTGCTTTCTCTACCACATCTCCGGATTCCTACTGCAAGCTCTGAATCTTTACACCGGATCATTGCAGCTAGCTAGCTGCAATCCGAGTGGCTACTCCTGGTTAACGTGTCTGTCCCGAAGCAAGCACCAGTTAGCCTTGAGCTAGCCTCGAGCTAGGCCCATCTCCCGGCTAGCCGAAGAGGTCCACCAGCTGATTATTGGGCTGCAATACCTCTTTTGCTAATTGGCTTTTGCTAACTGGCCCTTTACTGCCGACACGGAGCCCAGCCAATCCATCACGACTGGTCTGTTGATGTAATCGTCCGAGGTGGTTTCAACAGGAACTTCCGTTGCGACATCGCCGAAGGCCCATCTGCTAGCTCCGGCCCGCTAGCTGTCTGAGTCACCGTGTCTCCAGCTCGCCTAGCGTAGTAGCGACTACTGAATCGTCTCCCTGACTCACCTATTGCTACTCATTGGACCCTATGATCACTCGGCTACGCATGCCTCTCCCTAATGTCAATATGTCTTGTCTATTGCTGTTTTGGTTAGTGATTATTGTCTTATTTCACTGTAGAGCACCCAGCCCTGCCCAATATGCCTTAGATAGCCCTTTTGTCCCACCCCCCACACATGTGGTGACCTCACCTGGCTTAACTGGTGCCTCTAGAGACAAAACCTCTCTCATCATCACTCAATGCCTAGGTTTACCTCCACTGTACTCACATCCTATCATACCCTTGTCTGTACATCATGCCTTGAATCTATTCTTCCACGCCCAGGAATCTGCTCCTTTTACTCTCTGTTCCGAATGCACTAGACGACCAGTTCTTATAGCCTTACCCTTATCCGACTCCTCCTCTGTTCCTCTGTGATGTAGAGGTTAACCCAGGCCCTGCAGCCCCCAGCACCACTCCCATTCCCCAGGCGCTCTCATTTGTTGACTTCTGTAACTGTAAAAGCCTTGGTTTCATGCATGTTAACATCAGAAGCCTCCTCCCTAAATTTGTTTTACTCACTGCTTTAGCACACTCCGCCAACCCTGATGTCCTGATGCCGTGTCTGAATCCTGGCTTAGGAAGGCCACCAAAAATCCCCAAATTTCCATCCCTAACTAGAACATTTTTCGACAAGATAGAACTGCCAAAAGGGGGCGGAGTTGCAATACACTGCAGAGATAGGTCTGTGCCCAAACAATTTGAGCTTCTACTTTTAAAAATCCACCTCTCCAGAAACAAGTCTCTCACCGTTTCCGCTTGTTATAGACCCCCTTCAGCCCCCAGCTGTGCCCTGGACACTATATGTGAATTGACTGCCCCTCCATCTATCTTCAAGGTTCGTACTGTTAGGTGACCTAAACTGGGATATGCTTATTAACAGCCCAGCCGTCCTACAATCTAAGCTAGATGCCCTCAATCTCACACAAATGATCAAGGAACCGACCATGTACAACCCTAAATCCTTAACCATGGGCAGACTCTTAGATATCATCCTGACCAACCTGCCATCCAAATACACCTCTGCTGTCTTCAACCAGGATCTCAGCGATCAATGCCTCATTTTTATTATTATTCTTTAATTTTTTTGTGTGAATTTTGACCCTCTTTTTCTCCCCAATTTCGTGGTATCCAATTGTTTAGTAGCTACTATCTTGTCTCATCGCTACAACTCCTGTACGGGCTCGGGAGAGACAAAGGAGGAAAGTCATGCGTCCTCCGATACACAACCCAACCAAGACGCACTGCTTCTTAACACAGCGCTCACCCAACCCGGAAGCCAGCCGCACCAATGTGTCGGAGGGAACACCGTGCACCTGGCAACCTTGGTTAGCGTGCACTGCGCCCCGGCCCGCCACAGGAGTCGCTGGTACGCGATGAGACAAGGATATCCCTACCGGCCAACCCCTCCCTAACCCGGACGACGCTAGGCCAATTGTGAGTTGCCCCACGGACCTCCCAGTCGCGGCCGGTTACGACAGAGCCTGGGCGCAAATCCAGAGTCTCTGGTGGCACAGCTGGTGCTGCAGTACAGCGCCCTTAACCACTGCGCCACCCGGGAGGCAGATCACTGCCTCATAGCCTGCGTCCGTAATGGGTCCGCGGTCAAACGACCACCCCTCATCACTGTCGAACGCTCCCTAAAACACTTCCGCAAGCAGGCCTTTCTAATCAACCTGGCCCGGGTATCTTGGAAGGATATTGACCTCATTCTGTCAGTCCATGGAGAATAAGAGCACCTCCTCCCAGCTGCCCACTGCACTGACGCTAGGAAACACTGTCACCACCGATAAATCCCCCTGCAGCAACTTGCCCAAGCCCCCCCCCCCCCCCCGCTTGTCCTTCACCCAAATCCAGACAGCTAATGTTCTAAAAGAGCTACAAAATCTGGACCCCTACAAATCAGCTGGGCTAGACAATCTGGACCCTCTCTTTCTATAATTATCCGCCAAAATTGTTGCAACCCTTATTACTAGCACAGTGTCCAAAGAAGGGCCAGAAGTATACAGAATGGTGTTGTCTGCGTAGAGGTGGATCAGAGAATCACCAGCAGCAAGAGCGACATCATTGATGTATATAGAGAAATGAGTTGGCCTGAGAAATGAACCCTGTGGCACCCCCATAGAGACTGCCATAAGTCCTGACAACAGGCCCTCCGATTTGACACACTGAATTCAATCTGAGAAGTAGGCTATTGAGTCTGCCGATAAGAATGCGGTCATTGACAGAGACGAAAGCCGTGGCCAGGTTGATGAAGACGGATGCACTGTACTGTCTTTATTGTTGGTGATAATGTTATTGTTTAGGACCTTGAGCGTGGCTGATGTGGACACCCATGACCAGCTACGAAACCAGATTTGGATTCAAAATGCTCTGTGATCTGTTAACTTGGCTTTCGAAGATTTCAGAAAGGCAGGGCAGGATGGATATAGTTCTATAACAGTTTGGGTCTAGAGTGTCTCCCCCTTTGAAGAGGGGGATGACCACGGCAGCTTTCCAATCTTTGGGGATCTCAGATGATACGAAAGAGAGGTTGAACAGGTTAAGCCTTAGATTTCTAGCCTCTTGATATTATTGTGCTGTCTGATTTGAATAGCTAGCATTTCGATGGCTATAGGAAATAGATATGCCAGTAGTGGACAACCTTGTTTTACTCCTCTTGACAGTTTAATTATTTCTGAGAAGTAGTCATTATTTACTATTTTACACCTGGGATTACTATACATAACTTTAACTCATTGGATAAGAGATTCTCCAAAATGTAAAAAAAAAGTCCAGGCATTTATATAGAAATTCAAAATTTTATCAAAGGCCTTTTCAAAGTCAGCTATGAATACCAGGCCTGGTTTCACATATTTTTAATAGTGTTCTATTGTTTCCAGTACTTGTCTGTCACGGGCGTCCTCCTCTTCATCTGAAGAGGAGAGGCGAGAAGGATCGGAGGACCAAAATGCGACGTGGTATGTGTTCATGATGAAATGTAATACTGAATACAAACTACACAAAAACAATAAACGAAATAACGACCGGGACGCCGTCAGGAATAATTTAGTTGTATTGCTTATCTTGAACATCGGCTCGCTGGTTTTGAATAGAGTAGAATAAGTACAGTAGAGTAGAATACAGTATAATAGAGTATAATGGAGTACTGTAGAGTAGAATACAGTAGAATAGAGTAGAATAGAGTACAGTAGAGTGGAATACAGTATAATAGAGTAGAATAGAGTACAGTAGAGTAGAATACAGTAGAATAGAGTAGAATACAGTAGAATAGAGTGCAGTAGAGTAGAATATAGTAGAATAGAGTAGAATAGAGTACAGTAGAGTAGAATACAGTAGAATAGAGTAGAATAGAGTACAGTAGAGTAGAATACAGTAGAATAGAGTAGAATACAGTAGAATAGAGTGCAGTAGAGTATAATATAGTAGAATAGAGTACTGTAGAGTAGAATACATTATAATAGAGTAGAATAGAGTACAGTAGAGTAGAATACAGTATAATAGAGTAGAATAGAGTACAGTAGAGTAGAATACAGTATAATAGAGTAGGGTAGAGTACAGTAGAGTAGAATACAGTATAATAGAGTAGAATGGAGTACAGTAGAGTAGAATATAGTATAATAGAGTAGAATAGAGGACAGTAGAGTAGAATACAGTATAATAGAGTAAAATAGAGTACAGTAGAGTTGAATACAGTAGAATAGAGTACAGTTGAGTAGAATACAGTATAATAGAGTACAGTAGAATAGAATACAGTATAATAGAGTAGAATGGAGTACAGTAGATTGGAATACAGTGGAATAGAGTAGAATAGAGTACAGTAGAGTTGAATTCAGTAGAATACAGTATAATAGAGTACAGTGGAGTAGAATACATTAGAATGGAGTAGAATAGAGTACAGTAGAGCAGAATACAGTATAATAAAGTAGAATGGAGAACAGTAGATTAGAATACAGTATAATAGAGAATAACAGAGTACAGTAGAGTATAATAGAGTACAGTGGAGTAGAATACAGTAGAATAGAGTACAGTAGAGTAGAATACATTGGAATGGAGTAGAATACAGTACAGTAGAGTAGACTACAGTATAATAGAGTAGAATAGAGTATAGTAGAGGAGAATAGAATACAGTGGAGTAGAATACAGTAGAATAGAGTAGAAAGGAGTACAGTAGAGTAGAATACAGTATAATAGAGTATAATAGAGGACAGTAGAGTAGAATACAGTATAATAGAGTAGAATAAACTAGATGGAAACAGATCTAACACAAGTCTCCAATCTCCATTGAAATATTGTTTCATCTGTCCGAGTGGATACTGGCCCTTGATCTAGCCCAGGATTTCTTAAACTATGGGTCAGGACCAAAAGTGGGCCCTGGGCATGTGAGAGGTGGGTATTATTTAAAACATTTTAACTAATATACTTTTAATATCAAAGTTATTTTCTTCTTTGTAGGAATGAACATCAACTAATTTTCCGCAATACATGGCTCACTTTAGGCTTCTCCTCAAGCACAAAATACTGTGAAAAGTCCACATCTGGACTGTATCTTGGTTGTATATGTGCTGAGTGGAAGTCTGGAAAAGCTGACTGATATTTGCATGGTGTATGTACACCGTTCAGTATAGGGTTTGTTATTCATAACTCAGATGTATGGGGCAGCAGGTGGGGCGACAGGGTAGCCTAGTGGTTAGAGCGTTGGACTAGTAACCAAAAGGTTGCAAGTTCAAATCCGACAAGGTACAAGTCTGTTGTTCTGCCCCTCAACAGGTGGTTAACCCACTAGGCTGTCATTGAAAGTAAGAATTTGTTCTTAACTGTCTCGCCGAGTTAAATAAAGGTTAAAAATAAAAATTTACTGTTAATACACACCAATTGTAAAATAATTTTTAATTTGGAGTGATTACAAAAATTTCATGTTATAATTTCTGATGTGTTTTTGGAATAAATATGACCTATAATGATTCTGGAAAGTTTTGCAATTTTTTTTCTTCCGCCAAATCAGTTAAAGAGATTATATTACATCACATAAATGGATTTAAATGTTTAAAAATATATATATTATATGACATCGAAACATGATTTTTAGATTACAGAAAGAGTATCATATTTATATTTATGATGTATCTGTCTGAGATATTAGGAATTATATTCTCGATAAATGTAACTTTTTTAATGCTAACAATCATTCACAAATCAATAGCATTTTGTTCACTAACTTGATTTCCCCCCGTAAGCAAATTAGATGATTCATTTAGCATAACCAAGTCAGAGTCAGAACGCTTTAACACAGGACTCTTTATAACCTAGACAAACTCTCTTATAACATTTAACAAAATTAAATCAATATATACAATTTAGAAAAAAAGCTAAGAAACTCACCGACACATTGAGCGTCTTTCCGAGAGGCGCTTTTTAATAAGGAAACTGGTGAGTAGTAGAGGGGGAAGCTAATTTCAATGTTTTTAGAGAGACATGGGGGAATTCCCACATAGAGAAAGAATCTGATGCAGTTCGTAGCCTCAACAGAAGAGAACAGAGCAGAGCAGGGGGACCTGGGCTCCGTCCAAACTGAGCGCTAGTGTAGACTGATCTGTCCCAAAGTGAACAACACAAGACAACCAGCAGAACAGACACAATCAACACTATCAGTCTGGTATGTGTTAATTCTACTCTACACAGAAATACTAGAGTTTTATGCTATTTTCATTTTGTTGAACCTTTATTTAACGAGGTAAGTCAGTTAAGAACCAATTCTTATTTACAATGACAGCCTACACCGGCCTACCAAAAGGCCTCCTGTGGGGACGGGGGCTGGGATAAAAAAATATATTTACGTATATAGGACAAAACACAAGAGAGACACCACAACACTACATGAAGAGAGACCTAAGACAACAGCATAGCATGGCAGCAACACATGAAAACAACATGGTAGCAAGCCACACAGCATGACAACAACATGGTAGCAACACAACATGGTAGCAACACATTGTAGCAGCACAAAACATGGTACAAACATTATTGGGCACAGACAACAGCACAAAGGGCAAGACGGTAGAGACGACAATACATCACACAAAGCAGCCTCAACTGTCAGTAAGAGTGTCAATGATTGAGTCTTTGAATGAAGAGATGGAGTTAAAACTGTACAGTTTGAGAGTTTTTTGCATCGTACCCTTTATGAATCACAACTAAAGTGTGATGGAAATTAAATGGCATGAAGTCTCATGTGTATCTATGCACATTTAGTTTACATAACACAGCCATTAATGTCCATACAGTATAAGGCCTAATAACCAAGTTTAATCTCATTTATATTAAACTATACAATTTGACTTGAAGAGAATCCAATATAATTGCCTTACTTTTACAGCAGTCAGAAAGGACAATTTTGCAACACAGGGTGATGATCTGACAATGCATTGCAAAGAAAGCTTACTATTTACCTTGATCTACGAATGTATGATAATGAACATGAAATAGGGATAATTTTGAGGTTGTGTCGTTATGTAGTCTTTGTTTAAATAATCAGTGTTGGGCTGCTGCACGGTGCAGTCTACAGTCTACATGTTGCCATGGATCTCTTGGCCTGATGTAGGGGATTTCCTCCTCTCTCAAAACCCTATTTTCTTCTTTCCGCTTTTAACTCTGAGAGGCTTGACAACAGCTGCACTCACAAGTAAAGCTCATCACATGCAGTACATCATACAGTAAAGTCCACCCAAGATGGCGTAGCAGTCGGACGTGTGTTTTGTCTTGTCCCGTCCTGTCCCGTGTAAATATTGTTTTCTTCATTTTATTCCAGTATATATTTCGTATATATATTTTAATCTCGCTTTCCATCTATGGACTGAATATACTCTCATGCAACCCGCCTCACCCAATGTGGTACGGATCTGCTATTTTTTATGCTTAATTAAGAACCAGAACCCCCATCAGAAGCTAGACAGCTAACTAGCTACTAGCTAGTAGTGAGTTAGCCACTGCTGGCGGTCTTCACCGTTAACTCAGACACCAGCCAGCCTCAGCTCGGTCAATACCTGCCAGTCTGTACAGCGCAACATCAACCCAGAGCATATTGGACTGCTTTCTCTACCACATCTCCGGATTCCTACTGCAAGCTCTGAATCTTTACACCGGATCATTGCAGCTAGCTAGCTGCAATCCGAGTGGCTACTCCTGGTTAACGTGTCTGTCCCGAAGCAAGCACCAGTTAGCCTTGAGCTAGCCTCGAGCTAGGCCCATCTCCCGGCTAGCCGAAGAGGTCCACCAGCTGATTATTGGGCTGCAATACCTCTTTTGCTAATTGGCTTTTGCTAACTGGCCCTTTACTGCCGACACGGAGCCCAGCCAATCCATCACGACTGGTCTGTTGATGTAATCGTCCGAGGTGGTTTCAACAGGAACTTCCGTTGCGACATCGCCGAAGGCCCATCTGCTAGCTCCGGCCCGCTAGCTGTCTGAGTCACCGTGTCTCCAGCTCGCCTAGCGTAGTAGCGACTACTGAATCGTCTCCCTGACTCACCTATTGCTACTCATTGGACCCTATGATCACTCGGCTACGCATGCCTCTCCCTAATGTCAATATGTCTTGTCTATTGCTGTTTTGGTTAGTGATTATTGTCTTATTTCACTGTAGAGCACCCAGCCCTGCCCAATATGCCTTAGATAGCCCTTTTGTCCCACCCCCCACACATGTGGTGACCTCACCTGGCTTAACTGGTGCCTCTAGAGACAAAACCTCTCTCATCATCACTCAATGCCTAGGTTTACCTCCACTGTACTCACATCCTATCATACCCTTGTCTGTACATCATGCCTTGAATCTATTCTTCCACGCCCAGGAATCTGCTCCTTTTACTCTCTGTTCCGAATGCACTAGACGACCAGTTCTTATAGCCTTACCCTTATCCGACTCCTCCTCTGTTCCTCTGTGATGTAGAGGTTAACCCAGGCCCTGCAGCCCCCAGCACCACTCCCATTCCCCAGGCGCTCTCATTTGTTGACTTCTGTAACTGTAAAAGCCTTGGTTTCATGCATGTTAACATCAGAAGCCTCCTCCCTAAATTTGTTTTACTCACTGCTTTAGCACACTCCGCCAACCCTGATGTCCTGATGCCGTGTCTGAATCCTGGCTTAGGAAGGCCACCAAAAATCCCCAAATTTCCATCCCTAACTAGAACATTTTTCGACAAGATAGAACTGCCAAAAGGGGGCGGAGTTGCAATACACTGCAGAGATAGGTCTGTGCCCAAACAATTTGAGCTTCTACTTTTAAAAATCCACCTCTCCAGAAACAAGTCTCTCACCGTTTCCGCTTGTTATAGACCCCCTTCAGCCCCCAGCTGTGCCCTGGACACTATATGTGAATTGACTGCCCCTCCATCTATCTTCAAGGTTCGTACTGTTAGGTGACCTAAACTGGGATATGCTTATTAACAGCCCAGCCGTCCTACAATCTAAGCTAGATGCCCTCAATCTCACACAAATGATCAAGGAACCGACCATGTACAACCCTAAATCCTTAACCATGGGCAGACTCTTAGATATCATCCTGACCAACCTGCCATCCAAATACACCTCTGCTGTCTTCAACCAGGATCTCAGCGATCAATGCCTCATTTTTATTATTATTCTTTAATTTTTTTGTGTGAATTTTGACCCTCTTTTTCTCCCCAATTTCGTGGTATCCAATTGTTTAGTAGCTACTATCTTGTCTCATCGCTACAACTCCTGTACGGGCTCGGGAGAGACAAAGGAGGAAAGTCATGCGTCCTCCGATACACAACCCAACCAAGACGCACTGCTTCTTAACACAGCGCTCACCCAACCCGGAAGCCAGCCGCACCAATGTGTCGGAGGGAACACCGTGCACCTGGCAACCTTGGTTAGCGTGCACTGCGCCCCGGCCCGCCACAGGAGTCGCTGGTACGCGATGAGACAAGGATATCCCTACCGGCCAACCCCTCCCTAACCCGGACGACGCTAGGCCAATTGTGAGTTGCCCCACGGACCTCCCAGTCGCGGCCGGTTACGACAGAGCCTGGGCGCAAATCCAGAGTCTCTGGTGGCACAGCTGGTGCTGCAGTACAGCGCCCTTAACCACTGCGCCACCCGGGAGGCAGATCACTGCCTCATAGCCTGCGTCCGTAATGGGTCCGCGGTCAAACGACCACCCCTCATCACTGTCGAACGCTCCCTAAAACACTTCCGCAAGCAGGCCTTTCTAATCAACCTGGCCCGGGTATCTTGGAAGGATATTGACCTCATTCTGTCAGTCCATGGAGAATAAGAGCACCTCCTCCCAGCTGCCCACTGCACTGACGCTAGGAAACACTGTCACCACCGATAAATCCCCCTGCAGCAACTTGCCCAAGCCCCCCCCCCCCCCCCGCTTGTCCTTCACCCAAATCCAGACAGCTAATGTTCTAAAAGAGCTACAAAATCTGGACCCCTACAAATCAGCTGGGCTAGACAATCTGGACCCTCTCTTTCTATAATTATCCGCCAAAATTGTTGCAACCCTTATTACTAGCACAGTGTCCAAAGAAGGGCCAGAAGTATACAGAATGGTGTTGTCTGCGTAGAGGTGGATCAGAGAATCACCAGCAGCAAGAGCGACATCATTGATGTATATAGAGAAATGAGTTGGCCTGAGAAATGAACCCTGTGGCACCCCCATAGAGACTGCCATAAGTCCTGACAACAGGCCCTCCGATTTGACACACTGAATTCAATCTGAGAAGTAGGCTATTGAGTCTGCCGATAAGAATGCGGTCATTGACAGAGACGAAAGCCGTGGCCAGGTTGATGAAGACGGATGCACTGTACTGTCTTTATTGTTGGTGATAATGTTATTGTTTAGGACCTTGAGCGTGGCTGATGTGGACACCCATGACCAGCTACGAAACCAGATTTGGATTCAAAATGCTCTGTGATCTGTTAACTTGGCTTTCGAAGATTTCAGAAAGGCAGGGCAGGATGGATATAGTTCTATAACAGTTTGGGTCTAGAGTGTCTCCCCCTTTGAAGAGGGGGATGACCACGGCAGCTTTCCAATCTTTGGGGATCTCAGATGATACGAAAGAGAGGTTGAACAGGTTAAGCCTTAGATTTCTAGCCTCTTGATATTATTGTGCTGTCTGATTTGAATAGCTAGCATTTCGATGGCTATAGGAAATAGATATGCCAGTAGTGGACAACCTTGTTTTACTCCTCTTGACAGTTTAATTATTTCTGAGAAGTAGTCATTATTTACTATTTTACACCTGGGATTACTATACATAACTTTAACTCATTGGATAAGAGATTCTCCAAAATGTAAAAAAAAAGTCCAGGCATTTATATAGAAATTCAAAATTTTATCAAAGGCCTTTTCAAAGTCAGCTATGAATACCAGGCCTGGTTTCACATATTTTTAATAGTGTTCTATTGTTTCCAGTACTTGTCTGTCACGGGCGTCCTCCTCTTCATCTGAAGAGGAGAGGCGAGAAGGATCGGAGGACCAAAATGCGACGTGGTATGTGTTCATGATGAAATGTAATACTGAATACAAACTACACAAAAACAATAAACGAAATAACGACCGGGACGCTAATGAGAACTGTGCTGACACAAGCAATCAACATAGACAATCACCCACAAAACCCAACACAAAACAGGCTACCTAAATATGGTTCCCAATCAGAGACAATGACTAACACCTGCCTCTGATTGAGAACCATATCAGGCCCAAACACAGAAACAGACAAACAAGACATCCAACATAGAATGCCCACTCAGATCACACCCTGACCAAACAAAACATAGAAACATACAAAGCAAACTATGGTCAGGGTGTGACATTGGTGTGACATTGTCTTATATTATCTCCATGTAAAAAAAAAAAAACCTGTCTGGTTAGGATGAACAATATCCGACAATACCTTTTTAATTCTATGCACTATGCATTTTGCCTGGATTTTAGCATCACAACACCGCAGTGTAAGGGGTCCGTTTTTTTTTTAGGTGGACTGGATCTTTTATATTTACCACCAGGGTCCTGTTTCAGTCATAGTCAAATCTAACCACCTTACTGAGTTTGTGATAGTCTACCATTTTTATAGGACTGGTTAAAACATGCTAATAAGCAAACCTTTTGAGTACATTGAAAAATATTTGATATACTTCCCATTCAGCCCTGGAGTTTTCCCAGACTTGAACACTTTAATTGCATCTATAAGCTCCTCCTCTGTAACTAGTCCTTCACATGAGTCTTTCTGTACAGCTGTTAAGTCGACACTAAATTAATTAAATTAATTAAATTAATTAGAGGAAACGGAGGAGACTGAAATGAAAACATTTAAGCTTTTAAAGTGCTTCCTCTTTCAAAATATTGTTTGGTAAATCATGGATGAGTTTCTGTGAATTATTTTTGTTAGCATTTCTGTGAATTATTTTTGTTAGCATTTCTGTGAATTATTTTTGTTAGCATTTCTGTGAATTATTTTTTGTTAGCATTTCTGTGAATTATTTTTTGTTAGCATTTCTGTGAATTATTTTTGTTAGCATTTCTGTGTTGGAAGATCAAAACGTAATTCGGTGCATTTTCTTCCATTTTCCATCCAGTTCGCTTCATTTTTATAATATATTACACTTGATCTTTCTTGAGTTATTTTTTTGTTTTTCCTCTAAACTTATTCTGAACCTCTATGTTACAGTTTTTTTGTTGCTATACATCTGGACTGAGTTCTTTAGACCTCAATGGTTTTGTTTTAAAGATGAGTGTTGAATTGCATGGCCTCTTAAAAGCACATTTTATAAAGTGTTCCTTACAATAAGGGGATCTGCTGTACCTATGTTGTGTAGGAAAAAGTAAGTTATGAATTATTCTTGGTATTGGTTAAAAAAAATGTTTTGTCATCCAGTAGGCTTTGAATACATTTCCAATATCCTTGCGGAAATTCTGTAAGTGTAATGTGTTATGTAACCAGTTATGTGATGGTTCGACCGCATTCTGTCCCCTTTCAACACTTTTTAAAAACTTTTGGTGCCAGTGTAACGGATGTGAAACGGCTAGCTTAGTTAGCGGTGCGCGCTAAATAGCGTTTCAATCAGTGACGTCACTTGCTCTGAGACCTTGAAGTAGTGGTTCCCCTTTGCTCTGCAAGGGCCGCGGCTTTTGTGGAGCGATGGGTAACAATGCTTCGTGGGTGACTGTTGTTGATGTGTGCAGAGGGTCCCTGGTTCGCGCCCGGGTATGGGCGAGGGGACGGTCTAAAGTTATACTGTTACACCAGAGAGAATGACATAGGAAAGTAGTTAAGACGACTAGCTTGATTGAGCCTCCGCCATGTATATCTCACAAGGTCAGGATATTTAAGCCTCCATATATCCACTAGTTTCAATATATCCATGACATTTGTAATTTCCTTAAGTGCATGGGAGATATTGAGGGGATAACCTTGTCTTTCAAACCTCGTTTTCCTCGTCTATCAACCCCCCCCCTACCCTACCATGCCCAGTTCAAAGGCACTTCAATATTTTGTCTTGCCAAGTCAACCTGTCTCCTCCATTTAATCTGATTTAAAAAGTGACATTAATAAGAGATCATAGCTTTCACCTGGTCAGTCTGTCATGGAAAGAGCAGGCGTTCATAATGTTTTGTATGCTCAGTGTCTATGCATAGTCCTGGTCAGTCTGTCATGGAAAGAGCAGGTGTTCTTAATGTTTTGTATACTCAGTGTCTATGCATAGTCCTGGTCAGTCTGTCATGGAAAGAGCAGGCGTTCATAATGTTTTGTATACTCAGTGTCTATGCATAGTCCTGGTCTGTCTGTCATGGAAAGAGCAGGTGTTCTTAATGTTTTGTATACTCAGTGTCTATGCATAGTCCTGGTCAGTCTGTCATGGAAAGAGCAGGCGTTCATAATGTTTTGTATACTCAGTGTCTATGCATAGTCCTGGTCTGTCTGTCATGGAAAGAGCAGGTGTTCTTAATGTTTTGTATACTCAGTGTCTATGCATAGTCCTGGTCAGTCTGTCATGGAAAGAGCAGGTGTTCATAATGTTCTGTACGCTCAGTGTCTATGCATAGTCCTGGTCAGTCTGTCATAGAAAGAGCAGGTGTTCATAATGTTCTGTACGCTCAGTGTCTATGCATAGTCCTGGTCAGTCTGTCATGGAAAGAGCAGGTGTTCATAATGTTCTGTACGCTCAGTGTCTATGCATAGTCCTGGTCAGTCTGTCATGGAAAGAGCAGGTGTTCATAATGTTCTGTACGCTCAGTGTCTATGCATAGTCCTGGTCAGTCTGTCATGGAAAGAGCAGGTGTTCATAATGTTCTGTACGCTCAGTGTCTATGCATAGTCCTGGTCAGTCTGTCATGGAAAGAGCAGGTGTTCATAATGTTCTGTACGCTCAGTGTCTATGCATAGTCCTGGTCTGTCTGTCATGGAAAGAGCAGGTGTTCATAATGTTCTGTACGCTCAGTGTCTATGCATAGTCCTGGTCAGTCTGTCATGGAAAGAGCAGGTGTTCTTAATGTTTTGTACGCTCAGTGTCTATGCATAGTCCTGGTCAGTCTGTCATGGAAAGAGCAGGTGTTCTTAATGTTTTGTACGCTCAGTGTCTATGCATAGTCCTGGTCAGTCTGTCATGGAAAGAGCAGGTGTTCTTAATGTTTTGTACGCTCAGTGTCTATGCATAGTCCTGGTCAGTCTGTCATGGAAAGAGCAGGTGTTCTTAATGTTTTGTATACTCAGTGTCTATGCATAGTCCTGGTCAGTCTGTCATGGAAAGAGCAGGTGTTCTTAATGTTTTGTATACTCAGTGTCTATGCATAGTCCTGGTCAGTCTGTCATGGAAAGAGCAGGCGTTCATAATGTTCTGTACGCTCAGTGTCTATGCATAGTCCTGGTCAGTCTGTCATGGAAAGAGCAGGTGTTCATAATGTTCTGTACGCTCAGTGTCTATGCATAGTCCTGGTCAGTCTGTCATGGAAAGAGCAGGTGTTCTTAATGTTTTGTATGCTCAGTGTCTATGCATAGTCCTGGTCAGTCTGTCATGGAAAGAGCAGGTGTTCTTAATGTTTTGTATGCTCAGTGTCTATGCATAGTCCTGGTCAGTCTGTCATGGAAAGAGCAGGTGTTCATAATGTTTTGTACGCTCAGTGTCTATGCATAGTCCTGGTCAGTCTGTCATGGAAAGAGCAGGTGTTCATAATGTTTTGTATACTCAGTGTCTATGCATAGTCCTGGTCAGTCTGTCATGGAAAGAGCAGGTGTTCTTAATGTTTTGTACGCTCAGTGTCTATGCCAGAGGAAATATATAATTTCTCTCATAGTTCTGGTCAGTGAAATAAAGAATGTAATGGATGTGATTAAAACAAGCTATTATATTAACTATGAAGACCACAACATACTGTGTTTTTAAGATTGGATGACTTCTATGTATTTTTGGTTCAGCGAGTGGGAGAGGCAGCGAGTGGGAGAGGCAGCGAGTGGGAGAGGTAGAGAGTGGGAGAGGCAGCGAGTGGGAGAGGTAGAGAGTGGGAGAGGCAGAGGGTGGGAGAGGCAGAGAGTGGGAGAGGCAGCGAGTGGGAGAGGTAGAGAGTGGGAGAGGCAGCGAGTGGGAGAGGTAGAGAGTGGGAGAGGCAGAGGGTGGGAGAGGCAGAGAGTGGGAGAGGCAGCGAGTGGGAGAGGCAGTGAGTGGGAGAGGCAGCGAGTGGGAGAGGTAGCGAGTGGGAGAGGTAGCGAGTGGGAGAGGCAGCGAGTGGGAGAGGCAGCGAGTGGGAGAGGCAGAGAGTGGGAGAGGCAGAGAGTGGGAGAGGCAGAGAGTGGGAGAGGCAGCGAGTGGGAGAGGTAGAGAGTGGGAGAGGCAGAGGGTGGGAGAGGCAGAGAGTGGGAGAGGCAGCGAGTGGGAGAGGCAGTGAGTGGGAGAGGCAGCGAGTGGGAGAGGCAGTGAGTGGGAGAGGCAGCGAGTGGGAGAGGTAGCGAGTGGGAGAGGTAGCGAGTGGGAGAGGCAGCGAGTGGGAGAGGCAGCGAGTGGGAGAGGCAGAGAGTGGGAGAGGCAGAGAGTGGGAGAGGCAGAGAGTGGGAGAGGTAGCGAGTGGGAGAGGCAGAGGCAGAGTGGGAGAGGCAGCGAGTGGGAGAGGCAGCGAGTGGGAGAGGCAGAGAATGGAAGAGGCAGTGAGTGGGAGAGGCAGAGAGTGGAAGAGGCAGTGAGTGGGAGAGGCAGTGAGTGGGAGAGGCAGCGAGTGGGAGAGGCAGCGAGTGGGAGAGGCAGCGAGTGGGAGAGGCAGAGAATGGGAGAGGCAGAGAGTGGGAGAGGTAGCGAGTGGGAGAGGCAGCGAGTGGGAGAGGCAGAGAGTGGGAGAGGTATTGAGTGGGAGAGGCAGAGAGTGGGAGAGGTATTGAGTGGGAGAGGCAGAGAGTGGGAGAGGCAGAGAGTGGGAGAGGCAGAGAGTGGGAGAGGCAGAGAGTGGGAGAGGTAGCGAGTGGGAGAGGCAGAGGCAGTGAGTGAGAGAGGCAGAGAGTGGGAGAGGCAGAGAGTGGGAGAGGCAGAGAGTGGAAGAGGCAGTGAGTGGGAGAGGCAGAGAGTGGGAGAGGTAGCGAGTGGGAGAGGCAGAGGCAGTGAGTGGGAGAGGCAGAGAGTGGGAGAGGCAGAGTGGGAGAGGCAGAGAGTGGGAGTGGCAGAGAGTGGGAGAGGCAGAGAGTGGGAGAGGCAGAGGCAGTGGGAGAGGCAGCGAGTGGGAGAGGCAGAGAATGGAAGAGGCAGTGAGTGGGAGAGGCAGAGAGTGGAAGAGGCAGTGAGTGGGAGAGGCAGTGAGTGGGAGAGGCAGCGAGTGGGAGAGGCAGCGAGTGGGAGAGGCAGAGAGTGGGAGAGGCAGAGAGTGGGAGAGGTAGCGAGTGGGAGAGGCAGAGGCAGAGAGTGGGAGAGGCAGCGAGTGGGAGAGGCAGCGAGTGGGAGAGGCAGAGAGTGGGAGAGGCAGAGAGTGGGAGAGGCAGAGAGTGGGAGAGGCAGAGAGTGGGAGTGGCAGAGAGTGGGAGAGGCAGAGAGTGGGAGAGGCAGAGAGTGGGAGAGGCAGAGAGTGGGAGAGGCAGAGAGTGGGAGAGGTAGCGAGTGGGAGAGGCAGAGGCAGTGAGTGGGAGAGGCAGAGAGTGGGAGAGGCAGAGAGTGGAAGAGGCAGTGAGTGGGAGAGGCAGAGAGTGGGAGAGGCAGTGAGTGGGAGAGGCAGAGAGTGGGAGAGGCAGAGAGTGGAAGAGGCAGTGAGTGGGAGAGGCAGAGAGTGGGAGAGGCAGTGAGTGGGAGAGGCAGCGAGTGGGAGAGGCAGAGAATGGAAGAGGCAGTGAGTGAATTATACAAAGTGCCGTATCCAAAGTAGTAGCCTATCCCGAATAGAGTACCATTTGCTATTCCCTAAATAGTGTACTACTTTTGGCCTGGGCTCTTGTTAAAAGTAGTGCACTATATAGGGAATAGGGTGCCATAGGGCTCTGGTTAAAAGTAGTGCACTATATAGGGAATAGGGTGCCATAGGGCTCTGGTTAAAAGTAGTGCACTATATAGGGAAGAGGGTGCCATAGGGCTCTGGTTAAAAGTAGTGCACTATATAGGGAAGAGGGTGCCATAGGGCTCTGGTTAAAAGTAGTGCACTATATAGGGAAGAGGGTGCCATAGGGCTCTGGTTAAAAGTAGTGCACTATATAGGGAAGAGGGTGCCATAGGGCTCTGGTTAAAAGTAGTGCACTATATAGGGAAGAGGGTGCCATAGGGCCCTGATCAAAAGCAGTGCACTATATAGGGAATAGGGTGCCATAGGGCTCTGGTTAAAAGTAGTGCACTATATAGGGAAGAGGGTGCCATAGGGCTCTGGTTAAAAGTAGTGCACTATATAGGGAATAGGGTGCCATAGGGCTCTGGTTAAAAGTAGTGCACTATATAGGGAAGAGGGTGCCATAGGGCTCTGGTTAAAAGTAGTGCACTATATAGGGAAGAGGGTGCCATAGGGCTCTGGTTAAAAGTAGTGCACTATATAGGGAAGAGGGTGCCATAGGGCTCTGGTTAAAAGTAGTGCACTATATAGGGAAGAGGGTGCCATAGGGCTCTGGTTAAAAGTAGTGCACTATGTGTAGGGAATAGGGTGCCATTCAGGATGTAACCAAGGAGTTTCCTGATTCTAAATCTCTGCCCAGTGTCCCTCTGCCAATATCAATATTTAATCACTGAACGTTACCCAGAAGCTACCCAGGTAGCTAAACATAGTGTACCACTGACAAGGTCCAAATAGCATTCTATTCCCTATATAGTGCACTGCATTTAACCAGTGCCCAATGGCACCCTATATAGTGCACTGCTTTTAACCAGGGCCCAATGGCACCCTATTCCCTATATATAGTGCACTACTTTTAACCAGAGCCCTATGGCACCCTCTTCCCTATATAGTGCACTACTTTTAACCAGAGCCCTATGGCACCCTCTTCCCTTATATAGTGCACTACTTTTAACCAGAGCCCTATGGCACCCTATTCCCTATTATAGTGCACTACTTTTGACCAGGGCCCATAGGGTTGTGGTCAAAAGTAGTGCACTATATAAGGGATTAGGTGCCATTCTGGTAAGTAGAGATGTTGACACAGCCTTAACCCTGATCCTGCTGTATCTGCAGCACTGTCAAGAGGAAATCAACACAGGGCATTACCGTAACACGATCTCAGTCCAAATGAGTCATTACCCCATCATCAGTGCATATCACACAGAAATGTGGACCTAAGAGCGATTTAGTTGCAAATGTATTCAATGCAGTTTCCAAAATTGTATGTGCATTTATACCAATATAGGTCATATCTTATCATTCAAATCTGTTTTCAAAAAAGAAATGCCAACAGAATACAGTACTACGACACAGTCCTTTTATTATCAGGAGACACAATGTAACGTTCCTAAAACCATACAGTATTTATTGGATGGATGACCTATTGACCTATTGCATTGTAGAAGCGCCATACAAAACACATCAAGCCCTCAATAGGTTGATAGACACATAGCCAAGCAGTTTCCTATCTCTCACTTTCAATGTAAATACCACTAACACTACAGGGGTTCTGGGAAAAAAAATGAAAAAAAAAATATTTTGACATGAAAAAGACTGACACAGAGGTGTCAGCTATCTGACACAGAGGGGCCAGCTATCTGACACAGAGGTGACAGCTATCTGACACAGAGGTGACAGCTATCTGACACAGAGGTGACAGCACAGAGCTCCAATGTTCCAATACTTTAAAAATGCATCATTAGTTATGGATAGGTGTAAGCATAGCAAGGTTATCATCACTTGAACCAATTTAGATCTGTGATTACTTGAAGAAAGCTAGGAAAGAAGAAAGGAACAGAGACTCTGTGGGGAGGCTGTTGAGGTCATAGGTCACTTTGGCAGAGGAGTGGCAGCGGTGAGGGACAAACAGAGCAGACGGACTATCCCCACTGGGTTCAATGTGGATGTATACACAGCACAGTTGACCGGTAGATTGACAGCTTCAGTTGGTGTTCTAGAGTGTTCCAGAAGCTCCACTGGTGTTCTGGAGCCTTCTGGAAGCCTGCTGGGTGGTTCTGGTTCTAGAGTGTTCTAGAGCCTTCAGGAAGCCTGCTGGGTGGTTCTGGTTCTAGTCTTGTCCTCCACACAGCATCAGCAGGGTCTTACGGTAGTCCCCTGAGGTATCACCCTGAGAGAGGAAGCAGCAGCTTTTTAGGAACTTACTAAAACAGACTCCGTCCCAAATGGCACTATATAATAATAGGGGACCATTTGGGATGCATACAAATGTTTTTTTTGTTTGTTGTTTTTGGTGTGAATTTTACCCCCTTTTTTCTCCCCAATTTCGTGGTATCCAATTGTTAGTAGCTACTATCTTGTCTCATCGCTACAACTCCCGTACGGGCTCGGGAGAGACGAAGGTTGAAAGTCATGCGTCCTCCGATACACAACCCAACCAAGCCGCACTGCTTCTTAACACAGCGCTCATCCAACCCCGGAAGCCAGCCACACCAATGTGTCGGAGGAAACACCATGCACGCACTGCGCCCGGTCCGCCACAGGAGTCGCTGGTGCGCGATGAGACAAGGAGATCCCTACCGGCCAAACCCTCCCTAACGACGCTAGGCCAATTGTGCGTCGCCCCACGGACCTCCCGGTCGCGGCCGGTTGCGACAGAGCCTGGGCGCGAACCCAGAGTCTCTGGTGGCACAGCTAGGGATGCATACAGGAGAGGAAGGAGTATTTAGGGTCTCTTTTACTGAGTGTTTATACAGTATATGTTATTATATCATATATTATATAATTAACCAATAAGGTCTGAGGGGGTGTGGTATATGGCCAATATACCACGGCTAAGGGCTGTTCTTAGACCCGACGAACCGTGGTATACGGTCTGATATACCACGGCTGTCAGCCAATCAGCATTCAGTGCTCGAACCACCCAGGTCATAATCTAAGTTATATAATATGTGATATAATCTAAGTTATAAACTGGGTTGTTTTTACTCTTATAATTACGTTGGTAAACAGTTTATAATAGCAATAAGTCACCTCTGGGGTTTGTGGTATATTGACCAATATACCACGGCTAAGGGCTGTATGCAGGTACTCCGCGTTGCGTTGTGCCTAAGAACAGCCCTTAGCCGTGGTATTTTAGCCATATACCACACCCCCTCGGGCCTTATTGGTTAATTCTATCATATGTTATATAGCTATATAAATATTCTAAGTTATTCAGGGCGGGGTAATCAGTTAGGGATATGAACAGCTCCCACAGTAAAAGCATTGTCAACTCAATAATGTCACACAGACACAGTAACACAGACACATTAACACACACACAGACAGATACAGTACATCACAGAGACACAGTACATCACACAGACACATTAACACACACACACAGTACATCACAGAGATACACACAGTACATCACACAGACACATACAGTACATCACACAGACACACACAGTACATCACAGAGATACATACAGTACATCACAGAGATACACACAGTACATCACAGAGATACACACAGTGCATCACACAGACACATACAGTACATCACAGAGATACATACAGTACATCACAGAGATACACACAGTACACCACAGAGATACACACAGTACATCACAGAGATACACACAGTACACCACAGAGATACACACAGTACATCACAGAGATACACACAGTACATCACAGAGATACATACAGTACATCACAGAGATACATACAGTACATCACACAGACACATTAACACACACACACAGTACATCACAGAGATACACACAGTGCATCACACAGACACACACAGTACATCACAGAGATACATACAGTACATCACAGAGATACACACAGTACATCACACAGTACATCACAGAGATACATACAGTACATCACAGAGATACACACAGTACATCACAGAGATACATACAGTACATCACAGAGATACACACAGTACATCACAGAGATACACACAGTACACCACAGAGATACACACAGTACATCACAGAGATACACACAGTACATCACACAGTACATCACAGAGATACATACAGTACATCACAGAGATACACACAGTACATCACAGAGATACACACAGTACATCACAGAGATACACACAGTACATCACAGAGATACACACAGTACATCACAGAGATACACACAGTACATCACAGAGATACACACAGTACATCACAGAGATACATACAGTACATCACAGAGATACACAGGGTTAGTGGACAGACACACAGGGTTAGTGGACAGACACACAGGGTTAGTGGACAGACACACAGGGTTAGTGGACATACACACAGGGTTAGTGGACATACACACAGGGTTAGTGGACAGACACACAGGGTTAGTGGACAGACACACAGGGTTAGTGGACAAACACACAGGGTTAGTGGACAGACACACAGGGTTAGGCGACAGACACACAGGGTTAGTGGACAGACACACAGGGTTAGTGGACAGACACACAGGGTTAGTGGACAGACACACAGGGTTAGTGGACAGACACACAGGGTTAGGCGACAGACACACAGGGTTAGTGGACAGACACACAGGGTTAGTGGACAGACACACAGGGTTAGTGGACAGACACACAGGGTTAGTGGACAGACACACAGGGTTAGTGGACAGACACACAGGGTTAGTGGACAGACACACAGGGTTAGGCGACAGACACACAGGGTTAGGCGACAGACACACAGGGTTAGTGGACAGACACACAGGGTTAGTGGACAGACACACAGGGTTAGGCGACAGACACACAGGGTTAGTGGACAGACACACAGGGTTAGGCGACAGACACACAGGGTTAGGCGACAGACACACAGGGTTAGTGGACAGACACACAGGGTTAGGCGACAGACACACAGGGTTAGTGGACAAACACACAGGGTTAGTGGACAGACACACAGGGTTAGTGGACAGACACACAGGGTTAGTGGACAGACACACAGGGTTAGTGGACAGACACACAGGGTTAGTGGACAGACACACAGGGTTAGTGGACAGACACACCGGGTTAGTGGACAGACACACAGGGTTAGTGGACAGACACACAGGGTTAGGCGACAGACACACAGGGTTAGGCGACAGACACACAGGGTTAGTGGACAGACACACAGGGTTAGTGGACAGACACACAGGGTTAGTGGACAGACATTTATAGAAACCAAAGAAGTTATAACATGTCAGAATCTAAGTTCACAATCGGTTTTGAAATACATTGAATTAGCAAAATGGCAATTTACTTTACGCTGACGGCAATAAAGAACGTCTCCGGATCGGGTTAGATTTTTATTGTATTTTAATGACACAGCGACTGTATGTACAGCACGTGACTTCAAGACTCTTTCAACCAACCAGTATATCAATCCCCAACCATTCCACTATAGCTCTTATATCCTCCTCTGGTACATAGATGACATTATTTAAGGGTCACCCTCACCTGCAGAAGTTAGTACTGGTGAAAGTGTCCCAAATGGAACCCTACTCTAGGTTCTATATATTGCACTACTTTCAACCAGGGCCCGTAGAGGAACAAGGTGCCATTCCGTACACAACCCAGGTCTTTTACATGTGAGAGTCAGTATAGACCTGTTATTGGGCACTTCCTGCCTCGACATCTTCCAGCCAATCACGGGTGTCGGCCTACAGAGAGGAAGTCAGGGGAAATTCCTAAACAGCTGTATGGCAGCCGCAGCCCCACAAGCCCTGCCCGACACAGGAAGCTATAGAGCACTGTTCCCCCTCCACTCGTCTCGAACGGAAATAGGATGTGTAGCAGCACAGTTAGTGCAACAGAACACACACACACACACACACACACACACACACACACATACACACACACACACGCACTACACACACACGCACTACACATACACACACTACACATACACACACTACACATACACACACTACACATACACACACACACACACACACACACAGACACGCACGCACGCACGCACACAGACACAGACACACAGACACACACACACACACACACACACCGAGGGTGTACAGGGGCATGTAAAAGGGACGTGCAGAGTGCAGTAGACAGTAGTGTGTCACTCGACATGTAAAATATGAAAACTTACAACCATGGTTTCTACCTGGATGAATTCATGGAGAGAACAGTCGTGAGTCTCCTTGAACTCTTTGCGGATATTGAAAAGGTCGACTTCACTGCGTGAGACCATGATGCGGATCAGAGCCCTGTCGTCTGTGCCAATACACTGCAGAGAGAACAGAGAAAACATGTTTATACACATATACTGATCAAGAATATATAAAATACCCCTTCCCCCCCCCAGAAAAACCCCTCTAATTTCACAAGGCCCTAATCTATAGATTTCACATGACTGGGAATACAGATATGCAACTGTTGGTCACAGATGCTTAAAACAATATGTGCCTCAGGATCTTATCGCAGTCTTTTTGTGCATTCAAATTGCTATTGGTAAAATGTTCATCGTAGCTAATGCCTGCCCATACTATAACCCCACCATGGGGCACTCTGTTCACAACGTTGACATCAGCAAACCGCTCACCCACACCACGCCGTACACGTGGTCTGCGGTTGTGAGACCGGTTGGATGTACTCCAAAAATTCTCTAAAACGACGTTGGAGACAGTTTATGGTAGAGAAATCAACATTAAATGATCTGGCAACAGCTCTGGTGGATATTCCTGAAGTCAGCATGTCAATTGACACTCCCTCAAATCTTGAGACATCTGTGACATTGTGTTGTGTGACAAAACTGCACATTTTAGAGAGGGCTTTTATTGTCCCCAGCACAAGGTGCACCTGTGTAATGATCATGCTGTTTAATCAGCCTCTTGATATGCCACAGCTGTCAGGTGGATGGGATTATCTTGGTAAAGGAGAAATGATCACTAACTGGGAAGGAAACACATTTGTTCACAACATTTGAGAGAAATAATATGTTTGTGCGTCTGGAACATTTCTGGGATCTTTAATTTCAGCTCATGAAACATGGGACCAACTCTTTACATGTTGTGTTTATATTTTAGTTCAGTGTCGTTGGGATCCCTAGGGTCCTGGGGTCCACACACAATTCAAACACATTACAAAACACAATACAAAACACATTACAAAACACATTACAAAACACATTACAAAACACAAAACAAAACACACTACAAAACACATTACAAAACACACTACAAAACACAATACAAAACACATTACAAAACACATTACAAAACACAAAACAAAACACATTACAAAACACATTACAAAACACAAAACACATTACAAAACACATTACAAAACACAAAACAAAACACATTACAAAACACATTACAAAACACAATACAAAACACATTACAAAACACATTACAAAACACATTACAAAACACATTACAAAACACAAAACAAAACACACTACAAAACACATTACAAAACACATTACAAAACACATTACAAAACACATTACAAAACACAAAACAAAACACATTACAAAACACATTACAAAACACAATACAAAACACATTACAAAACACAATACAAAACAAAACAAAACACATTACAAAACACATTACAAAACACATTACAAAACACATTACAAAACACAAAACAAAACACACTACAAAACACAATACAAAACACATTACAAAACACAATACAAAACACACATTACAAAACACACAATACAAAACACAATACAAAACACACAATACAAAACACACTACAAAACACATTACAAAACACATTACAAAACACATTACAAAACACATTACAAAACACAATACAAAACACAATACAAAACACAATACAAAACACATTACAAAACACAACAAAACACACTACAAAACACATTACAAAACACAATACAAAACACACATTACAAAACACAACAAAACACAATACAAAACACAATACAAAACACACAATACAAAACACACTACAAAACACATTACAAAACACATTACAAAACACAATACAAAACACATTACAAAACACATTACAAAACACAACAAAACACAATACAAAACACATTACAAAACACATTACAAAACACAACAAAACACAATACAAAACACACAATACAAAACACACTACAAAACACATTACAAAACACATTACAAAACACAATACAAAACACAATACAAAACACACAATACAAAACACACTACAAAACACATTACAAAACACATTACAAAACACAATACAAAACACAATACAAAACACAATACAAAACACAAAATACAAAACACATTACAAAACACAATACAAAACACAATACAAAACACATTACAAAACACAATACAAAACACAATACAAAACACAATACAAAACACAATACAAAACACAATACAAAACACAATACAAAACACATTACAAAACACAATACAAAACACAATACAAAACACAATACAAAACACAATACAAAACACAATACAAAACACAAAATACAAAACACATTACAAAACACAATACAAAACACAATACAAAACACAATACAAAACACAATACAAAACACAAAACATAACACAATACAAAACACAATACAAAACACAATACAAAACACAATACAAAACACAAAACACAAAACAAAACACAAAACATACATAGCCTGCTCTAGCAAGTAGACAGAAACAACAACATGAAGTGGTTAGAAAATCCCTCCCCTTTAGGCCTGCTAGTACTAACAGCTAGCCTAGTAAAAACTGGATTTCGCTAGCTATCCACGGGCCAGTGAAACATGGCTGGACTGCGATGGGAGCCGTTTGTAAAAATCAGCAGAAATAGACCTACCTTCATGGCTTTGTACAGGCGCTCTGCAATGTAATTAGGCTGGTTCTTTACACTCCGAACTGCAACGAGAAAGAGAGATATGATAGGTCAAAAAATAAATATATATTACAATAGCCAAAACCTGTAAAATGTAATTTGTCAACAGCCTCAATGGCCTATACTCCACTCTGGAGTCAAGGGTCAAACTAAAGAAGCCATCCAATCAAATGCCTTATTACCTATGCCATACATGGCCTGTTTCACGTCTCCAGACATCTCATTCTTGATGATCTGTTCAATGTCCTTATTGCTGCATCGAACAAACTCTTGGAACACTGAGAAGAAATACAAATGTGGTCAGTAGTGATTAAATAGTGTTTCTCTGGTACCTCTCCTGAGATGTGGTCAGTAGTGATTAAATAGTGTTTCTCTGGTACCTCTCTGAGATGTGGTCAGTAGTGATTAAATAGTGTTTCTCTGGTACTTCTCCTGAGATGTGGTCAGTAGTGATTAAATAGTGTTTCTCTGGTACTTCTCCTGAGATGTGGTCAGTAGTGATTAAATAGTGTTTCTCTGGTACCTCTCCTGAGATGTGGTCAGTAGTGGTTAAACAGTGTTTCTCTGGTACCTCTCTGAGATGTGGTCAGTAGTGATTAAACAGTGTTTCTCTGGTACCTCTCTGAGAGGTGGTCAGTATTGATTAAATAGTGTTTCTCTGGTTCCTCTCTGAGATGTGGTCAGTAGTGATTAAATAGTGTTTCTCTGGTACCTCTCCTGAGATGTGGTCAGTAGTGGTTAAATAGTGTTTCTCTGGTACTTCTCCTGAGATGTGGTCAGTAGTGATTAAATAGTGTTTCTCTGGTTCCTCTCTGAGATGTGGTCAGTAGTGATTAAATAGTGTTTCTCTGGTACCTCTCCTGAGATGTGGTCAGTAGTGGTTAAATAGTGTTTCTCTGGTACCTCTCCTGAGATGTGGTCAGTAGTGATTAAACAGTGTTTCTCTGGTACCCCTCCTGAGATGTGGGCAGTAGTGATTAAACAGTGTTTCTCTGGTACCTCTCTGAGATGTGGTCAGTAGTGCCAACACAGTGTTTCTCTGGTACCCCTCCTGAGATGTGGGCAGTAGTGATTAAACAGTGTTTCTCTGGTACCTCTCTGAGATGTGGTCAGTAGTGCCAACACAGTGTTTCTCTGGTACCTCTCTGAGATGTGGTCAGTAGTGATTAAATAGTGTTTCTCTGGTACCTCTCTGAGATGTGGTCAGTAGTGATTAAATAGTGTTTCTCTGGTACCTCTCTGAGATGTGGTCAGTAGTGATTAAACAGTGTTTCTCTGGTACCTCTCTGAGAGGTGGTCAGTATTGATTAAATAGTGTTTCTCTGGTTCCTCTCTGAGATGTGGTCAGTAGTGATTAAATAGTGTTTCTCTGGTACCTCTCCTGAGATGTGGTCAGTAGTGGTTAAATAGTGTTTCTCTGGTACCTCTCCTGAGATGTGGTCAGTAGTGGTTAAACAGTGTTTCTCTGGTACCTCTCTGAGATGTGGTCAGTAGTGATTAAATAGTGTTTCTCTGGTACCTCTCTGAGATGTGGTCAGTAGTGGTTAAACAGTGTTTCTCTGGTACCTCTCTGAGATGTGGTCAGTAGTGATTAAACAGTGTTTCTCTGGTACCTCTCTGAGAGGTGGTCAGTATTGATTAAATAGTGTTTCTCTGGTTCCTCTCTGAGATGTGGTCAGTAGTGATTAAATAGTGTTTCTCTGGTACCTCTCCTGAGATGTGGTCAGTAGTGGTTAAATAGTGTTTCTCTGGTACTTCTCCTGAGATGTGGTCAGTAGTGATTAAATAGTGTTTCTCTGGTTCCTCTCTGAGATGTGGTCAGTAGTGATTAAATAGTGTTTCTCTGGTACCTCTCCTGAGATGTGGTCAGTAGTGGTTAAATAGTGTTTCTCTGGTACCTCTCCTGAGATGTGGTCAGTAGTGATTAAACAGTGTTTCTCTGGTACCCCTCCTGAGATGTGGGCAGTAGTGATTAAACAGTGTTTCTCTGGTACCTCTCTGAGATGTGGTCAGTAGTGATTAAATAGTGTTTCTCTGGTACCTCTCTGAGATGTGGTCAGTAGTGCCAACACAGTGTTTCTCTGGTACCCCTCCTGAGATGTGGGCAGTAGTGATTAAACAGTGTTTCTCTGGTACCTCTCTGAGATGTGGTCAGTAGTGCCAACACAGTGTTTCTCTGGTACCTCTCTGAGATGTGGTCAGTAGTGATTAAACAGTGTTTCTCTGGTACCTCTCTGAGATGTGGTCAGTAGTGATAAAACAGTGTTTCTCTGGTACCTCTCTGAGATGTGGTCAGTAGTGATAAAACAGTGTTTCTCTGGTACCTCTCTGAGATGTGGTCAGTAGTGATTAAATAGTGTTTCTCTGGTACCTCTCCTGAGATGTGGTCAGTAGTGATTAAACAGTGTTTCTCTGGTACCTCTCTGAGATGTGGTCAGTAGTGGTTAAACAGTGTTTCTCTGGTACCTCTCTGAGATGTGGTCAGTAGTGATTAAATAGTGTTTCTCTGGTACCTCTCCTGAGATGTGGTCAGTAGTGCCAACACAGTGTTTCTCTGGTACCTCTCTGAGATGTGGTCAGTAGTGCCAACACAGTGTTTCTCTGGTACCTCTCTGAGATGTGGTCAGTAGTGATTAAATAGTGTTTCTCTGGTACCTCTCTGAGATGTGGTCAGTAGTGATTAAATAGTGTTTCTCTGGTACCTCTCTGAGATGTGGTCAGTAGTGATTAAACAGTGTTTCTCTGGTACCTCTCTGAGATGTGGTCAGTAGTGATTAAATAGTGTTTCTCTGGTACCTCTCTGAGATGTGGTCAGTAGTGGTTAAATAGTGTTTCTCTGGTACCTCTCCTGAGATGTGGTCAGTAGTGGTTAAACAGTGTTTCTCTGGTACCTCTCTGAGATGTGGTCAGTAGTGGTTAAACAGTGTTTCTCTGGTACCTCTCCTGAGATGTGGTCAGTAGTGATTAAATAGTGTTTCTCTGGTACCTCTCTGAGATGTGGTCAGTAGTGGTTAAATAGTGTTTCTCTGGTACCTCTCCTGAGATGTGGTCAGTAGTGGTTAAATAGTGTTTCTCTGGTACCTCTCTGAGATGTGGTCAGTAGTGGTTAAATAGTGTTTCTCTGGTACCTCTCCTGAGATGTGGTCAGTAGTGGTTAAATAGTGTTTCTCTGGTACCTCTCCTGAGATGTGGTCAGTAGTGGTTAAACAGTGTTTCTCTGGTACCTCTCCTGAGATGTGGTCAGTAGTGGTTAAATAGTGTTTCTCTGGTACCTCTCCTGAGATGTGGTCAGTAGTGGTTAAATAGTGTTTCTCTGGTACCTCTCTGAGATGTGGTCAGTAGTGATTAAATAGTGTTTCTCTGGTACCTCTCTGAGATGTGGTCAGTAGTGATTAAATAGTGTTTCTCTGGTACCTCTCTGAGATGTGGTCAGTAGTGATTAAATAGTGTTTCTCTGGTACCTCTCTGAGATGTGGTCAGTAGTGGTTAAATAGTGTTTCTCTGGTACCTCTCCTGAGATGTGGTCAGTAGTGATTAAATAGTGTTTCTCTGGTACCTCTCCTGAGATGTGGTCAGTAGTGATTAAATAGTGTTTCTCTGGTACCTCTCTGAGATGTGGTCAGTAGTGGTTAAATAGTGTTTCTCTGGTACCTCTCTGAGATGTGGTCAGTAGTGATTAAATAGTGTTTCTCTGGTACCTCTCTGAGATGTGGTCAGTAGTGATTAAATAGTGTTTCTCTGGTACCTCTCCTGAGATGTGGTCAGTAGTGATTAAATAGTGTTTCTCTGGTACCTCTCTGAGATGTGGTCAGTAGTGGTTAAATCGTGTTTCTCTGGTACCTCTCCTGAGATGTGGTCAGTAGTGGTTAAATAGTGTTTCTCTGGTACCTCTCCTGAGATGTGGTCAGTAGTGATTAAATAGTGTTTCTCTGGTACCTCTCTGAGATGTGGTCAGTAGTGATTAAACAGTGTTTCTCTGGTACCTCTCTGAGATGTGGTCAGTAGTGGTTAAACAGTGTTTCTCTGGTACCTCTCTGAGATGTGGTCAGTAGTGATTAAATAGTGTTTCTCTGGTACCTCTCCTGAGATGTGGTCAGTAGTGATTAAACAGTGTTTCTCTGGTACCTCTCTGAGATGTGGTCAGTAGTGATTACATAGTGTTTCTCTGGTACCTCTCTGAGATGTGGTCAGTAGTGGTTAAATAGTGTTTCTCTGGTACCTCTCTGAGATGTGGTCAGTAGTGATTAAATAGTGTTTCTCTGGTACCTCTCTGAGATGTGGTCAGTAGTGATTAAACAGTGTTTCTCTGGTACCTCTCTGAGATGTGGTCAGTAGTGGTTAAACAGTGTTTCTCTGGTACCTCTCCTGAGATGTGGTCAGTAGTGGTTAAATAGTGTTTCTCTGGTACTTCTCCTGAGATGTGGTCAGTAGTGGTTAAATAGTGTTTCTCTGGTACCTCTCCTGAGATGTGGTCAGTAGTGCCAACACAGTGTTTCTCTGGTACCTCTCCTGAGATGTGGTCAGTAGTGGTTAAATAGTGTTTCTCTGGTACCTCTCTGAGATGTGGTCAGTAGTGATTAAATAGTGTTTCTCTGGTACCTCTCCTGAGATGTGGTCAGTAGTGATTAAATAGTGTTTCTCTGGTACCTCTCCTGAGATGTGGTCAGTAGTGGTTAAATAGTGTTTCTCTGGTACCTCTCTGAGATGTGGTCAGTAGTGGTTAAATAGTGTTTCTCTGGTACCTCTCTGAGATGTGGTCAGTAGTGGTTAAATAGTGTTTCTCTGGTACCTCTCTGAGATGTGGTCAGTAGTGATTAAATAGTGTTTCTCTGGTACCTCTCTGAGAGGTGGTCAGTAGTGATTAAAACAGTGTTTCTCTGGTACCTCTCCTGAGATGTGGTCAGTAGTGGTTAAATAGTGTTTCTCTGGTACCTCTCTGAGATGTGGTCAGTAGTGATTAAAACAGTGTTTCTCTGGTACCTCTCCTGAGATGTGGTCAGTAGTGCCAACACAGTGTTTCTCTGGTACCTCTCCTGAGATGTGGTCAGTAGTGGTTAAATAGTGTTTCTCTGGTACCTCTCCTGAGATGTGGTCAGTAGTGATTAAATAGTGTTTCTCTGGTACCTCTCCTGAGATGTGGTCAGTAGTGGTTAAATAGTGTTTCTCTGGTACCTCTCCTGAGATGTGGTCAGTAGTGATTAAATAGTGTTTCTCTGGTACCTCTCTGAGATGTGGTCAGTAGTGATTAAATAGTGTTTCTCTGGTACCTCTCTGAGATGTGGTCAGTAGTGGTTAAATAGTGTTTCTCTGGTACCTCTCCTGAGATGTGGTCAGTAGTGATTAAATAGTGTTTCTCTGGTACCTCTCCTGAGATGTGGTCAGTAGTGATTAAATAGTGTTTCTCTGGTACCTCTCTGAGATGTGGTCAGTAGTGGTTAAATCGTGTTTCTCTGGTACCTCTCCTGAGATGTGGTCAGTAGTGATTAAATAGTGTTTCTCTGGTACCTCTCCTGAGATGTGGTCAGTAGTGGTTAAACAGTGTTTCTCTGGTACCTCTCCTGAGATGTGGTCAGTAGTGGTTAAATAGTGTTTCTCTGGTACCTCTCCTGAGATGTGGTCAGTAGTGATTAAATAGTGTTTCTCTGGTACCTCTCTGAGATGTGGTCAGTAGTGATTAAACAGTGTTTCTCTGGTACCTCTCTGAGATGTGGTCAGTAGTGGTTAAACAGTGTTTCTCTGGTACCTCTCTGAGATGTGGTCAGTAGTGATTAAATAGTGTTTCTCTGGTACCTCTCCTGAGATGTGGTCAGTAGTGATTAAACAGTGTTTCTCTGGTACCTCTCTGAGATGTGGTCAGTAGTGATTACATAGTGTTTCTCTGGTACCTCTCTGAGATGTGGTCAGTAGTGGTTAAATAGTGTTTCTCTGGTACCTCTCTGAGATGTGGTCAGTAGTGATTAAATAGTGTTTCTCTGGTACCTCTCTGAGATGTGGTCAGTAGTGATTAAACAGTGTTTCTCTGGTACCTCTCTGAGATGTGGTCAGTAGTGGTTAAACAGTGTTTCTCTGGTACCTCTCCTGAGATGTGGTCAGTAGTGGTTAAATAGTGTTTCTCTGGTACTTCTCCTGAGATGTGGTCAGTAGTGGTTAAATAGTGTTTCTCTGGTACCTCTCCTGAGATGTGGTCAGTAGTGCCAACACAGTGTTTCTCTGGTACCTCTCCTGAGATGTGGTCAGTAGTGGTTAAATAGTGTTTCTCTGGTACCTCTCTGAGATGTGGTCAGTAGTGATTAAATAGTGTTTCTCTGGTACCTCTCCTGAGATGTGGTCAGTAGTGATTAAATAGTGTTTCTCTGGTACCTCTCCTGAGATGTGGTCAGTAGTGGTTAAATAGTGTTTCTCTGGTACCTCTCTGAGATGTGGTCAGTAGTGGTTAAATAGTGTTTCTCTGGTACCTCTCTGAGATGTGGTCAGTAGTGGTTAAATAGTGTTTCTCTGGTACCTCTCTGAGATGTGGTCAGTAGTGATTAAATAGTGTTTCTCTGGTACCTCTCTGAGAGGTGGTCAGTAGTGATTAAAACAGTGTTTCTCTGGTACCTCTCCTGAGATGTGGTCAGTAGTGGTTAAATAGTGTTTCTCTGGTACCTCTCTGAGATGTGGTCAGTAGTGATTAAAACAGTGTTTCTCTGGTACCTCTCCTGAGATGTGGTCAGTAGTGCCAACACAGTGTTTCTCTGGTACCTCTCCTGAGATGTGGTCAGTAGTGGTTAAATAGTGTTTCTCTGGTACCTCTCCTGAGATGTGGTCAGTAGTGATTAAATAGTGTTTCTCTGGTACCTCTCCTGAGATGTGGTCAGTAGTGGTTAAATAGTGTTTCTCTGGTACCTCTCCTGAGATGTGGTCAGTAGTGCCAACACAGTGTTTCTCTGGTACCTCTCCTGAGATGTGGTCAGTAGTGGTTAAATAGTGTTTCTCTGGTACCTCTCCTGAGATGTGGTCAGTAGTGATTAAATAGTGTTTCTCTGGTACCTCTCCTGAGATGTGGTCAGTAGTGGTTAAATAGTGTTTCTCTGGTACCTCTCCTGAGATGTGGTCAGTAGTGATTAAATAGTGTTTCTCTGGTACCTCTCTGAGATGTGGTCAGTAGTGATTAAATAGTGTTTCTCTGGTACCTCTCTGAGATGTGGTCAGTAGTGGTTAAATAGTGTTTCTCTGGTACCTCTCCTGAGATGTGGTCAGTAGTGATTAAATAGTGTTTCTCTGGTACCTCTCCTGAGATGTGGTCAGTAGTGATTAAATAGTGTTTCTCTGGTACCTCTCTGAGATGTGGTCAGTAGTGGTTAAATCGTGTTTCTCTGGTACCTCTCCTGAGATGTGGTCAGTAGTGATTAAATAGTGTTTCTCTGGTACCTCTCCTGAGATGTGGTCAGTAGTGGTTAAACAGTGTTTCTCTGGTACCTCTCCTGAGATGTGGTCAGTAGTGGTTAAATAGTGTTTCTCTGGTACCTCTCCTGAGATGTGGTCAGTAGTGATTAAATAGTGTTTCTCTGGTACCTCTCTGAGATGTGGTCAGTAGTGATTAAACAGTGTTTCTCTGGTACCTCTCTGAGATGTGGTCAGTAGTGGTTAAACAGTGTTTCTCTGGTACCTCTCTGAGATGTGGTCAGTAGTGATTAAATAGTGTTTCTCTGGTACCTCTCCTGAGATGTGGTCAGTAGTGATTAAACAGTGTTTCTCTGGTACCTCTCTGAGATGTGGTCAGTAGTGATTACATAGTGTTTCTCTGGTACCTCTCTGAGATGTGGTCAGTAGTGGTTAAATAGTGTTTCTCTGGTACCTCTCTGAGATGTGGTCAGTAGTGATTAAATAGTGTTTCTCTGGTACCTCTCTGAGATGTGGTCAGTAGTGATTAAACAGTGTTTCTCTGGTACCTCTCTGAGATGTGGTCAGTAGTGGTTAAACAGTGTTTCTCTGGTACCTCTCCTGAGATGTGGTCAGTAGTGGTTAAATAGTGTTTCTCTGGTACTTCTCCTGAGATGTGGTCAGTAGTGGTTAAATAGTGTTTCTCTGGTACCTCTCCTGAGATGTGGTCAGTAGTGCCAACACAGTGTTTCTCTGGTACCTCTCCTGAGATGTGGTCAGTAGTGGTTAAATAGTGTTTCTCTGGTACCTCTCTGAGATGTGGTCAGTAGTGATTAAATAGTGTTTCTCTGGTACCTCTCCTGAGATGTGGTCAGTAGTGATTAAATAGTGTTTCTCTGGTACCTCTCCTGAGATGTGGTCAGTAGTGGTTAAATAGTGTTTCTCTGGTACCTCTCTGAGATGTGGTCAGTAGTGGTTAAATAGTGTTTCTCTGGTACCTCTCTGAGATGTGGTCAGTAGTGGTTAAATAGTGTTTCTCTGGTACCTCTCTGAGATGTGGTCAGTAGTGATTAAATAGTGTTTCTCTGGTACCTCTCTGAGAGGTGGTCAGTAGTGATTAAAACAGTGTTTCTCTGGTACCTCTCCTGAGATGTGGTCAGTAGTGGTTAAATAGTGTTTCTCTGGTACCTCTCTGAGATGTGGTCAGTAGTGATTAAAACAGTGTTTCTCTGGTACCTCTCCTGAGATGTGGTCAGTAGTGCCAACACAGTGTTTCTCTGGTACCTCTCCTGAGATGTGGTCAGTAGTGGTTAAATAGTGTTTCTCTGGTACCTCTCCTGAGATGTGGTCAGTAGTGATTAAATAGTGTTTCTCTGGTACCTCTCCTGAGATGTGGTCAGTAGTGGTTAAATAGTGTTTCTCTGGTACCTCTCCTGAGATGTGGTCAGTAGTGATTAAATAGTGTTTCTCTGGTACCTCTCTGAGATGTGGTCAGTAGTGATTAAATAGTGTTTCTCTGGTACCTCTCTGAGATGTGGTCAGTAGTGGTTAAATAGTGTTTCTCTGGTACCTCTCTGAGATGTGGTCAGTAGTGGTTAAATAGTGTTTCTCTGGTACCTCTCTGAGATGTGGTCAGTAGTGATTAAATAGTGTTTCTCTGGTACCTCTCTGAGATGTGGTCAGTAGTGGTTAAATAGTGTTTCTCTGGTACCTCTCTGAGATGTGGTCAGTAGTGATTAAATAGTGTTTCTCTGGTACCTCTCCTGAGATGTGGTCAGTAGTGGTTAAATAGTGTTTCTCTGGTACCTCTCCTGAGATGTGGTCAGTAGTGGTTAAATAGTGTTTCTCTGGTACCTCTCCTGAGATGTGGTCAGTAGTGGTTAAACAGTGTTTCTCTGGTACCTCTCTGAGATGTGGTCAGTAGTGGTTAAACAGTGTTTCTCTGGTACCTCTCTGAGATGTGGTCAGTAGTGGTTAAATAGTGTTTCTCTGGTACCTCTCCTGAGATGTGGTCAGTAGTGGTTAAATAGTGTTTCTCTGGTACCTCTCCTGAGATGTGGTCAGTAGTGATTAAATAGTGTTTCTCTGGTACCTCTCCTGAGATGTGGTCAGTAGTGATTAAATAGTGTTTCTCTGGTACCTCTCCTAAGATGTGGTCAGTAGTGGTTAAATAGTGTTTCTCTGGTACCTCTCCAGAGATGTGGTCAGTAGTGGTTAAATAGTGTTTCTCTGGTACCTCTCTGAGATGTGGTCAGTAGTGATTAAATAGTGTTTCTCTGGTACCTCTCTGAGAGGTGGTCAGTAGTGATTAAATAGTGTTTCTCTGGTACCTCTCCTGAGATGTGGTCAGTAGTGGGTAAATAGTGTTTCTCTGGTACCTCTCTGAGATGTGGTCAGTAGTGATTAAACAGTGTTTCTCTGGTACCTCTCTGAGATGTGGTCAGTAGTGATTACATAGTGTTTCTCTGGTACCTCTCTGAGATGTGGTCAGTAGTGGTTAAATAGTGTTTCTCTGGTACCTCTCTGAGATGTGGTCAGTAGTGATTAAATAGTGTTTCTCTGGTACCTCTCTGAGATGTGGTCAGTAGTGATTAAACAGTGTTTCTCTGGTACCTCTCTGAGATGTGGTCAGTAGTGGTTAAACAGTGTTTCTCTGGTACCTCTCCTGAGATGTGGTCAGTAGTGGTTAAATAGTGTTTCTCTGGTACTTCTCCTGAGATGTGGTCAGTAGTGGTTAAATAGTGTTTCTCTGGTACCTCTCCTGAGATGTGGTCAGTAGTGCCAACACAGTGTTTCTCTGGTACCTCTCCTGAGATGTGGTCAGTAGTGGTTAAATAGTGTTTCTCTGGTACCTCTCTGAGATGTGGTCAGTAGTGATTAAATAGTGTTTCTCTGGTACCTCTCCTGAGATGTGGTCAGTAGTGATTAAATAGTGTTTCTCTGGTACCTCTCCTGAGATGTGGTCAGTAGTGGTTAAATAGTGTTTCTCTGGTACCTCTCTGAGATGTGGTCAGTAGTGGTTAAATAGTGTTTCTCTGGTACCTCTCTGAGATGTGGTCAGTAGTGGTTAAATAGTGTTTCTCTGGTACCTCTCTGAGATGTGGTCAGTAGTGATTAAATAGTGTTTCTCTGGTACCTCTCTGAGAGGTGGTCAGTAGTGATTAAAACAGTGTTTCTCTGGTACCTCTCCTGAGATGTGGTCAGTAGTGGTTAAATAGTGTTTCTCTGGTACCTCTCTGAGATGTGGTCAGTAGTGATTAAAACAGTGTTTCTCTGGTACCTCTCCTGAGATGTGGTCAGTAGTGCCAACACAGTGTTTCTCTGGTACCTCTCCTGAGATGTGGTCAGTAGTGGTTAAATAGTGTTTCTCTGGTACCTCTCCTGAGATGTGGTCAGTAGTGATTAAATAGTGTTTCTCTGGTACCTCTCCTGAGATGTGGTCAGTAGTGGTTAAATAGTGTTTCTCTGGTACCTCTCCTGAGATGTGGTCAGTAGTGATTAAATAGTGTTTCTCTGGTACCTCTCTGAGATGTGGTCAGTAGTGATTAAATAGTGTTTCTCTGGTACCTCTCTGAGATGTGGTCAGTAGTGGTTAAATAGTGTTTCTCTGGTACCTCTCTGAGATGTGGTCAGTAGTGGTTAAATAGTGTTTCTCTGGTACCTCTCTGAGATGTGGTCAGTAGTGATTAAATAGTGTTTCTCTGGTACCTCTCTGAGATGTGGTCAGTAGTGGTTAAATAGTGTTTCTCTGGTACCTCTCTGAGATGTGGTCAGTAGTGATTAAATAGTGTTTCTCTGGTACCTCTCCTGAGATGTGGTCAGTAGTGGTTAAATAGTGTTTCTCTGGTACCTCTCCTGAGATGTGGTCAGTAGTGGTTAAATAGTGTTTCTCTGGTACCTCTCCTGAGATGTGGTCAGTAGTGGTTAAACAGTGTTTCTCTGGTACTTCTCTGAGATGTGGTCAGTAGTGGTTAAACAGTGTTTCTCTGGTACCTCTCTGAGATGTGGTCAGTAGTGGTTAAATAGTGTTTCTCTGGTACCTCTCCTGAGATGTGGTCAGTAGTGGTTAAATAGTGTTTCTCTGGTACCTCTCCTGAGATGTGGTCAGTAGTGATTAAATAGTGTTTCTCTGGTACCTCTCCTGAGATGTGGTCAGTAGTGATTAAATAGTGTTTCTCTGGTACCTCTCCTAAGATGTGGTCAGTAGTGGTTAAATAGTGTTTCTCTGGTACCTCTCCTGAGATGTGGTCAGTAGTGGTTAAATAGTGTTTCTCTGGTACCTCTCTGAGATGTGGTCAGTAGTGATTAAATAGTGTTTCTCTGGTACCTCTCTGAGAGGTGGTCAGTAGTGATTAAATAGTGTTTCTCTGGTACCTCTCCTGAGATGTGGTCAGTAGTGGGTAAATAGTGTTTCTCTGGTACCTCTCTGAGATGTGGTCAGTAGTGATTAAATAGTGTTTCTCTGGTACCTCTCTGAGATGTGGTCAGTAGTGCCAACACAGTGTTTCTCTGGTACCTCTCCTGAGATGTGGTCAGTAGTGGTTAAATAGTGTTTCTCTGGTACCTCTCTGAGAGGTGGTCAGTAGTGGTTAAATAGTGTTTCTCTGGTACCTCTCTGAGATGTGGTCAGTAGTGATTAAATAGTGTTTCTCTGGTACCTCTCCTGAGATGTGGTCAGTAGTGATTAAACAGTGTTTCTCTGGTACCTCTCTGAGATGTGGTCAGTAGTGATTAAATAGTGTTTCTCTGGTACCTCTCTGAGATGTGGTCAGTAGTGGTTAAATAGTGTTTCTCTGGTACCTCTCTGAGATGTGGTCAGTAGTGGTTAAATAGTGTTTCTCTGGTACCTCTCTGAGATGTGGTCAGTAGTGATTAAATAGTGTTTCTCTGGTACCTCTCCTGAGATGTGGTCAGTAGTGGTTAAATAGTGTTTCTCTGGTACCTCTCCTGAGATGTGGTCAGTAGTGGTTAAATAGTGTTTCTCTGGTACCTCTCTGAGATGTGGTCAGTAGTGGTTAAATAGTGTTTCTCTGGTACCTCTCCTGAGATGTGGTCAGTAGTGGTTAAATAGTGTTTCTCTGGTACCTCTCCTGAGATGTGGTCAGTAGTGGTTAAACAGTGTTTCTCTGGTACCTCTCTGAGATGTGGTCAGTAGTGGTTAAACAGTGTTTCTCTGGTACCTCTCCTGAGATGTGGTCAGTAGTGATTAAATAGTGTTTCTCTGGTACCTCTCTGAGATGTGGTCAGTAGTGGTTAAATAGTGTTTCTCTGGTACCTCTCCTGAGATGTGGTCAGTAGTGATTAAATAGTGTTTCTCTGGTACCTCTCTGAGATGTGGTCAGTAGTGATTAAATAGTGTTTCTCTGGTACCTCTCTGAGATGTGGTCAGTAGTGGTTAAATAGTGTTTCTCTGGTACCTCTCTGAGATGTGGTCAGTAGTGGTTAAATAGTGTTTCTCTGGTACCTCTCTGAGATGTGGTCAGTAGTGATTAAATAGTGTTTCTCTGGTACCTCTCTGAGATGTGGTCAGTAGTGGTTAAATAGTGTTTCTCTGGTACCTCTCCTGAGATGTGGTCAGTAGTGATTAAATAGTGTTTCTCTGGTACCTCTCTGAGATGTGGTCAGTAGTGATTAAATAGTGTTTCTCTGGTACCTCTCTGAGATGTGGTCAGTAGTGGTTAAATAGTGTTTCTCTGGTACCTCTCTGAGATGTGGTCAGTAGTGGTTAAATAGTGTTTCTCTGGTACCTCTCTGAGATGTGGTCAGTAGTGATTAAATAGTGTTTCTCTGGTACCTCTCTGAGATGTGGTCAGTAGTGGTTAAATAGTGTTTCTCTGGTACCTCTCTGAGATGTGGTCAGTAGTGATTAAATAGTGTTTCTCTGGTACCTCTCCTGAGATGTGGTCAGTAGTGGTTAGATAGTGTTTCACTGGTACCTCTCCTGAGATGTGGTCAGTAGTGGTTAAATAGTGTTTCTCTGGTACCTCTCCTGAGATGTGGTCAGTAGTGGTTAAACAGTGTTTCTCTGGTACCTCTCTGAGATGTGGTCAGTAGTGGTTAAATAGTGTTTCTCTGGTACCTCTCTGAGATGTGGTCAGTAGTGATTAAATAGTGTTTCTCTGGTACCTCTCCTGAGATGTGGTCAGTAGTGGTTAAATAGTGTTTCTCTGGTACCTCTCCTGAGATGTGGTCAGTAGTGGTTAAATAGTGTTTCTCTGGTACCTCTCTGAGATGTGGTCAGTAGTGGTTAAATAGTGTTTCTCTGGTACCTCTCCTGAGATGTGGTCAGTAGTGGTTAAATAGTGTTTCTCTGGTACCTCTCCTGAGATGTGGTCAGTAGTGGTTAAACAGTGTTTCTCTGGTACCTCTCTGAGATGTGGTCAGTAGTGGTTAAACAGTGTTTCTCTGGTACCTCTCCTGAGATGTGGTCAGTAGTGATTAAATAGTGTTTCTCTGGTACCTCTCTGAGATGTGGTCAGTAGTGGTTAAATAGTGTTTCTCTGGTACCTCTCCTGAGATGTGGTCAGTAGTGATTAAATAGTGTTTCTCTGGTACCTCTCTGAGATGTGGTCAGTAGTGATTAAATAGTGTTTCTCTGGTACCTCTCTGAGATGTGGTCAGTAGTGGTTAAATAGTGTTTCTCTGGTACCTCTCTGAGATGTGGTCAGTAGTGGTTAAATAGTGTTTCTCTGGTACCTCTCTGAGATGTGGTCAGTAGTGATTAAATAGTGTTTCTCTGGTACCTCTCCTAAGATGTGGTCAGTAGTGGTTAAATAGTGTTTCTCTGGTACCTCTCCTGAGATGTGGTCAGTAGTGGTTAAATAGTGTTTCTCTGGTACCTCTCTGAGATGTGGTCAGTAGTGATTAAATAGTGTTTCTCTGGTACCTCTCTGAGAGGTGGTCAGTAGTGATTAAATAGTGTTTCTCTGGTACCTCTCCTGAGATGTGGTCAGTAGTGGTTAAATAGTGTTTCTCTGGTACCTCTCTGAGATGTGGTCAGTAGTGATTAAATAGTGTTTCTCTGGTACCTCTCTGAGATGTGGTCAGTAGTGCCAACACAGTGTTTCTCTGGTACCTCTCCTGAGATGTGGTCAGTAGTGGTTAAATAGTGTTTCTCTGGTACCTCTCTGAGAGGTGGTCAGTAGTGGTTAAATAGTGTTTCTCTGGTACCTCTCTGAGATGTGGTCAGTAGTGATTAAATAGTGTTTCTCTGGTACCTCTCCTGAGATGTGGTCAGTAGTGATTAAACAGTGTTTCTCTGGTACCTCTCTGAGATGTGGTCAGTAGTGATTAAATAGTGTTTCTCTGGTACCTCTCTGAGATGTGGTCAGTAGTGGTTAAATAGTGTTTCTCTGGTACCTCTCTGAGATGTGGTCAGTAGTGGTTAAATAGTGTTTCTCTGGTACCTCTCTGAGATGTGGTCAGTAGTGATTAAATAGTGTTTCTCTGGTACCTCTCCTGAGATGTGGTCAGTAGTGGTTAAATAGTGTTTCTCTGGTACCTCTCCTGAGATGTGGTCAGTAGTGGTTAAATAGTGTTTCTCTGGTACCTCTCTGAGATGTGGTCAGTAGTGGTTAAATAGTGTTTCTCTGGTACCTCTCCTGAGATGTGGTCAGTAGTGGTTAAATAGTGTTTCTCTGGTACCTCTCCTGAGATGTGGTCAGTAGTGGTTAAACAGTGTTTCTCTGGTACCTCTCTGAGATGTGGTCAGTAGTGGTTAAACAGTGTTTCTCTGGTACCTCTCCTGAGATGTGGTCAGTAGTGATTAAATAGTGTTTCTCTGGTACCTCTCTGAGATGTGGTCAGTAGTGGTTAAATAGTGTTTCTCTGGTACCTCTCCTGAGATGTGGTCAGTAGTGGTTAAATAGTGTTTCTCTGGTACCTCTCTGAGATGTGGTCAGTAGTGGTTAAATAGTGTTTCTCTGGTACCTCTCTGAGATGTGGTCAGTAGTGATTAAATAGTGTTTCTCTGGTACCTCTCCTAAGATGTGGTCAGTAGTGGTTAAATAGTGTTTCTCTGGTACCTCTCCTGAGATGTGGTCAGTAGTGGTTAAATAGTGTTTCTCTGGTACCTCTCTGAGATGTGGTCAGTAGTGATTAAATAGTGTTTCTCTGGTACCTCTCTGAGAGGTGGTCAGTAGTGATTAAATAGTGTTTCTCTGGTACCTCTCCTGAGATGTGGTCAGTAGTGGTTAAATAGTGTTTCTCTGGTACCTCTCTGAGATGTGGTCAGTAGTGATTAAATAGTGTTTCTCTGGTACCTCTCTGAGATGTGGTCAGTAGTGCCAACACAGTGTTTCTCTGGTACCTCTCCTGAGATGTGGTCAGTAGTGGTTAAATAGTGTTTCTCTGGTACCTCTCTGAGAGGTGGTCAGTAGTGGTTAAATAGTGTTTCTCTGGTACCTCTCTGAGATGTGGTCAGTAGTGATTAAATAGTGTTTCTCTGGTACCTCTCCTGAGATGTGGTCAGTAGTGATTAAACAGTGTTTCTCTGGTACCTCTCTGAGATGTGGTCAGTAGTGATTAAATAGTGTTTCTCTGGTACCTCTCTGAGATGTGGTCAGTAGTGGTTAAATAGTGTTTCTCTGGTACCTCTCTGAGATGTGGTCAGTAGTGGTTAAATAGTGTTTCTCTGGTACCTCTCTGAGATGTGGTCAGTAGTGATTAAATAGTGTTTCTCTGGTACCTCTCCTGAGATGTGGTCAGTAGTGGTTAAATAGTGTTTCTCTGGTACCTCTCCTGAGATGTGGTCAGTAGTGGTTAAATAGTGTTTCTCTGGTACCTCTCTGAGATGTGGTCAGTAGTGGTTAAATAGTGTTTCTCTGGTACCTCTCCTGAGATGTGGTCAGTAGTGGTTAAATAGTGTTTCTCTGGTACCTCTCCTGAGATGTGGTCAGTAGTGGTTAAACAGTGTTTCTCTGGTACCTCTCTGAGATGTGGTCAGTAGTGGTTAAACAGTGTTTCTCTGGTACCTCTCCTGAGATGTGGTCAGTAGTGATTAAATAGTGTTTCTCTGGTACCTCTCTGAGATGTGGTCAGTAGTGGTTAAATAGTGTTTCTCTGGTACCTCTCCTGAGATGTGGTCAGTAGTGGTTAAATAGTGTTTCTCTGGTACCTCTCTGAGATGTGGTCAGTAGTGGTTAAATAGTGTTTCTCTGGTACCTCTCCTGAGATGTGGTCAGTAGTGGTTAAATAGTGTTTCTCTGGTACCTCTCCTGAGATGTGGTCAGTAGTGGTTAAACAGTGTTTCTCTGGTACCTCTCCTGAGATGTGGTCAGTAGTGGTTAAATAGTGTTTCTCTGGTACCTCTCCTGAGATGTGGTCAGTAGTGGTTAAATAGTGTTTCTCTGGTACCTCTCTGAGATGTGGTCAGTAGTGATTAAATAGTGTTTCTCTGGTACCTCTCCTGAGATGTGGTCAGTAGTGATTAAACAGTGTTTCTCTGGTACCTCTCTGAGATGTGGTCAGTAGTGATTAAATAGTGTTTCTCTGGTACCTCTCTGAGATGTGGTCAGTAGTGGTTAAATAGTGTTTCTCTGGTACCTCTCTGAGATGTGGTCAGTAGTGGTTAAATAGTGTTTCTCTGGTACCTCTCCTGAGATGTGGTCAGTAGTGGTTAAACAGTGTTTCTCTGGTACCTCTCTGAGATGTGGTCAGTAGTGGTTAAACAGTGTTTCTCTGGTACCTCTCCTGAGATGTGGTCAGTAGTGATTAAATAGTGTTTCTCTGGTACCTCTCTGAGATGTGGTCAGTAGTGGTTAAATAGTGTTTCTCTGGTACCTCTCCTGAGATGTGGTCAGTAGTGATTAAATAGTGTTTCTCTGGTACCTCTCTGAGATGTGGTCAGTAGTGATTAAATAGTGTTTCTCTGGTACCTCTCTGAGATGTGGTCAGTAGTGGTTAAATAGTGTTTCTCTGGTACCTCTCTGAGATGTGGTCAGTAGTGGTTAAATAGTGTTTCTCTGGTACCTCTCTGAGATGTGGTCAGTAGTGATTAAATAGTGTTTCTCTGGTACCTCTCCTAAGATGTGGTCAGTAGTGGTTAAATAGTGTTTCTCTGGTACCTCTCCTGAGATGTGGTCAGTAGTGGTTAAATAGTGTTTCTCTGGTACCTCTCTGAGATGTGGTCAGTAGTGATTAAATAGTGTTTCTCTGGTACCTCTCTGAGAGGTGGTCAGTAGTGATTAAATAGTGTTTCTCTGGTACCTCTCCTGAGATGTGGTCAGTAGTGGTTAAATAGTGTTTCTCTGGTACCTCTCTGAGATGTGGTCAGTAGTGATTAAATAGTGTTTCTCTGGTACCTCTCTGAGATGTGGTCAGTAGTGCCAACACAGTGTTTCTCTGGTACCTCTCCTGAGATGTGGTCAGTAGTGGTTAAATAGTGTTTCTCTGGTACCTCTCTGAGAGGTGGTCAGTAGTGGTTAAATAGTGTTTCTCTGGTACCTCTCTGAGATGTGGTCAGTAGTGATTAAATAGTGTTTCTCTGGTACCTCTCCTGAGATGTGGTCAGTAGTGATTAAACAGTGTTTCTCTGGTACCTCTCTGAGATGTGGTCAGTAGTGATTAAATAGTGTTTCTCTGGTACCTCTCTGAGATGTGGTCAGTAGTGGTTAAATAGTGTTTCTCTGGTACCTCTCTGAGATGTGGTCAGTAGTGGTTAAATAGTGTTTCTCTGGTACCTCTCTGAGATGTGGTCAGTAGTGATTAAATAGTGTTTCTCTGGTACCTCTCCTGAGATGTGGTCAGTAGTGGTTAAATAGTGTTTCTCTGGTACCTCTCCTGAGATGTGGTCAGTAGTGGTTAAATAGTGTTTCTCTGGTACCTCTCTGAGATGTGGTCAGTAGTGGTTAAATAGTGTTTCTCTGGTACCTCTCCTGAGATGTGGTCAGTAGTGGTTAAATAGTGTTTCTCTGGTACCTCTCCTGAGATGTGGTCAGTAGTGGTTAAACAGTGTTTCTCTGGTACCTCTCTGAGATGTGGTCAGTAGTGGTTAAACAGTGTTTCTCTGGTACCTCTCCTGAGATGTGGTCAGTAGTGATTAAATAGTGTTTCTCTGGTACCTCTCTGAGATGTGGTCAGTAGTGGTTAAATAGTGTTTCTCTGGTACCTCTCCTGAGATGTGGTCAGTAGTGGTTAAATAGTGTTTCTCTGGTACCTCTCTGAGATGTGGTCAGTAGTGGTTAAATAGTGTTTCTCTGGTACCTCTCTGAGATGTGGTCAGTAGTGATTAAATAGTGTTTCTCTGGTACCTCTCCTAAGATGTGGTCAGTAGTGGTTAAATAGTGTTTCTCTGGTACCTCTCCTGAGATGTGGTCAGTAGTGGTTAAATAGTGTTTCTCTGGTACCTCTCTGAGATGTGGTCAGTAGTGATTAAATAGTGTTTCTCTGGTACCTCTCTGAGAGGTGGTCAGTAGTGATTAAATAGTGTTTCTCTGGTACCTCTCCTGAGATGTGGTCAGTAGTGGTTAAATAGTGTTTCTCTGGTACCTCTCTGAGATGTGGTCAGTAGTGATTAAATAGTGTTTCTCTGGTACCTCTCTGAGATGTGGTCAGTAGTGCCAACACAGTGTTTCTCTGGTACCTCTCCTGAGATGTGGTCAGTAGTGGTTAAATAGTGTTTCTCTGGTACCTCTCTGAGAGGTGGTCAGTAGTGGTTAAATAGTGTTTCTCTGGTACCTCTCTGAGATGTGGTCAGTAGTGATTAAATAGTGTTTCTCTGGTACCTCTCCTGAGATGTGGTCAGTAGTGATTAAACAGTGTTTCTCTGGTACCTCTCTGAGATGTGGTCAGTAGTGATTAAATAGTGTTTCTCTGGTACCTCTCTGAGATGTGGTCAGTAGTGGTTAAATAGTGTTTCTCTGGTACCTCTCTGAGATGTGGTCAGTAGTGGTTAAATAGTGTTTCTCTGGTACCTCTCTGAGATGTGGTCAGTAGTGATTAAATAGTGTTTCTCTGGTACCTCTCCTGAGATGTGGTCAGTAGTGGTTAAATAGTGTTTCTCTGGTACCTCTCCTGAGATGTGGTCAGTAGTGGTTAAATAGTGTTTCTCTGGTACCTCTCTGAGATGTGGTCAGTAGTGGTTAAATAGTGTTTCTCTGGTACCTCTCCTGAGATGTGGTCAGTAGTGGTTAAATAGTGTTTCTCTGGTACCTCTCCTGAGATGTGGTCAGTAGTGGTTAAACAGTGTTTCTCTGGTACCTCTCTGAGATGTGGTCAGTAGTGGTTAAACAGTGTTTCTCTGGTACCTCTCCTGAGATGTGGTCAGTAGTGATTAAATAGTGTTTCTCTGGTACCTCTCTGAGATGTGGTCAGTAGTGGTTAAATAGTGTTTCTCTGGTACCTCTCCTGAGATGTGGTCAGTAGTGGTTAAATAGTGTTTCTCTGGTACCTCTCTGAGATGTGGTCAGTAGTGGTTAAATAGTGTTTCTCTGGTACCTCTCCTGAGATGTGGTCAGTAGTGGTTAAATAGTGTTTCTCTGGTACCTCTCCTGAGATGTGGTCAGTAGTGGTTAAACAGTGTTTCTCTGGTACCTCTCCTGAGATGTGGTCAGTAGTGGTTAAATAGTGTTTCTCTGGTACCTCTCCTGAGATGTGGTCAGTAGTGGTTAAATAGTGTTTCTCTGGTACCTCTCTGAGATGTGGTCAGTAGTGATTAAATAGTGTTTCTCTGGTACCTCTCCTGAGATGTGGTCAGTAGTGATTAAACAGTGTTTCTCTGGTACCTCTCTGAGATGTGGTCAGTAGTGATTAAATAGTGTTTCTCTGGTACCTCTCTGAGATGTGGTCAGTAGTGGTTAAATAGTGTTTCTCTGGTACCTCTCTGAGATGTGGTCAGTAGTGGTTAAATAGTGTTTCTCTGGTACCTCTCTGAGATGTGGTCAGTAGTGATTAAATAGTGTTTCTCTGGTACCTCTCCTGAGATGTGGTCAGTAGTGGTTAAATAGTGTTTCTCTGGTACCTCTCCTGAGATGTGGTCAGTAGTGGTTAAATAGTGTTTCTCTGGTACCTCTCTGAGATGTGGTCAGTAGTGGTTAAATAGTGTTTCTCTGGTACCTCTCCTGAGATGTGGTCAGTAGTGGTTAAATAGTGTTTCTCTGGTACCTCTCCTGAGATGTGGTCAGTAGTGGTTAAACAGTGTTTCTCTGGTACCTCTCTGAGATGTGGTCAGTAGTGGTTAAACAGTGTTTCTCTGGTACCTCTCCTGAGATGTGGTCAGTAGTGATTAAATAGTGTTTCTCTGGTACCTCTCTGAGATGTGGTCAGTAGTGCCAACACAGTGTTTCTCTGGTACCTCTCCTGAGATGTGGTCAGTAGTGGTTAAATAGTGTTTCTCTGGTACCTCTCTGAGAGGTGGTCAGTAGTGGTTAAATAGTGTTTCTCTGGTACCTCTCTGAGATGTGGTCAGTAGTGATTAAATAGTGTTTCTCTGGTACCTCTCCTGAGATGTGGTCAGTAGTGATTAAACAGTGTTTCTCTGGTACCTCTCTGAGATGTGGTCAGTAGTGATTAAATAGTGTTTCTCTGGTACCTCTCTGAGATGTGGTCAGTAGTGGTTAAATAGTGTTTCTCTTGTACCTCTCTGAGATGTGGTCAGTAGTGGTTAAATAGTGTTTCTCTGGTACCTCTCTGAGATGTGGTCAGTAGTGATTAAATAGTGTTTCTCTGGTACCTCTCCTGAGATGTGGTCAGTAGTGGTTAAATAGTGTTTCTCTGGTACCTCTCCTGAGATGTGGTCAGTAGTGGTTAAATAGTGTTTCTCTGGTACCTCTCTGAGATGTGGTCAGTAGTGGTTAAATAGTGTTTCTCTGGTACCTCTCCTGAGATGTGGTCAGTAGTGGTTAAATAGTGTTTCTCTGGTACCTCTCCTGAGATGTGGTCAGTAGTGGTTAAATAGTGTTTCTCTGGTACCTCTCTGAGATGTGGTCAGTAGTGGTTAAATAGTGTTTCTCTGGTACCTCTCCTGAGATGTGGTCAGTAGTGGTTAAATAGTGTTTCTCTGGTACCTCTCCTGAGATGTGGTCAGTAGTGGTTAAACAGTGTTTCTCTGGTACCTCTCCTGAGATGTGGTCAGTAGTGGTTAAATAGTGTTTCTCTGGTACCTCTCCTGAGATGTGGTCAGTAGTGGTTAAATAGTGTTTCTCTGGTACCTCTCTGAGATGTGGTCAGTAGTGATTAAATAGTGTTTCTCTGGTACCTCTCCTGAGATGTGGTCAGTAGTGATTAAACAGTGTTTCTCTGGTACCTCTCTGAGATGTGGTCAGTAGTGATTAAATAGTGTTTCTCTGGTACCTCTCTGAGATGTGGTCAGTAGTGGTTAAATAGTGTTTCTCTGGTACCTCTCTGAGATGTGGTCAGTAGTGGTTAAATAGTGTTTCTCTGGTACCTCTCTGAGATGTGGTCAGTAGTGATTAAATAGTGTTTCTCTGGTACCTGTCTGAGATGTGGTCAGTAGTGGTTAAATAGTGTTTCTCTGGTACCTCTCCTGAGATGTGGTCAGTAGTGGTTAAATAGTGTTTCTCTGGTACCTCTCTGAGATGTGGTCAGTAGTGGTTAAATAGTGTTTCTCTGGTACCTCTCCTGAGATGTGGTCAGTAGTGGTTAAATAGTGTTTCTCTGGTACCTCTCCTGAGATGTGGTCAGTAGTGGTTAAACAGTGTTTCTCTGGTACCTCTCTGAGATGTGGTCAGTAGTGGTTAAACAGTGTTTCTCTGGTACCTCTCCTGAGATGTGGTCAGTAGTGATTAAATAGTGTTTCTCTGGTACCTCTCTGAGATGTGGTCAGTAGTGCCAACACAGTGTTTCTCTGGTACCTCTCCTGAGATGTGGTCAGTAGTGGTTAAATAGTGTTTCTCTGGTACCTCTCTGAGAGGTGGTCAGTAGTGGTTAAATAGTGTTTCTCTGGTACCTCTCTGAGATGTGGTCAGTAGTGATTAAATAGTGTTTCTCTGGTACCTCTCCTGAGATGTGGTCAGTAGTGATTAAACAGTGTTTCTCTGGTACCTCTCTGAGATGTGGTCAGTAGTGATTAAATAGTGTTTCTCTGGTACCTCTCTGAGATGTGGTCAGTAGTGGTTAAATAGTGTTTCTCTGGTACCTCTCTGAGATGTGGTCAGTAGTGGTTAAATAGTGTTTCTCTGGTACCTCTCTGAGATGTGGTCAGTAGTGATTAAATAGTGTTTCTCTGGTACCTCTCCTGAGATGTGGTCAGTAGTGGTTAAATAGTGTTTCTCTGGTACCTCTCCTGAGATGTGGTCAGTAGTGGTTAAATAGTGTTTCTCTGGTACCTCTCTGAGATGTGGTCAGTAGTGGTTAAATAGTGTTTCTCTGGTACCTCTCCTGAGATGTGGTCAGTAGTGGTTAAATAGTGTTTCTCTGGTACCTCTCCTGAGATGTGGTCAGTAGTGGTTAAACAGTGTTTCTCTGGTACCTCTCTGAGATGTGGTCAGTAGTGGTTAAACAGTGTTTCTCTGGTACCTCTCCTGAGATGTGGTCAGTAGTGATTAAATAGTGTTTCTCTGGTACCTCTCTGAGATGTGGTCAGTAGTGGTTAAATAGTGTTTCTCTGGTACCTCTCCTGAGATGTGGTCAGTAGTGGTTAAATAGTGTTTCTCTGGTACCTCTCTGAGATGTGGTCAGTAGTGGTTAAATAGTGTTTCTCTGGTACCTCTCCTGAGATGTGGTCAGTAGTGGTTAAATAGTGTTTCTCTGGTACCTCTCCTGAGATGTGGTCAGTAGTGGTTAAACAGTGTTTCTCTGGTACCTCTCCTGAGATGTGGTCAGTAGTGGTTAAATAGTGTTTCTCTGGTACCTCTCCTGAGATGTGGTCAGTAGTGGTTAAATAGTGTTTCTCTGGTACCTCTCTGAGATGTGGTCAGTAGTGATTAAATAGTGTTTCTCTGGTACCTCTCCTGAGATGTGGTCAGTAGTGATTAAACAGTGTTTCTCTGGTACCTCTCTGAGATGTGGTCAGTAGTGATTAAATAGTGTTTCTCTGGTACCTCTCTGAGATGTGGTCAGTAGTGGTTAAATAGTGTTTCTCTGGTACCTCTCTGAGATGTGGTCAGTAGTGGTTAAATAGTGTTTCTCTGGTACCTCTCCTGAGATGTGGTCAGTAGTGGTTAAACAGTGTTTCTCTGGTACCTCTCTGAGATGTGGTCAGTAGTGGTTAAACAGTGTTTCTCTGGTACCTCTCCTGAGATGTGGTCAGTAGTGATTAAATAGTGTTTCTCTGGTACCTCTCTGAGATGTGGTCAGTAGTGGTTAAATAGTGTTTCTCTGGTACCTCTCCTGAGATGTGGTCAGTAGTGATTAAATAGTGTTTCTCTGGTACCTCTCTGAGATGTGGTCAGTAGTGATTAAATAGTGTTTCTCTGGTACCTCTCTGAGATGTGGTCAGTAGTGGTTAAATAGTGTTTCTCTGGTACCTCTCTGAGATGTGGTCAGTAGTGGTTAAATAGTGTTTCTCTGGTACCTCTCTGAGATGTGGTCAGTAGTGATTAAATAGTGTTTCTCTGGTACCTCTCCTAAGATGTGGTCAGTAGTGGTTAAATAGTGTTTCTCTGGTACCTCTCCTGAGATGTGGTCAGTAGTGGTTAAATAGTGTTTCTCTGGTACCTCTCTGAGATGTGGTCAGTAGTGATTAAATAGTGTTTCTCTGGTACCTCTCTGAGAGGTGGTCAGTAGTGATTAAATAGTGTTTCTCTGGTACCTCTCCTGAGATGTGGTCAGTAGTGGTTAAATAGTGTTTCTCTGGTACCTCTCTGAGATGTGGTCAGTAGTGATTAAATAGTGTTTCTCTGGTACCTCTCTGAGATGTGGTCAGTAGTGCCAACACAGTGTTTCTCTGGTACCTCTCCTGAGATGTGGTCAGTAGTGGTTAAATAGTGTTTCTCTGGTACCTCTCTGAGAGGTGGTCAGTAGTGGTTAAATAGTGTTTCTCTGGTACCTCTCTGAGATGTGGTCAGTAGTGATTAAATAGTGTTTCTCTGGTACCTCTCCTGAGATGTGGTCAGTAGTGATTAAACAGTGTTTCTCTGGTACCTCTCTGAGATGTGGTCAGTAGTGATTAAATAGTGTTTCTCTGGTACCTCTCTGAGATGTGGTCAGTAGTGGTTAAATAGTGTTTCTCTGGTACCTCTCTGAGATGTGGTCAGTAGTGGTTAAATAGTGTTTCTCTGGTACCTCTCTGAGATGTGGTCAGTAGTGATTAAATAGTGTTTCTCTGGTACCTCTCCTGAGATGTGGTCAGTAGTGGTTAAATAGTGTTTCTCTGGTACCTCTCCTGAGATGTGGTCAGTAGTGGTTAAATAGTGTTTCTCTGGTACCTCTCTGAGATGTGGTCAGTAGTGGTTAAATAGTGTTTCTCTGGTACCTCTCCTGAGATGTGGTCAGTAGTGGTTAAATAGTGTTTCTCTGGTACCTCTCCTGAGATGTGGTCAGTAGTGGTTAAACAGTGTTTCTCTGGTACCTCTCTGAGATGTGGTCAGTAGTGGTTAAACAGTGTTTCTCTGGTACCTCTCCTGAGATGTGGTCAGTAGTGATTAAATAGTGTTTCTCTGGTACCTCTCTGAGATGTGGTCAGTAGTGGTTAAATAGTGTTTCTCTGGTACCTCGCCTGAGATGTGGTCAGTAGTGGTTAAATAGTGTTTCTCTGGTACCTCTCTGAGATGTGGTCAGTAGTGGTTAAATAGTGTTTCTCTGGTACCTCTCTGAGATGTGGTCAGTAGTGATTAAATAGTGTTTCTCTGGTACCTCTCCTAAGATGTGGTCAGTAGTGGTTAAATAGTGTTTCTCTGGTACCTCTCCTGAGATGTGGTCAGTAGTGGTTAAATAGTGTTTCTCTGGTACCTCTCTGAGATGTGGTCAGTAGTGATTAAATAGTTTTTCTCTGGTACCTCTCTGAGAGGTGGTCAGTAGTGATTAAATAGTGTTTCTCTGGTACCTCTCCTGAGATGTGGTCAGTAGTGGTTAAATAGTGTTTCTCTGGTACCTCTCTGAGATGTGGTCAGTAGTGATTAAATAGTGTTTCTCTGGTACCTCTCTGAGATGTGGTCAGTAGTGCCAACACAGTGTTTCTCTGGTACCTCTCCTGAGATGTGGTCAGTAGTGGTTAAATAGTGTTTCTCTGGTACCTCTCTGAGAGGTGGTCAGTAGTGGTTAAATAGTGTTTCTCTGGTACCTCTCTGAGATGTGGTCAGTAGTGATTAAATAGTGTTTCTCTGGTACCTCTCCTGAGATGTGGTCAGTAGTGATTAAACAGTGTTTCTCTGGTACCTCTCTGAGATGTGGTCAGTAGTGATTAAATAGTGTTTCTCTGGTACCTCTCTGAGATGTGGTCAGTAGTGGTTAAATAGTGTTTCTCTGGTACCTCTCTGAGATGTGGTCAGTAGTGGTTAAATAGTGTTTCTCTGGTACCTCTCTGAGATGTGGTCAGTAGTGATTAAATAGTGTTTCTCTGGTACCTCTCCTGAGATGTGGTCAGTAGTGGTTAAATAGTGTTTCTCTGGTACCTCTCCTGAGATGTGGTCAGTAGTGGTTAAATAGTGTTTCTCTGGTACCTCTCTGAGATGTGGTCAGTAGTGGTTAAATAGTGTTTCTCTGGTACCTCTCCTGAGATGTGGTCAGTAGTGGTTAAATAGTGTTTCTCTGGTACCTCTCCTGAGATGTGGTCAGTAGTGGTTAAACAGTGTTTCTCTGGTACCTCTCTGAGATGTGGTCAGTAGTGGTTAAACAGTGTTTCTCTGGTACCTCTCCTGAGATGTGGTCAGTAGTGATTAAATAGTGTTTCTCTGGTACCTCTCTGAGATGTGGTCAGTAGTGGTTAAATAGTGTTTCTCTGGTACCTCTCCTGAGATGTGGTCAGTAGTGGTTAAATAGTGTTTCTCTGGTACCTCTCTGAGATGTGGTCAGTAGTGGTTAAATAGTGTTTCTCTGGTACCTCTCCTGAGATGTGGTCAGTAGTGGTTAAATAGTGTTTCTCTGGTACCTCTCCTGAGATGTGGTCAGTAGTGGTTAAACAGTGTTTCTCTGGTACCTCTCCTGAGATGTGGTCAGTAGTGGTTAAATAGTGTTTCTCTGGTACCTCTCCTGAGATGTGGTCAGTAGTGGTTAAATAGTGTTTCTCTGGTACCTCTCTGAGATGTGGTCAGTAGTGATTAAATAGTGTTTCTCTGGTACCTCTCCTGAGATGTGGTCAGTAGTGATTAAACAGTGTTTCTCTGGTACCTCTCTGAGATGTGGTCAGTAGTGATTAAATAGTGTTTCTCTGGTACCTCTCTGAGATGTGGTCAGTAGTGGTTAAATAGTGTTTCTCTGGTACCTCTCTGAGATGTGGTCAGTAGTGGTTAAATAGTGTTTCTCTGGTACCTCTCTGAGATGTGGTCAGTAGTGATTAAATAGTGTTTCTCTGGTACCTCTCCTGAGATGTGGTCAGTAGTGGTTAAATAGTGTTTCTCTGGTACCTCTCCTGAGATGTGGTCAGTAGTGGTTAAATAGTGTTTCTCTGGTACCTCTCTGAGATGTGGTCAGTAGTGGTTAAATAGTGTTTCTCTGGTACCTCTCCTGAGATGTGGTCAGTAGTGGTTAAATAGTGTTTCTCTGGTACCTCTCCTGAGATGTGGTCAGTAGTGGTTAAACAGTGTTTCTCTGGTACCTCTCTGAGATGTGGTCAGTAGTGGTTAAACAGTGTTTCTCTGGTACCTCTCCTGAGATGTGGTCAGTAGTGATTAAATAGTGTTTCTCTGGTACCTCTCTGAGATGTGGTCAGTAGTGGTTAAATAGTGTTTCTCTGGTACCTCTCCTGAGATGTGGTCAGTAGTGGTTAAATAGTGTTTCTCTGGTACCTCTCTGAGATGTGGTCAGTAGTGGTTAAATAGTGTTTCTCTGGTACCTCTCCTGAGATGTGGTCAGTAGTGGTTAAATAGTGTTTCTCTGGTACCTCTCCTGAGATGTGGTCAGTAGTGGTTAAACAGTGTTTCTCTGGTACTGGTACCTCTCCTGAGATGTGGTCAGTAGTGGTTAAATAGTGTTTCTCTGGTACCTCTCCTGAGATGTGGTCAGTAGTGGTTAAATAGTGTTTCTCTGGTACCTCTCTGAGATGTGGTCAGTAGTGATTAAATAGTGTTTCTCTGGTACCTCTCTGAGATGTGGTCAGTAGTGATTAAATAGTGTTTCTCTGGTACCTCTCTGAGATGTGGTCAGTAGTGGTTAAATAGTGTTTCTCTGGTACCTCTCTGAGAGGTGGTCAGTAGTGATTAAACAGTGTTTCTCTGGTACCTCTCTGAGATGTGGTCAGTAGTGGTTAAACAGTGTTTCTCTGGTACCTCTCCTGAGATGTGGTCAGTAGTGGTTAAATAGTGTTTCTCTGGTACTTCTCCTGAGATGTGGTCAGTAGTGGTTAAATAGTGTTTCTCTGGTACCTCTCCTGAGATGTGGTCAGTAGTGCCAACACAGTGTTTCTCTGGTACCTCTCCTGAGATGTGGTCAGTAGTGGTTAAATAGTGTTTCTCTGGTACCTCTCTGAGATGTGGTCAGTAGTGATTAAATAGTGTTTCTCTGGTACCTCTCCTGAGATGTGGTCAGTAGTGATTAAATAGTGTTTCTCTGGTACCTCTCCTGAGATGTGGTCAGTAGTGGTTAAATAGTGTTTCTCTGGTACCTCTCTGAGATGTGGTCAGTAGTGGTTAAATAGTGTTTCTCTGGTACCTCTCTGAGATGTGGTCAGTAGTGATTAAATAGTGTTTCTCTGGTACCTCTCTGAGAGGTGGTCAGTAGTGATTAAAACAGTGTTTCTCTGGTACCTCTCCTGAGATGTGGTCAGTAGTGGTTAAATAGTGTTTCTCTGGTACCTCTCTGAGATGTGGTCAGTAGTGATTAAAACAGTGTTTCTCTGGTACCTCTCCTGAGATGTGGTCAGTAGTGCCAACACAGTGTTTCTCTGGTACCTCTCCTGAGATGTGGTCAGTAGTGGTTAAATAGTGTTTCTCTGGTACCTCTCCTGAGATGTGGTCAGTAGTGATTAAATAGTGTTTCTCTGGTACCTCTCCTGAGATGTGGTCAGTAGTGGTTAAATAGTGTTTCTCTGGTACCTCTCCTGAGATGTGGTCAGTAGTGATTAAATAGTGTTTCTCTGGTACCTCTCTGAGATGTGGTCAGTAGTGATTAAATAGTGTTTCTCTGGTACCTCTCTGAGATGTGGTCAGTAGTGGTTAAATAGTGTTTCTCTGGTACCTCTCTGAGATGTGGTCAGTAGTGGTTAAATAGTGTTTCTCTGGTACCTCTCTGAGATGTGGTCAGTAGTGATTAAATAGTGTTTCTCTGGTACCTCTCTGAGATGTGGTCAGTAGTGGTTAAATAGTGTTTCTCTGGTACCTCTCTGAGATGTGGTCAGTAGTGATTAAATAGTGTTTCTCTGGTACCTCTCCTGAGATGTGGTCAGTAGTGGTTAAATAGTGTTTCTCTGGTACCTCTCCTGAGATGTGGTCAGTAGTGGTTAAATAGTGTTTCTCTGGTACCTCTCCTGAGATGTGGTCAGTAGTGGTTAAACAGTGTTTCTCTGGTACCTCTCTGAGATGTGGTCAGTAGTGGTTAAACAGTGTTTCTCTGGTACCTCTCTGAGATGTGGTCAGTAGTGGTTAAATAGTGTTTCTCTGGTACCTCTCCTGAGATGTGGTCAGTAGTGGTTAAATAGTGTTTCTCTGGTACCTCTCCTGAGATGTGGTCAGTAGTGATTAAATAGTGTTTCTCTGGTACCTCTCCTGAGATGTGGTCAGTAGTGATTAAATAGTGTTTCTCTGGTACCTCTCCTAAGATGTGGTCAGTAGTGGTTAAATAGTGTTTCTCTGGTACCTCTCCTGAGATGTGGTCAGTAGTGGTTAAATAGTGTTTCTCTGGTACCTCTCTGAGATGTGGTCAGTAGTGATTAAATAGTGTTTCTCTGGTACCTCTCTGAGAGGTGGTCAGTAGTGATTAAATAGTGTTTCTCTGGTACCTCTCCTGAGATGTGGTCAGTAGTGGTTAAATAGTGTTTCTCTGGTACCTCTCTGAGATGTGGTCAGTAGTGATTAAATAGTGTTTCTCTGGTACCTCTCTGAGATGTGGTCAGTAGTGCCAACACAATGTTTCTCTGGTACCTCTCCTGAGATGTGGTCAGTAGTGGTTAAATAGTGTTTCTCTGGTACCTCTCTGAGAGGTGGTCAGTAGTGGTTAAATAGTGTTTCTCTGGTACCTCTCTGAGATGTGGTCAGTAGTGATTAAATAGTGTTTCTCTGGTACCTCTCCTGAGATGTGGTCAGTAGTGATTAAACAGTGTTTCTCTGGTACCTCTCCTGAGATGTGGTCAGTAGTGATTAAATAGTGTTTCTCTGGTACCTCTCTGAGATGTGGTCAGTAGTGGTTAAATAGTGTTTCTCTGGTACCTCTCTGAGATGTGGTCAGTAGTGGTTAAATAGTGTTTCTCTGGTACCTCTCTGAGATGTGGTCAGTAGTGATTAAATAGTGTTTCTCTGGTACCTCTCCTGAGATGTGGTCAGTAGTGGTTAAATAGTGTTTCTCTGGTACCTCTCCTGAGATGTGGTCAGTAGTGGTTAAATAGTGTTTCTCTGGTACCTCTCTGAGATGTGGTCAGTAGTGGTTAAATAGTGTTTCTCTGGTACCTCTCCTGAGATGTGGTCAGTAGTGGTTAAATAGTGTTTCTCTGGTACCTCTCCTGAGATGTGGTCAGTAGTGGTTAAACAGTGTTTCTCTGGTACCTCTCTGAGATGTGGTCAGTAGTGGTTAAACAGTGTTTCTCTGGTACCTCTCCTGAGATGTGGTCAGTAGTGATTAAATAGTGTTTCTCTGGTACCTCTCTGAGATGTGGTCAGTAGTGGTTAAATAGTGTTTCTCTGGTACCTCTCCTGAGATGTGGTCAGTAGTGGTTAAATAGTGTTTCTCTGGTACCTCTCTGAGATGTGGTCAGTAGTGGTTAAATAGTGTTTCTCTGGTACCTCTCCTGAGATGTGGTCAGTAGTGGTTAAATAGTGTTTCTCTGGTACCTCTCCTGAGATGTGGTCAGTAGTGGTTAAACAGTGTTTCTCTGGTACCTCTCCTGAGATGTGGTCAGTAGTGGTTAAATAGTGTTTCTCTGGTACCTCTCCTGAGATGTGGTCAGTAGTGGTTAAATAGTGTTTCTCTGGTACCTCTCTGAGATGTGGTCAGTAGTGATTAAATAGTGTTTCTCTGGTACCTCTCTGAGATGTGGTCAGTATTGATTAAATAGTGTTTCTCTGGTACCTCTCTGAGATGTGGTCAGTAGTGGTTAAATAGTGTTTCTCTGGTACCTCTCTGAGAGGTGGTCAGTAGTGGTTAAATAGTGTTTCTCTGGTACCTCTCCTGAGATGTGGTCAGTAGTGGTTAAATAGTGTTTCTCTGGTACCTCTCCTGAGATGTGGTCAGTAGTGATTAAATAGTGTTTCTCTGGTACCTCTCTGAGAGGTGGTCAGTAGTGATTAAATAGTGTTTCTCTGGTACCTCTCCTGAGATGTGGTCAGTAGTGATTAAATAGTGTTTCTCTGGTACCTCTCTGAGATGTGGTCAGTAGTGGTTAAATAGTGTTTCTCTGGTACCTCTCTGAGATGTGGTCAGTAGTGGTTAAATAGTGTTTCTCTGGTACCTCTCTGAGATGTGGTCAGTAGTGGTTAAATAGTGTTTCTCTGGTACCTCTCTGAGATGTGGTCAGTAGTGGTTAAATAGTGTTTCTCTGGTACCTCTCTGAGATGTGGTCAGTAGTGATTAAATAGTGTTTCTCTGGTACCTCTCTGAGATGTGGTCAGTAGTGATTAAATAGTGTTTCTCTGGTACCTCTCCTGAGATGTGGTCAGTAGTGATTAAATAGTGTTTCTCTGGTACCTCTCTGAGATGTGGTCAGTAGTGGTTAAATCGTGTTTCTCTGGTACCTCTCCTGAGATGTGGTCAGTAGTGATTAAATAGTGTTTCTCTGGTACCTCTCCTGAGATGTGGTCAGTAGTGGTTAAACAGTGTTTCTCTGGTACCTCTCCTGAGATGTGGTCAGTAGTGGTTAAATAGTGTTTCTCTGGTACCTCTCCTGAGATGTGGTCAGTAGTGATTAAATAGTGTTTCTCTGGTACCTCTCTGAGATGTGGTCAGTAGTGATTAAACAGTGTTTCTCTGGTACCTCTCTGAGATGTGGTCAGTAGTGGTTAAACAGTGTTTCTCTGGTACCTCTCTGAGATGTGGTCAGTAGTGATTAAATAGTGTTTCTCTGGTACCTCTCCTGAGATGTGGTCAGTAGTGATTAAACAGTGTTTCTCTGGTACCTCTCTGAGATGTGGTCAGTAGTGATTACATAGTGTTTCTCTGGTACCTCTCTGAGATGTGGTCAGTAGTGGTTAAATAGTGTTTCTCTGGTACCTCTCTGAGATGTGGTCAGTAGTGATTAAATAGTGTTTCTCTGGTACCTCTCTGAGATGTGGTCAGTAGTGATTAAACAGTGTTTCTCTGGTACCTCTCTGAGATGTGGTCAGTAGTGGTTAAACAGTGTTTCTCTGGTACCTCTCCTGAGATGTGGTCAGTAGTGGTTAAATAGTGTTTCTCTGGTACCTCTCCTGAGATGTGGTCAGTAGTGATTAAATAGTGTTTCTCTGGTACCTCCCCTGAGATGTGGTCAGTAGTGGTTAAACAGTGTTTCTCTGGTACCTCTCCTGAGATGTGGTCAGTAGTGGTTAAATAGTGTTTCTCTGGTACCTCTCTGAGATGTGGTCAGTAGTGATAAAACAGTGTTTCTCTGGTACCTCTCTGAGATGTGGTCAGTAGTGGTTAAACAGTGTTTCTCTGGTACCTCTCTGAGATGTGGTCAGTAGTGGTTAAATAGTGTTTCTCTGGTACCTCTCTGAGATGTGGTCAGTAGTGGTTAAATAGTGTTTCTCTGGTACCTCTCTGAGATGTGGTCAGTAGTGGTTAAATAGTGTTTCTCTGGTACCTCTCTGAGATGTGGTCAGTAGTGGTTAAATAGTGTTTCTCTGGTACCTCTCTGAGATGTGGTCAGTAGTGGTTAAATAGTGTTTCTCTGGTACCTCTCTGAGATGTGGTCAGTAGTGATTAAATAGTGTTTCTCTGGTACCTCTCTGAGATGTGGTCAGTAGTGGTTAAATAGTGTTTCTCTGGTACCTCTCTGAGATGTGGTCAGTAGTGGTTAAATAGTGTTTCTCTGGTACCTCTCTGAGATGTGGTCAGTAGTGGTTAAATAGTGTTTCTCTGGTACCTCTCTGAGATGTGGTCAGTAGTGGTTAAATAGTGTTTCTCTGGTACCTCTCTGAGATGTGGTCAGTAGTGGTTAAATAGTGTTTCTCTGGTACCTCTCCTGAGATGTGGTCAGTAGTGGTTAAACAGTGTTTCTCTGGTACCTCTCTGAGATGTGGTCAGTAGTGATTAAATAGTGTTTCTCTGGTACCTCTCCTGAGATGTGGTCAGTAGTGATTAAACAGTGTTTCTCTGGTACCTCTCTGAGATGTGGTCAGTAGTGATTACATAGTGTTTCTCTGGTACCTCTCTGAGATGTGGTCAGTAGTGGTTAAATAGTGTTTCTCTGGTACCTCTCTGAGATGTGGTCAGTAGTGATTAAATAGTGTTTCTCTGGTACCTCTCTGAGATGTGGTCAGTAGTGATTAAACAGTGTTTCTCTGGTACCTCTCCTGAGATGTGGTCAGTAGTGGTTAAATAGTGTTTCTCTGGTACCTCTCCTGAGATGTGGTCAGTAGTGGTTAAATAGTGTTTCTCTGGTACCTCTCTGAGATGTGGTCAGTAGTGATTAAATAGTGTTTCTCTGGTACCTCTCTGAGATGTGGTCAGTATTGATTAAATAGTGTTTCTCTGGTACCTCTCTGAGATGTGGTCAGTAGTGGTTAAATAGTGTTTCTCTGGTACCTCTCTGAGAGGTGGTCAGTAGTGGTTAAATAGTGTTTCTCTGGTACCTCTCCTGAGATGTGGTCAGTAGTGGTTAAATAGTGTTTCTCTGGTACCTCTCCTGAGATGTGGTCAGTAGTGATTAAATAGTGTTTCTCTGGTACCTCTCTGAGAGGTGGTCAGTAGTGATTAAATAGTGTTTCTCTGGTACCTCTCCTGAGATGTGGTCAGTAGTGATTAAATAGTGTTTCTCTGGTACCTCTCTGAGATGTGGTCAGTAGTGGTTAAATAGTGTTTCTCTGGTACCTCTCTGAGATGTGGTCAGTAGTGGTTAAATAGTGTTTCTCTGGTACCTCTCTGAGATGTGGTCAGTAGTGGTTAAATAGTGTTTCTCTGGTACCTCTCTGAGATGTGGTCAGTAGTGGTTAAATAGTGTTTCTCTGGTACCTCTCTGAGATGTGGTCAGTAGTGATTAAATAGTGTTTCTCTGGTACCTCTCTGAGATGTGGTCAGTAGTGATTAAATAGTGTTTCTCTGGTACCTCTCCTGAGATGTGGTCAGTAGTGATTAAATAGTGTTTCTCTGGTACCTCTCTGAGATGTGGTCAGTAGTGGTTAAATCGTGTTTCTCTGGTACCTCTCCTGAGATGTGGTCAGTAGTGATTAAATAGTGTTTCTCTGGTACCTCTCCTGAGATGTGGTCAGTAGTGGTTAAACAGTGTTTCTCTGGTACCTCTCCTGAGATGTGGTCAGTAGTGGTTAAATAGTGTTTCTCTGGTACCTCTCCTGAGATGTGGTCAGTAGTGATTAAATAGTGTTTCTCTGGTACCTCTCTGAGATGTGGTCAGTAGTGATTAAACAGTGTTTCTCTGGTACCTCTCTGAGATGTGGTCAGTAGTGGTTAAACAGTGTTTCTCTGGTACCTCTCTGAGATGTGGTCAGTAGTGATTAAATAGTGTTTCTCTGGTACCTCTCCTGAGATGTGGTCAGTAGTGATTAAACAGTGTTTCTCTGGTACCTCTCTGAGATGTGGTCAGTAGTGATTACATAGTGTTTCTCTGGTACCTCTCTGAGATGTGGTCAGTAGTGGTTAAATAGTGTTTCTCTGGTACCTCTCTGAGATGTGGTCAGTAGTGATTAAATAGTGTTTCTCTGGTACCTCTCTGAGATGTGGTCAGTAGTGATTAAACAGTGTTTCTCTGGTACCTCTCTGAGATGTGGTCAGTAGTGGTTAAACAGTGTTTCTCTGGTACCTCTCCTGAGATGTGGTCAGTAGTGGTTAAATAGTGTTTCTCTGGTACCTCTCCTGAGATGTGGTCAGTAGTGATTAAATAGTGTTTCTCTGGTACCTCCCCTGAGATGTGGTCAGTAGTGGTTAAACAGTGTTTCTCTGGTACCTCTCCTGAGATGTGGTCAGTAGTGGTTAAATAGTGTTTCTCTGGTACCTCTCTGAGATGTGGTCAGTAGTGATAAAACAGTGTTTCTCTGGTACCTCTCTGAGATGTGGTCAGTAGTGGTTAAACAGTGTTTCTCTGGTACCTCTCTGAGATGTGGTCAGTAGTGGTTAAATAGTGTTTCTCTGGTACCTCTCTGAGATGTGGTCAGTAGTGGTTAAATAGTGTTTCTCTGGTACCTCTCTGAGATGTGGTCAGTAGTGGTTAAATAGTGTTTCTCTGGTACCTCTCTGAGATGTGGTCAGTAGTGGTTAAATAGTGTTTCTCTGGTACCTCTCTGAGATGTGGTCAGTAGTGGTTAAATAGTGTTTCTCTGGTACCTCTCTGAGATGTGGTCAGTAGTGATTAAATAGTGTTTCTCTGGTACCTCTCTGAGATGTGGTCAGTAGTGGTTAAATAGTGTTTCTCTGGTACCTCTCTGAGATGTGGTCAGTAGTGGTTAAATAGTGTTTCTCTGGTACCTCTCTGAGATGTGGTCAGTAGTGGTTAAATAGTGTTTCTCTGGTACCTCTCTGAGATGTGGTCAGTAGTGGTTAAATAGTGTTTCTCTGGTACCTCTCTGAGATGTGGTCAGTAGTGGTTAAATAGTGTTTCTCTGGTACCTCTCCTGAGATGTGGTCAGTAGTGGTTAAACAGTGTTTCTCTGGTACCTCTCTGAGATGTGGTCAGTAGTGATTAAATAGTGTTTCTCTGGTACCTCTCCTGAGATGTGGTCAGTAGTGATTAAACAGTGTTTCTCTGGTACCTCTCTGAGATGTGGTCAGTAGTGATTACATAGTGTTTCTCTGGTACCTCTCTGAGATGTGGTCAGTAGTGGTTAAATAGTGTTTCTCTGGTACCTCTCTGAGATGTGGTCAGTAGTGATTAAATAGTGTTTCTCTGGTACCTCTCTGAGATGTGGTCAGTAGTGATTAAACAGTGTTTCTCTGGTACCTCTCTGAGATGTGGTCAGTAGTGATTAAATAGTGTTTCTCTGGTACCTCTCCTGAGATGTGGTCAGCAGTGATAAAACAGTGTTTCTCTGGTACCTCTCTGAGAGGTGGTCAGTAGTGATTAAAACAGTGTTTCTCTGGTACCTCTCTGAGAGGTGGTCAGTAGTGATTAAATAGTGTTTCTCTGGTACCTCTCCTGAGATGTGGTCAGTAGTGATTAAATAGTGTTTCTCTGGTACCTCTCCTGAGATGTGGTCAGTAGTGGTTAAATAGTGTTTCTCTGGTACCTCTCTGAGATGTGGTCAGTAGTGGTTAAATAGTGTTTCTCTGGTACCTCTCTGAGATGTGGTCAGTAGTGGTTAAATAGTGTTTCTCTGGTACCTCTCTGAGATGTGGTCAGTAGTGATAACACAGTGTTTCTCTGGTACCTCTCTGAGATGTGGTCAGTAGTGATTAAATAGTGTTTCTCTGGTACCTCTCTGAGATGTGGTCAGTAGTGATTAAATAGTGTTTCTCTGGTACCTCTCTGAGATGTGGTCAGTAGTGATTAAATAGTGTTTCTCTGGTACCTCTCCTGAGATGTGGTCAGTAGTGATTAAACAGTGTTTCTCTGGTACCTCTCTGAGATGTGGTCAGTAGTGGTTAAATAGTGTTTCTCTGGTACCTCTCTGAGATGTGGTCAGTAGTGGTTAAATAGTGTTTCTCTGGTACCTCTCCTGAGATGTGGTCAGTAGTGGTTAAACAGTGTTTCTCTGGTACCTCTCTGAGATGTGGTCAGTAGTGGTTAAATAGTGTTTCTCTGGTACCTCTCTGAGATGTGGTCAGTAGTGGTTAAATCGTGTTTCTCTGGTACCTCTCCTGAGATGTGGTCAGTAGTGATTAAATAGTGTTTCTCTGGTACCTCTCCTGAGATGTGGTCAGTAGTGGTTAAACAGTGTTTCTCTGGTACCTCTCCTGAGATGTGGTCAGTAGTGGTTAAATAGTGTTTCTCTGGTACCTCTCCTGAGATGTGGTCAGTAGTGATTAAATAGTGTTTCTCTGGTACCTCTCTGAGATGTGGTCAGTAGTGATTAAACAGTGTTTCTCTGGTACCTCTCTGAGATGTGGTCAGTAGTGGTTAAACAGTGTTTCTCTGGTACCTCTCTGAGATGTGGTCAGTAGTGATTAAATAGTGTTTCTCTGGTACCTCTCCTGAGATGTGGTCAGTAGTGATTAAACAGTGTTTCTCTGGTACCTCTCTGAGATGTGGTCAGTAGTGATTACATAGTGTTTCTCTGGTACCTCTCTGAGATGTGGTCAGTAGTGGTTAAATAGTGTTTCTCTGGTACCTCTCTGAGATGTGGTCAGTAGTGATTAAATAGTGTTTCTCTGGTACCTCTCTGAGATGTGGTCAGTAGTGATTAAACAGTGTTTCTCTGGTACCTCTCTGAGATGTGGTCAGTAGTGGTTAAACAGTGTTTCTCTGGTACCTCTCCTGAGATGTGGTCAGTAGTGGTTAAATAGTGTTTCTCTGGTACCTCTCCTGAGATGTGGTCAGTAGTGATTAAATAGTGTTTCTCTGGTACCTCCCCTGAGATGTGGTCAGTAGTGGTTAAACAGTGTTTCTCTGGTACCTCTCCTGAGATGTGGTCAGTAGTGGTTAAATAGTGTTTCTCTGGTACCTCTCTGAGATGTGGTCAGTAGTGATAAAACAGTGTTTCTCTGGTACCTCTCTGAGATGTGGTCAGTAGTGGTTAAACAGTGTTTCTCTGGTACCTCTCTGAGATGTGGTCAGTAGTGGTTAAATAGTGTTTCTCTGGTACCTCTCTGAGATGTGGTCAGTAGTGGTTAAATAGTGTTTCTCTGGTACCTCTCTGAGATGTGGTCAGTAGTGGTTAAATAGTGTTTCTCTGGTACCTCTCTGAGATGTGGTCAGTAGTGGTTAAATAGTGTTTCTCTGGTACCTCTCTGAGATGTGGTCAGTAGTGGTTAAATAGTGTTTCTCTGGTACCTCTCTGAGATGTGGTCAGTAGTGATTAAATAGTGTTTCTCTGGTACCTCTCTGAGATGTGGTCAGTAGTGGTTAAATAGTGTTTCTCTGGTACCTCTCTGAGATGTGGTCAGTAGTGGTTAAATAGTGTTTCTCTGGTACCTCTCTGAGATGTGGTCAGTAGTGGTTAAATAGTGTTTCTCTGGTACCTCTCTGAGATGTGGTCAGTAGTGGTTAAATAGTGTTTCTCTGGTACCTCTCTGAGATGTGGTCAGTAGTGGTTAAATAGTGTTTCTCTGGTACCTCTCCTGAGATGTGGTCAGTAGTGGTTAAACAGTGTTTCTCTGGTACCTCTCTGAGATGTGGTCAGTAGTGATTAAATAGTGTTTCTCTGGTACCTCTCCTGAGATGTGGTCAGTAGTGATTAAACAGTGTTTCTCTGGTACCTCTCTGAGATGTGGTCAGTAGTGATTACATAGTGTTTCTCTGGTACCTCTCTGAGATGTGGTCAGTAGTGGTTAAATAGTGTTTCTCTGGTACCTCTCTGAGATGTGGTCAGTAGTGATTAAATAGTGTTTCTCTGGTACCTCTCTGAGATGTGGTCAGTAGTGATTAAACAGTGTTTCTCTGGTACCTCTCTGAGATGTGGTCAGTAGTGATTAAATAGTGTTTCTCTGGTACCTCTCCTGAGATGTGGTCAGCAGTGATAAAACAGTGTTTCTCTGGTACCTCTCTGAGAGGTGGTCAGTAGTGATTAAAACAGTGTTTCTCTGGTACCTCTCTGAGAGGTGGTCAGTAGTGATTAAATAGTGTTTCTCTGGTACCTCTCCTGAGATGTGGTCAGTAGTGATTAAATAGTGTTTCTCTGGTACCTCTCCTGAGATGTGGTCAGTAGTGGTTAAATAGTGTTTCTCTGGTACCTCTCTGAGATGTGGTCAGTAGTGGTTAAATAGTGTTTCTCTGGTACCTCTCTGAGATGTGGTCAGTAGTGGTTAAATAGTGTTTCTCTGGTACCTCTCTGAGATGTGGTCAGTAGTGATAACACAGTGTTTCTCTGGTACCTCTCTGAGATGTGGTCAGTAGTGATTAAATAGTGTTTCTCTGGTACCTCTCTGAGATGTGGTCAGTAGTGATTAAATAGTGTTTCTCTGGTACCTCTCTGAGATGTGGTCAGTAGTGATTAAATAGTGTTTCTCTGGTACCTCTCCTGAGATGTGGTCAGTAGTGATTAAACAGTGTTTCTCTGGTACCTCTCTGAGATGTGGTCAGTAGTGGTTAAATAGTGTTTCTCTGGTACCTCTCTGAGATGTGGTCAGTAGTGGTTAAATAGTGTTTCTCTGGTACCTCTCCTGAGATGTGGTCAGTAGTGATTAAACAGTGTTTCTCTGGTACCTCTCTGAGATGTGGTCAGTAGTGGTTAAATAGTGTTTCTCTGGTACCTCTCTGAGATGTGGTCAGTAGTGGTTAAATAGTGTTTCTCTGGTACCTCTCCTGAGATGTGGTCAGTAGTGGTTAAACAGTGTTTCTCTGGTACCTCTCTGAGATGTGGTCAGTAGTGGTTAAATAGTGTTTCTCTGGTACCTCTCTGAGATGTGGTCAGTAGTGATTAAATAGTGTTTCTCTGGTACCTCTCCTGAGATGTGGTCAGTAGTGATTAAATAGTGTTTCTCTGGTACTTCTCCTGAGAGGTGGTCAGTAGTGATTAAATAGTGTTTCTCTGGTACCTCTCTGAGATGTGGTCAGTAGTGGTTAAACAGTGTTTCTCTGGTACCTCTCCTGAGATGTGGTCAGTAGTGGTTAAATAGTGTTTCTCTGGTACCTCTCCTGAGATGTGGTCAGTAGTGATTAAATAGTGTTTCTCTGGTACCTCTCCTGAGATGTGGTCAGTAGTGATTAAACAGTGTTTCTCTGGTACCTCTCTGAGATGTGGTCAGTAGTGGTTAAATAGTGTTTCTCTGGTACCTCTCTGAGATGTGGTCAGTAGTGGTTAAATAGTGTTTCTCTGGTACCTCTCCTGAGATGTGGTCAGTAGTGGTTAAATAGTGTTTCTCTGGTACCTCTCCTGAGATGTGGTCAGTAGTGGTTAAACAGTGTTTCTCTGGTACCTCTCCTGAGATGTGGTCAGTAGTGGTTAAATAGTGTTTCTCTGGTACCTCTCCTGAGATGTGGTCAGTAGTGGTTAAATAGTGTTTCTCTGGTACCTCTCTGAGATGTGGTCAGTAGTGATTAAATAGTGTTTCTCTGGTACCTCTCTGAGATGTGGTCAGTAGTGATTAAATAGTGTTTCTCTGGTACCTCTCTGAGATGTGGTCAGTAGTGGTTAAATAGTGTTTCTCTGGTACCTCTCCTGAGATGTGGTCAGTAGTGGTTAAATAGTGTTTCTCTGGTACCTCTGCTGAGATGTGGTCAGTAGTGGTTAAATAGTGTTTCTCTGGTACCTCTCCTGAGATGTGGTCAGTAGTGATTAAATAGTGTTTCTCTGGTACCTCTCTGAGATGTGGTCAGTAGTGGTTAAATAGTGTTTCTCTGGTACCTCTCTGAGATGTGGTCAGTAGTGATTAAATAGTGTTTCTCTGGTACCTCTCTGAGATGTGGTCAGTAGTGATTAAATAGTGTTTCTCTGGTACCTCTCCTGAGATGTGGTCAGTAGTGATTAAATAGTGTTTCTCTGGTACCTCTCCTGAGATGTGGTCAGTAGTGGTTAAACAGTGTTTCTCTGGTACCTCTCCTGAGATGTGGTCAGTAGTGATTAAATAGTGTTTCTCTGGTACCTCTCTGAGATGTGGTCAGTAGTGGTTAAATAGTGTTTCTCTGGTACCTCTCTGAGATGTGGTCAGTAGTGATTAAACAGTGTTTCTCTGGTACCTCTCTGAGATGTGGTCAGTAGTGGTTAAACAGTGTTTCTCTGGTACCTCTCTGAGATGTGGTCAGTAGTGGTTAAATAGTGTTTCTCTGGTACCTCTCTGAGATGTGGTCAGTAGTGGTTAAATAGTGTTTCTCTGGTACCTCTCTGAGATGTGGTCAGTAGTGGTTAAATAGTGTTTCTCTGGTACCTCTCTGAGATGTGGTCAGTAGTGGTTAAATAGTGTTTCTCTGGTACCTCTCTGAGAGGTGGTCAGTAGTGCTAACACAGTGTTTCTCTGGTACCTCTCTGAGATGTGGTCAGTAGTGGTTAAATAGTGTTTCTCTGGTACCTCTCTGAGATGTGGTCAGTAGTGGTTAAATAGTGTTTCTCTGGTACCTCTCCTGAGATGTGGTCAGTAGTGATTAAATAGTGTTTCTCTGGTACCTCTCTGAGATGTGGTCAGTAGTGGAAAAATAGTGTTTCTCTGGTACCTCTCTGAGATGTGGTCAGTAGTGATTAAATAGTGTTTCTCTGGTACCTCTCTGAGATGTGGTCAGTAGTGGTTAAATAGTGTTTCTCTGGTACCTCTCTGAGATGTGGTCAGTAGTGGTTAAATAGTGTTTCTCTGGTACCTCTCTGAGATGTGGTCAGTAGTGCTAACACAGTGTTTCTCTGGTACCTCTCTGAGATGTGGTCAGTAGTGCTAACACAGTGTTTCTCTGGTACCTCTCCTGAGATGTGGTCAGTAGTGCTAACACAGTGTTTCTCTGGTACCTCTCTGAGATGTGGTCAGTAGTGATTAAATCGTGTTTCTCTGGTACCTCTCTGAGATGTGATTAAATAGTGTTTCTCTGGTACCTCTCCTGAGATGTGGTCAGTAGTGGTTAAATAGTGTTTCTCTGGTACCTCTCCTGAGATGTGGTCAGTAGTGGTTAAATAGTGTTTCTCTGGTACCTCTCCTGAGATGTGGTCAGTAGTGATTAAATAGTGTTTCTCTGGTACCTCTCCTGAGATGTGGTCAGTAGTGGTTAAATAGTGTTTCTCTGGTACCTCTCTGAGATGTGGTCAGTAGTGGTTAAATAGTGTTTCTCTGGTACCTCTCTGAGATGTGGTCAGTAGTGATTAAATAGTGTTTCTCTGGTACCTCTCTGAGATGTGGTCAGTAGTGCCAACACAGTGTTTCTCTGGTACCTCTCTGAGATGTGGTCAGTAGTGATTAAATAGTGTTTCTCTGGTACCTCTCTGAGATGTGGTCAGTAGTGATTAAATCGTGTTTCTCTGGTACCTCTCCTGAGATGTGGTCAGTAGTGGTTAAATAGTGTTTCTCTGGTACCTCTCCTGAGATGTGGTCAGTAGTGATTAAATAGTGTTTCTCTGGTACCTCTCCTGAGATGTGGTCAGTAGTGGTTAAATAGTGTTTCTCTGGTACCTCTCTGAGATGTGGTCAGTAGTGGTTAAACAGTGTTTCTCTGGTACCTCTCTGAGATGTGGTCAGTAGTGGTTAAATAGTGTTTCTCTGGTACCTCTCTGAGATGTGGTCAGTAGTGGTTAAATAGTGTTTCTCTGGTACCTCTCTGAGATGTGGTCAGTAGTGATTAAATAGTGTTTCTCTGGTACCTCTCTGAGATGTGGTCAGTAGTGATTAAATCGTGTTTCTCTGGTACCTCTCTGAGAGGTGGTCAGTAGTGGTTAAATAGTGTTTCTCTGGTACCTCTCCTGAGATGTGGTCAGTAGTGCCAACACAGTGTTTCTCTGGTACCTCTCTGAGATGTGGTCAGTAGTGATTAAATAGTGTTTCTCTGGTACCTCTCTGAGATGTGGTCAGTAGTGGTTAAATAGTGTTTCTCTGGTACCTCTCCTGAGATGTGGTCAGTAGTGGTTAAATAGTGTTTCTCTGGTACCTCTGCTGAGATGTGGTCAGTAGTGGTTAAATAGTGTTTCTCTGGTACCTCTCCTGAGATGTGGTCAGTAGTGATTAAATAGTGTTTCTCTGGTACCTCTCTGAGATGTGGTCAGTAGTGGTTAAATAGTGTTTCTCTGGTACCTCTCCTGAGATGTGGTCAGTAGTGCCAACACAGTGTTTCTCTGGTACCTCTCCTGAGATGTGGTCAGTAGTGCCAACACAGTGTTTCTCTGGTACCTCTCTGAGATGTGGTCAGTAGTGATTAAATAGTGTTTCTCTGGTACCTCTCTGAGATGTGGTCAGTAGTGATTAAATCGTGTTTCTCTGGTACCTCTCTGAGATGTGGTCAGTAGTGATTAAATAGTGTTTCTCTGGTACCTCTCCTGAGATGTGGTCAGTAGTGGTTAAATAGTGTTTCTCTGGTACCTCTCCTGAGATGTGGTCAGTAGTGGTTAAATAGTGTTTCTCTGGTACCTCTCCTGAGATGTGGTCAGTAGTGATTAAATAGTGTTTCTCTGGTACCTCTCCTGAGATGTGGTCAGTAGTGGTTAAATAGTGTTTCTCTGGTACCTCTCTGAGATGTGGTCAGTAGTGGTTAAATAGTGTTTCTCTGGTACCTCTCTGAGAGGTGGTCAGTAGTGGTTAAATAGTGTTTCTCTGGTACCTCTCTGAGATGTGGTCAGTAGTGATTAAATAGTGTTTCTCTGGTACCTCTCTGAGATGTGGTCAGTAGTGCCAACACAGTGTTTCTCTGGTACCTCTCTGAGATGTGGTCAGTAGTGATTAAATAGTGTTTCTCTGGTACCTCTCTGAGATGTGGTCAGTAGTGGTTAAACAGTGTTTCTCTGGTACCTCTCTGAGATGTGGTCAGTAGTGGTTAAATAGTGTTTCTCTGGTACCTCTCTGAGATGTGGTCAGTAGTGATTAAATAGTGTTTCTCTGGTACCTCTCTGAGATGTGGTCAGTAGTGATTAAATCGTGTTTCTCTGGTACCTCTCTGAGAGGTGGTCAGTAGTGGTTAAATAGTGTTTCTCTGGTACCTCTCCTGAGATGTGGTCAGTAGTGCCAACACAGTGTTTCTCTGGTACCTCTCTGAGATGTGGTCAGTAGTGATTAAATAGTGTTTCTCTGGTACCTCTCTGAGATGTGGTCAGTAGTGGTTAAATAGTGTTTCTCTGGTACCTCTCCTGAGATGTGGTCAGTAGTGGTTAAATAGTGTTTCTCTGGTACCTCTGCTGAGATGTGGTCAGTAGTGGTTAAATAGTGTTTCTCTGGTACCTCTCCTGAGATGTGGTCAGTAGTGATTAAATAGTGTTTCTCTGGTACCTCTCTGAGATGTGGTCAGTAGTGGTTAAATAGTGTTTCTCTGGTACCTCTCTGAGATGTGGTCAGTAGTGATTAAATAGTGTTTCTCTGGTACCTCTCTGAGATGTGGTCAGTAGTGATTAAATAGTGTTTCTCTGGTACCTCTCCTGAGATGTGGTCAGTAGTGATTAAATAGTGTTTCTCTGGTACCTCTCCTGAGATGTGGTCAGTAGTGGTTAAACAGTGTTTCTCTGGTACCTCTCCTGAGATGTGGTCAGTAGTGATTAAATAGTGTTTCTCTGGTACCTCTCTGAGATGTGGTCAGTAGTGGTTAAATAGTGTTTCTCTGGTACCTCTCTGAGATGTGGTCAGTAGTGATTAAACAGTGTTTCTCTGGTACCTCTCTGAGATGTGGTCAGTAGTGGTTAAATAGTGTTTCTCTGGTACCTCTCTGAGATGTGGTCAGTAGTGGTTAAATAGTGTTTCTCTGGTACCTCTCTGAGATGTGGTCAGTAGTGGTTAAATAGTGTTTCTCTGGTACCTCTCTGAGATGTGGTCAGTAGTGGTTAAATAGTGTTTCTCTGGTACCTCTCTGAGATGTGGTCAGTAGTGGTTAAATAGTGTTTCTCTGGTACCTCTCCTGAGATGTGGTCAGTAGTGATTAAATAGTGTTTCTCTGGTACCTCTCTGAGATGTGGTCAGTAGTGGAAAAATAGTGTTTCTCTGGTACCTCTCTGAGATGTGGTCAGTAGTGATTAAATAGTGTTTCTCTGGTACCTCTCTGAGATGTGGTCAGTAGTGGTTAAATAGTGTTTCTCTGGTACCTCTCTGAGATGTGGTCAGTAGTGGTTAAATAGTGTTTCTCTGGTACCTCTCTGAGATGTGGTCAGTAGTGCTAACACAGTGTTTCTCTGGTACCTCTCTGAGATGTGGTCAGTAGTGCTAACACAGTGTTTCTCTGGTACCTCTCCTGAGATGTGGTCAGTAGTGCTAACACAGTGTTTCTCTGGTACCTCTCTGAGATGTGGTCAGTAGTGATTAAATCGTGTTTCTCTGGTACCTCTCTGAGATGTGGTCAGTAGTGATTAAATAGTGTTTCTCTGGTACCTCTCCTGAGATGTGGTCAGTAGTGGTTAAATAGTGTTTCTCTGGTACCTCTCCTGAGATGTGGTCAGTAGTGGTTAAATAGTGTTTCTCTGGTACCTCTCCTGAGATGTGGTCAGTAGTGATTAAATAGTGTTTCTCTGGTACCTCTCCTGAGATGTGGTCAGTAGTGGTTAAATAGTGTTTCTCTGGTACCTCTCTGAGATGTGGTCAGTAGTGGTTAAATAGTGTTTCTCTGGTACCTCTCTGAGAGGTGGTCAGTAGTGGTTAAATAGTGTTTCTCTGGTACCTCTCTGAGATGTGGTCAGTAGTGATTAAATAGTGTTTCTCTGGTACCTCTGCTGAGATGTGGTCAGTAGTGGTTAAATAGTGTTTCTCTGGTACCTCTCCTGAGATGTGGTCAGTAGTGATTAAATAGTGTTTCTCTGGTACCTCTCTGAGATGTGGTCAGTAGTGGTTAAATAATGTTTCTCTGGTACCTCTCCTGAGATGTGGTCAGTAGTGCCAACACAGTGTTTCTCTGGTACCTCTCTGAGATGTGGTCAGTAGTGATTAAATAGTGTTTCTCTGGTACCTCTCTGAGATGTGGTCAGTAGTGGTTAAATAGTGTTTCTCTGGTACCTCTCCTGAGATGTGGTCAGTAGTGGTTAAATAGTGTTTCTCTGGTACCTCTGCTGAGATGTGGTCAGTAGTGGTTAAATAGTGTTTCTCTGGTACCTCTCCTGAGATGTGGTCAGTAGTGATTAAATAGTGTTTCTCTGGTACCTCTCTGAGATGTGGTCAGTAGTGGTTAAATAGTGTTTCTCTGGTACCTCTCTGAGATGTGGTCAGTAGTGATTAAATAGTGTTTCTCTGGTACCTCTCTGAGATGTGGTCAGTAGTGGTTAAATAGTGTTTCTCTGGTACCTCTCTGAGATGTGGTCAGTAGTGGTTAAATAGTGTTTCTCTGGTACCTCTCTGAGAGGTGGTCAGTAGTGATTAAATAGTGTTTCTCTGGTACCTCTCCTGAGATGTGGTCAGTAGTGATTAAATAGTGTTTCTCTGGTACCTCTCCTGAGATGTGGTTAAATAGTGTTTCTCTGGTACCTCTCTGAGATGTGGTCAGTAGTGGTTAAATAGTGTTTCTCTGGTACCTCTCTGAGATGTGGTCAGTAGTGGTTAAATAGTGTTTCTCTGGTACCTCTCCTGAGATGTGGTCAGTAGTGATTAAATAGTGTTTCTCTGGTACCTCTCTGAGATGTGGTCAGTAGTGATTAAATAGTGTTTCTCTGGTACCTCTCTGAGATGTGGTCAGTAGTGGTTAAATAGTGTTTCTCTGGTACCTCTCTGAGATGTGGTCAGTAGTGGTTAAATAGTGTTTCTCTGGTACCTCTCTGAGATGTGGTCAGTAGTGCTAACACAGTGTTTCTCTGGTACCTCTCTGAGATGTGGTCAGTAGTGCTAACACAGTGTTTCTCTGGTACCTCTCCTGAGATGTGGTCAGTAGTGCTAACACAGTGTTTCTCTGGTACCTCTCTGAGATGTGGTCAGTAGTGATTAAATCGTGTTTCTCTGGTACCTCTCTGAGATGTGGTCAGTAGTGATTAAATAGTGTTTCTCTGGTACCTCTCCTGAGATGTGGTCAGTAGTGGTTAAATAGTGTTTCTCTGGTACCTCTCCTGAGATGTGGTCAGTAGTGGTTAAATAGTGTTTCTCTGGTACCTCTCCTGAGATGTGGTCAGTAGTGATTAAATAGTGTTTCTCTGGTACCTCTCCTGAGATGTGGTCAGTAGTGGTTAAATAGTGTTTCTCTGGTACCTCTCTGAGATGTGGTCAGTAGTGGTTAAATAGTGTTTCTCTGGTACCTCTCTGAGAGGTGGTCAGTAGTGGTTAAATAGTGTTTCTCTGGTACCTCTCTGAGATGTGGTCAGTAGTGATTAAATAGTGTTTCTCTGGTACCTCTGCTGAGATGTGGTCAGTAGTGGTTAAATAGTGTTTCTCTGGTACCTCTCCTGAGATGTGGTCAGTAGTGATTAAATAGTGTTTCTCTGGTACCTCTCTGAGATGTGGTCAGTAGTGGTTAAATAGTGTTTCTCTGGTACCTCTCCTGAGATGTGGTCAGTAGTGCCAACACAGTGTTTCTCTGGTACCTCTCTGAGATGTGGTCAGTAGTGATTAAATAGTGTTTCTCTGGTACCTCTCTGAGATGTGGTCAGTAGTGGTTAAATAGTGTTTCTCTGGTACCTCTCCTGAGATGTGGTCAGTAGTGGTTAAATAGTGTTTCTCTGGTACCTCTGCTGAGATGTGGTCAGTAGTGGTTAAATAGTGTTTCTCTGGTACCTCTCCTGAGATGTGGTCAGTAGTGATTAAATAGTGTTTCTCTGGTACCTCTCTGAGATGTGGTCAGTAGTGGTTAAATAGTGTTTCTCTGGTACCTCTCTGAGATGTGGTCAGTAGTGATTAAATAGTGTTTCTCTGGTACCTCTCTGAGATGTGGTCAGTAGTGGTTAAATAGTGTTTCTCTGGTACCTCTCTGAGATGTGGTCAGTAGTGGTTAAATAGTGTTTCTCTGGTACCTCTCTGAGAGGTGGTCAGTAGTGATTAAATAGTGTTTCTCTGGTACCTCTCCTGAGATGTGGTCAGTAGTGATTAAATAGTGTTTCTCTGGTACCTCTCCTGAGATGTGGTCAGTAGTGGTTAAACAGTGTTTCTCTGGTACCTCTCCTGAGATGTGGTCAGTAGTGATTAAATAGTGTTTCTCTGGTACCTCTCTGAGATGTGGTCAGTAGTGGTTAAATAGTGTTTCTCTGGTACCTCTCTGAGATGTGGTCAGTAGTGATTAAACAGTGTTTCTCTGGTACCTCTCTGAGATGTGGTCAGTAGTGGTTAAACAGTGTTTCTCTGGTACCTCTCTGAGATGTGGTCAGTAGTGGTTAAATAGTGTTTCTCTGGTACCTCTCTGAGATGTGGTCAGTAGTGGTTAAATAGTGTTTCTCTGGTACCTCTCTGAGATGTGGTCAGTAGTGGTTAAATAGTGTTTCTCTGGTACCTCTCTGAGATGTGGTCAGTAGTGGTTAAATAGTGTTTCTCTGGTACCTCTCTGACAGGTGGTCAGTAGTGCTAACACAGTGTTTCTCTGGTACCTCTCTGAGATGTGGTCAGTAGTGGTTAAATAGTGTTTCTCTGGTACCTCTCTGAGATGTGGTCAGTAGTGGTTAAATAGTGTTTCTCTGGTACCTCTCCTGAGATGTGGTCAGTAGTGATTAAATAGTGTTTCTCTGGTACCTCTCTGAGATGTGGTCAGTAGTGGTTAAATAGTGTTTCTCTGGTACCTCTCCTGAGATGTGGTCAGTAGTGGTTAAATAGTGTTTCTCTGGTACCTCTCCTGAGATGTGGTCAGTAGTGATTAAATAGTGTTTCTCTGGTACCTCTCCTGAGATGTGGTCAGTAGTGGTTAAATAGTGTTTCTCTGGTACCTCTCTGAGATGTGGTCAGTAGTGGTTAAATAGTGTTTCTCTGGTACCTCTCTGAGAGGTGGTCAGTAGTGGTTAAATAGTGTTTCTCTGGTACCTCTCTGAGATGTGGTCAGTAGTGATTAAATAGTGTTTCTCTGGTACCTCTGCTGAGATGTGGTCAGTAGTGGTTAAATAGTGTTTCTCTGGTACCTCTCCTGAGATGTGGTCAGTAGTGATTAAATAGTGTTTCTCTGGTACCTCTCTGAGATGTGGTCAGTAGTGGTTAAATAATGTTTCTCTGGTACCTCTCCTGAGATGTGGTCAGTAGTGCCAACACAGTGTTTCTCTGGTACCTCTCTGAGATGTGGTCAGTAGTGATTAAATAGTGTTTCTCTGGTACCTCTCTGAGATGTGGTCAGTAGTGGTTAAATAGTGTTTCTCTGGTACCTCTCCTGAGATGTGGTCAGTAGTGGTTAAATAGTGTTTCTCTGGTACCTCTGCTGAGATGTGGTCAGTAGTGGTTAAATAGTGTTTCTCTGGTACCTCTCCTGAGATGTGGTCAGTAGTGATTAAATAGTGTTTCTCTGGTACCTCTCTGAGATGTGGTCAGTAGTGGTTAAATAGTGTTTCTCTGGTACCTCTCTGAGATGTGGTCAGTAGTGATTAAATAGTGTTTCTCTGGTACCTCTCTGAGATGTGGTCAGTAGTGGTTAAATAGTGTTTCTCTGGTACCTCTCTGAGATGTGGTCAGTAGTGGTTAAATAGTGTTTCTCTGGTACCTCTCTGAGAGGTGGTCAGTAGTGATTAAATAGTGTTTCTCTGGTACCTCTCCTGAGATGTGGTCAGTAGTGATTAAATAGTGTTTCTCTGGTACCTCTCCTGAGATGTGGTTAAATAGTGTTTCTCTGGTACCTCTCTGAGATGTGGTCAGTAGTGGTTAAATAGTGTTTCTCTGGTACCTCTCTGAGATGTGGTCAGTAGTGGTTAAATAGTGTTTCTCTGGTACCTCTCCTGAGATGTGGTCAGTAGTGATTAAATAGTGTTTCTCTGGTACCTCTCTGAGATGTGGTCAGTAGTGATTAAATAGTGTTTCTCTGGTACCTCTCTGAGATGTGGTCAGTAGTGGTTAAATAGTGTTTCTCTGGTACCTCTCTGAGATGTGGTCAGTAGTGGTTAAATAGTGTTTCTCTGGTACCTCTCTGAGATGTGGTCAGTAGTGCTAACACAGTGTTTCTCTGGTACCTCTCTGAGATGTGGTCAGTAGTGCTAACACAGTGTTTCTCTGGTACCTCTCCTGAGATGTGGTCAGTAGTGCTAACACAGTGTTTCTCTGGTACCTCTCTGAGATGTGGTCAGTAGTGATTAAATCGTGTTTCTCTGGTACCTCTCTGAGATGTGGTCAGTAGTGATTAAATAGTGTTTCTCTGGTACCTCTCCTGAGATGTGGTCAGTAGTGGTTAAATAGTGTTTCTCTGGTACCTCTCCTGAGATGTGGTCAGTAGTGGTTAAATAGTGTTTCTCTGGTACCTCTCCTGAGATGTGGTCAGTAGTGATTAAATAGTGTTTCTCTGGTACCTCTCCTGAGATGTGGTCAGTAGTGGTTAAATAGTGTTTCTCTGGTACCTCTCTGAGATGTGGTCAGTAGTGGTTAAATAGTGTTTCTCTGGTACCTCTCTGAGAGGTGGTCAGTAGTGGTTAAATAGTGTTTCTCTGGTACCTCTCTGAGATGTGGTCAGTAGTGATTAAATAGTGTTTCTCTGGTACCTCTGCTGAGATGTGGTCAGTAGTGGTTAAATAGTGTTTCTCTGGTACCTCTCCTGAGATGTGGTCAGTAGTGATTAAATAGTGTTTCTCTGGTACCTCTCTGAGATGTGGTCAGTAGTGGTTAAATAGTGTTTCTCTGGTACCTCTCCTGAGATGTGGTCAGTAGTGCCAACACAGTGTTTCTCTGGTACCTCTCTGAGATGTGGTCAGTAGTGATTAAATAGTGTTTCTCTGGTACCTCTCTGAGATGTGGTCAGTAGTGGTTAAATAGTGTTTCTCTGGTACCTCTCCTGAGATGTGGTCAGTAGTGGTTAAATAGTGTTTCTCTGGTACCTCTGCTGAGATGTGGTCAGTAGTGGTTAAATAGTGTTTCTCTGGTACCTCTCCTGAGATGTGGTCAGTAGTGATTAAATAGTGTTTCTCTGGTACCTCTCTGAGATGTGGTCAGTAGTGGTTAAATAGTGTTTCTCTGGTACCTCTCTGAGATGTGGTCAGTAGTGATTAAATAGTGTTTCTCTGGTACCTCTCTGAGATGTGGTCAGTAGTGGTTAAATAGTGTTTCTCTGGTACCTCTCTGAGATGTGGTCAGTAGTGGTTAAATAGTGTTTCTCTGGTACCTCTCTGAGAGGTGGTCAGTAGTGATTAAATAGTGTTTCTCTGGTACCTCTCCTGAGATGTGGTCAGTAGTGATTAAATAGTGTTTCTCTGGTACCTCTCCTGAGATGTGGTCAGTAGTGGTTAAACAGTGTTTCTCTGGTACCTCTCCTGAGATGTGGTCAGTAGTGATTAAATAGTGTTTCTCTGGTACCTCTCTGAGATGTGGTCAGTAGTGGTTAAATAGTGTTTCTCTGGTACCTCTCTGAGATGTGGTCAGTAGTGATTAAACAGTGTTTCTCTGGTACCTCTCTGAGATGTGGTCAGTAGTGGTTAAACAGTGTTTCTCTGGTACCTCTCTGAGATGTGGTCAGTAGTGGTTAAATAGTGTTTCTCTGGTACCTCTCTGAGATGTGGTCAGTAGTGGTTAAATAGTGTTTCTCTGGTACCTCTCTGAGATGTGGTCAGTAGTGGTTAAATAGTGTTTCTCTGGTACCTCTCTGAGATGTGGTCAGTAGTGGTTAAATAGTGTTTCTCTGGTACCTCTCTGACAGGTGGTCAGTAGTGCTAACACAGTGTTTCTCTGGTACCTCTCTGAGATGTGGTCAGTAGTGGTTAAATAGTGTTTCTCTGGTACCTCTCTGAGATGTGGTCAGTAGTGGTTAAATAGTGTTTCTCTGGTACCTCTCCTGAGATGTGGTCAGTAGTGATTAAATAGTGTTTCTCTGGTACCTCTCTGAGATGTGGTCAGTAGTGGAAAAATAGTGTTTCTCTGGTACCTCTCTGAGATGTGGTCAGTAGTGATTAAATAGTGTTTCTCTGGTACCTCTCTGAGATGTGGTCAGTAGTGGTTAAATAGTGTTTCTCTGGTACCTCTCTGAGATGTGGTCAGTAGTGGTTAAATAGTGTTTCTCTGGTACCTCTCTGAGATGTGGTCAGTAGTGCTAACACAGTGTTTCTCTGGTACCTCTCTGAGATGTGGTCAGTAGTGCTAACACAGTGTTTCTCTGGTACCTCTCCTGAGATGTGGTCAGTAGTGATTAAATAGTGTTTCTCTGGTACCTCTCCTGAGATGTGGTCAGTAGTGATTAAATAGTGTTTCTCTGGTACCTCTCCTGAGATGTGGTCAGTAGTGGTTAAATAGTGTTTCTCTGGTACCTCTCTGAGATGTGGTCAGTAGTGGTTAAATAGTGTTTCTCTGGTACCTCTCTGAGAGGTGGTCAGTAGTGGTTAAATAGTGTTTCTCTGGTACCTCTCTGAGATGTGGTCAGTAGTGATTAAATAGTGTTTCTCTGGTACCTCTCTGAGATGTGGTCAGTAGTGCCAACACAGTGTTTCTCTGGTACCTCTCTGAGATGTGGTCAGTAGTGATTAAATAGTGTTTCTCTGGTACCTCTCTGAGATGTGGTCAGTAGTGGTTAAACAGTGTTTCTCTGGTACCTCTCTGAGATGTGGTCAGTAGTGGTTAAATAGTGTTTCTCTGGTACCTCTCTGAGATGTGGTCAGTAGTGGTTAAATAGTGTTTCTCTGGTACCTCTCTGAGATGTGGTCAGTAGTGATTAAATAGTGTTTCTCTGGTACCTCTCTGAGATGTGGTCAGTAGTGATTAAATCGTGTTTCTCTGGTACCTCTCTGAGAGGTGGTCAGTAGTGGTTAAATAGTGTTTCTCTGGTACCTCTCCTGAGATGTGGTCAGTAGTGCCAACACAGTGTTTCTCTGGTACCTCTCTGAGATGTGGTCAGTAGTGATTAAATAGTGTTTCTCTGGTACCTCTCTGAGAGGTGGTCAGTAGTGCTAACACAGTGTTTCTCTGGTACCTCTCTGAGATGTGGTCAGTAGTGGTTAAATCGTGTTTCTCTGGTACCTCTCTGAGATGTGGTCAGTAGTGATTAAATCGTGTTTCTCTGGTACCTCTCTGAGATGTGGTCAGTAGTGATTAAATAGTGTTTCTCTGGTACCTCTCTGAGATGTGGTCAGTAGTGATTAAATAGTGTTTCTCTGGTATCTCTCTGAGATGTGGTCAGTAGTGGTTAAATAGTGTTTCTCTGGTACCTCTCTGAGATGTGGTCAGTAGTGATTAAACAGTGTTTCTCTGGTACCTCTCTGAGATGTGGTCAGTAGTGATTAAATCGTGTTTCTCTGGTACCTCTCTGAGATGTGGTCAGTAGTGATTAAATAGTGTTTCTCTGGTACCTCTCTGAGATGTGGTCAGTAGTGATTAAATAGTGTTTCTCTGGTACCTCTCTGAGATGTGGTCAGTAGTGATTAAATAGTGTTTCTCTGGTACCTCTCTGAGATGTGGTCAGTAGTGATTAAATAGTGTTTCTCTGGTAACTCTCTGAGATGTGGTCAGTAGTGGTTAAATAGTGTTTCTCTGGTACCTCTCTGAGATGTGGTCAGTAGTGATTAAATAGTGTTTCTCTGGTACCTCTCTGAGATGTGGTCAGTAGTGATTAAATAGTGTTTCTCTGGTAACTCTCTGAGATGTGGTCAGTAGTGATTAAATAGTGTTTCTCTGGTACCTCTCTGAGATGTGGTCAGTAGTGATTAAATAGTGTTTCTCTGGTACCTCTCTGAGATGTGGTCAGTAGTGATTAAATCGTGTTTCTCTGGTACCTCTCTGAGATGTGGTCAGTAGTGATTACATAGTGTTTCTCTGGTACCTCTCCTGAGATGTGGTCAGTAGTGGTTAAATAGTGTTTCTCTGGTACCTCTCCTGAGATGTGGTCAGTAGTGGTTAAATAGTGTTTCTCTGGTACCTCTCCTGAGATGTGGTCAGTAGTGATTAAATAGTGTTTCTCTGGTACCTCTCCTGAGATGTGGTCAGTAGTGGTTAAATAGTGTTTCTCTGGTACCTCTCTGAGATGTGGTCAGTAGTGATTAAATCGTGTTTCTCTGGTACCTCTCCTGAGATGTGGTCAGTAGTGATTAAATCGTGTTTCTCTGGTACCTCTCCTGAGATGTGGTCAGTAGTGATTAAATAGTGTTTCTCTGGTACCTCTCTGAGATGTGGTCAGTAGTGATTAAATAGTGTTTCTCTGGTACCTCTCTGAGATGTGGTCAGTAGTGATTAAATAGTGTTTCTCTGGTACCTCTCTGAGATGTGGTCAGTAGTGATTAAATAGTGTTTCTCTGGTACCTCTCCTGAGATGTGGTCAGTAGTGATTAAATAGTGTTTCTCTGGTACCTCTCTGAGATGTGGTCAGTAGTGGTTAAATAGTGTTTCTCTGGTACCTCTCTGAGATGTGGTCAGTAGTGATTAAATAGTGTTTCTCTGGTACCTCTCTGAGATGTGGTCAGTAGTGATAAAACAGTGTTTCTCTGGTACCTCTCTGAGATGTGGTCAGTAGTGATTAAATAGTGTTTCTCTGGTACCTCTCCTGAGATGTGGTCAGTAGTGATTAAATAGTGTTTCTCTGGTACCTCTCCTGAGATGTGGTCAGTAGTGATTAAATAGTGTTTCTCTGGTACCTCTCCTGAGATGTGGTCAGTAGTGGTTAAATAGTGTTTCTCTGGTACCTCTCTGAGATGTGGTCAGTAGTGGTTAAATAGTGTTTCTCTGGTACCTCTCTGAGAGGTGGTCAGTAGTGGTTAAATAGTGTTTCTCTGGTACCTCTCTGAGATGTGGTCAGTAGTGATTAAATAGTGTTTCTCTGGTACCTCTCTGAGATGTGGTCAGTAGTGCCAACACAGTGTTTCTCTGGTACCTCTCTGAGATGTGGTCAGTAGTGATTAAATAGTGTTTCTCTGGTACCTCTCTGAGATGTGGTCAGTAGTGGTTAAACAGTGTTTCTCTGGTACCTCTCTGAGATGTGGTCAGTAGTGGTTAAATAGTGTTTCTCTGGTACCTCTCTGAGATGTGGTCAGTAGTGGTTAAATAGTGTTTCTCTGGTACCTCTCTGAGATGTGGTCAGTAGTGATTAAATCGTGTTTCTCTGGTACCTCTCTGAGATGTGGTCAGTAGTGATTAAATCGTGTTTCTCTGGTACCTCTCTGAGAGGTGGTCAGTAGTGGTTAAATAGTGTTTCTCTGGTACCTCTCCTGAGATGTGGTCAGTAGTGCCAACACAGTGTTTCTCTGGTACCTCTCTGAGATGTGGTCAGTAGTGATTAAATAGTGTTTCTCTGGTACCTCTCTGAGAGGTGGTCAGTAGTGCTAACACAGTGTTTCTCTGGTACCTCTCTGAGATGTGGTCAGTAGTGGTTAAATCGTGTTTCTCTGGTACCTCTCTGAGATGTGGTCAGTAGTGATTAAATCGTGTTTCTCTGGTACCTCTCTGAGATGTGGTCAGTAGTGATTAAATAGTGTTTCTCTGGTACCTCTCTGAGATGTGGTCAGTAGTGATTAAATAGTGTTTCTCTGGTATCTCTCTGAGATGTGGTCAGTAGTGGTTAAATAGTGTTTCTCTGGTACCTCTCTGAGATGTGGTCAGTAGTGATTAAACAGTGTTTCTCTGGTACCTCTCTGAGATGTGGTCAGTAGTGATTAAATCGTGTTTCTCTGGTACCTCTCTGAGATGTGGTCAGTAGTGATTAAATAGTGTTTCTCTGGTACCTCTCTGAGATGTGGTCAGTAGTGATTAAATAGTGTTTCTCTGGTACCTCTCTGAGATGTGGTCAGTAGTGATTAAATAGTGTTTCTCTGGTACCTCTCTGAGATGTGGTCAGTAGTGATTAAATAGTGTTTCTCTGGTAACTCTCTGAGATGTGGTCAGTAGTGGTTAAATAGTGTTTCTCTGGTACCTCTCTGAGATGTGGTCAGTAGTGATTAAATAGTGTTTCTCTGGTACCTCTCTGAGATGTGGTCAGTAGTGATTAAATAGTGTTTCTCTGGTAACTCTCTGAGATGTGGTCAGTAGTGATTAAATAGTGTTTCTCTGGTACCTCTCTGAGATGTGGTCAGTAGTGATTAAATAGTGTTTCTCTGGTACCTCTCTGAGATGTGGTCAGTAGTGATTAAATCGTGTTTCTCTGGTACCTCTCTGAGATGTGGTCAGTAGTGATTACATAGTGTTTCTCTGGTACCTCTCCTGAGATGTGGTCAGTAGTGGTTAAATAGTGTTTCTCTGGTACCTCTCCTGAGATGTGGTCAGTAGTGGTTAAATAGTGTTTCTCTGGTACCTCTCTGAGATGTGGTCAGTAGTGATTAAATAGTGTTTCTCTGGTACCTCTCTGAGATGTGGTCAGTAGTGATTAAATAGTGTTTCTCTGGTAACTCTCTGAGATGTGGTCAGTAGTGGTTAAATAGTGTTTCTCTGGTACCTCTCTGAGATGTGGTCAGTAGTGATTAAATAGTGTTTCTCTGGTACCTCTCTGAGATGTGGTCAGTAGTGATTAAATAGTGTTTCTCTGGTAACTCTCTGAGATGTGGTCAGTAGTGATTAAATAGTGTTTCTCTGGTACCTCTCTGAGATGTGGTCAGTAGTGATTAAATAGTGTTTCTCTGGTACCTCTCTGAGATGTGGTCAGTAGTGATTAAATCGTGTTTCTCTGGTACCTCTCTGAGATGTGGTCAGTAGTGATTACATAGTGTTTCTCTGGTACCTCTCCTGAGATGTGGTCAGTAGTGGTTAAATAGTGTTTCTCTGGTACCTCTCCTGAGATGTGGTCAGTAGTGGTTAAATAGTGTTTCTCTGGTACCTCTCCTGAGATGTGGTCAGTAGTGATTAAATAGTGTTTCTCTGGTACCTCTCCTGAGATGTGGTCAGTAGTGGTTAAATAGTGTTTCTCTGGTACCTCTCTGAGATGTGGTCAGTAGTGATTAAATCGTGTTTCTCTGGTACCTCTCTGAGATGTGGTCAGTAGTGATTAAATAGTGTTTCTCTGGTACCTCTCTGAGATGTGGTCAGTAGTGATTAAATAGTGTTTCTCTGGTACCTCTCTGAGATGTGGTCAGTAGTGATTAAATAGTGTTTCTCTGGTACCTCTCTGAGATGTGGTCAGTAGTGATTAAATAGTGTTTCTCTGGTAACTCTCTGAGATGTGGTCAGTAGTGGTTAAATAGTGTTTCTCTGGTACCTCTCTGAGATGTGGTCAGTAGTGATTAAATAGTGTTTCTCTGGTACCTCTCTGAGATGTGGTCAGTAGTGATTAAATAGTGTTTCTCTGGTAACTCTCTGAGATGTGGTCAGTAGTGATTAAATAGTGTTTCTCTGGTACCTCTCTGAGATGTGGTCAGTAGTGATTAAATAGTGTTTCTCTGGTACCTCTCTGAGATGTGGTCAGTAGTGATTAAATCGTGTTTCTCTGGTACCTCTCTGAGATGTGGTCAGTAGTGATTACATAGTGTTTCTCTGGTACCTCTCCTGAGATGTGGTCAGTAGTGGTTAAATAGTGTTTCTCTGGTACCTCTCCTGAGATGTGGTCAGTAGTGGTTAAATAGTGTTTCTCTGGTACCTCTCCTGAGATGTGGTCAGTAGTGATTAAATAGTGTTTCTCTGGTACCTCTCCTGAGATGTGGTCAGTAGTGGTTAAATAGTGTTTCTCTGGTACCTCTCTGAGATGTGGTCAGTAGTGATTAAATCGTGTTTCTCTGGTACCTCTCCTGAGATGTGGTCAGTAGTGATTAAATCGTGTTTCTCTGGTACCTCTCCTGAGATGTGGTCAGTAGTGATTAAATAGTGTTTCTCTGGTACCTCTCTGAGATGTGGTCAGTAGTGATTAAATAGTGTTTCTCTGGTACCTCTCTGAGATGTGGTCAGTAGTGATTAAATAGTGTTTCTCTGGTACCTCTCTGAGATGTGGTCAGTAGTGATTAAATAGTGTTTCTCTGGTACCTCTCCTGAGATGTGGTCAGTAGTGATTAAATAGTGTTTCTCTGGTACCTCTCTGAGATGTGGTCAGTAGTGGTTAAATAGTGTTTCTCTGGTACCTCTCTGAGATGTGGTCAGTAGTGATTAAATAGTGTTTCTCTGGTACCTCTCTGAGATGTGGTCAGTAGTGATAAAACAGTGTTTCTCTGGTACCTCTCTGAGATGTGGTCAGTAGTGATTAAATAGTGTTTCTCTGGTACCTCTCCTGAGATGTGGTCAGTAGTGATTAAATAGTGTTTCTCTGGTACCTCTCCTGAGATGTGGTCAGTAGTGATTAAATAGTGTTTCTCTGGTACCTCTCCTGAGATGTGGTCAGTAGTGGTTAAATAGTGTTTCTCTGGTACCTCTCTGAGATGTGGTCAGTAGTGGTTAAATAGTGTTTCTCTGGTACCTCTCTGAGAGGTGGTCAGTAGTGGTTAAATAGTGTTTCTCTGGTACCTCTCTGAGATGTGGTCAGTAGTGATTAAATAGTGTTTCTCTGGTACCTCTCTGAGATGTGGTCAGTAGTGCCAACACAGTGTTTCTCTGGTACCTCTCTGAGATGTGGTCAGTAGTGATTAAATAGTGTTTCTCTGGTACCTCTCTGAGATGTGGTCAGTAGTGGTTAAACAGTGTTTCTCTGGTACCTCTCTGAGATGTGGTCAGTAGTGGTTAAATAGTGTTTCTCTGGTACCTCTCTGAGATGTGGTCAGTAGTGGTTAAATAGTGTTTCTCTGGTACCTCTCTGAGATGTGGTCAGTAGTGATTAAATCGTGTTTCTCTGGTACCTCTCTGAGATGTGGTCAGTAGTGATTAAATCGTGTTTCTCTGGTACCTCTCTGAGAGGTGGTCAGTAGTGGTTAAATAGTGTTTCTCTGGTACCTCTCCTGAGATGTGGTCAGTAGTGCCAACACAGTGTTTCTCTGGTACCTCTCTGAGATGTGGTCAGTAGTGATTAAATAGTGTTTCTCTGGTACCTCTCTGAGAGGTGGTCAGTAGTGCTAACACAGTGTTTCTCTGGTACCTCTCTGAGATGTGGTCAGTAGTGGTTAAATCGTGTTTCTCTGGTACCTCTCTGAGATGTGGTCAGTAGTGATTAAATCGTGTTTCTCTGGTACCTCTCTGAGATGTGGTCAGTAGTGATTAAATAGTGTTTCTCTGGTACCTCTCTGAGATGTGGTCAGTAGTGATTAAATAGTGTTTCTCTGGTATCTCTCTGAGATGTGGTCAGTAGTGGTTAAATAGTGTTTCTCTGGTACCTCTCTGAGATGTGGTCAGTAGTGATTAAACAGTGTTTCTCTGGTACCTCTCTGAGATGTGGTCAGTAGTGATTAAATCGTGTTTCTCTGGTACCTCTCTGAGATGTGGTCAGTAGTGATTAAATAGTGTTTCTCTGGTACCTCTCTGAGATGTGGTCAGTAGTGATTAAATAGTGTTTCTCTGGTACCTCTCTGAGATGTGGTCAGTAGTGATTAAATAGTGTTTCTCTGGTACCTCTCTGAGATGTGGTCAGTAGTGATTAAATAGTGTTTCTCTGGTAACTCTCTGAGATGTGGTCAGTAGTGGTTAAATAGTGTTTCTCTGGTACCTCTCTGAGATGTGGTCAGTAGTGATTAAATAGTGTTTCTCTGGTACCTCTCTGAGATGTGGTCAGTAGTGATTAAATAGTGTTTCTCTGGTAACTCTCTGAGATGTGGTCAGTAGTGATTAAATAGTGTTTCTCTGGTACCTCTCTGAGATGTGGTCAGTAGTGATTAAATAGTGTTTCTCTGGTACCTCTCTGAGATGTGGTCAGTAGTGATTAAATCGTGTTTCTCTGGTACCTCTCTGAGATGTGGTCAGTAGTGATTACATAGTGTTTCTCTGGTACCTCTCCTGAGATGTGGTCAGTAGTGGTTAAATAGTGTTTCTCTGGTACCTCTCCTGAGATGTGGTCAGTAGTGGTTAAATAGTGTTTCTCTGGTACCTCTCCTGAGATGTGGTCAGTAGTGATTAAATAGTGTTTCTCTGGTACCTCTCCTGAGATGTGGTCAGTAGTGGTTAAATAGTGTTTCTCTGGTACCTCTCTGAGATGTGGTCAGTAGTGATTAAATCGTGTTTCTCTGGTACCTCTCCTGAGATGTGGTCAGTAGTGATTAAATCGTGTTTCTCTGGTACCTCTCCTGAGATGTGGTCAGTAGTGATTAAATAGTGTTTCTCTGGTACCTCTCTGAGATGTGGTCAGTAGTGATTAAATAGTGTTTCTCTGGTACCTCTCTGAGATGTGGTCAGTAGTGATTAAATAGTGTTTCTCTGGTACCTCTCTGAGATGTGGTCAGTAGTGATTAAATAGTGTTTCTCTGGTACCTCTCCTGAGATGTGGTCAGTAGTGATTAAATAGTGTTTCTCTGGTACCTCTCTGAGATGTGGTCAGTAGTGGTTAAATAGTGTTTCTCTGGTACCTCTCTGAGATGTGGTCAGTAGTGATTAAATAGTGTTTCTCTGGTACCTCTCTGAGATGTGGTCAGTAGTGATAAAACAGTGTTTCTCTGGTACCTCTCTGAGATGTGGTCAGTAGTGATTAAATAGTGTTTCTCTGGTACCTCTCCTGAGATGTGGTCAGTAGTGATTAAATAGTGTTTCTCTGGTACCTCTCCTGAGATGTGGTCAGTAGTGGTTAAATAGTGTTTCTCTGGTACCTCTCTGAGATGTGGTCAGTAGTGGTTAAATAGTGTTTCTCTGGTACCTCTCCTGAGATGTGGTCAGTAGTGATTAAATAGTGTTTCTCTGGTACCTCTCCTGAGATGTGGTCAGTAGTGGTTAAATAGTGTTTCTCTGGTACCTCTCTGAGATGTGGTCAGTAGTGGTTAAATAGTGTTTCTCTGGTACCTCTCTGAGATGTGGTCAGTAGTGGTTAAATAGTGTTTCTCTGGTACCTCTCTGAGATGTGGTCAGTAGTGCTAACACAGTGTTTCTCTGGTACCTCTCTGAGATGTGGTCAGTAGTGCTAACACAGTGTTTCTCTGGTACCTCTCCTGAGATGTGGGAAGCTCCTGGTACAGAGGATACTCATGAACTTAATCTCCATGTCGTCAGAGTCTTCGTTACAGGCATCGGCCAGTTCCTGAAAAGAGCATCAACACTATTCCACAATAAACCCAGTTGAAAAATCAAACAAGCGAGAGTCATGTTGCATGATGTACTCACCTGGGCGTCCACCAAAGCTCTGTCCCAGTCGGCTGGACCCTGCTCTCTCGCCCCCTGGTGGGGGGGGGGGGGGGGGGGGGGAGGAAGAGCACGGCAGGAATTGTTATGTAGAATAGATTTAACTCGTTCCTATAGAATTATATGTCCTGTTGTTTTGTAGATGTACAGTACGAGGGAATAAACGTTACCTGCACCAGCGACGTGAGGATCTGACTGAAGCGTCCTGAGGTGTCCGACTGGATGGCGTCCTCCATGCTCTTCTTATAGCCTGCAAGACATTGGACCCAGGTTAATTAATACAAGGCTATTATTCATGCATCATAGGTGTTTATAGCTACAGTAACTGTTAATGCTTCAGGGTGTTATGGTTTAGTAACAGCTACTAGAACAACTGGCTCCCCCTAAAGGCAACAACAGGTACCACAGGTCAAAGAGCAAGTCAAATTGTATTAGTTGTGAACACATATTACGCAGATGTTATCGCAGGTGCAGAGAAATGCTGATGTTTCCAGCTCCAACAGTGCAGTATTACTTAACAATGTAAACAAATACGCACAAATACAGCAACAAATGAAGAAATTAAGAAATATCAGAACGAGCGATGTCAGAGTCCGCAATACAAATATCATGGTACCAATAATTGCTATATGCATATACAGTACCAGTCAAAAGTTTGGACACACCTACTCATTCAAGGATTTTTCTTTATTTTTACTATTTTCTACATTGTAGAATAATAGTGGTCAGTAGTGATTATATATTTTTTAAAGGGCGCTGTAAGCCTCACCATCCTCGTAGGCAGCGTTCATGGCGTGGATCTCCTCGTTGCTCCTGGTTACCAGGATCTCAATCAGAGCGTGTTCATCTGTCCCCGCCCCCTGGAAAAATATTGAAACAGTTTGTGTGACTCCCAGAATAGGAAACGGTGTTGTCATTCTGGTTTGTTTGAGCAGCCAACATCAAATCCATTGCAAGTCTTCTAAATGCTGAGATTTATCTTTTAGAATCAGTCAACATGGAAACGCCTATCTCGGTCAACACTGTGTCTGCCAGGCTGACTCAATATTTTCTCTCTCTCTCTCTCTCTCTCTCTCTCTCTCTCTCTCTCTCTCTCTCTCTCTCTCTCTCTCTCTCTCTCTCTCTCTCTCTCTCTCTCTCTCTCTCTCTCTCTCTCTCTCTCTCTCTCTCTCTCTCTCTCTCTCTCTCTCTCTCTCTCTCTCTCTCTCTCTCTCTCTCTCTCTCTCTCTCTCTCTATATATATATATATGAGAAAGAGTCTTTCAAAGGCACTGTGCTGTCAAAACACTTTTGATTCATAGTTCGTCATATCTGTCTCACACATCAATCCACCCACTGTAGAAAGAACCCGTAGGAACAGAAGATGTTATCTCATACTAAGACCTGTCTACTAGATATGTATCATACAGAGAGATCCTTCACAAACATTCAGTGTGTAAATACATTTCTATATACTACAGTGCATTCAGAAATGTTACAGTTTTTTTTACAGCTGGGGGGTTATACACTCTATCGGCCTCTGGTAAGACACAGGGGCCTATGCATTTATGTAAACAGCAGCTGGTGCACGATATCTAAGGAAGTCTCAAAGTTTTCGTCGCCTGAGGTAGAGTATCTCATGATAAGCTGTAGACCACACTATCTACCTAGAGAGTTTTCATCTGTATTTTTCGTAGCTGTCTACATACCACCACAGACCAATGCTGACACTAAAACCTCACTCAATGAGCTGCACAGGAAAATGCTCATCCCGAGGCGGCTCTCCTAGTGTCCGGGAACTTTAATGCAGGGAAACTTAAATCAGTTTTACCTCATTTCTATCAGCATGTTAAATGTGCAACCAGATGGAAAACATTCTAGACCACCTTTCCTCCACACACAGAGACACGTACAAAGCTCTCCCTCACCCTCCATTTGGCAAATCCGACCATAATTCTATCCTCCTGATTCCAAGCTAAAACTAAAGCAGGAAGCACCAGTGACTCGGTCTATAAAAAAGTGGTCAGATGAAGCAGATGCTAAACTACAGGACTGTTTTGATATCACAGACTGGAATATGTTCCGGGATTCTTCTCGTGGCATTGAGAAGTACAGGCTTTATCAATAAGTGCATCGAGGACGTCGTCCCCACAACCAGAAGCCATGGATTACAGGCAACATTCGCACTGAGCTAAAGGGTAGAGCTGCCGCTTACAAGGAGCATGACTCTAACCCTGAAGCTTAAAAGAAATCCCGCTATGCCCTGCGATGAACCATCAAACAGGCAAAGCGTCAATACAGGACTAAGATCGAATCGTACTACACCTGCTCTGACACTTACAGACTACAAAGGAAAGCACAGCCGAGAGCTGCCCAGTGACAACGGCTCCGACGCATGTTGGATGTGGCAGGGCCACAGTAACACTGAAACAGAGCATCAGCTGTTCCGGACGAATGTGTGTTCACTCTCTCCGCAACCAATGTGAGTAAGACCTTTAAACAGGTCAACATTCACAAGGCCGCAGGGCCAGACGGATTACCAGGACGTGTACTCTGAGCATGCGCTGATCAACTGGCAAGTGTCTTCACTGAAATTTTTAACCTCTCCCTGTCCGAGTCTGTAATACCAACATGTTTCAAGCTGACCACCATAGTCCCTGTGCCCAAGAACACTAAGGTAACCTGCCTAAATGACTAGCAATCTGTAGCACACGTCTGTAGCCATGAAGCGCTTTGAAAGGCTGGTCATGGCTCACATCAACACCATTATCCCAGAAACCCTAGACCCATTCCAATTTGCAAACCGCACCAATAGATCCACAGATGATGTAATCTCTATTGCACTCCACACTGCCCTTTCCCACCTGGACAAAAGGAACACCAATGTGAGAATGCTATTCATTGACTACAGCTCAGTGTTCAACACCATAGTGCCCTCAAAGCTCATCACTAAGCTAAGGACCCTGGGACTAAACACCTCCCTCTACAACTGGATCCTGGACTTCATGACTACAGGAAAAGAAGGACAGAGCACGCCCCCATCGATGGGGCTGTAGTGGAGCAGGTTTAGAGCTTCAAGTTCATTGGCGTCCACATCACCAACAAACTAACATGGTCCAAGCACACCAAGACAGTCGTGAAGAGGACAAATCACCAACAAACTAACATGGTCCAAGCACACCAAGACAGTTGTGAAGAGGGCATGACAAAAACTATTCCCCCTCAGGAGACTGAAAAGATTTGGCATGGGTCCTGAGATACTACTCTCTGTTATTATCTATGCATAGTCACTTTAATAACTCTACCTACATGTACATATTACCTCAATTACCTCAACTAACTGGTGCCCCCACACATTGACTCTGTACCGGTACCCCCCCCCCCCCCTGTATATAGACCTGCTATTGTTATTTACTGCTGCTCTTTAATTATTTGTTATTGTAATCAATTTTTTTTGGGGGGGGGGGGATATTTTCTTAAAACTGCATTGTTGGTTAACTAAGCATTTCGCTGTAAGGTCTAAACCTGTTGTATTCAGCATTTCACTGTAAGGTCTAAACCTGTTGTATTCAGCATTTCGCTGTAAGGTCTAAACCTGTTGTATTCGGCGCATGTGATACAACTTGATTTGATTCTTTGAAATGATTGTCAAAAACAGAAATACCGTATTTACACAAGTATTCAGACCCTTTGCTATGAGACTTGAAATTGAGCTCAGGTGCCTCCTGCATCCATTGATCATCCTTGAGATGTTTCTACAACTTGATTGGAGTCCACCTGTGGTAAGTTCAATTGATTGGACATGATTTGGAAAGGCACACACCTGTCAATAAAAGGTCCAATAGTTGACAGTGTATGTCAGAGCAAAAACAAAGCCATAAGGACGAAGGAATTCTCCGTAGAGCTCCGAGACAGGATTGTGTCGAGGCACAGATCTGGGGAAGGGTACCAAAAAATATCTGCAGCGTTGAAGGTGCCCAAGAACACAGTGGCCTCCATCATTCTTAAATGGAAGAAGTTTGGAACCACCTAGACTCTTCCTAGAGCTGGCCACCCGGCCAAACTGAGCAATCAGGGGAGAAGTGCTTTGGTCAGGGAGGTGACCAAGAACCCGATGGTCACTCTGACAGAGCACCAGAGTTCCTCCGTGGAGATGGGAGAAGCTTCAAGAAGGACATTCATCTCTGCAGCATTCCACCAATCAGGCCTTTATGGTAGAGTGGTTAGATGGAAGCCACTCCTCAGTAAAAGGCCCATGACAGCCCGCTTGGAGTTTGCAAATGGCACCTAAAGTCTCTCAGACAATGAAAAACAAGATTCTCTGGTCTGATGAAACCAAGATTGAATTATTTGGCCTGAATTCCAAGTGTCACGTCTGGAGGAAACCTGGCACCATCCCTACGGTGAAGCATGGTGGTGGCAGCATCATGCTGTGGGGATGTTTTTCATCGGCAGGGACTGAGAGACTAGTCCTGACCGAGGGAAAGATGAACGACGCAAAGTACAGAGAGATTCTTGATGAAAACCTGCTCCAGAGCGCTCAGGACCTCAGACTGGGGAGATGGTTCATCTTCCAACCTGACAACGACCCTAGACAACGCAGGTGTGGCTTTGGGTCTCTGAATGTCCTTGAGTAGCCAACCAGAGCCCGGACTACATCTCGATCGAACATCTCTGGAGAGATCAGAAAATAGCTTTGCAGTGTCGCTCCCCCTCCAACCTGGCAGAGCTTGAGAGGATCTGCAGAGTAGAATGGGAGAAATTCCCCAAATTTGGGTGTGCCAAGCTTGTAACGTCATACCCAAGAAGACTTGAGGCTGTAAACACTGCCAAAGTTGCTTCAACAAAGTACTGAGTAAAGGGTTTGAATACTTACATAAATGTGATATTTCAGTTGTTTTTTTAAATATACATTTGCAAACGTTTCTTAAAATCTGTTTTTGCCTTTTTCATTATTGGGTATTGTGTGTAGATTGAAGTAATTTCATACATATTAGAATAAGGCTGTAACATAACAAAATGTGGAAAAAGTCATTGTGTCTGAATCCTTTACGAATGCGCTGTAGATACACTGACCACCATCTCTTCCTACCTCCATCGCTTTCCTCATCATCTTGGCGTCAAACTCAGCGGGCGTCAGCATCAGGCCGATAATCAGCCTCTCCAGGTTCTTAGAGAGCTCAGACTTCAGATCCTTCATCAGGTCCTATAGGAGAGGTCGTAGTTAACACCCAGAACAGATGACGGGGGTGGCAGGGTAGCCTAGTGGTTAGAGCGTTGGACTAGCAGCGGAAAGTGTTGCAAGTTCAAACCCCAGAACTGACAAGGTACAAATCTATCGTTCTGCCCCTGAACAGGCAGTAAACCCACTGTTCCTAGGCTGTCATTGAAAATAAGATTTTTTTCTTAACTGACTTGCCTAGTTAAATAAAGGTAAAATAAAAATGATCATCTGATCCTGTGTACATCTGTAGCCCATGTGTGGAACTACTGGCACAAAATGGCTGCTGTGCATCACCCACTCACTGGAATGATGTCATCACATTCCAGCAAACAGAGTTTTGGATGCGGTGGGTTTCACAGTACAACGCAAAGCTCTACCATGTGAGTGTTGGGGATGTCTGTCTTACCCTGCCGAGGATGGACTTAAATGCCTGTCTGATCTCCTGTCTCTGCTCGTTGCTCCTGTTAGCCACAATGTCAATGATGACGTCTTCATCTGTGCCTGAAGACACGGCAGAAACAATGGTTATAAATACCTGTTTTATCAAACACTTCCACACAATATGTTTAATACAATACCATATGATGTATGAACCAGTTACAACAACGTCATTAACACGGTTAGAGTGAAGGTGATGTGTTTTCCATGGGAGGCTATGTACCAAAGCCTTTCATGGCTTTCCTCAGGTTCTGAGCATCATCAGCCGGGTCGAAATCACTGGCAGGACGGATGGTTGGTCTGAGCTGAAGAAGAGAGGATGATGATGAGAGGGGGCAGGGGACAAATCAGATATAGTAAACACACACACACACACACACACACACACACACACACACACACACACACACACACACACACACACACACACACGTGTATAGTAAAGGCAAAGCCGTTATTGCATAATCCTCCTTCTGAAATGTCAACACTTCATAGGGTCAGAGCAGCAAGCATGCACAGGTCAACACGGGGTGAGGGAAACCAGCAAGGGAGGAGATGGTAGAGTTATCAACAGCAAGGGAAAATATGGTAGAGTTATCACCACGGGGTGAGGGGCCACAGCAAGGGAGGAGATGGTAGAGTTATCACCACGAGGTGAGGGGCCACAGCAAGGGAGGAGATGGTAGCGTTATCACCACGGGGTGAGGGGCCACAGCAAGGGAAGAGACGGTAGAGTTATCACCACGGGGTGAGGGGCCACAGCAAGGGAGGAGATGGTAGAGTTATCACCACGGGGTGAGGGGCCACAGCAAGGGAGGAGATGGTAGCGTTATCACCACGGGGTGAGGGGCCACAGCAAGGGAAGAGACGGTAGAGTTATCACCACGGGGTGAGGGAAACCAGCAAGGGAAGAGATGGTTGAGTTATCAACACGGGTGAGGGAAACCAGCAAGGGAAGAGACGGTAGAGTTATCAACACGGGGTGAGGGAAACCAGCAAGGGAAGAGATGGTTGAGTTATCACCACGGGGTGAGGGAAACCAGCAAGGGAAGAGATGGTTGAGTTATCAACACGGGTGAGGGAAACCAGCAAGGGAAGAGATGGTTGAGTTATCAACACTGGGTGAGGGAAACCAGCAAGGGAAGAGATGGTTGAGTTATCAACACGGATGAGGGAAACCAGCAAGGGAAGAGATGGTTGAGTTATCACCACAGGGTGAGGGAAACCAGCAAGGGAAGAGACGGTAGAGTTATCACCACAGGGTGAGGGAAACCAGCAAGGGAAGAGACGGTAGAGTTATCACCACGGGTTGAGGGGCAACAGCAAGGGAGGAGATGGTAGAGTTATCACCGCGGGGTGAGGGAAACCAGCAAGGGAAGAGACGGTAGAGTTATCACCACGGGGTGAGGGAAACCAGCAAGGGAAGAGATGGTTGAGTTATCAACACGGGGTGAGGGGCCACAGCAAGGGAAGAGATGGTAGCGTTATCACCACAGGGTGAGGGGCCACAGCAAGGGAAGAGATGGTAGCGTTATCACCACAGGGTGAGGGGCCACAGCAAGGGAAGAGATGGTTGAGTTATCACCACGGGGCGAGGGGCCACAGCAAGGGAAGAGATGGTTGAGTTATCAACACGGGTTGAGGGGCAACAGCAAGGGAGGAGATGGTTGAGTTATCAACACGGGTTGAGGGGCAACAGCAAGGGAGGAGATGGTTGAGTTATCAACACGGGGTGAGGGGCCACAGCAAGGGAGGAGATGGTAGAGTTATCACCGCGGGTTGAGGGGCAACAGCAAGGGAGGACATGGTAGAGTAATCACCGCGGGTTGAGGGGCAACAGCAAGGGAAGAGATCCTTGTAAAGGTATTGAGATGCATGGCAGAGCCAGAACAAACATGCAATCTCTGAAATGACACCCTACACAGTGTACTACTTTTGGGATGTGTGAGCAGAGGGCCAAACCTGGACTTTTGTCATGGCGCTTGTTTCCCACATCTTGTAGGCTAGCTGAGCAGCCTCTGGGAAGAACTCTCCTGCAAGGCTGCATGACCAATTATAGACTAATGAGTCAAGGAGTATGGAACAGACTGAATCAGAAAAACAGACTGGGCTGGGCATCCTGAAGATTCAAAACACTTTAATAATAAAATGTATCTAATCATGAGCCAACTCTATATTTTAAGTAGAAATTGTTCACCAATATTTTTTTAGATTCCGTCTCTCACAGTTGAAATGTACCTATGATTAAAAAAAAATACAGACCTCTACATGCTTTGTAAGTAGGGAAAACCTACAAAAATATTATTCTAAAGAATAATAAAATAATAATAACTATGAATAATCAATTCATAGTGTAAAAGAATGTGAGCTGGGTTGTACTCTTTCTGGACATTTCCTGGTGTTTTTGTGGTGACCAAAAAACTGAGTGGGTCAAGCATAACACGTCAACCCTGTTACCCATAAATAGGAAGGAAATGAGGAATACCGTATTCAGTTGCACAAGTGAATGCATTCAAACTAAATGTCTCATTTTCCTCTGACTCGGAGAGGCGCAGGGGGCTGCCTTAAAATCCATGTCCACGTCATCGTTACCCGACTATAACTATTTTGGCAAGAAGACAAATACGCGCGAAGCTTGCATTGCCACTCCCTGTTGCACACAACAAGCTTCCATTTCCCCCGTCGCAATGGGGTTTATGGCTGTTTTAAACCCCTTAGAGTTGATTATCGCACGGGTATGTCAATCTAAGTTAAATAATCAAAGAATCCCCATCAAAATCCTTCAGTTTAAACTAGAGATATTATTGGATGCGTCTCAATCCACCTCATCTGCCCATATTGTACTTCTGCATCTGTGGTGGGAGGTGGCAGAGCTAGAGCGGTGTTTGTCAGAACATGAGACGCCCCGAAAATTGGTCTTGTCGGGTAAATGTCCGCAGCGTCCAGAAGGTGTGAACTACAAACTATTATGACAACTATATGGAAAGATGAGCCTCTCACAAAGGTGTTTTCCGTTTTGCTTTACGAACCCCACAAGTGTCAGGAGACATCGGGTTCTCGGTCACCTCCAAGGCCCTTCTCCCCCGATTGCACAGTTTGGCCGGGCGGACAGCTCTAGGAAGAGTCTTGGTGGTTCCAAACTTCTTCCATTTAAGAACGATGGAGGCCACTGTGTTCATGGGGACCTTCTACGCTGCAGAAATGTTTTGGTACCCTTCACCAGATCTGTGCCTCGGCACAATCCTATCTCGGAGCTCTACGGACAATTCCTTCAACCTCATGGCTTGGTTTTAGCTATGACATGCACTGTCAACTGTGGGACCTTATATAGACAGGTGTGTGCCTTTCCAAATCATGTCCAATCAATTGAATTTACCACATGTGGACTCCAATCAAGTTGTAGAAACATCTCAAGGATCATCAATGGAAACAGGATGCACCTGAGCTCCATTTTGAGTGTCATAGCAAAGGGTCTGAATACTTATGTAAATAAGGTATTTCTAAAAACCTGTTTTCACTTTGTCCTTATGGGGTATTGTGATGTCATTATGGGGTATTGTGATGTCATTATGGGGTATTGTGATGTCATTATGGGGTATTGTGTGTAGATTGATGAGGAAAAAATATAATTGAATCCATTCTAGAATAAGGCTGTAACATAACAACATGTGGAAAAAGAGAAGGGGTCTGAATACTTTCAGAATGCTCTGTATCTCCTGGAATAGCATAGACACTTCAGAACCCTGTTTTTATGATTTATTTTCTGACTGTCCTTTTTGACATGTATGAATGTGTTATTCAATGCGTTTCTATCGGCTTTAGTAGTAAAGGCTAAAATTGTTATTTTATCAAATACCTATTTTTTTTAAATGTTGATACCTAAAGGGGTCACACAATTAAAAATCAAATAGCAAAATTATCCACAGTATGACCATCTTAGTATGACCACAACATCGATATCATGACCATAATTCCTTATGTCAGCTTTGCACTCCCCCAACCTTTACACTATAAGCAGACTCTGTTCTGACCCTTCAGGCTTGCCTGTTGAGAGTTATATATGAACAGTATTTCTCCTCTGACTCATTCCTAAACTATGACCACATTTCATTCTAAATTCTCTCACTTTTTAGGGAAGCTTTGGGTTTCAGCTCCTTGGCTTACTGTTTTCTCAGAAAAAGTCATTGTCGAATCTGCCAACTGTGGATAAACTGAGATGGTGCAATGTCACCCCCAAGCGGTGAAAATGAACTACTAAAAATACCCAGTAATGATGAGCTCCATCAATCAGCAGTAACTAACTTACTCATCGTCTCCTCCACACAGGGCGAGCAGAGTCCTCTTGTAATCTCCTGATGTGTCTTCCTGATGGGTAGAAGACCAGACGGAACATTAAGACATCATGTTAAAATATATACAGTCAGGGAGATATACAGATAGTTAGACAGGGACATATAGACAGACAGCTAGTTAGATAGACAGACAGACAGCTAGATAGATAGGGAGATATACAGATAGTTAGACAGACAGATAGCTAGTTAGATAGACAGATAGCTAGTTAGATAGACAGATAGATAGGTAGAGAGACAGATAGCTAGTTAGATAGACATATAGATAGTTAGACATATAGATAGTTAGAAAGACAGGGATATATACATATAGTTAGATAGACATATATATACAGTTAGATAGACAGATAGCTAGTTAGATAGACATATAGCTAGTTAGACAGATAGGTAATTAGATAGATAGTTAGACAGATAGCTATATAGATAGATAGTTTCGATATACTGATAGCTAGTTAGATAGACATATAGATAGTTAGATATACAGATAGCTAGTTAGATATACAGATAGCTAGTTAGATAGATATATAGATAGTTAGATATACTGATTGCTAGTTAGATAGACATATAGATAGGTAGATAGACATATAGATAGTTAGACAGATAGCTATATAAATAGATATATAGATAGTTAGATATACTGATAGCTAGTTAGATAGACATATAGATAGTTAGATATACAGATAGCTAGTTAGATATACAGATAGCTAGTTAGATAGATATATAGATAGTTAGATATACTGATTGCTAGTTAGATAGACATATAGATAGGTAGATAGACATATAGATAGGTAGATAGACAGATAGCTAGTTAAATAGACAGAGAGCTAGTTGGATAGACAGGGAGATATACAGATAGTTAGTTAGACAGACAGATAGCTAGTTAGACAGACAGATAGCTAGTTAGATAGACATAGATAGGTAGATAGACAGATAGCTAGTTAGATAGACATATAGATAGTTAGAAAGACAGGGATATATACATATAGTTAGATAGACATACATATACAGTTAGATAGACAGATAGCTAGTTAGATAGACTGATAGCTAGTTAGATAGACAGATAGCTAGTTAGATAGACATATATATATAGTTAGATAGACAGATAGCTAGTTAGATAGACATATATATACAGTTAGATAGACAGATAGCTAGTTAGATAGACTGATAGCTAGTTAGATAGACATAAATATATAGTTAGATAGACATATAGCTAGTTAGATAGACATATATATATATATATAGTTAGATAGACTGATAGCTAGTTAGATAGACCGATAGACAGATAGCTCGTTAGATAGACAGATAGCTAGTTAGATAGACATATATATATATTTACTGTTAATTTTTGTTGTTTTTCACTTTATATTTTCACTTTGTATGTTGTCTACCTCACTTGCTTTGGCAATGTTAACACATGTTTCCCATGCCAATAAAGCCCTTGAATTGAATTGAATATAGTTAGATAGACAGATAGCTAGTTAGATAGACTGATAGCTAGTTAGATAGACATATATATATAGTTAGATAGACATCTAGCTAGTTAGATAGACATATATATATATAGTTAGATAGACTGATAGCTAGTTAGATAGACAGATAGCTAGTTAGATAGACATATATATATATAGTTAGATAGACAGATAGCTAGCTAGTTAGATAGACCAATAGCTAGTTAGATAGACAGATAGCTAGCTAGTTAGATAGACAGATAGCTAGTTAGATAAACATATAGATAGTTAGAAAGACAGGGATATATACAGATAGTTAGATAGACAGATAGTTAGTTAGATAGATAGACAGATAGCTAGTTAGATAGTTAGATAGACAGGCAGCTAGTTAGATAGACATATATATAGTTAGATAGACATATAGCTAGTTAGATAGACAGATAGCTAGTTAGATAAACATATAGATAGTTAGCTAGACATATAGCTAGTTAGAAAGACTGATAGCTAGTTAGATAGACAGATAGCTAGTTAGACAGACATATAGCTAGTTAGATATACAGATAGCTAGTTAGATAGTTAGATAGACAGATAGCTAGTTAGATAGACATATAGCTAGTTAGATATACAGATAGCTAGTTAGATAGACAGACAGCTAGTTAGATAGTTAGATAGACAGACAGCTAGTTAGACAGACAGATAGCTAGTTAGACAGACAGATAGCTAGTTAGACAGACAGATAGCTAGTTAGACAGACAGATAGCTAGTTAGACAGACAGGAAGATAGACAGTATGGAGTCATAATGTTACTCTTATCTCAGTCACTAGACAAGGTGACTAAGAACTCAGTCACTAGACAAGGTGACTAAGAACTCAGTCACTAGACAAGGTGACTAAGAACTCAGTCACTAGACAAGGTGACTAAGAACTCAGTCACTAGACAAGGTGACTAAGAACTCAGTCACTAGACAAGGTGACTAAGAACTCAGTCACTAGACAAGGTGACTAAGAACTCAGTCACTAGACAAGGTGACTAAGAACTTAGTCACTAGACAAGGTGACTACGAACTCAGTCACTAGACAAGGTGACTAAGAACTCAGTCACTAGACAAGGTGACTAAGAACTCAGTCACTAGACAAGGTGACTAAGAACTCAGTCACTAGACAAGGTGACTAAGAACTCAGTCACTAGACAAGGTGACTAAGAACTCAAGTCACTAGACAAGGTGACTAAGAACTAAGACAGAACTTCAAACAAGAGGCATTATAAAGTCTGGAGGTTACAATCTATAGGATCAAAGCATATACGGGTTTAAGATAAGTTAAGTTGTATCACCTTGATCATGTTGTACAGGGACTTCTCATAGCACATACGGAAGCACTCCCGTATATCCAGCATGTCAATCTCAGAACGACAGATCATGATCCTGATCAGAGTGTTGTCTTGCGTACCAAGACCCTGGAGAGAGAGAGAGAGAGAGATTTACTGTTCACTTTTTATTGTTTTTTTCACTTTTGTTTATCCATTTCACTTGCTTTGGCAACGTTAACATATGTTTCCCCATGACAATAAAGCCCCTTGAATTGAATTGAAATAGAGAGAGGGAGGGAGAGAGAGAGACAGAGAGAGAGAGAGAGAGAGAGAGAGAGAGAGAGAGAGAGAGAGAGAGAGAGAGAGAGAGAGAGGGGAGAGAAAGAGAGAGAGAGAGAGAGAGACAGAGACAGAGAGAGACAGAGAGAGAGAGACAGAAAGAGAGAGAGAGAGAGAGCGCGAGACAGAGAGAGAGAGACAGAGAGAGACAGAGAGAGAGAGAGAGAGAGAGATACAGAGAGACAGAGAGAGACAGAGAGAGAGAGAGAGAGAGAGAGAGGGGGGAGAGAAAGAGAGAGAGAGAGAGACAGAGAGAGACAGAGAGAGACAGAGAGAGACAGAGAGACAGAAAGAGAGAGAGAGAGAGAGAGAGCGCGAGACAGAGAGAGACAGAGAGAGAGAGAGCGCGAGACAGAGAGAGACAGAGAGAGACAGAGAGAGAGACAGAGAGAGAGACAGAGAGAGAGAGACAAGCCCTTTGAATTGAATTGAGAGCTTGTTGGTCAGAGTGAGATGGATATGAGCGCGGCTGAGACTGAAAGACTTCAATAAGAATAAGCAGTTGATTTTTTACCTTCATAGACTTGTAGAGACGCTTGGCGAAGTACATAGGTACACTCCTGATGCACTGGACTGTAGGAGACAAGACGCACAAGACAGACATGTTGAAATAAGGGTTCGTGGATGACTTGACTAGGTATGATTAGACCAGACTGAACGAGACGGTGAGTGTACTCCACGATGTTCAATTTGATTTCAATTTGGTTCCGTCTGATTTTTAACCATCAGAAAGAGTCCAACACGTACCGACAGCCAACATGAGGTTCTCAAAGTCACCAGACAGCTCACTCTTGATACTGTCCTCTATGGACGTCCCTGCTATCTCCTGGTACTTATCAAACACTGCAGGAAGAAGACAAGAGAACGGAGTCATTCCCTGGCATGGTATCCTAGTCAGTGAACTATTGAGACCAGACCACAGACACATAACTCAGCAGCCTGATACAACCAGGATCCCTGTGTGTTGTGGGTGTGACAAGAAATGACCCATTCACACTAGTAAATGTCACACTGACGTCATACTGGATATGTTCCAAATGGAACCCTATTCGTTACATAGTGCACTACTTTTAACATCTATGGGTTATAGACAGCGCACTATGTAGGGAGTAGGGTGCCATTTGGGATGTAACCAATAGTTCTGGTCAGGCTGAGGTCATGATACTGTTGTCGCGCTCAGCCTCATGTTTATGTACCCCAGTGTTATACTCACCCATCTGTAGGTGGTCGAAACTGCGGTTTCCCAGCAACATAATGAAAATGGACTCCTCTGTGCCCCACTGCTCCTCCCCGGCTGCAAACAGCACCTGGAAAGTGTTGAAAAGTGATAGTTAGAGACAGGAAGAAAGGGGTGAGGTTGATAGGGTTGGGTAGGGGATCAAATGCTTGGTGTTTATATTATGGGGAACGTGTTCTCCTGCTTTAAACACTCACCTGAGCGTCCTCCTCTATTAGATCAGTATGCACTACTCCTGGTTCATCTCTGGTTCCCTGGAGAAAAACACACACACACACACACACACACACACACACACACACACACACACACACACACACACACACACACACACACACACACACACACACACACACACACACACGCCTTGGTTAGGACAACAACAAGTTCGGTAACAGATTGGTACCCAGACTAGATCAACTTACAAAATAACGAAAACCAGAAAACAAGCTATTGACAGCCTTTCAAATAGTCAAATCACATTTAGATTGATTTACATTTCCTGTTTCCATGGCTGTGACCTTATAAAACAACTTACCTGGAGTAAAACAACCAGCATCTTCTTAAAGTGCCCTGAGGTCTCTCCTGTAACGTCCTCCTCGATGTCTGAGCCGTAAGCTGAAGACAGTAACAACACAGGCAGTTAATAACGCAACCAGGATTTCACTGGAACATGCTGTGTTTGTCATACACACACTACATGACCAGAAGTATGTTGACAACCTGCTCGTCGAACATCTCATTCCAAAATCGTGGGCATTAATATGGAGTTGCCCCCCCCATTTGCTGCTATTACAACCTCCACTCTTCTGGGAAGGCTTTCCATTAGATGTTGGAACATTGCTGCAGGGACTTGCTTCCATTCAGCCATGCGGCTATGGAACCCCTGACCTGTTCACCGGACATCCCAGACCTTCTGTTTTCAACTCTCTCGAGACAGAAAGAGCAGTAGAGATATTCTGAATGATCGGCTATGAAAAGCCAACTGACATTTACTCCTGAGGTGCTGACCTGTTGCACCCTCTACAACCACTGTGTTGATTATTATTTGACCCTGTTGGTCATCTATGAACGTTTGAACATCTTGGCCATGTTCTGTTCCTCTTCTGGCTGTGGTGGGTGGACTGGCCACCCCTCATAGCCTGGTTCCTCTCTATGTTTCTTCCTAGGTTCTGGCCTTTCTGGGGAGTTTTTCCTAGTCACCGTGCTTCTACACCTGCATTGCTTGCTGTTTCGGGTTTTAGGCTGGGTTTCTGTACAGAACTTTGTGACATCAGCTGATGAAGAAGGGCTTTATAAATACATTTGATTGATTGAAGAGCATTAGTGAGGTCGGGCACTGATGTTGGGCGATTAGGCCTGGCTCGCAGTTGGCGTTCCAATTCATCCCAAAGGTATTCGATGGGGTTGAGGTCAGGGCTCTGTGCAGGCCAGTCCAGTTCTTCCACACTGATCTCTGCAAACCATTTCTGTATGGATCTCGCTTTGTGAACGGGGGCATTGTCATGCTGAAACAGGAAAGGCCTTCCCCAAACTGTTGCCACAAAGTTAGAAGCACAGAAACATCTAGAATGTCATTGTATGCTGTAAGGTTAATATCTCCCTTCACTGGAACTAAGGGGCCTAGTCCCGAACCATGAAAACAACCCCAGACCATTATTCCTCCTCCGCCAAAATGTACAGTTGGCACTATGGATTGGGGCAGGTAGCGTTCTCCTGGCATCTGCCAAACCCAGATTAGTCCGTCGGACTGCCAGATGGTGAAGCGTGATTCATCACTCCAGAGAACATGTTTCCACTGCTCCAGAGTCCAATGGCGGTGAGCTTTACACCACTCCAGCCAACGCTTGGCATTGCGCATGGTGATCTTAGGCTTGTGTGCGACTGCTCGGCCATGGAAACCCATTTCATGAAGCCCCCGAGAAGCAGTTCTTGTGCTGACGTTGCTTCCAGAGGCAGTTTGTAACTCGGTAGTGAGTGTTACAACCGAGGACAGATGATTTTTACGCGCTACACGCTTCAGCACCCATTCTGTGAGCTTCTGTGGCCTAAGCCGTTGTTGCTCCTAGACGTTTCCACTTCACAATAACAGCACTTACAGTTGACCCGGGCAGCTCTAGCAGGGCAGAAATTTGATGAACTGTCTTGTTAGAAAGGTGGCATCCTGTGACGGTGCCACGTTGAAAGTCACTGAGCTCGTCAGCAAAGGCCATTTTTACTGCTAATGTTTGTCTATGGAGATTGCATGGCGGTGTGCTCGATTTTATACACCTGTCAGCAACGGGTGTGGCTGAAATAGCCAAATCCACTAATTTGAAGGGGTGCCCACATACTTCTGTAGAGTATGTCATACTGTTGCTGCGGCAACAGGAAATGGGAATTCAAGTGTAGAGTATGTCATATGTCATAGAGTATGTTGCTGCGGCAACAGGGAATGGGAATTCAAGTGTAGAGTATGTCATAGAGTATGTTGCTGCGGCAACAGGAAATGGGAATTCAAGTGGAAATTACAAAACTTCAGAAGCCTTGAATACACTACACGTTTGCATTTCCTGCCGTGTAGCAAAAATTCTCAGCAACAAAAGAGTGATCAAACTAGTTAGCTAGCTACCCCTCTGTTTCACCTCTGAACTGCCTCTGCTCTAGCCTTCCTCCTGGTGCCGACTATCTCAAGCCATTAACTACCCTGCCTGCCATGAGCGGTCATTAACTATTTGTTTTGGTTTTTATAAATTGTATCTTTTTTTTAAACATTTTTTGTTGTTGCTTAAAGCTCTTTGACTTTGTAATAAAAAATGCTATAATAATACATTATTATTATCATATGGTGTATGTCATATGTATTTGGCTTTAACTATAGATCATAGATCTGCAGGTATCTCCACCATTCAGCTTCTAATGCTTCTAATGGGAGATAGGAAATATATCTTACTATCTATTCTAATGGGAGGAGGAAATATATCTTACTATCTATTCTAATGGGAGGAGGAAATATTTCTTACCATCCTTGTATGCCTCCACCAGGTCGTGTATCTGTTGGTTGTTCCTCGAGGCCAAGACTTCAATCAGGCACTTCTCATCTGTTCCTGCCCCCTTAGAAATAAAGCATTACATTAAATACAGAATGGCACAAGTTACTAACTGGACTGTGTAACAGTTGGTGTCTGATGTGGGTATTCTCAATTCTGATCATTTTCCTGTTTCTTAACTTTTTACTTCCAAAATCTCGAAGACATTATCTTACTTTGATGGCATCGTGGATCTCTTTGGCGTCATGGTAGGCCTGGGGTCTCATCAGACTGACGATGAGGCGTTCAAAATGCCCCGTCAGCTCATACTTCAGGTCATCTATCAGGTCCTGGGGAACAGAGACGTCTGTTAGGAAGTTACCCTCTCACGGTGTGCGCACACTGAATTGTGAATTGCGAATTGACTGGACAAACTTACCTTAAAGAATTCAACACAATTAGTAAGACACGTGTCTGTTTTGAAGTTGTCCTGTCATGATTTGTGACACAACGTGCTCAGTATAGTGAGTTCAACAACGCTTCTGTTAGCGGCAAACATGTTACTTAGCAACAATTTCAGTTGAACGATTTGAATGAATATTCCAAAATATTACAGTGAAACATTAAACAGATCCTTTTTTGTAAGGATAACTGAGGCAGTTTAGGGATAATGGTCAAACTGCAAATGACGTTGCTATTCCTACTACATGTAATGGGAAAGCCTACAGGGTTACATTATTATTTGTAGTGGCAGTTTAGACCCCAAAACAGACACTGACGTTCTCTACACACTACCTTCGCAGACTGTTAGCTAATGTTAGCACAAAACAACACAAATGGAAAATGTTAGCTAATGTTAGCATAGAACAACACAAATTGGAAATGTTAGCTAATATTAGCACAAAACAACACAAATGGGAAATGTTAGCTAACGTTAGCATAGAACAACACAAATGGGAAATGTTAGCTAAAGTTAGCATAGAACAACACAAATGGGAAATGTTAGCTAATGTTAGCATATAACAACACAAATGGGAAATGTTAGCTAACGTTAGCATAAAACAACACAAATGGGAAATGTTAGCTATTGTTAGCATAAAACAACACAAATGGGTAATGTTAGCTAACGTTAGCTAATGTTCACAAACTGATGCATGCACCTCTGGAATTTAACTAAGAATGTATTGTACCTTCTAATAAATGGCACACTGAATTGTGCAATTTGTGGTATAGCTACATTTTACACCGTGGTTTTAGCTGATACAGATCCAGTATTTACCTGGTATTAACTATAGATGATAGAGTGGGTCAAAGTAACAATGGGTACTTTCTGATATATAGTGATGTTTATGTACATGAATCCTCCCCCCCCAAAAAAATGATTTCAATGCAATCCAGGTCCAGCTCTGGAAAGGTACAGAAACGTGATGATAGATGTGATGTTAGATGTTATGATGTGATGTTCCTGTACCTTCCCATAGCTAGACTTGTACGCCTGTACAATCTCCTGTCTCTGAGCATTGCTTCTGCCAGTGACCAAATCCAAGATGGCCTCCTTGTCGCTGCCTGCAGAGCACAGAGGAAGATCATCAGTAACATCATTAGTAACATTTGACTTTAGAACCTTGTCAGCCAGGGCTGTCCAATCCTGTTCCTGGAGAGCTACACCACTGAAATAGAATGATTCTAATCTATTCCTATGAGCTACCCTCCTCTAGATTTTTGCTCCAACGCCCGTTGTAACTAAACTGATTCTTATCAACCAGCTAATTACCAGAATTAATTACCAGAATTACCAGGGTTGGAGTTAAAACCTACAGGACGGTATCTCTCCAGGAACAGGGTTGGAGTTAAAACCTACAGGATGGTTTCTCTCCAGGAACAGGGTTGGAGCTAAAACCTACAGGACGGTATCTCTCCAGGAACAGGGTTGGAGTTAAAACCTACAGGACGGTATCTCTCCAGGAACAGGGTTGGAGTTAAAACATACAGAATGGTATCTCTCCAGGAACAGGGTTGGAGTTAACCTACAGGACGGTATCTCTCCAGGAACAGGGTAGGATGTTAACCTACAGGATGGTATCTCTCCAGGAACAGGGTTAAATCAGCCCTGTTCTAAACAGCCGTGAATACTGGTGTTGGAGTTGTGTATCTCTAGCCTGGTTAATAAACCAGACAGAACTGAAGTAAACTGAAACAAAGTGCAGTGCATTGTTCTGTTTGGTTTTACCAGGCTAGTGTACCCCTGCCCTAAAGTGGATACTGAGTGTAGCTACGGTGTTACTCACCGATGCCTTTCATGGCATTGTAGAGAGTCTCAGCATCTGCGCTGGCATCAAAGTCTGGAGCATCGGTTACTGTGCCTCGGAACCCCTAGAAAAATATTCATGACATTTTATTCACTTAATCAGGTCAGTTGTTAAAGAACACATTTTCATTCATAACAATGAGTTTCAGAGCAAAGGTTGATTGAGCCAACTGGAAGCTTGGTATGACTAGTTCGGCACAGAAGAATGAATGAGGGGCCAGGAATTGCTCTGGGCCTGTCCCAGGTTTAATTAAAGTCACAGGGAAGTGAGGGGTTATGGGTGTATTTGTGGGCTGTGTTGGAGTATATGATGGCCTTGAGGAGCTGTGTGGGTGAATAGGGAGCAGGAAGGGGCTGTGTGGGTGAACAGAGAGCAGGAAGGGGCTGTGTGGGTGAATAGGGAGCAGGAAGGGGCTGTGTGGGTGTACAGGGAGCAGGAAGGGGCTGTGTGGGTGTACAGGGAGCAGGAAGGGGCTGTGTGGGTGTACAGGGAGCAGGAAGTGGCTGTGTGGGTGTACAGGGAGCAGGAAGTGGCTGAGTGGGTATACAGGGAGAAGGAAGGGCTGTGGCTGCAGTCTCTGTGGCCGAGCCTGCCCTGAGCAGAGGGTTGACAGGCAGACAGACAGCTGACACCAGTCTGCCCGCCTGCCTACAGCTGCCCCCTCCAGAACAGCAGTGTGTGTGCAGGGAGGAACGGGGAGGTCAGGTTACACACACAGAGACCTGCTCAGTCTGCAGGGGTCTGACACGGTTTCATAGAAGCTGACTTCAAATCAACACGGTAACAATAAAACAACACAATAGTCACCAGGGCTGCAATTCAATCAAATATTCAGTGCGGAAAATATCGGTGTTCATATGACGTGAAAATACACGTTGAAGATCACGTGATAAACAAGAACCAAATAAACAGCTCAGAGACTACAGATCTGTCTTGAAGAATCCCCAGCCTATATCTGATACGTATTTCTTATCCTGTATGTGAGAAACATATCCGTTTCTGTGGAGATTCTTTCTGCTGCATTGAGGCACACAGCCAATGTCTCCTACCCAGAAATCCAGCCAGTCAGACAGCCAAGGAGGCCACTGCACATGCTCAGATGTGCCCCTACTACAGCTCTACCATAGAGACCATCACTCCCCAGGACAGCTGGGAGGTCCCACCCACATAGCGACAGGACCAAACCAACGGGCCTATAGCAACGGTCCTTTCAGCAAACAGACTGTTCAAGCAGCAAATAAGCATCGTAGAACATAGATAATCACAGTATGTTCAGATGATACCAGTGAAATACTAGAGCTATTTGTTTTGATGATAAAACTAAACTACAGCAGTGATTGGCTGCATGCAACTTCCATTCAGACACTGCACTATCCTTGGCACCAGTCTGTCTGTGCTATGGCTAACTTGTCGTTTGTCTTGCTACTCTGGTGTAGCCATCCTTGGACATGCTTTTGATATTACATAGTCTAGTGTAACAGTATAGCTTTGGTCTGTCCCCTCGCCCCTACCCGGGCTCGAACCACACATCAACAACTGACACCCACAAAGCATCGTTACCCATCGCTCCACAAAAGCCGCCGCTTCAAGTTTCAGGGCGAGTGACGTCACCGATTGAAACGCTATTAGCGCGCACCACCGCTAACTAGCTAGCCATTTCACATCGGTTACACTAGCATGGCAATCCTTAGACATGGTTTTGATATTAAATAGTCTAGCAGAGCCATCTTTGGACATGGTTTTGATATTAAATAGTCTAGCAGAGCCATCTTTGGACATGGTTTTGATATTAAATAGTCTAGCAGGGCCATCTTTGGACATGGTTTTGATATTAAATAGTCTAGCAGAGCCATCTTTGGACATGGTTTTGATATTAAATAGTCTAGCAGGGCCATCTTTGGACATGGTTTTGATATTAAATAGTCTAGCAGGGCCATCTTTGGACATGGTTTTGATATTAAATAGTCTAGCAGAGCCATCTTTGGACATGGTTTTGATATTAAATAGTCTAGCAGAGCCATCTTTGGACATGGTTTTGATATTAAATAGTCTAGCAGGGCCATCTTTGGACATGGTTTTGATATCAAATAGTCTAGCAGAGCCATCTTTGGACATGGTTTTGATATTAAATAGTCTAGCAGGGCCATCTTTGGACATGGTTTTGATATTAAATAGTCTAGCAGGGCCATCTTTGGACATGGTTTTGATATTAAATAGTCTAGCAGGGCCATCATTGCAAATCTCCTCTTGTTGACTGGACTTTCAGAGCTTACGTGAGCGGAACCTGGGTGTCCGAGGCTTGGCATCAGATAGAGGAGCAGGCCTGACGGAACCTGGGTGTCCGAGGCTTGGCATCAGATAGAGGAGCAGGCCTGACGGAACCTGGGTGTCCGAGGCTTGGCATCAGATAGAGGAGCAGGCCTGACGGAACCTGGGTGTCCGAGACTTGGCATTAGATAGAGGAGCAGGCCTGACGGAACCTGGGTGTCCGAGACTTGGCATCAGATAGAGGAGCAGGCCTGACGGAACCTGGGTGTCCGAGGCTTGGCATCAGATAGAGGAGCAGGCCTGACGGAACCTGGGTGTCCGAGGCTTGGCATCAGATAGAGGAGCAGGCCTGACGGAATCTGGGTGTCCGAGACTTGGCATCAGATAGAGGAGCAGGCCTGACGGAACCTGGGTGTCCGAGGCTTGGCATCAGATAGAGGAGCAGGCCTGACGGAACCTGGGTGTCCGAGGCTTGGCATCAGATAGAGGAGCAGGCCTGACGGAACCTGGGTGTCCGAGGCTTGGCATCAGATAGAGGAGCAGGCCTGACGGAACCTGGGTGTCCGAGACTTGGCATTAGATAGAGGAGCAGGCCTGACGGAACCTGGGTGTCCGAGACTTGGCATCAGATAGAGGAGCAGGCCTGACGGAACCTGGGTGTCCGAGGCTTGGCATCAGCTAGAGGAGCAGGCCTGACGGAACCTGGGTGTCCGAGGCTTGGCATCAGATAGAGGAGCAGGCCTGACGGAACCTGGGTGTCCGAGGCTTGGCATCAGATAGAAGAGCAGGCCTGACGGAACCTGGGTGTCCGAGGCTTGGCATTAGATAGAGGAGCAGGCCTGACGGAACCTGGGTGTCCGAGGCTTGGCATTAGATAGAGGAGCAGGCCTGACGGAACCTGGGTGTCCGAGGCTTGGCATTAGATAGAGGAGCAGGCCTGACGGAACCTGGGTGTCCGAGGCTTGGCATCAGATAGAGGAGCAGGCCTGACGTATGCCTGCCGGAGCTCTCTCTGTGTGTCTGTCAATAGCATGTCCAGGTTGCCAGAGGGAAGTGACACCTTATACTGCTGCCATTACAATAAACAGATGCCCCAAGGCTGATGACTGCTCATCTGACCCCTCCTCTGTCCTTACCTCATTATCATACAGTCATTATGGAATAGGATACGTTTATCCTTATAGATCTACTGTAGCTACACATAGCACTGAGAGAATGGCAGACACAGGATTATAATTTTGACTTACCATTACCATATTTGGTCTTTTAAGGATATGCAGGAAACAATCAACCTGCAAGACAAGATATATACGAAGCAGAAATGAGAACAGAGAAACGTGTTGACATTCTGTTTAAGATGGTATCAATATCAACCAATCAAATGTATTTATGGAGCCCTTTTTACAGCTCGCAGTTGTCACAAAGAGCTTTTTACAGAAACCAAGGGGTCCTCTTCTGGCTGTTCCATCTTATCGATCCTAACTGTCAATGTTTACATTATATGATTGTGATCCACATGTGTGGCCGGATGAACAAAGAGATGCTATTGGACCATAGGCTCATGAAAATATACTCGATATGTCATTGAATGGTGGTGGTCCGGTTTCAGCACAACACCATCCACAGAACCTGCACTAGAGAAGACTGCATTGCAAGATCAAAACACTGTTTCATAATAAAAGTCACTAGTAGGCTTGCTATAGGATTATACAGGGAGAAGACACAACGGGGGCCCACCCACATGCTGACGCGTTCAGGGTAAATGTAGGGTGGTTGGCTTATGGCCTAGTGGTTATAAAGCATAGCCACGTTTTCTGCAGGAAACATGTTGGCTGCTTCTCTCCTGCAGTTCAGTGTGGCTACAGTGTTCCCTTTCAGAGTGGTAGTTAGCTTTAGCATCTGGTGAGGTGGAGAAAGGGGCACAGAACATCTAATAATCAAACATCTACTTTTACAAAGGTACGGTTGGGTTAAACTTGTTCTGACACTCTTGTTGAACTGTTTTGAAGCATCTCCACTTTGAACCAAAGCACACACGGTCTATGATGATGGATTCTACAGTAGATGGAAAAACTGTGTAGCTTAAGAATTTGTGTATCAGTAAAGGGAATGCTGTTGGACTTTCCAAATGAGATGTAAGTCATTCGGATTCTCATAAAGAATATATAGCGCAGGAGAAGCACTCAGTGAGGACAAGCAAGCACGCAGTATTGCAGTCAATTGTAGGATTTCTGAGAGTTTCTCCATTAGTGAGGATATGAGATAAACAATCTAAGAAAGGTATCTTAGTTTGTTTAAGATAAGCCCACAGCAGTGTTCAGTCTCCTAAAATAGTTTGATCCACAACCCCTACAGCCACAGAATGTCCACGACCACACCCCATCTCTCAGGCTCCCACCCCAAACTAATTATACAACTTCATATTCATAAAGCTTAAAACTTTTTTTAAAATGTATTTATTTTATTCTGTCTAAAAACACATAACTTAGAATTTGACTATTTACACAATGGACATCAATGTCAATAGACATGACTCATGTCTATGCTCAATCCCTTGCTTTACATTTACAACATCCTTTTCTCTATGTTGTTCTTTATACTTCTTGGTTTGTAAAATGGGACAGTGTGTCTGTTTATTACTCTCATTTCACAAACTTGCTATTATAGGCTTGGGCTAGGCTAATAATAGCCTAAACAAACCGTTATAGCTCCGTTATTGTCTTCACGTGACTTGCGACAACATTATCTTTGCCTATATTGTTGAGCATTTGACACTATAGGAAACTCGTTACAATGCAAAATGCAAACTCACCTCTTTTACAGAACTAATTTGATCCAAATCAACCCACGCCGCAGTGCTGACCTCCTCTCTCCTGCGTTTTGCCCGGTGTTGAAACAGCCAGCTGTCTTATTCACTGTCCTCGAGCTGACGTAATAACTGCGGCGCTCACCGGCAGTGCGTCAAAAAGAGTTTCCCTTTCAAACAGCGAGCCCTTCCACACTGAATAAAAATGGTGTTTACGGTAAATTAACAAAGATGTGAACAACTAATTTACTTGTGCTGTTTGGTCTTTCTGGATGCTCCATATACCCACTAAGCATGAACCTTCTTTAGGACTTATTTTTGGTCCTGTCAGATCAAAGAGGGATGCAATTGCAGCCAGCAATTCAGGGTGTTCCTGCATGTGGGAATTCTGGCACGTGCTGGAATCCCTCTTTATACTTCTATTGGTCCATTTCTAAGCTAGGACAGGAGGGAGGTGGGGCCAGTCCACTACAGGAGGTGGCTTTAATGCACAATAACGTTGGATGCCAGCCGCCGAAAAAACCTCACAGAGGAAGGGGCGGGGGTGACAATGGTAGCTAGTAAACCGTACACCGGTAGACAGTGTCCTTCCTCCCAGCCTGTCGGGCACTGTTTTCCTGCAGTTCTGTTAATGACTACGAGGTCAGGTGTTCGGCAGGCAGGAGCGAAGGACACTGCCAGCTGGTCCGGTACACAGCAGGCGGAATCGACACTGTGTACTAGCTAACTAACTAGCAGGCGACTGGTAGACAGTGTCCTTCGTCCCCGCCTGTTGGGCACGGTTTTCTCCGGGAACACAGCAGGCGGGAGGCAGAGGCAACACTATGTGCGAGCTAACTAGCAAGCTAGCACATGGCGTAACTAGCAAGCTAACTAGTTAGCTAACACACGGTGCCTGCTGTGCTAGCGGTAGGTAGGTAGGTGGGGGTGACCGGTAGACAGTGTCCTTCGCCCCCGCCTTTCAGGTACTGTTATCCAGCAGTTCTGTTAATGCAGGTGTTCGGCAGGTAGGAGCGAAGGACACTGTCTACCGGTGTCACTCCCGCTAGCTAGCAAGGAGGACTCTGGGAGGCGGGGGCGCGAGAAAACACAGATAATACTTTTATTTCCCTTTTGACCCACATTCAAATGTGTAATGTTCATCCAGGGACCATCCAGGGACCATCCAGGGACCGATGGGATGCTCGAAACGCCCTGAATTGCGGGCTGCAGTTGCACACTATTGTCCGGTCGGGTGTAGTAAAAACGTATTGATAAGGGGAGCGGCTCCCACCACCCACAGAGTGAATAGAGTGGAACCCCACTGGGTAGAGTGGGCCTCTGGGTAATATACCATCTCAGGATAGGTGCGACATCCTTTACCTTTAACCAGGAAAGTCAGTTATTTACAATGATGGCCTCACCCAGCCAAACCCAGACGACACTGCGCTGCCCTATGGGACTCACCCAATTGTGGTCCATTGTGATACAGCCTGGATTTGAGCCAGGGACTGTAGTGGCTCCTCTTGCACTGAGATGAAGTGCGCCACTCGGGAGCCCCTAACCCCACACATCCTTTGCCAGCACTTTGCCTCCAGTACTAAGAACTTGTTGTTTTGTTCAGTACTAAGAACTTAGAAGGACATCTGATGTTACTTAGTCTCCACCTTAGATATAAAAAAAAAGGGAACTAAGGGACAATCTCTGGTGGAGAGAATGCCGAGACTGTGCAAAAGCTGTCAAGACAAAGGGAGGATATTTAAAGAAACTCAAATACATTTTGATTTGTTTAACTTTTTTGATTACTTTATGATTCCATATGTGTTATTTCATAGTGTTGATGTCTTCACTATAATTCTACAATTTAGAAAATAGTAAAAATAAAGAAAAACCCTTGAATGAGTAGGTACTTTTGACCGGTAGTGTATGTGGATGAGCAATGTCAGAGGCATATACTAAGATACAGTAGAATACAATAGAATACAGCGTATACACATGAGATGAGTAATGCAAGATATGTAAACATTATTAAAGTGACTAGTGTTCCATTTATTAAAGTGGCCAGTGATTTCAAGTCTATGTTAATAGGCAGCAAGCAGCCTCTAATGTGCTAGTGATGGCTATAAAACATTATTAATCACTGAGAACGTACTTTGTGTGCAGTTGAAATATCCATAGAACGAATGACCAAAAAAACAAGTATTTTCAACATTTGTAAATTATGTTTTTTCAACTTTTATTCAGAACCCGAAAATGAAACTGATTTCAATGTCCGGAAAATACATATTTTCAACTTTAATTCAAAACTAAAATGAACCTGATTCAAATTATGTGTATTATGTTACGTCTACCTCTGAGTCCAGGTTGCATGCAGAGGAGCCACCTCCACCAGAGTGAATGTTGCAATCATGTTATGGTCAGGTTATGAGAGGAGCCAGTATTGAAACATTGAAACAACATGCAGGGCCTTCTGTACAAGCATATTCAGATCTATTATTCCGCTGTTATAATAGTTTGAACCTTAGTGAGAGAGAGAGAGGTATGACTGGTGTGTGTGAGCTGTGAGGCCTACCGGTTTGTGACTTTGCCAGAGCTGAGCATTCTGTGTGAGAGATTGTGACTGTGCTATTTCTGTCTCTGCTGGCTGTGGTGGGAGCCATTCCGGTCAGAGGGTAATGTAAAGCTAGACTGGAGAGAGGGAGAGAGGGAGCGAGAAAGAGGGAGAGAGTGAGAGGGGGGAGAGAGAGAGGGGGGAAAAAGAACGAGGGAGAGAGCAAGAGGGAAAGAGGTGGAGAGAGGGGAGAGAGAGAGTGAGAGGAGGAGAGCGAGAGAGGGGGGGAGGGGCAGAGAGATCAGAACTTGGGAGAATAGGAGAGGGGGGAGCGAGAGAGAAAAGCGAGAATGAGGGAGAGAGAAAGGGAAAGCGGTAGAGTGTGAGAGAAAAAGATAGACGGGAGAGAGATAGAGGGGAAGGAAAGAGACAGGGGGAGAGAGAGTGAGTGAGAGAGAGAGGAAGAGAGTGAGGGGAGAGAGAGAGAGAGAGAGAGAGAGAGAGAGAGAGAGAGAGAGAGAGAACGGGAAGAGAGATCAGAGTGTGAGTAATTACTGTTAACCCAGAAGTAAAATCTTGTGTAATTTGGTCAGCTGCATAATTAACTTCTGTGTTCACACTGTGTGAACACAGGGGCGGCAGGGTGGTTAGACCGTTGGACTAGTAACCGGAAGGTTGCAAGTTCAAATCTTAGTGTTTCAAAGGCACGTGAACACAATCATGTCAGACTTCCCAGTTTCCCATTTCCCACAAGAACACATGAAGCCACCCTAAGCACAGCCTTTGTCCAATCCTCACACACCCAAATAACCATGAAAACCCCAAAACGGAACTAATGCTGTTATCCCTCTGGGATTTCACTGACATGTTTTGTGATATTTGCGGGATAAAATGCTAGATTTTTGTGCCGCAATTCTGACATTTTGCATGGCAATTTGCAATGATTCTGTCCAATTTTGTTGAGAAAATGCGCTGACGAGGGAAAAAGTTTGTTGACGTGTGGTTGATTGGTTGATTGAATCACATTATGCGGTAAATGTAAAAGATGATTGGTTGATTGAATCACATTATGCGGTAAATGTAAAAGATGATTGGTTGATTGAATCACATTATGCGGTAAATGTAAAAGATGATTGGTTGATTGAACCACATTATGCGGTAAATGTACGATGATTGGTTGAAATTGCAAGCCCTCTTCTTTTTTTTTTTACTGCGGTGATGGGTCAGTTTTATGTGATAATATTGCAATGATTTGACTGTTTTATGCGGAAATAGTGCGGAGATTGGTCAAATTTGCAAGCCCTCGCATAATATGCGAGGAATGGTTGATTTTGCCAAAAATGTTGCGATCGCAGTTGTCTCATGCATCCCATTCAGTCCCGGCAGATTCTTCGTCTACACGCATCATCTGCCCACGGGAGATTTGAGTGTGTGGGACAGTGGGACTGTATGACTGTATTTACATCACTGCCAGTAATACTGGCCACTACTTCTCCCCTGTTAGCTTCCCAAAAGACACCTGGCTTTCCTGGTCATGCACCTTACAGCACAAACAGGGTAGACAGAATTTGGAGATTAAAATGTTCCCAACCCCCGCCAAAGTATGATGGCATTTTGAGACGTTTTACAAGATTAGTTAATCTGCCACTGTATGCAGTAACTTTAATACCTTTCAATCACATCCCAGGGAAAGATAAGTATGTTTTTCTCTGCTTTTCCCTGAGCAGAATGTGAAACTATGCCCTGGATTACTGTCAAGGTTAAACAACAAAAAAAGTAGCTGTCTACTACAGACACACAAGGCTATTTTCTCTTCTTATAGTTAGCCAGATTACACAGCAATGTGATCCCTGAGATGTTATATATGCAAGATGGAGCCAACAGACACGGTTACCCTGTTCCTAACTCCTAGCAAACTTTGCGGAATTTGTACTTTTTTTTGTGTGTGTTATTTCTTACGTTATTTCCTCAAAACGTTTCTAGTATTATTTACTACAGCCGAAAATACATTTTTGGACATTAGATCGGCGGTCAATCACCAGAAATCCAACCAGGAATTCTACTTCCCTGACCTGGACAATAAAAGAGACGAGCTCAGGGCGAGGATCACCTTTCAGAGAGACATAAGGGGCTGTAAACATACTCTCTGGGAAAACAAAGGTGGAAGGGTATGTAATGATTAACAACTCATGGTGTGAATGTGGTTTTATAGGTACTCAAGTTCTTTTGTTCTCCCAATCTGGGATATCTCACCATCAAATGCAGACCACATTACATCCCAAGATAATTTTCTTTGGTTACTGTCACTGCCGTGTATATTCACCCCCAAGCCGACACTGCAACCCCTCTCAAAGAACTACAGTGGACTTCGCACAAACTGGAAACTGCATATCCTGAGGCTGTATTTATTGTAGCTTTGGACTTTAATAAATGAAATCTGAGGAAAACGCTCCCGAAATTCTACCAACACATCTCGTGTTACACGCAAATAGAACATGCTTGACCATTGTTACTCTACCTTCTGGAACATCTACGAGTACCCTCCCCCTCCCTCCCTTCAACAAATCAGATCACGCCTCGATCCTGCTCCTCCCCACCTATAAGCAGAAACTTAAACTAGAAACACCCGTGATAAGGACTGTTCAAAGTTGGTCTGAACAATCAGAATCTATGCTTCAAGACTAATCTGATCACCCGGACTGGGAAATGTTCCGGGTCACCTTTGGGAATAACGTTAGTATAGATGTATACACTGACTCTGTGACTGGGTTCATCAGGAAGTGCATAGAGGATGTTGTTCCTACTGGAACGATTAGGACTTATCCAAACCAGAAACAGTGAATAGCTGGCAGCATTCACACAAAGCGCAAACCACCACATTTAACCAGGGCAGGGTACTGGGAACCTGGACGTGTATAAACAGACCATTCCTTAGAATCTGGAAGGTTCACTCCTACTCAGAAACCGTGGATAGAATCACCGTCGGTATGGTTACAGCAGCTAGAGTAATCTTTAGAATCTGGAAGGGCCACTCCTACTCAGAAACCGTGGATAGAATCACCGTCGGTATGGTTACAGCAGCTAGAGTAATCCTTAGAATCTGTAAGGCACACTCCTTCTCTGAAACCGTGGATAGAATCACCGTTGGTATGGTTACAGCAGCTAGAGTAATCCTTAGAATCTGGAAGGTTCACTCCTACTCTGAAACAGTGGTCATAATCACTGTTGGTATGGTTACAGCAGCTAGAGTAATCCTTAGAATCTGGAAGGTTCACTCCTACTCTGAAACCGTGGAAAGAATCACTGTTGATATGGTTACAGCAACTAGAGTAATCCTTAGAATCTAGAAGGGCCTCTCTTGCACTGAAACAGTGTAGAATCAATTTTGGCGGTGGCATCTTATGAGCAAATGCTTGCTAGGATCACTGGTAGAAATGTAAATTATAGAAGCTGGGCGTATATTTGTCATGTTTCTAAGACTGGGAGGTGATTACTTCTGCTTGTGAACCCATTTAGTTCAGTATTGTAGCTTGTGAACCCATTTAGTTCAGTACTGTAGCTTGTAAACCCATTTAATTCTGTACTGTATCTTGTAAACCCATTTAGTTCTGTTTTGAAGCTTGTGAGATAATATGTGCACTGTTTTATTATATTTTTATTTGTTTGTTCTGTGGAAAAAAGGGAAAAGTAAATACAACTTTAATAACAAAAAAAATGTAATAAAAAATGGCCTTGTAGCAATCACTTCTGTCATCATGAAGTGCTTTGAGAGGCTAGTTAGGGATCATTTTTCCTCCATCTTACCCGACACCATAGACCCACTGCAAATTGCATACCGTCCCAACAGATCCACTGACGACGCAATCGCCCGTTGCGCTGCACATCCATGACTGCGTGGCCTACCCCACATCTCCAACTCTATTAAATACGTTTGCTTTCAACCCAACAGTGGAGGTCCTGATTAACAACTACGACGAGACAGCCTACAGGGAGGAGGTGAAATCCCTGGTGTAGTCCCTGGGCCGCAGTGGAGGAAATTCGGGTTGGCACCTAAGACCCTCACAAACTTCTACAGATACACCATTGAGAGCATTCTTCACGGTTCCGGCAACTGCACCGCCCACAAGCACCCGGTGTCACAGGAAGGCCAAGAAGATCGCCAATGACCTCAGCCACCTGAGCCATGTGTTATTCACCCCACTATCATCTAGAAGGCGGAGGCAGTGCAGGTTCATCAAAGCTGGGACCGAGAGACTGAAAAATATATCTCCAGGTCATCAGACTGTTAAACAGTCACCACTAGCTCGTTCAGATATTTACTAATTTCTTGCTTTTTAAAAAATGTTTTGGTTAGTATATAGCTAGATATTACTGCAACATAAGCATTTCGCTGCCCCTGCGATAACATCTGCAAATCTGTGTATGTGACCAATGAACTTTGATTTGAAATACTGCTCTCTGTTGCTTCAGAACTGCATTACATAGAATACGTCATCAGATTCCTTGACAGATACGAGTTCCCACCCTCTCACATCTCTGTATCTCAACTTGTTCAACTTCATCTCAAAGTCACAAGACACCCCCCCCAAAAAAACAAAAAAACATACCGTGTGACCACAGTATGTGGGTTCAACTAAGGAAAAACTAAAGAGTAGAGTTTACAGCAGAAAAGAATTTCTGACATTCAGCACGGGATTTGTTCACAGTTCTCACCCTGTAGTCCTGACTGTGGAAATGTCCCAAATGGCATCCTATTCCCTATGGGCTCTGGTCAAAAGTAGTGCACTACATAGGGAATATGGTGTCATTTGGGGCTCAGGCTGTGTGTAATAATGAGGACATTATGGGCCAAACGGGGCCAGACTCAGCAGCCAGTCAGAAAGGCTACTTTGTCGCTAAATCTAGTGAGTAGGAGGGTCACACAACAGGCCCTGTATATATGGCCGTAAAAAATCACTTTGCCCTCATAAGAGTAAACACAGACAGTGGTTATATTTGTCCGTCCACTCGGGATACACAACAACAAGAATTAAATAGCAGTCTTGGTCTGGGCGAATTTGAGACAAGGTAAAGACTCTAATTCAAAGTATGTATTTATAGAGTGGTGTTTGTTGGGGAGAAAAAGAGAGAGACAGTAAACTAGTAAGATTAAAGAGAGAGAGAGAGATAGAGAGAGAGAGAGAGAGAGAGAGAACTTAGTAGCTTTTCAATTTGGGATATTTATAAATATATATGCAATTTTCCTGCCTGAATGAATTTTTGTATGTACAATCTGTCAGGTAGACTTGTCACTCCATGTTAAAAACCCACTGTCTGAGCACACAGGGAAGGGACTGGTCTCAAATGGCACCCTATTCCCTTTATAGTGCACTACTTTTGACTAGGGCCCATAGGACGCTGGTCAAAAGTAGTGCACTATAAAGGGAATAGGGTGCCATTTGAGACACTTGCCCGTATGCATGTGAACTTTACTGAGGTTCAGTTTGATTCTGTCTATCTCTCTCTGCTTATAAACCTTCCTCACAAACTATGACAGTTCTGTTCCACAGCAGTGTGTATGTGTGTGTGCGTGTGTGTGTGTGTGTGTGTGTGTGTGTGTGTGTGTGTGTGTGTGTGTGTGTGTGTGTGTGTGTGTGTGTGTGTGTGTGTGTGTGTGTGTGTGTGTGTGTGTGCGTGTGTGTGTGTGTGTGTATGTGTGTATATGTGTGTGTGTGTGTGTGTGAGAGCCATGATTGTTCTCTTCCACAGCAGCAGCAATGTGTGTGTACTTGTGTGTTTGTGTATTTGTATGTTTGTGTGTGTATATTGGTGTATATATGTGTGTGTGTGTGTGTGTGTGTGAGAGAGAGAGCCATGACTGTTCTCTTCCACAGCAGCAGCATTGTGTGTGTGTGTGTGTGTGTGTCTGATCCACAGAAGCACACCTCTGTGGTTTCAACATTACCAATATCATTACTGGTAGTCTGGATAACTTATCCGTGTTATTGAGTTGTGCAGATATGGGTCCCTGGGGCAGGAGGCCTGAGCCATGAGGAGATTGGTCAAAGGTACACGGGCGTGTACTGAGCCAGGTGGGCAGGGCCGGGGTGGGGTGGAGAGGCAGGGCCGGGGTGGGGTGGAGAGGCAGGGCCGGGGTGGGGTGGAGAGGCAGGGCCGGGGTGGGCCAGAGGGTGGAGAGGCAGGGCCGGGGTGGGCCAGAGGGTGGAGAGGCAGGGCCAGGGTGGGCCAGGGGGTGGAGAGGCAGGGCCGGGGTGGGCCATGGGGTGGAGAGGCAGGGCCGGGGTGGGCCAGGGGGTGGAGAGGCAGGGCCGGGGTGGGCCATGGGGTGGAGAGGCAGGGCAGGGGTGGGCCAGGGGGTGGAGAGGCAGGGCAGGGGTGGGCCAGGGGGTGGAGAGGCAGGGCAGGGGTGGGCCAGGGGGTGGAGAGGCAGGGCAGGGGTGGGCCAGGGGGTGGAGAGGCAGGGCAGGGGTGGGCCAGGGGGTGGAGAGGCAGGGCCGGGGTGGGCCAGAGGGTGGAGAGGCAGGGCCGGGGTGGGCCAGGGGGTGGAGAGGCAGGGCCGGGGTGGGCCATGGGGTGGAGAGGCAGGGCAGGGGTGGGGTGGAGAGGCAGGGCAGGGGTGGGCCAGGGGGTGGAGAGGCAGGGCCGGGGTGGGCCAGGGGGTGGAGAGGCAGGGCAGGGGTGGGCCAGGGGGTGGAGAGGCAGGGACGGGGTGGGCCAGGGGGTGGAGAGGCAGGGCAGGGGTGGGCCAGGGGGTGGAGAGGCAGGGCAGGGGTGGGCCAGGGGGTGGAGAGGCAGGGCAGGGGTGGGCCAGGGGGTGGAGAGGCAGGGCCGGGGTGGGCCAGAGGGTGGAGAGGCAGGGCCGGGGTGGGCCAGGGGGTGGAGAGGCAGGGCCGGGGTGGGCCATGGGGTGGAGAGGCAGGGCAGGGGTGGGGTGGAGAGGCAGGGCAGGGGTGGGCCAGGGGGTGGAGAGGCAGGGCCGGGGTGGGCCAGGGGGTGGAGAGGCAGGGCAGGGGTGGGCCAGGGGGTGGAGAGGCAGGGCAGGGGTGGGCCAGGGGGTGGAGAGGCAGGGCCGGGGTGGGCCAGGGGGTGGAGAGGCAGGGCAGGGGTGGGCCAGAGGGTGGAGAGGCAGGGCAGGGGTGGGCCAGGGGGTGGAGAGGCAGGGCAGGGGTGGGCCAGGGGTGGGCCAGGGGGGTGGAGAGGCAGGGCAGGGGTGGGCCAGGGGGTGGAGAGGCAGGGCCGGGGTGGGCCAGGGGGTGGAGAGGCAGGGCAGGGGTGGGCCAGGGGGTGGAGAGGCAGGGCTGGGGTGGGCCAGGGGGTGGAGAGGCAGGGCTGGGGTAGTGACAGAAACTGACTGGCCGTAGGGCAGTTGGGAAATGCCAGATGGGCTGAATTCTCATTATTTAGATAATAATGGAGACCTCAATAAAGAAAACAAAATTGTCTGGTGTGCTAGAAATAACCGGGTTGATTTCTGGTCTCAGTCCGTCCCTGGGTAGGCAGGTGGACGTCAGGAGGGATTAGGGTTGGCTGAAGTCCCTTTATGGGAGACGAGAGGAGGCTCAGGGGGAAAGAAAACGAAACAACACCACAGTCACAAAGAGTGTACAGCCCGTTATGAGCCATGAAAGCAGCTTTGTCCCCTTCTCTCTTTTTCTCTCTCTCTCTTTTTCTCTTTTTCTCTCGCTCGCTCACACTCTCTCTCTTTCTCAATCTCTCTCGCGCTCTTTCTTTCTTTCTCTCACTCTCTCTCTCTCTCTCTCTTTCTCTCTCTCTCTCTCTCTCTCTCAGTGTCTCTCTTTCTCTCTGTCCGTCTCTCTCTTTCATTCTCTAACCGCTCTCTCGACCCCCCCCCCCCTCTTTACTAATTATGACATTACCTATTAGTTAATAGTGATTATTTTGACATTATCTGTCAGGGTTGATAGTTAGATAGCCTCTCAGCTGCTGACAGAGAGCTGGCTGGGAACTACATTGCAGAGAAAAATATAAACTTGTCTCCAGAGTCGGCTGGGACAGGGCAACAATGCAGGGTGTGCTGTGGTGTGCCCTGAGAAAGAAACTGTGTGGACAGACAGTCACAGTGGGGTTCGAAATTATTGACACCCTTCCTGATTTACAGTTTTTCTCAATTGCTAAAACACAATTTCTGAAACTTTGCTCCATTTCCTGAAAACATTAAACACAAAACCTCATCTTCAAGCACTATTTACATAACCTCTGACTCCTCTCGCAAAATGAAACATTCGCCTCAAAACAGTTTTACCTGTGTTCAAAATCAAACACTGCTCTCAAATCATAAACCAAGTGATCAAAATGATAAACACTCTCAAGCAGTCAGTAAACAATACACCGAAAAATAGAAAACACATTGTTCAAAACATACAATTCTCAGGGAGAAGTACATTTTTAATCTAAAAAAATATTCATATTTTCCGTCATTGTCTTTTGATGAACGAAAACATGTTCTATCATAGGAGCTCAAAATTGATCAGAAATTACTACTCTGCTTTGCTCTTTGTAATTTAGTATTTTGTTCTTCCTCCTCCTTGTACCCCTATTTTTACAGTACTGTACCCTGCATCTTACAAACTTGTCCTTTGTCTCTGTGATACTGTAATTCTTGTTCTTTGTTGATATGAACCTGCAACCAGTCAAAATCTATTGAGCAGTCAGTACTGTTAATAAATGGAAAGCACAATGTTCAGGGCCATACAATTTGTCCGTTGTACAGTATACAGCCTACAATGCACTGCACTACAGTATACATTCTCAGACGTTCTCGTTCCCACCTTCAACAACCTGTTTGCTCTCTGAACTGGCTTATATTGGTTGTGTTGCATCATTTGAAACAGGTTAAATCCATTTTGAGTGGTTGTGTTCAATCAATGACATATGTTCTCTATTTGTATTTGATTGTGGCCACTTGTGTTTACCAGTATGGATGACATGTGCATTAGAGTGCAGAATGTGTTTTGAGAATGAGAATGTGTTTAGAGTTTTGCTGAAAAGTGTAAGTGAGATCTGCAAATTGTGTTTTATCATGTGAAATGGTTTAAGGTATTGACAACAGACTGCATAATTAGCTAAATGAGTCCAGGCAACTGAGAACTTTGTTCAGCCAATGGGTTTTAGTGTTTTAGCAATTGAGAAAAACTGTAATAAAGCAGTTAACATCCCATAATGCTTAGGGTCATGTATCAAAATACTGGGCAGGCCATTATTTTGGCTACCCTGGCTATGCCCCCATAGGATGACAATGCCCCCATCCACAGAGCACAAGTGGTCACTGAATGGTTTGATGAGCATGAAAACGACGTAAACCATAGGCCACGGCCGTCTCAGTCACCAGATCTCAACCCAATTGAACACTTAGGGGAGATTCTGGTGTGGTTTCTGAGACAGTTATCCACCATCAACATAACACCAAATGATGGAATTTCTCGTGGAAGTATGGTGTCACATCCCTCCAATAGAGTTCCAGACACTTGTAGAATCTATGCCAAGGTGCTTGGAAGCTGTTCTGGCAATTGCTCAGAGAAATAGATTTTGTTTAACAAGTAATAATTTAGTTTCTCAAAAAGGTAGGGTTCAAAATGGGTGCTGTTTTTCTCGCAAAGTGAGATATTGAATTTTTTTTTGACCCCTACCTTTTTGAGAAAAACAAATATTTATTGTTAAACAAAATCTCTTTCTCTGAGCAACTGTATTAGTATAAAATAAAATAATTTTCAAAATGTTTGGAGCACACAATATAGCTCAGTATATAGATTTTCTGCTCACCTTTAAACAGGGTGTCAGTCATTTCATACCCCACTGTATATATTCTCCTTCGAGATAGTGGCATTTAGCTAGCGGATCATTCTCTGGTTCATTCTTCCCCCTCGGTTTTTGTCCTCTCCAATGTAAGGAAGGAGGGAGCAGTGGCCCAACAGAACACCCAGTGGAGAGAGAGAGAGAGAGAGAGAGAGAGAGAGAGAGAGAGAGAGAGAGAGCTGAATGGAATGTCTCTGATTCTCAATGTTCCGTCTCAGAACACATGATAACATGGAACTTCTATCGTAAGGTGAGTACACATTCTATTGATTCACACACCTGCTATTAGATATTACATTCCTAATACATGTTTTTATGTGACATATCTGTTTAATTAACATGTGTTTTCATGACATAGCGTAAATATTTCCTTACATACTTGACTCATTTAGGTTTATCCCGTGGATAAAAGTTGTCAAGTTAAGTTTTGGCTAGAGTCGTGAGTCATGTGGCAGGTTTAGGGCGTAGTTATAGAGCCAGTGGGCATCAGGAGAAAAACGACAAGCAACAGTACTCTTCTGTCAGGCAGGTGATTAAGGAGGAGGCATAAAATAATTAAGTGATTGAAGGAAGGAATAATCAACACGGTCAATTGTCTCTCCTAAACACAGCACAGCTCTGTAACAGGGAATCACTCGCTAACAGGTAAGCAGACAAACAAATATTGATGTATTGATTATCTGGACAGAGTAATGATGGTTATTTTGGGCCGTTTTAAAAGAAGACTGCAAACTTGTCACCCAGTGGTGTGGAACTCATGGAGTTAGCGTGCCTCGTGTAAGAATGTCACTGATAGGGACAGTCCATGACGTAGCTTATGGATTTTACCGTGGACTTACAAAGAGCACGGTTTGCATGTAGAAGACTTCATGAAATACATGGAAACCGATCAAGGTTTATTGATTATGTTTCTGATATTATACCGCTGATCTTTCAAACTGTGGTAAAGACAGACAGCTTTAAATGCATTTTCTTCAATGTAACTTTTGATCTTATTAGAAAGTAATGTTCTTGAACATCATGTCGTCAGGAATGAGTCAGTGTTAGGGGTGACCCCCCCCTCGCTGATACCCTTTTCTCTCTCTACCTTCTCTCATTACACCCCCCCCCCCCCCCTCTCTTCCTCCCACAACCCCTGACCCCTGACCCCAGTAGAAGGATGACCTGCCACTCATTGAGCTCCTTTGTACGGAGCCTGTCCAGGAGAAAACCTCTGGAGCCCGAGGGAGAGGAGTCCACTTTCAACCGCTGTCTGACCACCCTGGACCTGGTGGCCCTAGGGGTGGGGAGTACCCTGGGGGCAGGGGTCTACGTTCTCTCTGGAGAGGCATGGATACATCTTCTTCTTAGTAAACTCATTTATTTTAATTTAACACTGTTGACTTGGTGGCCCTGGGGGGTGGGGATTGATTACCTAGGGGGCGATATATGGATACATCTCTGATTGTTGCACTTATCCTTTTATCCTCTTTTTTAACACTTACCTGTCAACACTTTTAATACTTTAATACTTAGCCATATGTAACACTTTAATGTAACACTTTAATGTAACACTTTAATATAACACTTTAATGTAACACTTTAATGTAACACTTTAATATAACACTTTAATGTAACACTTTAATGTAACACTTTAATGTAACACTTTAATGTAACACTTTAATATAACACTTTAATGTAACACTTTAATATAACACTTTAATGTAACACTTTAATATAACACTTTAATGTAACACTTTAATGTAACACTTTAATGTAACACTTTAATGTAACACTTTAATGTAACACTTTAATGTAACACTTTAATATAACACTTTAATATAACACTTTAATGTAACACTTTAATGTAACACTTTATCGTAACACTTTAATGTAACACTTTAATGTAACACTTTAATATAACACTTTAATGTAACACTTTAATGTAACACTTTAATGTAACACTTTAATATAACACTTTAATGTAACACTTTAATGTAACACTTTAATGTAACACTTTAATGTAACACTTTAATGTAACACTTTAATGTAAAACTTTAATATAACACTTTAATGTAACACTTTAATATAACACTTTAATATAACACTTTAATATAACACTTTAATATAACACTTTAATATAACACTTTAATGTAACACTTTAATATAACACTTTAATATAACACTTTAATGTAACACCTTAATGTAACACTTTAATGTAACACTTTAATGTAACACTTTAATATAACACTTTAATATAACACTTTAATGTAACACTTTAATATAACACTTTAATATAACACGAGCAGGAATTGTCTGCTGCTCGACATGCCGTTGAGACCCTGGCCACCCAAGTCTCCAACCTCACAGAACAGGTTCACCATCTCCGCCTCGATCCACCGGCCACTTCCAGGGCTTTCGAATCTCCGGAGCCCAGAATCAATAACCCGCCGTGTTACTCTGGGGAGCCCACTGAATGCCGCTCGTTCCTCACCCAGTGTGATATTGTGTTTTCTCTCCAGCCCAACACTTACTCCAGGAGCACTGCTCGTGTCGCCTACGTCATATCTCTCCTTACTGGACGGGCTCGTGAGTGGGGCACGGCAATCTGGGAGGCAAGGGCTGAGTGTACTAACCAGTATCAGGACTTTAAGGAGGAGATGATACAGGTTTTTGATCGATCTGTTTTTGGGGAGGAGGCTTCCAGGGCCCTGTCTTCCCTATGTCAAGGTAATCGATCCATAACAGACTACTCTATTGAGTTTCGCACTCTTGCTGCCTCCAGTGGCTGGAACGAGCCGGCTTTGCTCGCTCGTTTTCTGGAGGGTCTCCGCGCAGAGGTAAAGGATGAGATTCTCTCCCGGGAGGTTCCTTCCAGCGTGGATTCCTTGATTGAACTCGCTATTCGCATTGAGCGACGGGTTGATCTTCGTCACCGAGCTCGTGGAAAGGAGCTCGCGTTCTCCGTTGCCCCCCTCTCCGCATCACTACCATCTTCCTCTGCCGGCTCGGGTGCTGAGCCTATGCAGCTGGGAGGTATCCGCATCTCGACTAAGGAGAGGGAACGGAGAATCACCAACCGCCTCTGTCTCTATTGCGGTTCTGCTGGTCATTTTGTCACTTCATGTCCAGTAAAAGCCAGAGCTCATCAGGAAGCGAAGGGCTACTGGTGAGCGCTACTACTCCTGTCTCTCCTTCAAGATCCTGCACTACCTTGTCGGTCCATCTACGCTGGACCGGTTCGTCAGCTTCCTGCAGTGCCTTAATAGACTCTGGGGCGGAGGGCTGTTTTATGGACGAGACCTGGGCTCGGGAACATGACATTCCTCTCAGACAGTTAAGGGAGTCCACGGCCTTGTTCGCCCTGGATGGTAGTCCTCTCCCCAGGATTCAGCGTGAGACGCTACCTTTAACCCTCACTGTTTCTGGTAATCATAGCGAAACCATTTATTTTTTAATTTTTCGTTCACCTTTTACACCTGTTGTTTTGGGCCATCCCTGGCTAGTTTGTCATAATCCTTCCATTAATTGGTCTAGTAATTCTATCCTCTCCTGGAACGTCTCTTGTCATGTGAAATGTTTAATGTCTGCTATCCCTCCTGTTTCCTCTGTCTCTTCTTCACAGGAGGAGCCTGGTGATTTGACAGGGGTGCCGGAGGAATATCACGATCTGCGCACGGTGTTCAGTCGGTCCAGGGCCACCTCTCTTCCCCCACACCGGTCGCATGATTGTAGTATTGATCTCCTTCCGGGAACCACTCCCCCCCGGGGTAGACTATACTCTCTGTCGGCTCCCGAACGTAAGGCTCTCGAAGATTATTTGTCTGTAGCTCTTGCCGCCGGTACCATAGTCCCCTCCTCCTCTCCCGCCGGAGCGGGGTTTTTTTTTGTTAAGAAGAAGGACGGGTCCCTGCGCCCCTGCATAGATTATCGAGGGCTGAATGACATAACAGTGAAGAATCGTTATCCGCTTCCTCTTATGTCTTCAGCCTTCGAGATCCTGCAGGGAGCCAGGTTTTTCACTAAGTTGGACCTTCGTAACGCTTACCATCTCGTGCGCATCAGGGAGGGGGACGAGTGGAAGACGGCGTTTAACACTCCGTTAGGGCACTTTGAATACCGGGTTCTTCCTTTCGGCCTCGCTAACGCTCCAGCTGTCTTTCAGGCATTAGTCAATGATGTCCTGAGAGACATGCTGAACATCTTTGTTTTCGTTTACCTTGACGATATCCTGATTTTTTCACCGTCACTCCAGATTCATGTTCAGCACGTTCGACGTGTCCTCCAGCGCCTTTTAGAGAATTGTCTTTTTGTGAAGGCTGAGAAGTGCTCTTTTCATGCCTCCTCCGTCACATTTCTCGGTTCTGTTATTTCCGCTGAAGGCATTAAGATGGATCCCGCTAAGGTCCAAGCTGTCATTGATTGGCCCGTCCCTAAGTCACGCGTCGAGCTGCAGCGCTTTCTCGGCTTCGCGAACTTCTATCGTCGTTTCATCCGTAATTTCGGTCAGGTGGCAGCTCCTCTCACAGCCCTTACTTCTGTCAAGACGTGCTTTAAGTGGTCCGTTTCCGCCCAGGGAGCTTTTGATCTCCTCAAGAATCGTTTTACATCCGCACCTATCCTTGTTACACCTGACGTCACTAGACAGTTCGTTGTCGAGGTTGACGCGTCAGAGGTGGGCGTGGGAGCCATTCTTTCTCAGCGCTCCCTCTCTGACGACAAGGTCCACCCTTGCGCGTATTTTTCTCATCGCCTGTCGCCGTCGGAACGTAACTATGATGTGGGAAACCGCGAACTGCTCGCCATCCGCTTAGCCCTAGGCGAATAGCGACAGTGTTTGGAGGGGGCGACCGTTCCTTTTGTCGTTTGGACTGACCATAGGAACCTTGAGTACATCCGTTCTGCCAAACGACTTAATGCGCGTCAGGCGCGCTGGGCGCTGTTTTTCGCTCGTTACGAGTTCGTGATTTCTTATCGTCCGGGCTCTAAGAACACCAAGCCTGATGCTTTATCTCGTCTCTTCAGTTCTTCAGTAGCCTCCACTGACCCCGAGGGGATTCTCCCTGAGGGGCGTGTTGTCGGGTTGACTGTCTGGGGAATTGAGAGGCAGGTAAAGCAAGCACTCACTCAAACTCCGTCGCCGCGCGCTTGTCCTAGGAACCTTCTTTTCGTTCCCGTTCCTACTCGTCTGGCCGTTCTTCAGTGGGCTCACTCTGCCAAGTTAGCCGGCCATCCTGGCGTTCGGGGTACGCTTGCTTCCATTCGCCAGCGTTTTTGGTGGCCCACCCGGGAGCATGACACGCGTCGCTTCGTGGCTGCTTGTTCGGTCTGCGCGCAGACTAAGTCCGGTAACTCCCCTCCTGCCGGCCGTCTCAGGCCGCTTCCCATTCCCTCTCGACCGTGGTCTCACATCGCCTTAGATTTTGTCACCGGACTGCCTTCGTCAGCGGGGAAGACTGTTATTCTTACGGTTGTCGACAGGTTCTCTAAGGCGGCTCATTTTATTCCCCTTGCTAAGCTTCCTTCTGCTAAAGAGACGGCACAAATCATCATCGAGAATGTTTTCAGAATTCATGGCCTTCCGTCAGACGTCGTTTCGGACAGAGGTCCGCAATTCACGTCTCAATTTTGGAGGGAGTTTTGCCGTTTGATTGGGGCTTCCGTCAGTCTCTCTTCCGGCTTTCACCCCCAGTCTAACGGTCAAGCAGAACGGGCCAATCAGACTATTGGTCGCATCTTACGCAGTCTTTCTTTTCGCAACCCTGCGTCTTGGTCAGAACAGCTCCCCTGGGCAGAATACGCCCACAACTCGCTTCCTTCGTCTGCGACCGGGCTATCTCCTTTTCAGAGTAGCCTCGGGTACCAGCCTCCGCTGTTCTCATCTCAGTTCGCCGAGTCCAGCGTCCCCTCCGCTCAGGCTTTTGTCCAACGTTGCGAGCGCACCTGGAAGAGGGTCAGGTCTGCACTTTGCCGTTATAGGGCGCAGACTGTGAGAGCTGCTAATAAGCGTAGAACTAAGAGTCCTAGATATTGTCGCGGTCAGAGAGTTTGGCTCTCCACTCAGAACCTTCCCCTTAAGACCGCTTCTCGCAAGTTGACCCCGCGGTTCATTGGTCCGTTCCGTATTTCTCGGATCATTAATCCTGTCGCAGTGCGACTTCTTCTTCCGCGATATCTTCGTCGCGTCCACCCGGTCTTCCATGTCTCCTGTGTCAAGCCCGTTCTTCGCGCCCCCGCTCGTCTTCCCCCCCCCCCCCATCCTTGTCGAGGGCACACCCATCTACAGGGTCCGTAGGATTTTGGACATGCGTCCTCGGGGCCGTGGTCATCAGTACCTAGTAGATTGGGAGGGGTACGGTCCTGAGGAGAGGAGTTGGGTTCCCTCTCGGGACGTGCTGGACCGTGCGCTGATCGATGATTTCCTCCGTTGCCGCCAGGTTTCCTCCTCGAGTGCGCCAGGAGGCGCTCGGTGAGTGGGGGGGTACTGTCATGTATTGTCATGTTGTGTCTTGTTTCTGTCCTTTCCCTTCACCCTGTCTCCCTCTGCTGGTCGTTATTAGGTTACCTTTTCTCCCCCTCTTTCCCCCAGCTGTTCCTTGTCTCCTCCTAACTACCTCGTCACCCCTTTTCCCACCTGTTCCCTTTTTCCCTCTGATTAGTCCTCTATTTCTCTCTCTGTTTTTGTTCCTGTCTTTGTCGGATTCTTGTTTGTGTTTTTCATGCCTGAACCAGACTATCGTCATGTTTGCTGCAACCTTGTCCTGTCCTGTCGGAATCTGCCGGTCCATCTGAGCCTACCTATGTTTTGTTATTAAAGAAGTTCTGTTTACGTTAATTCGCTTTTGGGTCCTCATTCACGCACCGTAACAGTAACACTTTAATGTTTCACTTGAATGTAAGAATTCTACGTAACACTTTATTGTAACACTTTATTGTAACACTTTATCGTAACACTTTATTGTAACACTTTAATGTAACACTTTAATGTAACACTTTAATGTAACAATTTAATGTTTCACTTGAATGTAAGAATTCTACGTAACACTTTATTGTAACACTTTATCGTAAAACTTTAACCTAACATTTAACCTAACCATGTCATGAGTATATCAGGGCCACCTATTGAGATGTGCCTTTTGTTCAGTAAAACAAATCAAATCAAATTTTATTTGTCACATGTGCCGAATACAACAGGTGTAGGTAGACCTTACAGGGAAATAATTACTTACAATCCAGTAACCAACAATGCAGTTTTAAGACAAATAAGTGTTAAGTAAAAAATAAGAAATAAAATTTACAAATAATTAAAGAGCAGCATAACAACAATAACAATAGCGAAGATATATACAGGGTATTACGGTACTGAGTCAATGTGGAGGATATATACAGGGGGGTACCGGTACAGAGTCAATGTGGAGGCTATATACAGGGGGTACCGGTACAGAGTCAATGTGGAGGCTATATACAGGGGGTACCGGTACAGAGTCAATGTGGAGGATATATACAGTGGGTACCGGTACAGAGTCAATGTGGAAGATATATACAGTGGGTACCGGTACAGAGTCAATGTGGAAGATATATACAGGGGGCACCGGTACAGAGTCAATGTGGAGGCTATATACAGGGGGTACCGGTACAGAGTCAATGTGGAGGCTATATACAGGGGGTACCGGTACAGAGTCAATGTGGAGGCTATATACAGGGGGTACCGGTACAGAGTCAATGTGGAGGCTATATACAGGGGGTACCGGTATAGAGTCAATGTGCGGGGGCACCGGTTAGTCGAGGTAATCGAGGTAATAGGTACAGTACATGTAGGTTAACGTTAACGTGACTATGCATAGATGATAAACAGAGAATAGCAGTGTAAAAGAGGAGGGACTTCATTTGTTTTTGAAAAACTTACCCCAACCAGTGATACACTTCCTCGTTCTCGCTGTGCAGTACGGGTGCTCCGGAAATAACCAAATATGTCAAACGCTTTCAGTATAGTGATGCAGGTCTCCAGAAGGTGTACACATGAAATTGTAAATAATGCACAATGAGGATGGGGAAGTGAATTGTTGTTTGTGGTAAGTGAAAATACAAAAATGAAATCGCAAAAACAGTGTCTGGACCTTTCTCTAATATTTTAGGGAGTTTCCCTAGCCACTGGGCTTCTGCATCTGCATTGCTTGCTCTTTAGGGTTTTGGCCTTGTATCTGGAAACTGCTGATGTAAAAAGGGATTTATAAAATCGATTTAATTGATAATGACATCTATTAGGTTGCTAGGACGTCGTCAGGTCCCAGCATCATCATATCCTTCTTCATCGCTGCCGTGGCCTCCATCTTTGCCGGCTTGTGCTACGCTGAGTTCGGGGCCCGCGTCCCCAAAACGGGGTCTGCGTATCTGTACAGCTATGTGACGGTGGGAGAGCTACTGGCGTTTATTACCGGATGGAATCTGTTGCTGTCCTACGTCATAGGTAAGATACAACTGCATACTACTTCAGTCTACTTCAGGAGTTTTCCTAACTATGATTTTGGGAGTGAACTATTCCTATTTGATCTACTCTCACAGGCCAGTTTATTAGGCACGCCACCCCATTCACGAAAATGTATTTCTCCTATAGACAGTCACGTGGCTGTGGCTTGGCATTCAGTTACTGATCGATTGAACGTTAGAATGGGCAAAACGTGTGACCTAAGCGACTTTGATAATGTTATGATCGTCGGTGCCAGGTGCGCCGGACTCAGTATCTCAGAAACAGCCACCCTCCTGAGCTTTTCACGCACGACAGTGTCTAGGGTTTACCAAGAAGGATGCAACAAACACAAAACATCCAGTCAGAGGCAGTCCTGTGGGTGAAAATAGCTTGTTGATGAGAGAGGTCAAAGGAGAATGGCAAGAATCATGCAAGGATACAAAGTGAGAAAAATAAAGATCCTGTCCAAATATAAAGATCCAGTCCATTTAAAGAATTGTAGGCCCCTTAAACTTCAGTGTTGTAATGCAAAATTTCGAGCAAAATGTATAGCACGTAGAATTAAAAAAGTATTGTCGGACATTATTCATTCTAATCAGACAGGTTTTTTACATGGATGATACATTGGAGATAATATAAGGCAAGTACCAGAAACAAAAAAACACTATAAAAAATCTGGGAATCCAGGCCTGCTCTTCGTAGCAGACTTTGAAAGGGCTTTCGATTAAGTACGACTGGAGTTTATATAGAAATGCCTGGAACATTTACTTATATCTCTTATAAATCTCTTATAAAATGGGTTAAAATCATGTATAGTTACCCTAGGTGTAAAATAGTATAGAATGACTACTTCTCAGAAAGGTTTAAACTGTCAAGAGGAGTAAAACAAGGTTGTCCACTATCTCCATATCTATTTATTGTGGCCATCTTTAGCTTTTCAAATCAGATCCAACAATAATATCAAGGGAATAGAAATCCAGGGCTTAAAAACAAAGGTGTCATTATACGCTGATGATTCACGTTTTCTTTTAAATCCACAATTAGAATCTCCCCACAGCCTCATAGAGGATCTAGATACTTTTTCGAACCTCTCTGGATGACAACCAGACTATGATCAGTTTATTATGTATCGGATTTCACAACAATACTACTTTTACATTACCGCGTAGTTTACCAATAAAATGGTCTGGTGGTGACGTGGACATACTCGGTATACATATCCTGAAAGAAAGAAAGGATCTCATTACAATACGTTTTAAGAGAACGTTTGCAAAAAAATGGATAAGATCTTGTTACCATGGAAAGGAAAACACCTGTCCATTTGTGGAAAAATCACCCTGATTAACTCTAGTCATATCCCAGTTTACCCTGATTAACTCTTTAGTCATATCCCAGTTGACCCTGATTAACTCTCTAGTCATATCCCAGTTTACCCTGATTAACTCTTTAGTCATATCCCAGTTTACCTTGATTAACTCTCTAGTCATATCCCAGTTTACCCTGATTAACTCTCTAGTCATATCCCAGTTTACCCTGATTAACTATTTAGTCATATCCCAGTTTACCCTGATTAACTCTCTAGTCATATCCCAGTTTACCCTGATTAACTCTCTAGTCATATCTCAGTTTACCCTGATTAACTCTTTAGTCACATCCCAGTTTACCCTGATTAACTATTTAGTCATATCCCAGTTTACCTTGATTAACTCTCTAGTCATATCCCAGTTTACCCTGATTAACTCTCTAGTCATATCCCAGTTTACCCTGATTAACTCTTTAGTCACATCCCAGTTTACCCTGATTAACTATTTAGTCATATCCCAGTTTACCCTGATTAACTCTTCAGTCATATCCCAGTTTACTCTGATTAACTCTTTAGTCACATCCCAGTTTACCCTGATTAACTCTAGTCATATCCCAGTTTACCCTGATTAACTCTCTAGTCATATCCCAGTTTACCCTGATTAACTCTTTAGTCATATCCCAGTTTACCCTGATTAACTCTTTAGTCATATCCCAGTTTACCTTGATTAACTCTCTAGTCATATCCCAGTTTACCCTGATTAACTCTCTAGTCATATCCCAGTTTACCCTGATTAACTATTTAGTCATATCCCAGTTTACCCTGATTAACTCTTTAGTCACATCCCAGTTTACCCTGATTAACTATTTAGTCATATCCCAGTTTACCTTGATTAACTCTTTAGTCACATCCCAGTTTACCCTGATTAACTATTTAGTCACATCCCAGTTTACCCTGATTAACTATTTAGTCATATCCCAGTTTACCCTGATTAACTCTTTAGTCACATCCGAGTTTACCCTGATGAACTATTTAGTCATATCCCAGTTTACCTTGATTAACTCTTTAGTCACATCCCAGTTTACCCTGATTAACTATTTAGTCACATCCCAGTTTACCCTGATTAACTCTTTAGTCATATCCCAGTTTACCCCGATTAACTATTAAGTCACATCCCAGTTTACCCTGATTAACTATTAAGTCATATCCCAGTTTACCCTGATTAACTATTAAGTCATATCCCAGTTTACCCTGATTAACTATTAAGTCATATCCCAGTTTACCCTGATTAACTATTAAGTCACATCCCAGTTTACCCTGATTAACTATTTAGTCACATCCCAGTTTACCCTGATTAACTCTTTAGTCACATCCGAGTTTACCCTGATGAACTATTTAGTCATATCCCAGTTTACCTTGATTAACTCTTTAGTCACATCCCAGTTTACCCTGATTAACTATTTAGTCACATCCCAGTTTACCCTGATTAACTCTTTAGTCATATCCCAGTTTACCCTGATTAACTATTAAGTCACATCCCAGTTTACCCTGATTAACTCTTTAGTCATATCCCAGTTTACCCTGATTAACTATTTAGTCATATTGTCAGAGTAACAAAGAGATAAGAGTAACAATCACTGATTTACTCAATCCAAAACATAACAAAATCCCGTTCCAAACCAGGACAAAACAAGACTCAAAATACAACACACCGGAATACACGAAAGACAATCACGCACAAAACAGAAAGGGAAACCAGAGGGTTAAATAAGGAACATCATTATGAGATGGGGAACCAGGTGTGTAAAACAGACAAAACAAAAGGAAAAATGAAACATGGATCGGTGGAGTTTCAACCAGGAGGTGCTACTGTGCTCTTAAAAACAACCCCACAGCAGTTAAGTTAGCTGATAATTAAGAGCCTAGATAGTTGGAGTCATTTACCTAAGGTTAACCAATCACATTTTTGCCTAGACTTAACCAATCACATTTTTGCCTAGACTTAACCAATCACATTTTTGCCTAGACTTAACCAATCACATTTATATCTACCCTCTAGGGCGCTCTCTGCGCTCTGGGTATGTATGATATGACACAACACAGTAAAATTATGATTCAAAATGAACTCTCTTCTCTTACCGTTATCTTCTCAGGGATGTTTTTTTATATATATATATTTTTTAACCTTTATTTATTTATGAACAATGATGACCTAGGAACAGTGGGTTAACTGCCTTGTTCAGGGGCAGAACGACAGATTTTTTACCTTGTCAGCTCGGGGATCCAACGCTCTAACCACTAGGCTACCTGCCACCCCATCTGTATGACACTACGTGATAAAACGATGAGTACTGATTGATGGATTGACTGTGTAGCACTTTACACACGTCTCTATATATGGTTCGAAGATGAAAAACGCCTAAATTGGAACGTAGTGGGCTGTACTATTCTGAATGGCGTTTTGACTGATAGCACCTCTTGACTGATAGCACCTCTTGACTGATAGCACCTCTTGACTGATAGTACCTCTTGACTGATAGCACCTCTTGACTGATAGCACCGCTTGACTGATAGCACCTCTTGACTGATAGCACGGCTTGACTGATAGCACCTCTTGACTGATAGCACCTCTTGACTGATAGCACCGCTTGACTGATAGCACCGCTTGACTGATAGCACATCATTACTGATAGCACCGCTTGACTGATAGCACTGCTTGACTGATAGCACCTCTTGACTGATAGCACCGCTTGACTGATAGCACAGCTTGACTGGTAGCACATCATTACTGATAGCACCGCTTGACTGATAGCACTGCTTGACTGATAGCACCTCTTGACTGATAGCACCGCTTGACTGATAGCACTGCTTGACTGATAGCACCTCTTGACTGATAGCACCGCTTGACTGATAGCACCTCTTGACTGATAGCACGGCTTGACTGATAGCACCTCTTGACTGATAGCACCTCTTGACTGATAGCACCGCTTGACTGATAGCACCGCTTGACTGATAGCACATCATTACTGATAGCACCGCTTGACTGATAGCACTGCTTGACTGATAGCACCTCTTGACTGATAGCACCGCTTGACTGATAGCACAGCTTGACTGGTAGCACATCATTACTGATAGCACCGCTTGACTGATAGCACCGCTTGACTGATAGCACCTCTTGACTGATAGCACCTCTTGACCGATAGCACCTCTTGACTGATAGCACCTCTTGACTGATAGCACCGCTTGACTGATAGCACCTCTTGACTGATAGCACGGCTTGACTGATAGCACCTCTTGACTGATAGCACCTCTTGACTGATAGCACCGCTTGACTGATAGCACCGCTTGACTGATAGCACATCATTACTGATAGCACCGCTTGACTGATAGCACTGCTTGACTGATAGCACTGCTTGACTGATAGCACCTCTTGACTGATAGCACCGCTTGACTGATAGCACCGCTTGACTGGTAGCACATCATTACTGATAGCACCGCTTGACTGATAGCACCTCTTGACTGATAGCACCTCTTGACCGATAGCACCTCTTGACTGATAGCACCTCTTGACTGATAGCACTGCTTGACTGATAGCACTGCTTGACTGATAGCACCGCTTGACTGATAGCACCGCTTGACTGATAGCACCTCTTGACTGATAGCACCTCTTGACCGATAGCACTGCTTGACCGATAGCACCGCTTGACCGATAGCACCGCTTGACCGATAGCACTGCATGCAACAAGACGTTTTTTCCCTCATTTTCTTCTGCTAATTGGGTAACTTTTGCAAAAAGAAAATCTGTCTGAGTTGAGGGAAATTCTGTAAATTAAAAGGACTCTGTGTATTTTGAAAGATGAGACGTTGAGGATTATAATAAATACCACTTTGACGTCAATTACCCCCCTGAGTCCAAATGGGCACTTCACATATCATAAAAACCTCATGTCGTATACAGTGTCAACATTTATGATCACTATGTTTAATGTTACAAGATGACATGGCGTCATACCCTGGGTTGTTCTGAACCGCACCAAAATAAAGATCTGTTTCTCTGAATTGCCCCGTGAAAGCAATCTAAGATCGTATTTTATAACTTAGCTAGTCATGTTGGCTTAAAGAACAAGCTTTCAAATCATGCCCACCAGATTGCGATGTATAATGGGCCGTTTTGGGATTTCATAAACAAGAACAGTAATTGTGTGATGGCGGGGATGCAGGGTTGGGTTCCAAACAAAACAACTACACGTCTGCCTGCTCTAGTTACCCAACTGGCAAAGCTACAGTAGGAGAGTTCTAAAAAGCACCTTATAGTTGAAAACAATAATTACTGAGAAACTGTGAACATGTCTGTCCACTTGGAGACTCCTCTCACTCCTCTCACTCAAACCTTTGTAATTTTCTTGTCTTATGTTGCACCTATCCCACATTTTCCAGGAATATTCTCAACATGTTACTGAATGTATCCGGAGTATTTTCAGATTTCGTTGTCAACAAATGTGGCGAAAAGTACAGTAAATGTAAAATGTGCATAAAATCAACAGTTTAATGTTTGGATTCAGTCTTGTGTCAGGTGAACTGTTGTGTCCTCTCACCTTTGTTTTAATCATTTTCACATTATCTCTAAACTGTTCCCTTTCAATTGCTACCAGGGTTATGCCTATGCTTTTCATGTGTCTTCTGTAAGAGACATTTGAATTTAGCCCTATCCATAAAGGCCGATTCCCACCAGTTGTAAAGGGTTAATTGATTGATCCAGCTATTGTCATATTGGCTAATCTCCTCTCATCATTATCCTGTCAGGGACGTCTAGTGTGGCGAGGGCATGGAGCGGAACCTTTGATGACCTCATCGGCAACGTCATGGGGAATTTCTTCAAAGAAAACCTTTACATGGGCTTCCCGGGCCTCGCAGAATACCCAGACTTCTTTGCTGCTGGGCTCATTATGCTCCTGGCAGGTAAACTAAATCAGATTGATTGACTGATTGATCACTGGTTCGTTTAACAGCATAGCGACATTAAAACTGTCTGGTACTGATGATGATGATGATGATGATGTTGATGAACACATTTCGTTCACGTGTTTCTGTCCTGTGAAGGTCTGCTGGCCTTCGGTGTCCAGGAATCGGCAATAGTCAACAAGATCTTCACGGCCGTCAACATCCTGGTGCTTCTGTTTGTCATTGTAGCGGGCGTTGTCAAGGGAGACGTCGGTAACTGGCAGATCAGTCAGGAGGTGCTCATCAACGCTACAGCGGAATTACAGTATGTTTCATTACAATACATGAGATATCCTTCATCACACCAAACGTGCTAGAAACTTCAGTGGTTGTTGAACACATTTCTACTGGCAAATGTGTGTGAGCGTGTTATAGCCGTGGTATTAGCAGGAAATATTAGCGTGAATCTTTCAACCGAGATATCTGGAAAACCAGGGAAGATTGGGAAAGTTACTAGAATTTTTAAACCCTATATATATATATATATATATATGCAGTTGAAGTCGGAAGTTTACATCCACTTAGGTTGTAGTCATTAAAACTAGTTTACATCCACTTAGGTTGGAGTCATTAAAACGAGTTTACATCCACTTAGGTTGTAGTCATTAAAACTAGTTTACATACACTTAGGTTGTAGTCATTAAAACTAGTTTACATCCACTTAGGTTGTAGTCATTAAAACTAGTTTACATACACTTAGGTTGGAGTCATTAAAACTAGTTTACATACACTTAGGTTGGAGTCATTAAAACTAGTTTACATCCACTTAGGTTGTAGTCATTAAAACTAGTTTACATCCACTTAGGTTGTAGTCATTAAAACTAGTTTACATACACTTAGGTTGGAGTCATTAAAACTAGTTTACATACACTTAGGTTGGAGTCATTAAAACTAGTTTACATCCACTTAGGTTGGAGTCATTAAAACTAGTTTACATACACTTAAATTGTAGTCATTAAAACTAGGTTACATCCACTTAGGTTGTAGTCATTAAAACTAGTTTACATACACTTAAATTGTAGTCATTAAAACTAGTTTACATACACTTAGGTTGTAGTCATTAAAACTAGTTTACATACACTTAGGTTGGAGTCATTAAAACTAGTTTACATCCACTTAGGTTGGAGTCATTAAAACTAGTTTACATACACTTAGGTTGGAGTCATTAAAACTAGTTTACATCCACTTAGGTTGGAGTCATTAAAACTAGTTTACATACACTTAGGTTGGAGTCATTAAAACTAGTTTTTCAACCACTTTACACATTTCTTATTAACAAACTATAATTTTGGAAAGTCGGTTAGGACATCTACTTTGTGCATGACACAAGTCATTTTTCCAACAATTGTTTACAGACAGATTATTTCACTTATAATTCACTGTATCACAATTCCAGTGGGTCAGAAGTTTACATACACTAAGTTGACTGTGCCTTTAAACAGCTTGGGGAATAACAGAAAATGATGTCATGGCTTCTGATAGGCTAACTGACATAATTTGAGTCAATTGGAGGTGTAAATGTGGATGTATTTCAAGGCCTACCTTCAAACTCAGTGCCTCTTTGCTTGACATCATGGGAAAATCAAAAGAAATCAGCCAAGAACTCTGAAAAAAATACAGACCTCCACAAGTCTGGTTCATCCTTGGGAGCAATTTCCAAATGCCTGAAGGTACCACGTTCATCTGTACAAACAATCGTACGCAATTATAAACACCATGGGACCACACAGCCGTCATACCGCTCAGGAAGGAGACGCGTTCTGTCTCCTAGAGATGAACGTGCTTTGGTGCGAAAAGTGCAAATCAATCCCAGAACAACAGCAAAGGACCTTGTGAAGATGCTGTAGAAAACAGGTACAAAATATCTATATCCACATTAAAAGTCCTATATCGACATAACCTAAAAGGCCGCTCAGCAAGGAGGAAGCCACTGCTCCAAAACCGCCATAAAAAAGCTAGACTACGGTTTGCAACTACGAATGGGGACAAAGATCGTACTTTTTGGAGAAATGTCCTCTGGTCTGATGAAACAAAAATAGAACTGTTTGGCCACAATGACCATTGTTATGTTTGGAGGAAAAAGGGGGACGCTTGCAAGGTGAAGAACACCACCCCAACCGTGAAGCACGGGGGTGGCAGTATCATGTTGTGGGGGTGCTTTGCTGCAGGAGGGACTGGAGCACTTCACAAAATAGATGGCATCATGAGGCAGAAAAATGATGTGGATATATTGAAGCAACATCTCAAGGCATCAGTTAAACTTGGTCGCAAATGCGTCTTCCAAATGGACAATGACCCCAAGCATACTTCCAAAGTTGTGGCAAAATGGCTTAAGTACAACAAAGTCAAGGTATTGGAGTGGCCACCACAAAGCCCTGACCTCAATCCCATAGAAAATGATGTGTGGGCAGAACTGAAAAAGCGTGTGCGAGCAAGGAGGCCTTACAAACCTGACTCAGTTACACCAGCTCTGTCAGGAGGAATGGGCCAAAAACTTATTGTAGGAAGCTTGTGGAAGACTACCCAAAATGGTTGACCCAAGTTAACCAGTTCAAAGGCAATGCTACCAAATACTAATTGAGTGTATGTAAACTTCTGACCTACTAGGAATGTGATGAAAGAAATAAAAGCTGAAATAAATCATTCTCTCTACTATTATTCTGACATTTCACATTCTTAAAATAAAATGGTGATCCTAACTGACCTAAGACAGGGAATTTTTTACTGTGATTAAATGTCAGGAATTGGGAAAAACTGAATTTAAATGTATTTGGCTAAGGTGTATGTACATTTCCGACTTCAACTGTATGTCCTATATTGTGACCTCTCTAGGAACCTAACTTCTACAGTCAGTGCATTCGGAAAGTATTCAGACCCCTTGACTTTTTCCACATTTTGTTACGTTACAGCATAATTCTAAAATGGATGAAATAATGTTTATTTCCCTCATCAATCTACACACAACCCCCCCATAATGACAAAGCAAAAACAAGTTTTTAGAAATTTAAAAAATTAAAACCTAAATATCACATTTACATAAGTATTTTGACCTTTTACTTGAGTCTTCTTGACTCTACAAGCTTGGTACACCTGTGTTTGAGTAGTTTCTCTCATTCTTCTCTGCAGATCCTCTCAAGCTCTGTCAGGTTGGATGGGGAGCGTTGCTGTTCAGCTATTTTCAGGTCTCTCCAGAGATGTTAGATCGGGTTCAGGTCCGGGCTCTGACTGGGCCACTCAAGGACATTCAGAGTCTTGATCCGAAGCCACACCTGCGTTGTCTTGGCTGTGTGCTTAAGGTCATTGTCCTGTTGGAAGGCGAACCTTCGCCCCAGTCTGAGGTGCTGAGCGCTCTGGAGCAGGTTTTCATCAAGGATCCCTGTACTTTTCTCCGTTCATCTTTGCATCGATCCTGACTAGTCTCCCAGTCCCTGCCACTGAAACACATCCCCACAGCATGATGCTGCCACCACCATGCTTCACCGTAGGGATGGTGCTAGGTTTCCCCTAGACATGAGGCTTGGCATTCAGGCCAAAGAGTTCAATCTTGTTTTCATCAGACCAGAGAATCTTGTTTCTCATTTAGGTGCCTTTTTGCAAACTCCAGCGGGCTACCATGTGCCTTTTACTCAGGAATGGCTTGTTTTGGTACCCTTCCCCCTTCTTTCTGTGCCTCGACACAATCCTGTATCTGAGCTCTACGGAGAATTCCTTCGACCTCATGGTTTGGTTTTGGCTCTGACATACACTGTCAACTGTGGCACCTTATTTGGACAGGTGTGTGCCTTTCCAAATCATGTCCAGTCAATATAATTTACCACAGGTGGAATCCAATTAAGTTGTAGAAACATCTCAAGGATGAGCAATAGAAACAGGATGCATCTGAGCTCAATTTTGAGTCTCATTGCAAAATGGTCTGAATACTTACGTAAATGAGGTATTTCTGTTTTATCTCTCATCATTTTGCAAACATTTCCTGTATTGTGACCTCTCCAGGAACCTAACGTCTACCGTCAACGTGACCAGTATGTATGGGGCTGGAGGGTTCTTCCCGTACGGTTTCGACGGGACAATCTCTGGAGCCGCTACCTGTTTCTACGCCTTCGTAGGCTTCGACTGCATTGCCACAACAAGTAGGCCTACCTGCTTTGATCTTTGAACATGCACAGAGACACTAACCTATATACATCAGAAACATTAATAAAGCCAGGCGCTTCTCCAAGCTTTGTCCACACAGTATCTTTGGTAATGTCTACTCTACTCTACTTTTTTGGGGTGAATGTTTAGGCATATTGTAACAGTCGATATTCTTCATGATTAAACTTTGCTTGCTTAATTGATCGATACTGGCTGATTGATCGACTGATTGACCATTCAACTGACATCGCTGATTAGAGGACATTGTCACAGGCTATACAAACATCGCTGATTCACAAATATTATCAACCATTATCAGATGCAGCCTAACAGATCGTAATATCAATCAACCCCAATCGACTTATGGACTGATTGATTGACAGCGCTTCATTCATTCATTCATTCATTCATTGTCTCTCTCCAGGTGAGGAGGTGAAGAACCCTCAGAAGTCCATCCCGCTAGGCATCGTGGCATCTCTCCTCATTTGTTTCCTGGCCTACTTCGCCGTGTCGGCAGCCCTCACTCTGATGATGCCCTACTACATGCTGAATGTTAACAGCCCGCTGCCCGTGGCCTTCAAGTACATCGGCTGGGGGCCCGCCAAGTATGTGGTGGCTGTCGGCTCGCTCTGCGCCCTCTCCACCAGGTAGGTAGGAGAACATGTGAAGTCCCTGGTCAATGATGTCACCAGGCATCATTACGGTTAGTCAGTTGGCCGGTTTGTCTCTGTCTGTCTGTCTGTCTGTCTGCCTGTCTGTCTGTCTGTCTGTCTGTCTGTCTGTCTGTCTGTCTGTCTGTCTGTCTGTCTGTCTCCGTTCTAAAACGAGATAAACCATAGTTACCAGGTTGCAAATGATTTGTAAATCTGGCCTCGTATTCTGTTGTTAAAGCTGTTTGCTGAGATTGTAACGTGGTCCTGTGCTGAGACTGCATGCCAAATGGCACCCTTATCTCTTTATAGTGCACTACCCTATTGGCCCTGGTCAAAAGTAGTGCACTATATAGGGAATAGGGTGCCATTTGGGGCATAAACATGAGACTGTAACATGTCTGATTGCTCTCTGTGTCTGTCTGTCTCCTGTACAGTCTGTTGGGTTCCATGTTCCCTATGCCCCGCGTACTGTTTGCTATGGCCAGAGACGGCCTCCTCTTCAAGCCCCTCAGTAAGGTCAGCGCCAGACAAAGTCCTGTCATCGCTACCCTCTCCTCCGGGGTCGTAGCAGGTAACACCCCATCCTTCTCTATCTCTCTATCTACCCTCTCCTCCGGGGTCGAAGCAGGTAACACCCCATCCCTCTCTATCTCTCTCTACCATCTCCTCCGGGGTCGAAGCAGGTAACACCCCATCCCTCTCTATCTCTCTCGCTACCCTCTCCTCCGGGGTCGTAGCAGGCAACACCCCATCCCTCTCTATCTCTCTCGCTACCCTCTCCTCCGGGGTCCTAGCAGGTAACACCCCATCCCTCTCTATCTCTCTCTCTACCCTCTCCTCCGGGATCGTAGCAGGTAACACCCCATCCCTCTCTATCTCTCTCTACCCTCTCCTCCGGGGTCCTAGCAGGTAACACCCCATCCCTCTCTATCTCTCTCGCTACCCTCTCCTCCGGGATCGTAGCAGGTAACACCCCATCCCTCTCTATCTCTCTCTCTACCCTCTCCTCCGGGGTCCTAGCAGGTAACACCCCATCCCTCTCTATCTCTCTCGCTACCCTCTCCTCCGGGGTCCTAGCAGGTAACACCCCATCCCTCTCTATCTCTCTCTCTACCCTCTCCTCCGGGATCGTAGCAGGTAACACCCCATCCCTCTCTATCTCTCTCTCGTTCTCTTTCTCTCGTGGAGTTATGAAGAGTTTGTTGTGTTTGGCTCATGATATATTTTGTGTGATGATTTATCTACGGTAAATACTTGATCGCTTGTTTGTTTTCCTTTCCAGCGATAATGGCCCTGGTGTTTGACCTGAAAGCTCTGGTTGATATGATGTCAATTGGGACACTCTTTGCCTACACACTTGTGGCTATATGCATTCTTATACTTAGGTAAGTAATTTCCCAAATATCCAAACTTAGATAAACAGCCATCGTCTATTTAGCTAAAGAAAAGGTACTAAGTTGACTTTGTAACATCTAGGTACCAAGAGACCCAATCAGAAGACTCAGATCTCCAGATCCTTGAATCAAACACCAAGTTTGTTTGTCTCAAACCGCCATCATTCCCAACACCGGGCACCTCGAAAACAGTCACAAGTTTGACCGTCTTTTCCGGTAAGCACAACGCTTTGACAAGAAATCTCCAATCAATCTGTCTTTAAAGTTGACAAGTAATATTATTCAAAGATGGTCTACATTTTAAAGGTGCTGTAGTACCTGCAGTGGGACATTATGTAGCCTTCCACCCTTTCTTTCAGACATTCTTCCATCGGCCTCCTCCCTGATCAGTTGTTATACTCTCACTCCCTTTCCTCTCTCTCTCTGTTTAGTTGTTGTTCTCTCACCCCCTTCCTCTCTCTCTGTTTAGTTGTTCTTCTCTCACCCCCTTTCCTCTCTCTCTCTGTTCAGTTGTTTTTCCCTCACCCCCTTCCTCTCTCTCTCTGTTCAGTTGTTTTTCTCTCACCCCCTTCCTCTCTCTCTCTGTTCAGTTGTTTTTCCCTCACCCCCTTCCTCTCTCTCTGTTCAGTTGTTGTTCTCTCACCCCCTTCCTCTCTCTCTGTTTAGTTGTTCTTCTCTCACCCCCTTCCTCTCTCTCTGTTTAGTTGTTCTTCTCTCACCCCCTTTCCTCTCTCTCTCTGTTCAGTTGTTTTTCCCTCACCCCCTTCCTCTCTCTCTCTGTTTAGTTGTTCTTCTCTCACCCCCTTTCCTCTCTCTCTCTGTTCAGTTGTTTTTCCCTCACCCCCTTCCCCTCTCTCTCTGTTCAGTTGTTTTTCCCTCACCCCCTTCCTCTCTCTCTGTTCAGTTGTTGTTCTCTCACCCCCTTCCTCTCTCTCTGTTTAGTTGTTCTTCTCTCACCCCCTTCCTCTCTCTCTGTTTAGTTGTTCTTCTCTCACCCCCTTTCCTCTCTCTCTCTGTTCAGTTGTTTTTCCCTCACCCCCTTCCTCTCTCTCTCTGTTTAGTTGTTCTTCTCTCACCCCCTTTCCTCTCTCTCTCTGTTCAGTTGTTTTTCCCTCACCCCCTTCCCCTCTCTCTCTGTTCAGTTGTTTTTCCCTCACCCCCTTCCTCTCTCTCTCTGTTCAGTTGTTTTTCTCTCACTCCCTTCCTCTCTCTCTGTTCAGTTGTTGTTCTCTCACCCCTTCCTCTCTCTCTGTTCAGTTGTTTTTCTCTCACTCCCTTCCTCTCTCTCTGTTCAGTTGTTTTTCTCTCACTCCCTTCCTCTCTCTCTGTTCAGTTGTTGTTCTCTCACCCCCTTCCTCTCTCTCTGTTCAGTTGTTTTTCTCTCACTCCCTTCCTCTCTCTCTGTTCAGTTGTTCTTCTCTCACCCCCTTCCTCTCTCTCTGTTCAGTTGTTGTTCTCTCACCCCCTTTCTCTCTCTCTGTTCAGTTGTTCTTCTCTCACTCCCTTCCTCTCTCTCTGTTCAGTTGTTCTTCTCTCACTCCCTTCCTCTCTCTCTGTTCAGTTGTTGTTCTCTCACTCCCTTCCTCTCTCTGTTCAGTTGTTTTTCTCTCACCCCCTTCCTCTCTCTGTTCAGTTGTTTTTCTCTCACTCCCTTCCTCTCTCTCTGTTCAGTTGTTCTTCTCTCACCCCCTTCCTCTCTCTCTGTTCAGTTGTTGTTCTCTCACCCCCTTTCTCTCTCTCTGTTCAGTTGTTCTTCTCTCACTCCCTTCCTCTCTCTCTGTTCAGTTGTTGTTCTCTCACTCCCTTCCTCTCTCTGTTCAGTTGTTTTTCTCTCACCCCCTTCCTCTCTCTGTTCAGTTGTTTTTCTCTCACTCCCTTCCTCTCTCTCTGTTCAGTTGTTCTTCTCTCACCCCCTTCCTCTCTCTCTGTTCAGTTGTTGTTCTCTCACCCCCTTTCTCTCTCTCTGTTCAGTTGTTCTTCTCTCACCCCCTTCCTCTCTGTTCAGTTGTTTTTCTCTCACCCCTTCCTCTCTCTCTGTTCAGTTGTTCTTCTCTCACTCCCTTCCTCTCTCTCTGTTCAGTTGTTCTTCTCTCACTCCCTTCCTCTCTCTCTGTTCAGTTGTTCTTCTCTCACCCCCTTCCTCTCTCTCTGTTCAGTTGTTGTTCTCTCACCCCCTTTCTCTCTCTCTGTTCAGTTGTTGTTCTCTCACCCCCTTTCTCTCTCTCTGTTCAGTTGTTCTTCTCTCACCCCCTTCCTCTCTGTTCAGTTGTTTTTTTCTCACCCCTTCCTCTCTCTCTGTTCAGTTGTTTTTCTCTCACCCCCTTCCTCTCTCTCTCTGTTCAGTTGTTCTTCTCTCACCCCTTCCTCTCTCTCTCTGTTCAGTTGTTGTTCTCTCACTCCCTTCCCCTCTCTCTCTGTTCAGTTGTTCTTCTCTCACCCCTTCCTCTCTCTCTCTGTTCAGTTGTTTTTCTCTCACCCCCTTCCTCTCTCTCTGTTCAGTTGTTCTTCTCTCACCCCTTCCTCTCTCTCTCTGTTCAGTTGTTGTTCTCTCACTCCCTTCCTCTCTCTGTTCAGTTGTTCTTCTCTCACCCCTTCCTCTCTCTCTCTGTTCAGTTGTTTTTCTCTCACCCCCTTCCTCTCTCTCTCTGTTCATTTGTTTTTCTCTCACCCCCTTCCTCTCTCTCTCTGTTCAGTTGTTCTTCTCTCACCCCCTTCCTCTCTCTCTCTGTTCAGTTGTTCTTCTCTCACTCCCTTCCTCTCTCTCTCTGTTCAGTTGTTCTTCTCTCACTCCCTTCCTCTCTGTTCAGTTGTTTTTCTCTCACCCCCTTCCTCTCTCTCTCTGTTCAGTTGTTCTTCTCTCACCCCTTCCTCTCTCTCTGTTCAGTTGTTCTTCTCTCACCCCCTTCCCCTCTCTCTGTTCAGTTGTTCTTCTCTCACCCCCTTCCTCTCTCTCTCTGTTCAGTTGTTTTTCTCTCACCCCCTTCCTCTCTCTCTCTGTTCAGTTGTTCTTCTCTCACTCCCTTCCTCTCTCTCTGTTCAGTTGTTGTTCTCTCACTCCCTTCCTCTCTCTGTTCAGTTGTTCTTCTCTCACCCCCCTCCTCTCTCTCTGTTCAGTTGTTTTTCTCTCACCCCCTTCCTCTCTGTTCAGTTGTTCTTCTCTCACCCCCTTCCCCTCTCTCTCTGGTCAGTTGTTGTTCTCTCACTCCCTTCCTCTCTCTGTTCAGTTGTTCTTCTCTCACCCCCCTCCTCTCTCTCTCTGTTCAGTTGTTCTTCTCTCACCCCTTCCTCTCTCTCTCTGTTCAGTTGTTTTTCTCTCACCCCCTTCCTCTCTCTCTCTGTTCAGTTGTTCTTCTCTCACTCCCTTCCTCTCTCTCTGTTCAGTTGTTGTTCTCTCACTCCCTTCCTCTCTCTGTTCAGTTGTTCTTCTCTCACCCCCCTCCTCTCTCTCTGTTCAGTTGTTTTTCTCTCACCCCCTTCCTCTCTGTTCAGTTGTTCTTCTCTCACCCCCTTCCCCTCTCTCTCTGTTCAGTTGTTGTTCTCTCACTCCCTTCCTCTCTCTGTTCAGTTGTTCTTCTCTCACCCCCCTCCTCTCTCTCTGTTCAGTTGTTCTTCTCTCACCCCTTCCCCTCTCTCTCTGGTCAGTTGTTTTTCTCTCACCCCCTTCCCCTCTCTCTCTGTTCAGTTGTTCTTCTCTCACCCCTTCCCCTCATGCTCTGTTCAGTTGTTCTTCTCTCACCCCCTTCCCCTCTCTCTGTTCAGTTGTTCTTCTCTCACCCCCTTCCCCTCTCTCTGTTCAGTTGTTCTTCTCTCACCCCTTCCTCTCTCTCTCTGTTCAGTTGTTTTTCTCTCACCCCCTTCCTCTCTCTCTCTGTTCAGTTGTTTTTCTCTCACCCCCTTCCCCTCTCTCTGTTCAGTTGTTCTTCTCTCACCCCTTCCCCTCTCTCTCTGGTCAGTTGTTTTTCTCTCACCCCCTTCCCCTCTCTCTCTGTTCAGTTGTTCTTCTCTCACCCCTTCCCCTCATGCTCTGTTCAGTTGTTCTTCTCTCACCCCCTTCCCCTCTCTCTGTTCAGTTGTTCTTCTCTCACCCCTTCCTCTCTCTCTGTTCAGTTGTTCTTCTCTCACCCCTTTCTCTCTCTGTTCAGTTGTTCTTCTCTCACCCCCTTTCTCTCTCTCTGTTCAGTTGTTCTTCTCTCACCCCCTTCCCCTCTCTCTGTTCAGTTGTTCTTCTCTCACCCCCTTCCCCTCTCTCTGTTCAGTTGTTCTTCTCTCACCCCTTCCTCTCTCTCTGTTCAGTTGTTCTTCTCTCACCCCCTTTCTCTCTCTGATCAGTTGTTGTTCTCTCACTCCCTTCCCCTCTCTCTCTGTTCAGTTGTTTTTCTCTCACCCCTTCCTCTCTCTCTCTGTTCAGTTGTTCTTCTCTCACCCCCTTTCTCTCTCTCTGTTCAGTTGTTCTTCTCTCACCCCCTTTCTCTCTCTCTGTTCAGTTGTTCTTCTCTCACCCCCTTCCTCTCTCTGTTCAGTTGTTATTCTCTCACCCCCTTCCTCTCTCTGTTCAGTTGTTCTTCTCTCACCATCTTCCTCTATCTCTCTGTTGAGTTGTTCTTCTCTCACCCCCTTTCTCTCTCTCTTTTCAGTTGTTCTTCTCTCACCCCTTACTCTCTCTCTCTCTCTCTCTCTCTCTCTCTCTCTCTCAATTCAATTCAATTCAAGGGCTTTATTGGCATGGGAAACATGTGTTAACATTGCCAAAGCAAGTGAGGTAGATAATATATAAAGTGAATATCTCTCTCTCTCTCTCTCTCTCTCTCTCTCTCTGTCTCTCTCTCTCTCTCTCTCTCTCTCTCTCTCTCTCTCTCTCTCTCTCTCTCTCTCTCTCTCTCTCTCTCTCTCCAGTGGTGTGTGTATGCGGTCTGTGTGTCCTGCTGACCCAAGCGATAGACGCTATACAGCGGCAGGAGATCTGGAGCATGGTGTGTGTGTCCATAGTAGCCTTCATCCTCCTGGTCCTCGTCATCGTCATCTGGAGGCATCCACAGAACCAAGCCAAGGCTGCTTTCATGGTGAGAAGCACTGTCGGAAAATGGACACCTGCAGATAAAGAACGTTAATCACAGGCTATTCAAACATTGCTGATTAGAGGACATTATCACAGGCTGTCCAAACATCGCTGATTAGAGGACATTATCACAGGCTGTCCAAACATCGCTGATTAGAGGACATTATCACAGGCTGTCCAAACATCGCTGATTAGAGGACATTATCACAGGCTGTCCAAACATCGCTGATTAGAGGACATTATCACAGGCTGTCCAAACATCGCTGATTAGAGGACATTATCACAGGCTGTCCAAACATCGCTGATTAGAGGACATTATCACAGGCTGTCCAAACATCGCTGATTAGAGGACATTATCACAGGCTGTCCAAACATCGCTGATTAGAGGACATTATCACAGGCTGTCCAAACATCGTTGATTAGAGGACATTATCACAGGCTATACAAACATCGCTGATTCACAAATATTATCAACCATTATCAGATACAGCCTAACATATCGTAATATCAATCAACCCCGAATGTGTTTGAACTCCAGAATGTTTACCTTTGGGCCCGGGACCCTGTGTGGTACGTTGTTTGTGTCTTTATGTTGACATTACAGTAGAGTTCTCTTACCCCCTGCCGTCTGCTCCCAGGTGCCCTTCCTGCCCGTGCTGCCGGTAGTTAGTGTGTTCGTCAACGTCTACCTGATGGTGCAGTTAGGACGAGACACCTGGATGAGATACGCCATCTGGATGGCCGTAGGTAAGTACTCTACCCAACACTTCTCTACCCAATTATACATGCCACAAGCACTAAACTGGGAGGCTGGTGGGGATGGATGTGTCATTTTCTATCTATATGACCTGATATCAATAGGAGTGTGGGTTGTTTAAAGTTGGTTGGAGGCTATACAGGATGTCAGAGGGTTGAGGGGGGGTTCTCTCTGATCTCTCTCTCTCTCTGATCTCTCTCTCTCTCTGATCTCTCTCTCTCTCTCTGATCTCTCTCTCTCTCTCTGTGTGTATGTCTGTCTGTAGGGTTCCTCATCTACTTTGGTTATGGGATCCGTAACAGCGTTCAGAAGCAGAGGAACCAGACCCGCCAGGTGGAGATTGAGACCATCAGCGGTGTACCGAAGAAGGAGGCCTTCAAAGAAGACAGATTCTGAGGCTGAGTGGAAAGGACAACACAGGAGTGGAGAGAAGAGGAGAGGAGAAGAGAGGACATAGGAGCGAGAGACAGGACAAGACTGGAGCTGACAGGACAGGACAAGACAGGACTGCAGCTGACAGGACAGGACGGGAGCTGACAGGACAGGACAAGACAGGACTGCAGCTGACAGGACAGGACGGGAGCTGAGAAGGTCTGGAGAGAGAGATATTTACTGTCACTTTTTATTGTTTATTTATTTGTTTATCTATTTCACTTGCTTTGGCAATGTAAACATACTGTATGTTTCCCATGCCAATAAAGCCCCTTGAATTGAATAGAGAGTTAGAGAGAGAGAGATATGTTCTGATGTTACGTTGTGTATTTAAGAGAATTCCTGTCTACTGTAAAACTAAAGGCTGGCTTATACTGTCTGTACACTAGAATTCAACAAGTGTTGACATTTTTCAGAATAGTCTTGCTCTTCAACTGTTTATGCTAGTCATCAAAAACAGCAAGGGACCTTCATCAAAAAAAGTATTTTATCTTTATTTAACTAGGCAAGTCAGTTAAGAACACATTCTTATTTTCAATGACGGCCTAGGAACAGTGGGTTAACTGCCTGTTCAGGGGCAGAACGACAAATGTGTACCTTGTCAGCTCGGGGGTTTGAACTTGCAACCTTCCGCTCCAACGCTATAACCACTAGGCTACCCTGCCGCCCCGCTGTTTTTAACTCATTCTACCACCATAAAAATTCATAGTGGACAGCTGAAGCAAACACAACAATGTTTTCTTCAGGAAAATTGCCCTACTACGATTATATAGAGTATGTTGGAGTCCAAAACCAGTTGGAGTTGGAGTCCATTAAACCAGTTGGAGTTGGAGTCCATTCAACCAGTTGGAGTTGGAGTCCATTAAACCAGTTGGAGTTGGAGTCCATTAAACCAGTTGGAGTCCATTCAACCAGTTGGAGTTGGAGTCCATTAAACCAGTTGGAGTTGGAGTCCATTAAACCAGTTGGAGTCCATTCAACCAGTTGGAGTTGGAGTCCATTCAACCAGTTGGAGTTGGAGTCCATTAAACCAGTTGGAGTCCATTCAACCAGTTGGAGTTGGAGTCCATTCAACCAGTTGGAGTCCATTAACCCAGTTGGATTTGGAGTCCATTAACCCAGTTGGAGTTGGAGTCCATTAAACCAGTTGGAGTTGGAGTCCATTCAACCAGTTGGAGTCCATTCAACCAGTTGGAGTTGGAGTCCATTCAACCAGTTGGAGTTGGAGTCCATTCAACCAGTTGGAGTTCATTCAACCAGTTGGAGTTCATTAAACCAGTTGGAGTTGGAGTCCATTCAACCAGTTGGAGTTGGAGTCCATTCAACCAGTTGGAGTTGAAGTCCATTCAACCAGTTGGAGTTCATTCAACCAGTTGGAGTTCATTAAACCAGTTGGAGTTCATTAAACCAGTTGGAGTTCATTAAACCAGTTGGAGTTGGAGTCCATTAAACCAGTTGGAGTTCATTCAACCAGTTGGAGTCCATTAAACCAGTTGGAGTTGGAGTCCATTCAACCAGTTGGAGTTGGAGTCCATTCAACCAGTTGGAGTTCATTCAACCAGTTGGAGTTCATTCAACCAGTTGGAGTCCATTCAACCAGTTGGAGTCCATTCAACCAGTTGGAGTTGGAGTTCATTAAACCAGTTGGAGTTGGAGTCCATTCAACCAGTTGGAGTCAATTCAACCAGTTGGAGTCCATTCAACCAGTTGGAGTTGGAGTTCATTAAACCAGTTGGAGTTGGAGTCCATTCAACCAGTTGGAGTTCATTCAACCAGTTGGAGTTGGAGTTCATTAAACCAGTTGGAGTTGGAGTCCATTAAACCAGTTGGAGTCCATTCAACCAGTTGGAGTTGGAGTTCATTAAACCAGTTGGAGTTGGAGTCCATTCAACCAGTTGGAGTTGGAGTCCATTCAACCAGTTGGAGTTGGAGTCCATTCAACCAGTTGGAGTTCATTCAACCAGTTGGAGTTGGAGTCCATTAAACCAGTTGGAGTTGGAGTCCATTATACCAGTTGGAGTTCATTAAACCAGTTGGAGTTCATTAAACCAGTTGGAGTTCATTAAACCAGTTGGAGTCCATTCAACCAGTTGGAGTTGGAGTTCATTAAACCAGTTGGAGTTGGAGTTCATTAAACCAGTTGGAGTTGGAGTTCATTCAACCAGTTGGAGTTCATTCAACCAGTTGGAGTTGGAGTCCATTAAACCAGTTGGAGTTGGAGTCCATTAAACCAGTTGGAGTTCGTGTCCATTAAACCAGTTGGAGTTGGAGTTCATTAAACCAGTTGGAGTTGGAGTCCATTCAACCAGTTAGAGTTGAGCTTTCTGTTTCTTCTTCTCACCTGTGAACTAACATGTGACTGACGGTGTGACTGTGACTGACGGTGTGTGACTGTGACTGACGGTGTGTGACTGACGGTGTGACTGACGGTGTGACTGTGACTGACGGTGTGTGACTGTGACTGACGGTGTGACTGAGACTGACGGTGTGTGACTGACGGTGTGACTGTGACTGACGGTGTGACTGACGGTGCGACTGTGACTGACGGTGTGTTAAAGTTCACGTACTCACTGCTTTTCCATGCTTGTCGTTGTCCTGCCAATAATAGATGAAGCAAGTGAGTTTTAAATCAGAGGAAGATTTCTCTCTCCATTTCTTAGGATTCAGTTTTTCTACATGTATTATAATGTTATCAGGTGTACATATAGAAAGTCCATATGATGAAGAATCGTATTTTGAATTAAAATAAATGTCTAGTACATAGCTTATTTTAAGATTTTAACAAGATATTTTATTGTTTCATAATGTAAAGAGATGAATGTATACAATGACGTAATGCAAATGTCTCCCAAATAAACTTGATCATGTTCCATTTTGGTCAAAGTCTTCTCAATGGTCAACTTCTTCTCATTGGTCATAGTCTTCTCATTGGTCATAGTCTTCTCACTGGTCAAAGTCTTCTCACTGGTCAAACCCTTCTCACTGGTCAGAGCCTTCTCACTTGTCAGAGGCTTCTCATTGGTCATAGTCTTCTCATTGGTCATAGTCTTCTCACTGGTCAAAGTCTTCTCACTGGTCAAACCCTTCTCACTGGTCAGAGCCTTCTCACTTGTCAGAGCCTTCTCATTGGTCAAACACTTCTCCCTGGTCAGAGCCTTCTCATTGGTCAAAGCATTTTCACTGGTCAGAGCCTTCTCATTGGTCAAAGCCTTTTCACTGGTCAGAGCCTTCTCATTGGTCAAAGCCTTTTCACTGGTCAGAGCCTTCTCATTGGTCAAAGCCTTCTCACAAGGGTCATTAATAAACTGTAACACAATTTTTTTTCCATTGACCAAGCCGGTGATGAAGGCAGTGCTAAGCTGGGATAAAGAGCTCATATACTTGCATCCCAAATCGTACCCTATTCCCTATATAGTGCACTACTTTTGACTGGGGCCTATAGGGCTCTGGTCAAAAGTAGTGCACTATATAGGGAATAGGGTGCAATTTGGGACATGATCATAGCGTACCACTTTTCCACTCTGTGTTCATGGGGAACAATAGAACCATTGACATGTTGTTACCTAGGCCATGCCATAATCATGGCTGAGCAAGTCATTCCTTAAGCAAGGTTTAGCGCACTCACACAGCACACAGACATCTAGACCTGAGGTACAGTAGAGCTAATGAAGCACCATATAAGAGACAGTACATTCCAATACTCTTTAACTACACCACACAGGATACGTTTGTTACGCCACCTGGCCATAGAGAGGTCTCTATTTTGGTTAGGCCAGGGTGTGACTAGGGTGGGCATTCTAGGTTCTTTATTTCTATGTTTTCTATTTCTTTGTTTTTTGGCTGAGTGTGGTTCCCAATCAGAGGCAGCTGTCTATCGTTGTGTCTGATTGGGAATCATACTTTGGCAGCCTTTTCTCCACCTGTGTTTGGTGGGTAGTTATTTTCTGTTTAGTGTTTTCTGCACCTGACAGAACTGTTTCGTTTTTTTTTCCACTTTGTTATTTTGTTCTAGTGTTTTTTTGAGTAATAAAGAATCGTGAACACTTTCCACGCTGCGTTTTGGTCGATGCCTTCCGACGAGAGACGTTACAACGTTCCAATACTCTACTGTTTAATTACACCATACAGGATACATTCAAATATACTACTCTTTAATTTACATATTTGATTAAATGTCAGCAGTTGAGAGAAACTGAGTTTAAATGTATTTGACTAAAGTATATGTAAACTCCCCGACATCAACTGTGTGTGCTTCCATAAACATAGGCCCCCACATGGGGGGTCAGACGGTTCATTAGGCCTTCCATACAGTACCATTCATAAAAATGCATGTTAAACATGTGTTGGGGAGTAGTTATATACATGTAGTTGATCTAGTAATTTAACTACATTTTGCAGTAGCTTGGTGGTAGTTGAACTACATTCAGATCTTGGTAGTGTAGTGTTGCCATGTAGCGGTGTAGCTAACTACTGGAACTACACACTACTGTTTTACCATGTAGCGGTGTAGCTAACTACTGGAACTACACACTACTGTTTTACCATGTAGCGGTGTAGCTGACTACTGGAACTACACACTACTGTTTTACCATGTAGCGGTGTAGCTGACTACTGGAACTACACACTACTGTTTTACCATGTAGCGGTGTAGCTGACTACTGGAACTACACACTACTGTTTTACCATGTAGCGGTGTAGCTGACTACTGGAACTACACACTACTGTTTTACCATGTAGCGGTGTAGCTAACTACTGGAACTACACACTACTGTTTAACCATGTAGCTAACTACTGGAACTACACACTACTGTTTAACCATGTAGCTAACTACTGGAACTACACACTGCTGTTTTACCATGTAGCTAACTACTGGAACTACACACTACTGTTTTACCATATAGCGGTGTAGCTAACTACTGGAACTACACACTACTGTTTTACCATGTAGCGGTGTAGCTGACTACTGGAACTACACACTACTGTTTAACCATGTAGCTAACTACTGGAACTACACACTACTGTTTTACCATCTAGCGGTGTAGCTAACTACTTCTTTTGCAAAAATATGGGTGAAGTAGGCAATAATTTCCTTTATTTTTTAGAATCAGACCTGCTTAATTTGTAGTCTATGACATTTCAGATTTATGATATGATAATTTTTCACAAAGTCGTTTTTTAAAGTAACTTTAGTAAACTATAATTTTCTTAAGGGTAGCTTTAGTGTAGCTTAACTACTGCTAGTGTACGTAATTGGTAGCTTGGTAAACAATCTTTTCAGAGTAGCTTGCCCAACACTATGTTAAATACATAATTGTTGTTAGCTTCCTGTTTCCTAAATGGTGCAATATTTTACTCCTAGAAACATCCAATCCATGTATTTGAACCTTAGAGAAGCTTTGGGTCAAAACACAAGAGTTTTAGGAAAACCTGTTATAGAGTATACTATATTTCTATCTTCAAGGTTTGCAGCACGGTAGTTCTGAGGGCCATGCTCCTCACCCTCTATTCCACTTCTTCAGCTAAACCAACTAAATCTAATGAAAAGAGTAGTATTATAAATGACCCTGTTGTTAACTTTTAAAAGATATCGCCTCTGTACTTCAGAGGGCCACTGCCAACCTGCCATGCCCCTCTTTCTTGACTGCTCCAGCTAAACAAATAGTCTCAGCCTCCCTCAAACTTCTGTCCCTTTGAAGGTAGTACCTAACTAAAACACGCCAACGTCAACACTAGGACACTGTTGTTATTTACGTCTTCAAGGTAGTTCAGAGGGCCACTGCTACTATGCAAAGCTCTTTCTCTCTCTCACTCTACTACCTAAATAAACAGTCTCAGCAGTCCCAGAAGTAGTTGGGCGGAGGGGCCTCCATTCCCGGCTGCTGATTGGAAATTCTACATTGAGAATTTCAGGAGGAATTTGTGGAGACTCTCTCATTTCAATTCAATTCAATTTAAGGGCTTTATTGGCATGAGAAACATCTATTTACATTGTAGTAAAGTAGTTCAGGTAGTCCCAAACTGGGACTAAATAAAAACGTGATTCACAATTAATTTATTTATAATAAAAAAGTGTATATATATTATATATATTTATATATATTTTGTATTTTTTTATTCTTCACATTTTCAATCACGTTAACCGTTACTCATCCAATCACATTAACCGTTACTCATCCAATCACATTAACCGTTACTCATCCAATCACATTAACCGTTACTCATCCAATCACATTAACCGTTACTCATCCAATCACATTAACCGTTACTCATCCAATCACATTAACCGTTACTCATCCAATCACATTAACCGTTACTCATCCAATCACATTAACCGTTACTCATCCAATCACATTAACCATTACTCATCCAATCACATTAACCGTTACTCATCCAATCACATTAACCGTTACTCATCCAATCACATTAACCGTTACTCATCCAATCACATTAACCGTTACTCATCCAATCACATTAACCGTTACTCATCCAATCACATTAACCGTTACTCATCCAATCACATTAACCGTTACTCATCCAATCACATTAACCGTTACTCATCCAATCACATTAACCGTTACTCATCCAATCACATTAACCGTTACTCATCCAATCACATTAACCGTTACTCATCCAATCACATTAACCGTTACTCATCCAATCACATTAACCGTTACTCTCACAGGAAACCTTCACTCTTGCGCAGACATTTAGAAACGAAACATGACCATTTGAAAAATAAACCACAGGAGTTTTTTGAGCGAGAATAAAGACAACTTTCGAGTAGTAAGACATGTATAAAAGCCACAGATACCATTAATTAGAAGGGGCCAGAAGAGTCTTATATGGTGAGCTACCGAGTGGCTCGGACAGGCAAGCCCCACACTATTGTGGAGGACTTCATTAATTCTTCCTGCTGCCGTGGATGTGGCTGGGACAATGCTGGGGGAAAAGGCCAAAAAAACTATACAGACAATCAAACAACACCGTTTCACGTCGCATCAGTGACACGGCAGGAGATGGTTTGAAACAGGTTAAAGTTTTCTTTACTGACCATTGTTTTCACTTGTCTGACCGCTTGCATTAATTTTTTTGAGCAAATGAACTCAAGATTACAGACAATGTCAAATGTGATATAGCGAAGCTCCTGAGTGAGTTGGGTGTACAATTACACAGGTACTTTCCCGAAACGGATTACACAATTCATTATCCCTTTCATGCCCTGCCTCCAGTCCACTTACTGATATCTGAACAAGAGAGCCTCGTCAAAAATGCAACAAGCGGTTCTGTGAAAATGTTATTTAATCAGAAGCAACTGCCAGATTTCTGGATAGGGCTGCGCTCAGAATATCCTGCCTTGGCAAATCGTGCTGTTAAGACACTGATGCCCTTTACAACCACGTACCGATGTGAGAGCGGATTCTTGGCCCTCACTAGCATGAAAACTAAATACAGACACAGACTGTCACACCCTGATCTGTTTCACCTGTCTTTGTGATTGTCTCCACCCCCTCCAGGTGTCGCTCATCTTCCCCATGATCCCCTGTGTATTCATACCTGTGTTCTCTGTTTGTCTGTTGCCAGTTTGTCTTGTTTGTTCAAGTCAACCAGTGTTTTTGTGTCAGCTCCTACTTTTCTCATCCTCCTGGATTTTGACCCTTGCCTGTCCTGACCCTGTACCCACCCACCTGACCACTCTGCCTGACCCTAAGCCTGAGCCTGCCTGCCGTCCTGTACCTTTGCCCCTGATTGCTGTAATAAACATTGTTACTTCGACACGGTCTGCATCTGGGTCTTACCTTGATTCCTGATACAGAGTGTGTGTTGAAAATGATTTCAGACTGAGGCTCTCTCCAATACAACCCAACGTTGCAGAGTTATGTGCATCCTTTCAAGCACACCCTTCTCATTAACCTGTGGTGAGTTATTCATCATTTTCGATGAACAAATAACGTTTTATATGTAAAATGGTTAAATAAAGAGCAAAATTATTGATATTATTATTTGTGCCCTGGTCCTATAAGAGCTCATTGTCACTTCCCACGAGTCGGGTTGTGACAAAAACTCACACTCATTCTTATGTTTAATAAATGTGTTGTATAGTGTGTGTGTGTGGCAGGCTTACAATGATGGCAAAAAAACAACATTTGAGAGTGTGCTGACCCTGGTGCTAGAGGGGGTACAGCTGACCCTGGTGCTAGAGGGGGTACAGCTGACCCTGGTGCTAGAGGGGGTACAGCAGTTGGAGGTTGAATGTTTGAAGGGGTACGGGACTATAAAATGTTTGGGAACCACTGAACTAGGTAATAAACAAAAGTGAAATAAACAATAAAAAAATAACAGTAAACATTACACTCACAAAAGTTTCAAAAGAATAAAGACATTTTAATCATGTCATATTATGTGCAAACAAAATAAATCAACATAAATATGGGTTGTATTTACAATGGTGTTTGTTCTTCACTGGTTGACCTTTTCTTGTGGCAACAGGTCACACGGTGACATTTCACCCAATTGTTTTCTAATTCTTTGTAGGTCTGTGTGTCTCTCTCATTATATGTATTTCTCTTTGCCTCCCTCTCTCTCTGCCTCTCTCTCTACCCCCTCTCTCTCTGCCTTTCTCTCTCTCCCTCTCTCTCTCTAACACTCTCTCTCTACCCCCTCTCTCTCTGCCTCTCTCTTTCCCTCTCTCTCTGCCTCTCTCTTGACCCCCTCTCTCTCTGCCCCTCTCTCTCCTTCTCTCTCCCTCCCTCTCAATCTCTCCTTCTCTCGCCCTCCCTCTCTCAACCTCTCCCTCTCTCCTTCTCTCTCCCTCCCTCTCTCAACCTCTCCCTCTCTCCTTCTCTTTCCCTCCCACTCCCTCTCTCCTTGTCTCTCCCTCCCTCTCCCTCTCTCCTTGTCTCTCCACCCCTCTCTCAACCTCTCCCTCCCTCTCTCTCCCTCTTTCTCCCTCCCACTCCCTCTCTCCTTCTCCCCCCCCCCCTCCCAACCTCTCCCTCTCTCTCCCTCTCTCCTTCTCTCTCTACCCCCTTCTTTCCCTCCTTGTTGCGTTCCCTGTGGTTCTGCGGTTGTGAACCTTGTGAACTGTTAATCCTGTGCTCAGTCAGTCGGTGGGTTCATTGGTCTGTACATCACAGGATCCATGGTGGCAGTAAACGGCTCAGGGGAGAAGTGGAGGCTGGAATTATTGGGCGCTCTCCTCATCTGTGGGTTAAACCTGGAGTTTGGTAAGTGACTTTATTTCCTCTCTGTGTGGCTGTGGATAGTGTGCATTCCTGAACGTACACTAGGCTAGTGAGGTGCAGGAAGAGATTAGTAGATGACTTACTGTGAACTTTGATGGCATTTATTTTGTTAGTTACATTACTTTTCACCTCATGCTGTCTGTCTGTATTGTAAATTCCATGCAGGACATTCCTGTTATTGCCAAAGTATGTTTACCAATAGCAAATCAACATTAGACTCTTCATGTTGCATTAACCTGAAGCATACTGTGCTTGTGACTATGGTTATGTGTATTTCAAAGAATACAAATTCACTATTTGATACTTGCTCTGCAAGACAGTGCCAGCAGGATGAGTGGGAGGGACGGACCAGCCCACCAGGCCGTAAGCCTAAACCCAGTAAGGGTAAGCCAGTGAGGGAGCAGGAGGGACGGACCAGCCCACCAGGACGTAAGCCTAAACCCAGTAACAGTAAACCAGTGAGGGGAGTAGGAGGGACTGACCAGCCCACCAGGACGTAAGCCGAAACCCAGTAAGGGTAAACCAGTGAGGGAAGAAGGAGGGACGGACCAGCCCACCAGGACGTAAGCCTAAACCCAGTAAGGGTAAACCAGTGAGGGAAGAAGGAGGGACGGTCCAGCCCACCAGGACGTAAGCCTAAACCCAGTAAGGGTAAACCAGTGAGGGGAGAAGGAGGGACAGACCAGCTCACCAGGACGTAAGCCTAAACCCAGTAACAGTAAACCAGTGAGGGGAGAAGAAGGGACAGACCAGCCCACCAGGACGTAAGCCTAAACCCAGTAAGGGTAAACCAGTGAGGGGAGCAGGAGGGACGGACCAGCCCGCCAGGACGTAAGCCTAAACCCAGTAACAGTAAACCAGTAAGGGGAGAAGGAGGGACGGACCAGCCCACCAGGACGTAAGCCTAAACCCAGTAACAGTAAACCAGTGAGGGGAGCAGGAGGGACAGACCAGCCCACCAGGACGTAAGCCTAAACCCAGTAAGGGTAAACCAGTGAGGGGAGCAGGAGGGACAGAGAGAGAGAGAGAGAGAGAGAGAGAGAGAGAGAGAGAGAGAGAGAGAGAGAGAGAGAGAGAGAGAGAGAGAGAGAGAGAGAGAGAGAGAGAGAGAGAGAGAGAGAGAGAGAGAGAGAGAGAGAGAGAGAGAGAGAGAGGGAGAGAGAAATAGAGCGGAGAGAGAAATAGAGAGGGGGGAGAAATAGAGAGGGGAGAGAGAAATAGAGGGGGAGAAATAGAGGGAGAGAAATAGAGAGGGGAGGGAGAAATAGAGAGGGGGAGAGAAATGGAGAGGGGGAGAATAGAGAGGGGGAGAGAGAAATAGAGAGCGGGAGAATAGAGAGGGGAGAGAGAAATAGAGCAGAGAGAGAAATAGAGAGGGGGGAGAAATAGAGAGGGGGGAGAAATAGAGAGGGGAGAGAGAAATAGAGCAGAGAGAGAAATAGAGAGGGGGGAGAAATAGAGAGGGGGAGAATAGAGGGGAGAGAGAAATAGAGAGGGGGCGAGAGAAATAGAGAGGGGGAGAATATAGAGGGGGAGAAGAGAAATAGAGAGGGGGAGAATAGAGAGGGGAGAGAGAAATAGAGTGGGGGGAGAAATAGAGAGAGGGGAGAAATAGAGAGGGGGGAGAGAAATAGAGAGAGGGGAGAAATAGAGAGGGGGGAGAAATAGAGAGAGGAGAGAGAAATAGAGAGGGGGGAAAGAAATAGAGGAGAGAGAAATAGAGAGAGGAGAGAGAAATGGAGAGGGGGAGAGAAATAGAGAAGGGAGAGAGAAATAGAGAGGGGAGAGAAATAGAGAGGGGAGAGAAAAATAGAGGGGAGAGAAAAATAGAGGGAGAGAAAAAGAGAGGGGAGAGAAATAGAGATGGAGAGAATAGAGAGGGGGAGAGAGAAAATAGAGAGGGGAGAGAGAAATAGAGAGGGGGAGAAATAGAGAGGGGGAGAATAGAGAGGGGAGAGAGGAATAGAGAGGGGGAGAATAGAGAGGGGAGAGAGAAATAGAGCGGAGAAAGAAATAGAGAGGGGGGAGAAATAGAGAGGGGAGAGAGAAATAGACAGGGGAGAGAAATAGAGAGGGGGGAGATATAGAGAGGGGGGAGAAATAGAGAGGGGAGAGAAATAGAGAGGGGAGAGAGAAATTGAGAGGGGGAGAATAGAGAGGGGGAGAGAGAAATAGAGAGGGGGAGAATAGAGAGGGGAGAGAGAAATAGAGCGGAGAGAGAAATAGAGAGGGGGGAGAAATAGAGAGGGGGGAGAAATAGAGAGGGGAGACAGAAATAGAGCGGAGAGAGAAATAGAGAGGGGGGAGAAATAGAGAGGGGGAGAATAGAGAGGGGAGAGAAATAGAGAGGGGGAGAATAGAGAGGGGGAGAGAGAAATAGAGAGGGGAGAGAGAAATAGAGAGGGGGGAGAAATAGAGAGGGGGAGAGTAGAGAGGGGGAGAGAGAAATAGAGAGGGGGAGAATAGAGAGGGGAGAGAGAAATAGAGCGGAGAGAGAAATAGAGAGGGGGGAGAAATAGAGAGGGGAGAGAGAAATAGAGAGGGGAGAGAAATAGAGAGGGGAGAGAAATAGAGAGGGGGAGAGAAATGGAGAGGGGGAGAATAGAGAGGGGGAGAGAGAAATAGAGAGAGGGAAAATAGAGAGGGGAGAGAGAAATAGAGCGGAGAGGACAAATAGAGAGGGGGAGAAATAGAGAGGGGGGAGAAATAGAGAGGGGAAAGAGAAATAGAGCAGAGAGAGAAATAGAGAGGGGGGAGAAATAGAGAGGGGGAGAATAGAGGGAGAGAGAAATAGAGAGGGGGAGAGAGAAATAGAGAGGGGAGAATAGAGAGGGGAGAGAGAAATAGAGCGGGGGGAGAAATAGAGAGGGGGGAGAAATAGAGGGGGAGAGAAATAGAGAGGGGGGAGAAATAGAGAGGGGAGAGAAATAGAGAGGGGTGAGAAATAGAGAGGGGGAGAATAGAGAGAGGAGAGAGAAATAGAGAGGGGGAGAAAAAGAGAGGGGAGAGAAATAGAGAGGGGAGAGAAATAGAGAGGGGTGAGAGAAATAGAGAGGGGAGAGAGAAATAGAGAGGGGAGAGAAATAGAGAGGGGGCAAAATAGAGAGGGGGAGAAATAGAGAGGGGAGAGAAATAGAGAGGGGGAGAAATAGAGAGGGGGGAGAAATAGAGAGGGGGAGAGAAATAGAGATGAGGGAGAAATAGAGAGGGGGGAGAAATAGAGAGGGTTTTACCATAGTGTTTTATTTTTGGTTCAGGTGTATCAGGATTAAATAAAGAGTCCAGGAATCTTTAACAATCAATTGTTTTGTTCACTTAAATTCTGTGGTAAAAGTGTGTCTGCCTGAAACTCTCCAAAATGAACAATGATATTTTTAAATGATATTTGAATCTGTTAAAGGTGGAATACAGAGGTGGTCTCCGCTCTGACTGGGCTGTTCAGCTGCAGCATGGACCTTCACTGGATAAGTGTAAAAACAAAGGGGGGGGGGGGGGGGGGGGGGGTGTCAATGTAAATTATACAGGTGGCCAGTTGATTAATTGTTCAGCAGTCTTATGGCTTGGGGGTTGTTAAGGAGCCTTCTGTTAGTCCCAAAATGTGTTGCATGTCAGCAATCAAGTTTTCAAGACTTTTTCAATGGTGGACATTGTCATAATGGTGACCATGGTGACATGGTGATAATGGGGCTCATGGTGACATGGCGATAATGGTGATAATGGTGACCATGGTGATAATGGTGACATAGTGATGATGGTGACATAGTGATAATGGTGACATAGTGATAATGGTGACCATGGTCATAATGGTGACCATGGTGATAATGGTGACCGTGGTGACCATGGTGATAATGGTGACCATGGTGATTATGGTGACCATGGTGATAATGGTGACCATGGTGATAATAGTGACCGTGGTGATAATGGTGACCATGGTGATAATGGTGACCATGGTGATTATGGTGACCATGGTGATTATGGTGACCATGGTGATACCTTTAGAAGTTGGGAACACAGTGTAACGCAACAGGCTTAATAATTCACAATAGAATCCTGCTATTAAATATTTTTCATATTAGATTTGTATCTTAGCCTACCTCTTTTTACTTCCTCTTTTGCCATGAAGACAGAACAATGAGGCAGCAACAAGGACAGACAGAAACCAATTCAAGCCAGGGCAAACAGAGTGTTTTCAACATTTTATTTGTAAAAGTTATCAAACTATGGTATGTTGATAGTACAGACTGGGAAATGATGCACATTCACATCTGATAACAAAAAAATTGTCGGGTCGAATTTACACAAAGTTAAAATGTCTAATAAAATTTACTTTGGTAAAAAGGTTCATTTTCGCCTTTCAAACCAAAGACACCGGTTAGACTGGTACCTGGATAACGACCATTTTTCTAAAATACTTCACAATCTGTACGTGCCACAAGATCATCTCAGACTAGAGGCTACTGATGTCTAGTAAGCACCTCTAGTTGATCTGGTAGCAGTGGAGCTGGGACCAGGCACTGAACCCTCCCCCCTGAAGGGATACTTCTCTCCATCTCTCTCTCAGTTCCTTGTTGCATGGAATAGACCCCAGCGTTGGTCCCCGGTGTCGCAGCGTTTTAGTTTGTCTCTCCAGCCGTTCACTATGGCCAGGTAGTCTTCCTCTGAGAACTCCTGGGAAAAGACCCAAGATACAGGATAACTATAGGGGAGGGTTTAATAACAGTCCAACGAAGTATCAAAATCAAATCAAGTTGTATTTGTCACCTGCGCCGAATACAACAGCTGTAGTAGACCTGGGAGAAGACTAACTACCAATTGGATATCACGAAATTGGGGAGAGAAAAGGGGTAAAAAGTCAACAATAGCGAGGCAATATACAGGGGGTACCGGTACAGAGTCAATGTGGAGGCTATATACAGGGGGTACCAGTACAGAATCAATGTGGAGGCTATATACAGGGGGTACCGGTACAGAGTCAATGTGGAGGCTATATACAGGGGGTACCAGTACAGAGTCAATGTGGAGGCTATATACAGGGGGTACTGGTACAGAGTCAATGTGGAGACTATATACAGGGGGTACCGGTACAGAGTCAATGTGGAGACTATATACAGGGTATTACGGTACAGAGTCAATGTGGAGGCTATATACAGGGGGTACCGGTACAGAGTCAATGTGGAGGCTATATACAGGGGGTACCGGTACAGAGTCAATGTGGAGACTATATACAGGGTATTACGGTACAGAGTCAATGTGGAGGCTATATACAGGGGGTACCGGTACAGAGTCAATGTGGAGGCTATATACAGGGGGTACCGGTACAGAGTCAATGTGGAGACTATATACAGGGTATTACGGTACAGAGTCAATGTGGAGGATATATACAGGGGGGTACCGGTACAGAGTCAATGTGGAGGCTATATACAGGGGGTACCGGTACAGAGTCAATGTGGAGACTATATACAGGGGGTACCGGTACAGAGTCAATGTGGAGACTATATACAGGGTATTACGGTACAGAGTCAATGTGGAGGCTATATACAGGGGGTACCGGTACAGAGTCAATGTGGAGACTATATACAGGGTATTACGGTACAGAGTCAATGTGGAGGATATATACAGGGGGGTACCGGTACAGAGTCAATGTGGAGGCTATATACAGGGGGTACCGGTACAGAGTCAATGTGGAGACTATATACAGGGGGTACCGGTACAGAGTCAATGTGGAGACTATATACAGGGTATTACGGTACAGAGTCAATGTGGAGGCTATATACAGGGGGTACCGGTACAGAGTCAATGTGGAGGCTATATACAGGGGGTACCGGTACAGAGTCAATGTGGAGACTATATACAGGGTATTACGGTACAGAGTCAATGTGGAGGCTATATACAGGGGGTACCGGTACAGAGTCAATGTGGAGACTATATTCAGGGGTACTAGAGAGGCAGAGGCAGTAGTGATTTTCACACCTACAGTAGCCAGGCTATTAAACAACCATTTTGTAAATAAATGGAGGTATGAAGAGTCTATTGTCCTGCTAATAGTCCATCATGGAAACATTGTCTGCAGAGCTCACGACCTGCTACACTTGTAGAAAAACATGTTTTCAAAATGACTCCAGCTGCCATCATTAACATCATCATTACATCGTCACCACTGTAAATAAAACAGCTTTCTAAAGTGGTACAAATATATTATTGAATTCGCTCAAAATCAAAACAATGCATATAATACCTGATGCATTTTTATTTTGGGGCAAATCTGGTCTGTGATATTGAGTGTGGGGGAATAATCAGAATTAGTTGGGTAACATAGATAAGATGTTTAATTTTCATTATGTGCTTGTGAGTTAACAATGTTGTTCACTGTAACCACAATGTCAAAAATAATTGAACACACACAACATGAGCAGATTAACTTAGTCAAAAAGGTCAAAACATGTATTTATTAAAGACGCTCAGAAAGAATGTTTACTTGTTTTATTTTTGATCCAAAGCCATTCATGAGTAAGTCACTCAGCTTTCTGACAAATCCTCGCTGGACTCTCTTTCATTCAGTTTCTTCTTCACCTCAGCAAAGAAGGACTCCGTGTTTCAGAAACTCACTTTAGTTTTCATTAGGTTATAATAATCCATGCTATGGGGGGGAGTTACACATTTGTCCGTAGTATTAAAATCAACAAAATGTCGGCCTAAATGCTTTATCCTAATGTTTAAAGTTTGTGTGGGCGACGGAAAAACACAATGGTCGTTTGGATGTTTATGTTTAGTATTGTCTAAAAATAGAGAAACCAAAAGCCCACCTTGCTTATTTTAAAAAAATCCCACCAGCTCATTTTGTTGTTGTTGTTGCCTGATGCAGGACTCTAGTGCCAGAGAGAAGAGACTCTCAGACTGAAAACACCTCCATTAATTGAGGAGAAGATAAGTCAATTTGTGCCACAGTTTATACCACATATAGATCAGCGTTCTAACTCCCCCTAGTGGTCGTGTGGTGCAATGACAGAATGACGCGATTTACCACAATCTGCCACCATATACCACAAACAGTCAGGGCATAAGCTCAAAATGTTTAAAGGAAGAACCACTGTAGAAAATAAACAGACAGCAGCAGCAGCATAAAAATGAGGGGGGGGGGGGGTCAATGGAAATAGTCTGGGTAGCCATTTGATTAGCTGTTCGGGAGTCTTATGGCTTGGGGGTAGAAGCTGTTAAGACGCCTTTTGGACCTAGACGTGTTGCTTGGGTACCGCCTGCCCTATGACTAGGGTGGCTTGAGTCTTTGGCAGTTTTTAGGGCCTTCCTCTGAACAGTTGGTCAGCGCATGCTCGGAGTACACGTCTTGGTAATCCGTCTGGCCCTGCGGCCTTATGAATGTTGAGTGGTTTAAAGGTCTCACTCACATTGGCTATGGAGAGTGTGATCACACAGTCGTCTGGAACAGCTGGTGCTCTCATGCATGCTTCAGTGTTGCATGCCTCGAAGCGCGCATAGAAGTCATTTAGATCGTCTGGTAGGCTTGTGTCACTGGGCAGCTCACGGCCGTGCTTCCCTTTGTAGTACGTAATAGTTTGCAAGCCCTGCCACATCCGACGAGTGTCAGAGTAGTACTATTTGATCTTAATCCTGTATTGACGCTTTAACTGTTTGATGGTTCATTGGAGGGAATAGCGGGGTTTCAAATAAGCATCCGGGTTAGAGTCCCTCCCCTTGAAAGCAGCAGATCTACCCTTTAGATCAGTGCGGATGTTGCCTGTAATCCACGGCTTCTGGTTAAGGTATGTACGTACGGTCACTGCACTTAGTGATGAAGCCAGTGATTGATGTGGTGTACTACTCAATGCCATCGGAATAGTCCCAGAACATATTCCAGTCTGTGCTATCAAAACAGTCCTGTAGCTTAGCATCTGTGTTATCTGACAATTTCGTATTGATTGAGTCTACTGGTACTTGCTTGTAAGCAGGAATCAGGAGGATAGAGTTATGGTCAGATTTGCCAAATGGAGGGTTGAGGGAGAGCTTTGTGTGCATCTCTGTGTGTGGAGTAAAGGTGGTCCAGAGTTTTTTCCCCCCTCTGGTTGCACATTTAACATGCTGGTAGAAAAGAGGTAAAACGGATTTAAGTTTCCCTGCATTAAAGTCCCCGGCCACTAGGAGCGCTGCCTCTGGATGAGCATTTTCCTGTTTGCTTATGTCCCTATACAGCTTGTTGATTGCGGTCTTAGTGCCAGCATCGGCTTGTGGTGGGAAATAGACAACTACGAAAAATATAGATGAAAACTCTGTTGGTAAATAGTGTGGTCTACAGCTTATCATGAGACACTCTACCTCAGGTGTGCGAAACCTCAAGACTTCCTTAATATTTGATTTTGTGCACCAGCTGTTATTGACAAGTAGACACAGACCACCACCCTTTGTCTTACCAGACGTAGCTATTCTGTCTAGCCGATGCACGGAGGCCAGCCAGCTTTATATTATCCATGTCGTCGTTCAGCCACAACTAGGTGAAACATAAGATATTACTGTTTTGAGGTATGTACGTACGGTCACTGCACTTAGTGATGAAGCCAGTGATTGATGTGGTGTACTACTCAATGCCATTCAAGCTCATCCCGTTTCTTATCCAATGATTGCACGTTGGCTAATAGTACGGGTTACTCACTCGCCGTCGGATTCTTACAAGGTACCCTGACCTACGACCCCGATATCTCCGTCTCTTCTTCATGAGAATTAACGGGGATTTGTTCCTTGTCCGGTATCTGAAGTGAATCCTTTGCGTCCGACGCGTTAAAGAAATCCTATACTATTACAACGGTTTGTGTGAGAGAGAGAGAGAGAATGAAAGAGAGTACACTATTTACCTTAATGAACTCGTCTTTCATGGCTGCTGCTCTCTCCAGCTCTGTCTGGATCACCTGCGTGAACTGAGCTGTCCTGTCCTCAGCACGTACGTTAGAGAAACCTGCCTGCTGGAGGAACTGCAGACAGACAGTCACAGTACATGGAGTTACATAGGACAATTCTAAGATATTATAACGTATGTGGTAAAAGTCAGGTCAGTGTGACATTGTCAGGGTATTATCAGGTTTATGATTGGGCCTACCTTGCCGTATTCTGGTGGGGTGTAGAGAATGTAACCTCTCTGTTTGACGTACTCCTGGAACTGAGGAGTCCAGGGCTTCTCTCCACAGCAGTAGTCAGTGATCAGAACCTGGCCAGTGGGCTTCAACCACGACTGAAGAGGAAGATACACAGCGTTTTGGATTGGTAAAAACAGACAGCAAAATATAATACAGTCTGGAATTGATGTTAAGGTGTGTGTGGTTGTGCGGTTGTGTGTCTGTGTGTGTACACACACACTCACATGGAAGCGTTTTAACAGTGCCAGTTTGTCGTCGATGTGCAGGATGGTGTCTCGACTGTAGACCACATCAAACGACCCTTCTGGGAACTCTCTCTTAGTGGCGTCGGCCACCTCGAAATGGACCTGCAGGAATAGGCAGACAGAACCTGTTACTAAAACACCTTGAACTAAGACTGCTAATGCATTTCAATATAATTCAATTAACTTGACCATAAAAACAAGACATGTAGAACGGAACATTTTCACGACAACAGAAATGTTGTCAGAAACTCTAACCTAGTATGTTTCTCATTGTTGACCTATCAACCCTAACCTAGTATGTTTCTCATTGTTGACCTATCAACCCTAACCTAGTATGTTTCTCATTGTTGACCTAGTAACTCTATAACCTAGTATGTTTCTCATTGTTGACCTAGTAACTCTATAACCTAGTATGTTTCTCATTGTGGACCTAGTAACTCTATAACCTAGTATGTTTCTCATTGTTGACCTAGTAACTCTATAACCTAGTATGTTTCTCATTGTAGACCTATCAACTCTAACCTAGTATGTTTCTCATTGTGGACCTAGTAACCCTAACCTAGTATGTTTCTCATTGTGGACCTAGTAACTCTATAACCTAGTATGTTTCTCATTGTGGACCTAGTAACTCTATAACCTAGTATGTTTCTCATTGTAGACCTATCAACTCTAACCTAGTATGTTTCTCATTGTGGACCTAGTAACCCTAACCTAGTATGTTTCTCATTGTGGACCTAGTAACTCTAACCTAGTATGTTTCTCATTGTGGACCTAGTAACTCTATAACCTAGTATGTTTCTCATTGTAGACCTAGTAACTCTAACCTAGTATGTTTCTCATTGTGGACCTAGTAACTCTATAACCTAGTATGTTTCTCATTGTAGACCTAGTAACTCTAACCTAGTATGTTTCTCATTGTAGACCTAGTAACTCTATAACCTAGTATGTTTCTCATTGTAGACCTAGTAACTCTATAACCTAGTATGTTTCTCATTGTTGACCTAGTAACTCTATAACCTAGTATGTTTCTCATTGTAGACCTAGTAACTCTATAACCTAGTATGTTTCTCATTGTAGACCTAGTAACTCTATAACCTAGTATGTTTCTCATTGTAAACCCAGTAACTCTATAACCTAGTATGTTTCTCATTGTAGACCTAGTAACTCTATAACCTAGTATGTTTCTCATTGTAAACCCAGTAACTCTATAACCTAGTATGTTTCTCATTGTTGACCTATGTGTTCCTCAAGGTTCCGTTTTAGGACCACTATTGTTTTCACTATATATTTTACCTCTTGGGGATGTCATTCGAAAACATAATGTTAACTTTCACTGCTATGCGGATGACACACAGCTGTACATTTCAATTAAACATGGTGAAGCCCCAAAATTGCCCTTGCTAGAAGAATGTGTTTCAGACATAAGGAAGTGGATGGCTGCAAACTTTCTACTTTTAAACTCGGACAAAACAGAGATGCTTGTTCTAGGTCCCAAGAAACAAAGAGATCTTCTGTTGAATCTGACAATTAATCTTAATGGTTGTACAGTCGTCTCAAATAAAACTGTGAAGGACCTCGGCGTTACTCTGGACCCTGATCTCTCTTTTGAAGAACATATCAAGACCATTTCAAGGACAGCTTTTTTCCATCTACGTAACATTGCAAAAATCAAAAACTTTCTGTCCAAAAATGATGCAGAAAAATTAATCCATGCTTTTGTCACTTCCAGGTTAGACTACTGCAATGCTCTACTTTCCGGCTACCCGGATAAAGCACTAAATAAACTTCAGTTAGTGCTAAATACGGCTGCTAGAATCCTGACTAGAACCAAAAAATTTGATCATATTACTCCAGTGCTAGCCTCTCTACACTGGCTTCCTGTCAAAGCAAGGGCTGATTTCAAGGTTTTACTGCTAACATACAAAGCATTACATGGGCTTGCTCCTACCTATCTCTCTGATTTGGTCCTGCCGTACATACCTACACGTACGCTACGGTCACAAGACGCAGGCCTCCTAATTGTCCCTAGAATTTTTAAGCAAACAGCTGGAGGCAGGGCTTTCTCCTATAGAGCTCCATTTTTATGGAACGGTCTGCCTACCCATGTCAGAGACGCAAACTCGGTCTCAACCTTTAAGTCTCTACTGAAGACTCATCTCTTCAGTGGGTCATATGATTGAGTGTAGTCTGGCCCAGGAGTGGGAGGGTGAATGGAAAGGCTCTGGAGCAACGAACCGCCCTTGCTGTCTCTGCCTGGCCGGTTCCCCTCTTTCCACTGGGATTCTCTGCCTCCAACCCTATTACAGGGGCTGAGTCACTGGCTTTACTGGGGCTCTCTCATGCCGTCCCTGGAGGGGGTGCGTCACCTGAGTGGGTTGAGTCACTGATGTGGTCATCCTGTCTGGGTTGGCGCCCCCCCCCCCCCCCCCCCCCCCCCCCCTTGGGTTGTGCCGTGGCGGAGGTCATAGTGGGCTATACTCAGCCTTGTCTCAGGATGGTAAGTTGGTGGTTGAAGATATCCCTCTAGTGTTGTGGGGGCTGTGCTTTGGCAAAGTGGGTGGGGTTATATCCTTCCTGTTTGGCCCTGTCCGGGGGTGTCCTCGGATGGGGCCACAGTGTCTCCTGACCCCTCCTGTCTCAGCCTCCAGTATTTATGCTGCAGTAGTTTATGTGTCGGGGGGCTAGGGTCAGTTTGTTATATCTGGAGTACTTCTCCTGTCCTATTCGGTGTCCTGTGTGAATCTAAGTGTGCGTTCTCTAATTCTCTCCTTCTCTCTTTCTCTCTCTCGGAGGACCTGAGCCCTAGGACCATGCCCCAGGACTACCTGACATGATGACTCCTTGCTGTCCCCAGTCCATCTGGCTGTGCTGCTGCTCCAGTTTCAACTATTCTGCCTTATTATTATTCGACCATGCTGGTCATTTATGAACATTTGAACATCTTGACCATGTTTTGTTATAATCTCCACCCGGCACAGCCAGAAGAGGACTGGCCACCCCACATAGCCTGGTTCCTCTCTAGGTTTCTTCCTAGGTTTTGGCCTTTCTAGGGAGTTTTTCCTAGCCACCGTGCTTCTACACCTGCATTGCTTGCTGTTTGGGGTTTTAGGCTGGGTTTCTGTACAGCACTTTGAGATATCAGCTGATGTACGAAGGGCTATATAAATAAATTTGATTTGATTTGATTTGACCTATCAACCCTAACCTAGTATGTTTCTCATTGTAGACCTAGTAACTCTATAACCTAGTATGTTTCTCATTGTTGACCTATCAACTCTAACCTAGTATGTTTCTCATTGTTGACCTAGTAACTCTAACCTAGTATGTTTCTCATTGTGGACCTAGTAACTCTATAACCTAGTATGTTTCTCATTGTAAACCCAGTAACTCTATAACCTAGTATGTTTCTCATTGTAGACCTAGTAACTCTATAACCTAGTATGTTTCTCATTGTAAACCCAGTAACTCTATAACCTAGTATGTTTCTCATTGTAAACCCAGTAACTCTATAACCTAGTATGTTTCTTATTGTTGACCTAGTAACTCTATAACCTAGTATGTTTCTCATTGTAGACCTAGTAACTCTATAACCTAGTATGTTTCTCATTGTAGACCTAGTAACTCTATAACCTAGTATGTTTCTCATTGTTGACCCAGTAACTCTATAACCTAGTATGTTTCTCATTGTAGACCTAGTAACTCTATAACCTAGTATGTTTCTCATTGTTGACCCAGTAACTCTATAACCTAGTATGTTTCTCATTGTAGACCTAGTAACTCTATAACCTAGTATGTTTCTCATTGTTGACCCAGTAACTCTATAACCTAGTATGTTTCTCATTGTTGACCCAGTAACTCTATAACCTAGTATGTTTCTCATTGTAGACCTAGTAACTCTATAACCTAGTATGTTTCTCATTGTAGACCTAGTAACTCTATAACCTAGTATGTTTCTCATTGTTGACCCAGTAACTCTATAACCTAGTATGTTTCTCATTGTAGACCTAGTAACTCTATAACCTAGTATGTTTCTCATTGTTGACCCAGTAACTCTATAACCTAGTATGTTTCTCATTGTAGACCCAGTAACTCTATAACCTAGTATGTTTCTCATTGTTGACCTATCAACTCTGACCTAGTATGTTTCTCATTGTAGACCTAGTAACTCTATAACCTAGTATGTTTCTCATTGTTGACCTAGTAACTCTATAACCTAGTATGTTTCTCATTGTAGACCTAGTAACTCTATAACCTAGTATGTTTCTCATTGTTGACCTAGTAACTCTATAACCTAGTATGTTTCTCATTGTAGACCTAGTAACTCTATAACCTAGTGTGTTTCTCATTGTTGACCTATCAACTCTGGCCTAGTATGTTTCTCATTGTTGACCCAGTAACTCTATAACCTAGTATGTTTCTCATTGTTGACCCAGTAACTCTATAACCTAGTATGTTTCTCATTGTTGACCTAGTAACTCTATAACCTAGTATGTTTCTCATTGTAGACCTAGTAACTCTATAACCTAGTATGTTTCTCATTGTAGAGCTAGTAACTCTATAACCTAGTATGTTTCTCATTGTTGACCCAGTAACTATTTTACCTTAGGTTCAAGTTCCAGATGAGAGCAACAACATGACCTTATTCAACTGATGATGGGGACCAATCAGACTCACCGATGGAAGCTTCTCCTCCATGGCCCTCTCTATGGCGATATCCACCATGTTGGCTGACAGGTCCAGGCCCAGCACCTCCACGCCGAAGGCCTGCAGAACATCATCGTCATCATCATAATCATCATTGGGATATATGACCTAACCCGATCCTATTGTTTCTAATGTGGATATGTATATAGTGGACTGGACCATTTCTCCTAGATACTAAATGTCCCGTTTCTAATGTGAATGTGTTTATAGTGGACTGGACCATTTCTCCTATATACTAAATGTCACTGGGGGCTGACCTTTGCCATGTAGAAGTTTCCACCACCAATGCCACACCCCACATCCAGCACCTTCATCCCAGGCTTCAAGTTCAGCAGGTCAACAAACTCCTTTTTTAACCACAAAGATAAAAAAAAAAAAAACAGAAAGTGTCAAGTCCATCCCAATAATAACTACACACACGTTTGGTATTTGGATATAGAGAAGGCGAAAAGAGCACAGTACCGTGGCAGTCTGTGTAAACCCAGTCTAAACAGTAACCATGTTTCAACAGTCTGTGTAAACCCAGTCTAAACAGTAACTACACAACCTCTCCTGTGTGTTGTCCTTTCATGGTTCAGTGATTTTTATTCAACTTTGTCGTGGTTCACATATCCATCTGTCCATAGGAAAAACACAAACCTTTCTACTCTGGGTCTTGATGACCCAACCTATGTTGGCTGTGTGCATGCGTGAGTGTGTGTATGCCCGTGTGAGTGTGTGCAGGACTCCCTACCTTGGTAGTGCTGGGTCCCCCAGTGCTGACGTATCCTGCCCCAAACATCTTCTCGTATCGCAGGATGCCTTTGCGTGTGTACTGCTGGTTGTCCAGGAACTGCTGGAAGGTTCTGAAGCCTTCTTGACAGGCGGTGTCCCGACCCACCTTCTCCAACAGCCAACACACCTGGTTCTGGTTGTTCTTCATCTGAAGAGGGGAAGATATGAGGAGAGTAATATCACACACACACACACACACACACACACACACACATACACACACACACACACACACACACACACACACACACACACACACACACACACACACACACACACACACACACACACACAGAGAGAGAGAGAGACAGCAGGCTACAGCAAACAGCCTGACATTACATTAATTGAGACACAACACAATCAGTAGCAATAGAGCAACCTACCTTGATGTATGTCTGCACGATTTTATTGAGCACGATGTCAAAGCCAAACACCTGCTTCTCCGCCCCCTCTGACTCCTCCCGCAGTGTTGTTGTCACCAGGTGACTGTAGTGGGCCGACGATCTGTAGTGGGTGGGGTTAAAGGTCCTCTTATAGTCACCTGGAGAGAGAGACAGAGAGAGAGAGAGAGAGAGAGAGAGACAGCGAGAGAGAGAGACAGAGAGAGAGAGAGACAGCGAGAGAGAGAGAGAGAGAGACAGCGAGAGAGACAGAGAGAGAGAGAGAGAGACGGAGATAAAGGAGATGGACCCACTGGTTGCCCACTAGGTTACAGAGAGCTGGTTGTCCCATCCACCAAACTACCAGGTGTGAAGGGGGTATGCTTATTTGGTATAGAGCAGACATAACCCACTTTATTTAAATAAGTCAAAACTGGAACATTTTACATCTGGCTAGAAATTAATAAGGAAATGATATCAACAGAGAAACATGTCCTCATGTGTGCTACCTATATCCCCCTAATAGAATCCCCATACTTTAATGAAGACAGCTTCTCCATCCTAGAGCGGGAGATCAACAATTTCCAGCCCCAGAGACATGTACTAGGTCTGTGGCGACCTAAATGACAGAACCTGACAGCCTCAGCACACAGGGGGACAAACACGTACCTAGAGGTGACAGCATTCCCTCCCCCATATTCCCCTCCAGACACAACTACAACAACATAACCAACAAAAACGGGTCACAACTCCTGCAGCTCTGTTAGACGCTGGGTATGTATATAGCCAATGGTAGGTGTCGAGGGGACTCCTATGGTATTCCTGGACAAAATGTTTCACTGTAATAGTGAAGGTGTAAACTTGACAGTAGAAAACCAAAACAGTATATCTGACCTCTCAGCTTTCACATCAAATCAAAAAATGTCAAGCAGACAACCTAAGAAAATGAACAACATTGACAAATGGTTTGATGAAGAATGCAAAAACCTAAGAAAGAAATTGAGAAATCTGAACAACCAAAAACATAGAGATCCGGAAAGCCTTCACTATGGTGAATCACTAAAACAAAATAAACTAAAACAATACAGAAATACACTACGGAGAAAGAAGGAACAGCACATCAGAAATCAGCTCAACGTCATGGAAGAATCCATAGACAACCACTTCTGGGAAAATTGGAAAACTCTAAACAAACAACAACACGAAGTTATCGATCCAAAACGGAGATGTATGGGTAAACCACTTCTCCAATCATTTTGTCTCTAAAACAAAGTACAAACAACAAACAATAAACACATATACATGATGAAATACAAATATTAGACTCAACTATTAAAGACTACCAGAACCCACTGGATTCTCCAATTACATTGAATGAACTACAGGACAAAATACAAACCCCTCAATGAAATGATCAAATACACAGACCACAAATTCCAATTGGCTATACTTAAACTCTTTAACATCATCCTCAGCTCTGGCATATTTCCCAATACTTGGAACCAAGGACTGATCAGCCCAATGATCAGTCCTTGGGCAAATTTGACCCCAATAACTACAGTGGGATATGCGTCAACACCAACGTTGGGAAAGTCCTCTGCAAAGTCTTCTCATGCTTTATTGATTTCAAAAAAGCTTTAGACTCAATTTCGCATGAGAGCCTGCTATACAAATTGATGGAAAGTGGTCTTGTGGGAAAAACATACAACATTATAAAATCCATGTACACAAACAACAAGTGTGCGGTTAAAATTAGCAAAAAAACACATTTCTTTCCACAGGGGGTGAGACAGGGATGCAGCTTAAGCCCCACCCTCTTCAACATATATAGCAACGAATTGGCGCGGGCACTAGAATAGTCTGCAGCACCCGGCCTCCCCCTGCTAGAATCTGAAGTCAAATGTCTACTGTTTGCTGATGATCTGGTGCAACCAATAATTCACAAAATGGGACAAACACCAAATTGAGACTCTGCATTCAGAATTCTGCAAAAATATCCAATGTGTACAACGTAGAACACCAAATAATGTACGCAGAGCAGAATTAGGCCGATACCCGCTAATGATCAAAATCCAGAAAAGAGATGTTTCTACAACCACCTAAGAGGAAGCGATTCCCAAACCTTCCATAACAAAGCCAACACCTACAGAAAGATGAACCTGGAGGAGAGCCCCCTAAGCAAGCTGGTCCTGGGGCTCTGTTCACAAACACAAACAGACCCCACAGAGTCCCAAGACAGCAGCACGATTCATGAGAAAACAAAAAGATAATTATTTGAGGCATTGGAAAGAACAAACTAGAGTGAACCTGCTTTTAGGATCAAGCTTCTAGCATTCAAATGAATAAATCCAAGGCCACTATTTCGTGAGCTCATATCAGATGGAGCATTCAAGGTAATATTAGATGAGCGATGCTTCCTCGTGTCGCTACTGACAGGCCTGAGATGGATGGAGACGAGATTACTTCTAACAATACCTGTACGAGGAAGTGGCAACACAGTACCTTGACAATAGTGTAACAATAACATAAATCCATCAAAAGTTTCATCCATGGTAGCAGCACCTGTAGAGCTATTTAAAGCTGTGGGGGGGGGGGAGCAATGAGTATAGTCTGATGGGGAAACGACCAATTGCTTGTACCTATTCAGATGTAAAACATCCCGGAGAAATACATTTGGTCGATGTAGAAAAGCTGTAAAATTGTCCACATGTTGTATGTTTATTGAACAACAATAGCCTTTAAGCCAGATATGTAGCTGGCGTATGCAACTGAAATGATTATCAGTAGAGCGTGGCGATGGGAGTGGACCTGAAACAATGCATTGTTTACCTCATTTAAGTAGAGTATGAATCAGGGATTTAAAGTCATTTTTAAGTTACTCAGTTTCCTGTTTAATATCATTTGACATGGACAGTGATACCTGAAGCAGTCGGTTGTTCACTAATGAGTAGCTGGATCATACAGTCAATGTCTTGGATCTGGGCACCTGGGTAACAGACGGTCTCTGCTTTCCTAATAACATTTTGGATCATAGATGAGCCCACAATAAGGACTGCTTGGTAAATTTTTTAAGTTGTGTCTCTCTTGAGTTATCTTCCTCCTAGAAAGTTGTTTGGGGCTAATTGTAGAGCTGTTTCGTTGTAAATTGTTTAAATGGCAGGGGTATCACTTGCTTCCGGGCAAAGTTGTTTGTTCTTTTGGGGCCAGAGCCAGAAATCTCAGACTCTTCCGATACCCGGTATCTGTTTCCCAAATCCAAGGCATCACCTTGCCTTGGCGTTTTCCTGCCAAGGTTTTTTGGTTTCCGTACAGTAATCCATGGCTCCTGAGGTGGAGCAGAGGGAGTGGAACAGACCGGGTGCTTGAGTGTAGCTCCCGGTAATGACCAGGGCTCTTCTAGCGGGATCAAAGCACGTCTCACAGCTGCAGACTCCTCCGAGGCCGAGGCCGCGGTGACAAGCCATGGGCAAGTGGCTTCGTTCGCCACGTTTTTGGCAGACTCAAGAAAAGAGTCGATCAGCTGTTCATCTCCTTTAATCTGATGAAGAATAGACACTCTACCCTCCAATTCAGCGATTGTCTGGGTCAGTTCTTGACAATTGACACATTCAGAGGTAAGTTTGGTCTTTATTCTGAGTCGTTAGCTAGCAACGCTAACTAGGTTTGTTGGGGTGGTAGGCCCAAATTGTGCTAATACGCTAATCAGCATTACGGCGCTTCCGCGAATCCAATACGATTTTCATTGCAAATAGTATTTTTGTAACTCCACTCAATACTTATATAGTCTGTTTATAACTCCACTCACTACTTACATAGTCTGTTCATAATCATAAAAGTGACCATGTAGGAAACTACCACGATTCCAATACGATTTTCTTTGCAATTTTCTATGAATGTGTGTGATGTGAATGACTTTAGCTTCCCTCCTGAGTGCACACGCTCTCTAGTAGGCTTAATTTCACGACAGATAGTCTGACTCATGAAGGTGAAAGTGGACTGAATAGGGATCTGTTTAGTAAGGTATTAAATTATGAGAGGACGACAGGATGAGAGGAGTATCTGGGTAGATACACTGCTCAAAAAAATAAAGGGAACACTGAAACAACACAATGTAACTCCAAGTCAATCACACTTCTGTGAAATCAAACTGTCCACTTAGGAAGCAACACTGATTGACAATACATTTCACATGCTGTTGTGCAAATGGAATAGACAACAGGTGGAAATTATAGGCAATTAGCAAGACACCCCCAATAAATGAGTGGTTCTGCAGGTGGTGACCACAGACCACTTCTCAGTTCCTATGCTTCCTGGCTGATGTTTTGGTCACTTTTGAATGCTGGCGGTGCTTTCACTCTAGTGGTAGCATGAGACGGAGTCTACAACCTACACAAGTGGCTCAGGTAGTGCAGCTCATCAAGGATGGCACATCGATGCGAGCTGTGGCAAGAAGGTTTGCTGTGTCTGTCAGCGTAGTGTCAAGAGCATGGAGGCGCTACCAGGAGACAGGCCAGTACATCAGGAGACGTGGAGGAGGCCGTAGGAGGGCAACAACCCAGCAGCAGGACCGCTACCTCCGCCTTTGTGCAAGGAGGAGCAGGAGGAGCACTGCCAGAACCCTGCAAAATGACCTCCAGCAGGCCACAAATGTGCATGTGTCTGCTCAAACGGTCAGAAACAGACTCCATGAGGGTGGTATGAGGGCCCGACGTCCACAGGTGGGGGTTGTGCTTACAGCCCAACACCGTGCAGGACATTTGGCATTTGCCAGAGAACACCAAGATTGGCAAATTCGCCATTGGCGCCCTGTGCTCTTCACAGATGAAAGCAGGTTCACACTGAGCACATGTTACAGACGTGACAGAGTTTGGAGACGCTGTGGAGAACGTTTTGCTGCCTGCAACATCCTCCAGCATGACCGGTTTGGCGGTGGGTCAGTCATGGTGTGGGGTGGCATTTCTTTGGGGGGCCGCACAGCCCTCCATGTGCTCGCCAGAGGTAGCCTGACTGCCATTAGGTACCGAGATGAGATCCTAAGTGAGACCATATGCTGGTTCGGTTGGCCCTGGGTTCCTCCTAATGCAAGACAATGCTAGACCTCATGTGGCTGGAGTGAGTCAGCAGTTCCTGCAAGAGGAAGGCATTGCTATGGACTGGCCCACCCGTTCCCCAGACCTGAATCCAATTGAGCACATCTGGGACATCATGTCTCGCTCCATCCACCAACGCCACGTTGCACCACAGACTGTCCAGGAGTTGGCGGGTGCTTTAGTCCAGGTCTGGGAGGAGATCCCTCAGGAGACCATCCGCCACCTCATCAGGAGCATGCCCAGGCGTTGTAGGGAGGTCATACAGGCACGTGGAGGCCACACACTACTGAGCCTCATTTTGACTTGTTTTAAGGACATTACATCAAAGTTGGATCAGCCTGTAGTGTGGTTTTCCACTTTAATTTTGAGTGTGACTCCAAATTCAGACCTCCATGGGTTGATAAATTTGATTTCCATTGATCATTTTTGTGTGATTTTGTTGTAAGCACATTCAACTATGTAAATAAAAAAGTATTTAATAAGAATATTTCATTCATTCAGATCTAGGATGTGTTACTTTAGTTTTCCCTTTATTTTTTTGAGCAGTGTATATCACCATGTTGCTTCCCCCTATCAACCTCTCATCTCTACAGAAGGGTATAAGGATTCATTAGACAGTAACCTCTCAGCTCTACAGGAGGGTCTAGGGATTCATTAGACAGCAACCTCTCAGCTCTACAGGAGGGTCATTACTGTAAGACTCACAATAGATATTCAGGTGATATTAAAGCTCGTACCTGATTGGTGGTTGCAGGACTCCCTGAAAAACAGGTATCCTCCGAGGCGGAGCCATCCCAGCATCCTCTCTGTTAGTGACCTCAGCTCCTCGTCACTCAGATACATCAGCAGCCAGTTGGAGAAGATGATGTCAAAACTGATGGGGAGGTACACATCAGAATAACACCATAACTGATGGGGGGGAGGGGGGTACACATCAGAATAACACCATAACTGATGGGGGGGAGGGGGGTACACATCATAATAACACCATAACTGATGGGGGGGTGGGGTACACATCTGAATAACACCATAACTGATGAAGGGGGGGGGGGGGGGGTACACATCAGAATAACATCATAAGTCTGGACGTTATAGAGGTATCAAAGTTTATAGCAAGTAGCAATGCATTATACCCATCGGCTTTAGGCAACGCCTGTGTCAAAAATGGCACAGTAATCCCTTTATAGTGCACTACTTTAGAGCCCTATAGGTCCTGGTTACCTTATGGGCCCTGGTCTACAGTAGTACACTGCCCTACGGGCCCTGGTCTACAGTAGTACACTACCCTATGGGCCCTGGTCAACAGTAGTGCACTACCCAATGTGTCCTGGTCAATAGTAGTCCACTACCTGAGCAATAGGGCACCATTTGGAACACAGAACTAATTTGTTACCTCGTATTAGTGTTTTCAGTTCCAAGAGATTGAGTAATTGAGTGTTTCCAAAATATTTCTCCCGGCCTGACCTTTATTTAACTAGGCAAGTCAGTTCCTATTCTTATTTACAATGACGGCCAAACCCAGACGACGCTCTGACCTTTATTTAACTAGGCAAGTCAGTTCCTATTCTTATTTACAATGACGGCCAAACCCAGACGACGCTGGGCCAAATGTGCACCGCCCTATGGGACTCCCAATCACGGCCGGATGTGATACAGCCTGGATTCAAACCAGGTAGTATAGTGACACCTTTTGTACTGAGATGCAGTGCCTTAGACCGCTGCGCCACTCGGGAGCCAACAAAACACCCAAAAATCCCAACAGAGAATTTATACTGAGACGCAGACCTAGAGGTGCAAAGAGAGCAAAGTTTACCAGTAACTTTCGACGTTTACCAATAACCTGACAGAATTTTGGTATCTATCGATAAATAAATGGAATCTTAGAAGATTAAATCTAGTGTCCTTTTTTGGTGCTACAGATTATCACAGGTGTCTGTAATGATCTCTGGCCCTCTGTGTGGCCTTATCACATGGAAATATATACATTTATTTAAAAATAATCAATAGTATGGCAAAGCTGTAAAACATTATCTAAAATATATACCATCAACTTAGTGAATACAATTTTTGTTTAATATGAGGGTTTCAGCATGACACATCCTTGACATTTTTTTCACACTCTTGTATTTATTATGTCACTATGTATATTTTACTATGTCATTATGTATATTTTACTACGTCACTATGTATATTTTACTATGTCACTATGTATATTTTACTACGTCACTATGTATATTTTACTATGTCATTATGTATATTTTACTACGTCACTATGTATATTTTACTATGTCACTATGTATATTTTACTATGTATATTTTACTATGTCACTATGTATATTTTACTATGTCATTATGTATATTTTACTACGTCACTATGTATATTTTACTATGTCACTATGTATATTTTACTATGTATATTTTACTATGTCAATATGTATATTTTACTATGTCATTATGTATATTTTACTGTCACTATGTATATTTTACTATGTCACTATGTATATTTTATTATGTCACTATGTATATTTTACTATGTCATTATGTATATTTTACTATGTCACTATGTATATTTTACTATGTCATTATGTATATTTTACTATGTCACTATGTATATTTTACTATGTCATTATGTATATTTTACGATGTCATTATGTATATTTTACTATGTCATTATGTATATTTTACTATGTCATTATGTATATTTTACTATGTCACTATGTATATTTTACTATGTCACTATGTATATTTTACTATGTCACTATGTATATTTACTATGTCACTATGTGTTTGTTGTCAATGTTTTGGGGGTCAAACTGGTGGCAGTTATGAAACAAGTCAACAGTAGGAAGAGTTGCAGAGTTCTTTCATTAATCTTCTCTTTAACCATTTGGTCCACCCACTAGAAACGCATTGACAATATAGCCACAGATTATATATATTAATACATTTTTTCCAAATTGCCATAGATTTACCTGTTAATTACCAAAATTACAGAAGATTTTGGTAACTGTGGTAAACTATGTAAACCTCTTTTATAATATATTATTATAATATTATTTTTTATACACATCCTATCAACCAGCAGACCTGCTTTTGGGGAAGTCCAGCTTGGTGACGTCTGCCTGGAGGAAGGAGGCGTTGCCATGGTGACTGTTGTCCTGTCTGTTCTTCTCCACGAAGCTCTCCATGAAGTCGACCGCTGTCACGTGACTGGCCTGGGTCAACAGGTGGCTGGTGTACCTACTGGAAGAGACCAAACACACAAACACAAAGGGGCAAACACCTCCACATCAGACAGCGCGGGTCAAACTGCCATCAAGAGTCAATGTCACCTGACCAGGAAAAACACAGGTCCCCATCGTAGCCCATGGCCAGGGAGTTTTACCTATCAGGTCACATGGTCAGTTAAACCTCGTGGCTCTACAGAGATCATGACACAGTATATGCTTGTTGTTATTAACGGTCTATCGGGTCAGTTGTTTTATAGATATAGTTCAATAGACCCACTGACCCGATGCCGGCGCCCAGCTCTAGGACCCTCTGTCCGGAAAGGCTGGGCAGCAGGGAGAGGATCTCAGGCAGTTCTTGCTGGGTCAGCTCCTGGGCATGAGAGTCCAACATCATTTCTTCAACCGTGGCCTGATGGCTATGCTCCTTCCAGAATTCTGTCATCGTACTCCTCTTTACTCAGAGTGGAGAGAAGAACTAAAGCAAACTGCTGGACAAGTACACAATAACAATAACACCAACAACAACATACTGTATTTGTATGTACCCAGTCTGTGTGTTATTTTGCTAGGAATTGCCATTCTATTCTATGCTATGTTATTCTATGCTATTCTATTCGGTCATTCTATGCCACGTTTTTCTATTCTATGCTATTCTATTATATTCAATGCTATAATATTATATTATATGCTATGTTATTCTATTCTATTCCATGTCATTCTATGCTATGTTATTCTATGCTATGCTATTCTATGTTATGTTTTCCATGCTATGTTATTCTATGCTATGTTATTCTGTTCTATGCTATTCTATGTTATTCTATGCTATGTGATTCTATTCTATCTTATTCTATGATATATTATTATATTCTATGATATGTAGTTATTTTCTATGCTATGTTATTCTATGATATGTTATTCTATTATATTCTATGCTATTCTATGCTATTCTTTGCTATTCTATTCTATGCTATGTTATTATATTCTATGTTATTCTATGGTACGTTATTATATTCTATGATATGTGATTATTTTCTATGCTATGTTATTGTATTATATTATATGCTATTCTATGCTATGTTATTATATGCTATGTTATTATACTCTATGCTATTCTATCCTATGCTATTATTTTATATTCTATTCTATTATATGTTATTATACGTTATTATATTCTATTCTATGCCATGTTATTATATTCTATGTTATTATATGCAATGTTATTATAATCTATGCTATTCTATTTGATGCTATGTTATTATATGCTATGCTATGTTATTCTATACTATTCTATTTTAAAGCTATTGTAGACTACAGGGTGTGGTAAAGTGAGTTTGATACTGTAGGGTTACTATAGAATGAGAGCAACAACAAGAGGTATTACTCTCCAGAACTCAATCACTGGAACAAAATATTGTAGAAATCAACCACTGTTTTGTAAAGAATGCCAACTCAATGAAAATGTCATATACTACCACCACAACCCCAAAGACCTAAAAGCAATATGAACCTGAAATAACAACAATCACAACTACTGCTAACAGGTTATATAACGGTCACATAACAGGTCATAATCATTCCTAAATCACTATAACTGCCTGACGACTCAAACGGAATTATTCCGAGGCTCTATCGTTCCGGTTCATAGCGTTTGGCCGGAGAAAGGAGTTTGGGGTAACCAGGGAATAAAACTGCAGCAGCAATCTCGATTAGTAGCCAACTAGCCCTACAATCAATGTTTCATCCAGGAGTAAACAAGAATATACAATAGAAACACTCCAGAACTCTACAGCAGTTAGCATTACTTCAATCATTTGCTTGAATATACTAAACACAGAACACATGTTGGGCCAAAATAACCTTGTAAGTATTATTAACATCTGACCAGAAAATGTCAACCACATTGAATAAACCCACACTGTTATTTACAGTCGATAGAGGATGGAAACCATGTAATTCTTACCTTTGGTGTCCATGTTTGTTGGTTAAAAAAAATATATATGTATATTGGGGTAAAAAGGGCTAACTATTACTGTTAGTAGTTAGTGATCCTAACAGCATCAATTATCAGCCGATGGTATGTTGAGTGTTATCACTGGCAGACTAATGGAAACTTGTTGTTGAGTGTTGGCCATAATGCGCGTGGAAGAGTTGGCTTTCCACATCCATAAGGTGCAGAACTGACAATACTGATGCGCGGAATAAGGGAGGGGTGGACAACAATAACGCATGAATAATCATCTGGTTAACAATGGGGGTCTTCGGTGTCTGCTATCTGACGCGTTATGTTAGGATTTCCCTTACCGTATAACCAGACCTTGACTGTCGATGAACCGATCTGGTGATATGTCAATCATTCAGAGGAGGCGATAAGGCGATATTGAGTCATCCATCCATGTGGAAGAAAAAATAAGAGTCTGTTGTACGTACATAAAGGCCTGTTAAAGATATAGCCTGTGGTCTGAGCAAAGTGCATCTGCGTGCGTTATTTTACACCGCGGTTGAAACGAGCCCCGTTCGTCCAGAATGTGCTGACACCGTTCGGATGGAGCCGCTCATGTGTGACATGCATGCGAGGATTGCGCAATATTGCCTCATGCAGCTGTTTTCTGCTAAAACGTGGCCTTTAAAGGGCCAGCCTGAGGCAGGTAGCGCATGGTTCAGATTAATGATGATGAAACACACGAAGCAGATTACAGCATGACCAAAACGACAATTTTAAATGCGAAAAAAGTTTTTTTTTATTAGGAATTAAACATTTTCTTTCCATAATGTGAGGACAGGTGTTATGAGAAGCAAATCAGTTTTATAATGGACATAATCACAATACATTAATACAATTAATTAGTTATTGTTTCAAATGGCAAGGGCAAAATAACGTTAAGAGAGAGAGAGAGACAGAGAGAGAGACAGAGAAAGAGAGAGAGTGAGAGAGAGAGAGAGAGAGAGAGAGAGAGAGAGAGAATTAGTATACAATCTACCTCACTTACTTTGGTAATGTTAACATATGTTTCCCATGTGTCACGTTCTGACCTCTATTTCTGTTGTTTTGTATTTATTTAGTATGGTCAGGGCGTGAGTTGGGTGGGCAGTCTATGTTTGTTTTTCTATGTTTTGGGGCATTTCTATGTTTTCGGCCTAGTATGGTTCTCAATCAGAGGCAGGTGTCATTAGTTGTCTCTGATTGAGAATCATACTTAGGTAGCCTGGGTTTCACTGTGTGTTTGTGGGTGATTGTTCCTGTCACTGTGTTTGTTGTCACAGGATAGGCTGTATAGGTTTTCACGTTCCGTTTGTTGTTTTGTAGATTTGAGTTATTTCATGTATCGTTCAGTTTTCCATTAAAGAACATGAATAACCACCACGCTGCTTTTTGGTCCGCTTCTCCTCCTACAGACGAACGTCGTTACACCATGCCAATAAAGCCCCTTGCCTTGAATTTAATTGAGAGAGAGAGAGAGCCACAGACCCACAAAAAAATCGAAAACAAATCCAATTTTGATAAACTCCCAAAACTATTGGGTGAAATATCACAGTGTGACATCACAGCAGCAAGACTTGTGGCCTGTTGCCATTAAAAAAAGGGTGAAGAACAACCAGTGAAGAACAAACACCATTGTAAATACAACCCATTTTTATGTTAATTTATGTTCCCTTTTGTACTTTAACCATTTACATATCATTACAACACTGTATATATACATAATATGACATTTGACATGTCTTTAGTCTTTCGGGACTTTTGTGAGTGTAATATTTACTGTTCACTTTTTATTGTTAAATCCACTTTTTTTTATCCATTTCACTTGCTTTGGCAACGTTAACATATGTTTCCCCATGACCATAAATCCCTTTGAATTGAATTGAAATAGAGAGAGGGAGGGAGAGAGGGAGGGAGAGAGAGAGGGAGGGAGAGAGAGAGAGAGAGAGGGAGAGGGAGGGAGGGAGGGAGAGAGAGAGAGAGAGAGAGAGAGAGAGAGAGAGAGAGAGAGAGGGAGAGGAGAGCGAGAGAGAGAGAGAGAGGGAGAGGAGAGAGAGAGAGAGAGAGGGAGAGGAGAGAGAGAGAGAGAGAGAGAGAGAGAGAGAGAGAGAGAGAGAGAGAGAGGGAGAGGAGAGCGAGAGAGAGAGAGAGAGAGAGAGAGAGAGAGAGAGAGAGAGAGGGAGAGGAGAGCGAGAGAGAGAGAGAGAGGGAGAGGAGAGAGAGAGAGAGCGACAGAGAGAGAGAGAGAGAGAGAGAGCGAGAGAGACAGAGAGAGAGAGGATATGGACATGATCCTCTGCCCAGGCGATGCTGATGGCTTCCAAATCTTACAACGCCTGGATATGTATTTTACCTATCAGTTAACCACATCCTACGTTATAGCAATCTGTCAGTCCATTACACAGTCGATGACGTGGCACGCAAACTTTGAATGATTTGAATGAGCAGGGGACCTGTGTGTGTGAAAGACAGAGAGAGATAGAGAGAGAAAGAGAGAGAGAAAGAGAGACGGCTAGCCCGCTCGTGGCTGGCCTTGGTGACACACACAATGTCAATATGTAGCCTGCTGTGTGTGGTTGATAACTGGTTTGACATTTAACTCGGTTACAATACAACTTCCAAAGTTCAATGATTGTGGTCAGATGGCCACGGAGACTTTTACCCATCCTCAGGAGAGCTCATACTCAAATCAAATCAACGTTTGTTTGTCACATGTGCCGAATATGTAAATCTTACCGTGAAATGCTTACTTACCAGCGCTCAACCAACAATGCTTTAAGAAGTTTAAGGAAAAAAATATTATCAAAAAAGTAACACAAAAAAATGAAATAGCAATATGGAGGCTACAGTATATAATTATACTATATGCACTATGTATATACACTACATAATTATACTATATGCACTATGTATATATACTATATAATTATACTATATGCACTATGTATATATACTACATAATTATACTATATGCACTATGTATATATACTATATAATTATACTATATGCACTATGTATATATACTATATAATTATACTATATGCACTATGTATATATACTACATAATTATACTATATGCACTATGTATATATACTACATAATTATACTATATGCACTATGTATATATACTATATAATTATACTATATGCACTATGTATATATACTACATAATTATACTATATGCACTATATATATATACACTATATAATTATACTATATGCACTATATATATATACACTATATAATTATACTATATGCACTATGTATATATACTATATAATTATACTATATGCACTATATATATACACTATATAATTATACTATATGCACTATGTATATATACTATATAATTATACTATATGCACTATATATATACACTATATAATTATACTATATGCACTATGTATATATACTATATATATATATATATATATATACACACACTATATGCACTATATATATACACTATATAATTATACTATATGCACTATGTATATATACTATATAATTATACTATATGCACTATGTATATATACTATATAATTATACTATATGCACTATATATAAACACTATATAATTATACTATATGCACTATGTATATATACTATATAATTATACTATATGCACTATGTATATATACTATATAATTATACTATATGCACTATATATATACACTACATAATTATACTATATGCACTATGTATATATACTACATAATTATACTATATGCACTATGTATATATACTATATAATTATACTATATGCACTATATATATACACTATATAATTATACTATATGCACTATGTATATATACTATATAATTATACTATATGCACTATATATATATACACTATATAATTATACTATATGCACTATGTATATATACTATATAATTATACTATATGCACTATATATATACACTATATAATTATACTATATGCACTATGTATATATACTATATAATTATACTATATGCACTATATATATACACTATATAATTATACTATATGCACTATGTATATATACTATATATATATATATATACACACACTATATGCACTATATATATACACTATATAATTATACTATATGCACTATGTATATATACTATATAATTATACTATATGCACTATGTATATATACTATATAATTATACTATATGCACTATATATAAACACTATATAATTATACTATATGCACTATGTATATATACTATATAATTATACTATATGCACTATGTATATATACTATATAATTATACTATATGCACTATATATATACACTACATAATTATACTATATGCACTATGTATATATACTACATAATTATACTATATGCACTATGTATATATACTATATAATTATACTATATGCACTATATATATACACTACATAATTATACTATATGCACTATGTATATACACTACATAATTATACTATATGCACTATGTATATACACTACATAATTATACTATATGCACTATATATATACACTACATAATTATACTATATGCACTATGTATATATACTATATATATATATATATATATATACACACACTATATGCACTATATATATACACTATATAATTATACTATATGCACTATATATATACACTACATAATTATACTATATGCACTATGTATATATACTATATAATTATACTATATGCACTATGTATATATACTATATATATATATATATATATATATATATATACACACACTATATGCACTATATATATACACTATATAATTATACTATATGCACTATATATATACACTATATAATTATACTATATGCACTATGTATATATACTATATAATTATACTATATGCACTATATATATACACTATATAATTATACTATATGCACTATGTATATATACTATATATATATACACACTATATGCACTATATATATACACTACATAATTATACTATATGCACTATATATATACACTACATAATTATACTATATGCACTATGTATATATACTATATAATTATACTATATGCACTATGTATATATACTATATATATATATATATACACACACTATATGCACTATATATATACACTATATAATTATACTATATGCACTATATATATACACTATATAATTATACTATATGCACTATATATATACACTATATAATTATACTATATGCACTATGTATATATACTATATATATATATATATATACACACACTATATGCACTATATATATACACTATATAATTATACTATATGCACTATATATATACACTATATAATTATACTATATGCACTATATATATACACTATATAATTATACTATATGCACTATGTATATATACTATATATATATACACACTATATGCAGTATATATATACACTACATAATTATACTATATGCACTATATATATACACTACATAATTATACTATATGCACTATGTATATATACTATATAATTATACTATATGCACTATGTATATATACTATATATAGATATATACACACACTATATGCACTATATATATACACTATATAATTATACTATATGCACTATATATATACACTATATAATTATACTATATGCACTATGTATATATACTATATATAGATATATACACACACTATATGCACTATATATATACACTATATAATTATACTATATGCACTATATATATACACTATATAATTATACTATATGCACTATATATATACACTATATAATTATACTATATGCACTATGTATATATACTATATATATATACACACTATATGCACTATATATATACACTATATAATTATACTATATGCACTATATATATACACTACATAATTATACTATATGCACTATATATATACACTACATAATTATACTATATGCACTATGTATATATACTATATATATATATATATATATACACACACTATATGCACTATATATATACACTATATAATTATACTATATGCACTATATATATACACTACATAATTATACTATATGCACTATGTATATATACTATATAATTATACTATATGCACTATGTATATATACTATATATATATATATATATATATATATACACACACTATATGCACTATATATATACACTATATAATTATACTATATGCACTATATATATACACTATATAATTATACTATATGCACTATATATATACACTATATAATTATACTATATGCACTATATATATACACTATATAATTATACTATATGCACTATGTATATATACTATATATATATACACACTATATGCACTATATATATACACTACATAATTATACTATATGCACTATATATATACACTACATAATTATACTATATGCACTATGTATATATACTATATAATTATACTATATGCACTATGTATATATACTATATATATATATATATACACACACTATATGCACTATATATATACACTATATAATTATACTATATGCACTATATATATACACTATATAATTATACTATATGCACTATATATATACACTATATAATTATACTATATGCACTATGTATATATACTATATATATATATATATATACACACACTATATGCACTATATATATACACTATATAATTATACTATATGCACTATATATATACACTATATAATTATACTATATGCACTATATATATACACTATATAATTATACTATATGCACTATGTATATATACTATATATATATACACACTATATGCAGTATATATATACACTACATAATTATACTATATGCACTATATATATACACTACATAATTATACTATATGCACTATGTATATATACTATATAATTATACTATATGCACTATGTATATATACTATATATAGATATATACACACACTATATGCACTATATATATACACTATATAATTATACTATATGCACTATATATATACACTATATAATTATACTATATGCACTATATATATACACTATATAATTATACTATATGCACTATGTATATATACTATATATATATACACACTATATGCACTATATATATACACTATATAATTATACTATATGCACTATATATATACACTATATAATTATACTATATGCACTATATATATACACTATATAATTATACTATATGCACTATGTATATATACACACTATATAATTACACTATATGCACTATATATATATATATATATATATACACACTATATGCACTATATATATATATTATATAATTATACTATATGCACTATATATATATATATATATATATACTATATAATTATACTATATGCACTATATATATACACTATATAATTATACTATATGCATTATATATACACACTATATAATTATACTATATGCACTATGTATATATACTATATAATTATACTATATGCACTATATATATATACTATATAATTATACTATATGCACTATGTATATATACTATATAATTATACTATATGCACTATGTATATATACTATATAATTACACTATATGCACTATGTATATATACTATATAATTACACTATATGCACTATATATAAATACACACTATATGCACTAAATATATACACTACATAATTACACTATATGCACTATATATATATATATATATATATATATATATATATATATATATATATATATATACACACTATATGCACTATATATATACACTACATAATTACACTATATGCACTACATATATATATATACACACTATATGCACTATATCTATATATATATATATATATATATATACATATATATGTCACGTTCTGACCTCTATTTCCTTTGTTTTTGTATTTATTTAGTATGGTCAGGGCGTGAGTTGGGTGGGCAGTCTATGTTTGTTTTTCTATGTTTTGGGGCAGTTCTATGTTTTCGGCCTAGTATGGTTCTCAATCAGAGGCAGGTGTCATTAGTTGTCTGATTGAGAATCATACTTAGGTAGCCTGGGTTTCACTGTGTGTTTGTGGGTGATTGTTCCTGTTTTTGTGTTTGCACCAGACAGGGCTGTTTTGAGTTCTCACGTTTCTTGTTTTTTCGTTAGTTTGTTCATGTATAGTGTCGTCAATAAATTACAATGAACAACCACCACGCTGCGCTTTGGTCCGCCTCTACTTCACAAGAAGAGAATCGTTACAGAATCACCCACCACAACAGGACCAAGCGGTGTGGTAATGGGCAAAGGAAAAAGCAGCAGCAGGAGCAGCGCGAGGAGGTATGGACATGGGAGGACGAATTAGACGGAAGAGGACCCTGGGCTCAGCCAGGAGAATATCGCCGTCCCAAAGAAGAACTGGAGGCGGCGAAAGCGGAGAGGCGCTGGTATGAGGAGGCAGCGCGGCGTCGTGGATGGAAGCCCGGGAGTCAACCCCAAAAATTTATTGGGGGGGGGCTAACAGGGAGTATGGCTACGCCAGGTAGGAGACCTGAGCCAACTTCCTGTGGTTACCGGTGGGCTAGAGAGACCGGGCAGGCACCGTGTTATGCTGTGGAGCGCACGGTGTCCCCAGTGCGGGTGCACAGCCCGGTGCGGTACATTCCAGCTCCGCATATCGGCCGGGCTAGAGTGGGCATCGAGCCAAGTGCCATGAAGCCGGCTCTACGCATCTGGTCTCCAGTGCGTCTCCTTGGGCCGGCTTACATGGCACCAGCCTTGCGCACGGTGTCCCCGGTTCGCCTGCATAGCCCAGTGCGGGCTATTCCACCTCGCTGCACTGGCAGGGCGACCGGGACCATTCAACCGGGTAAGGTTGGGCAGGCTCGGTGCTCAAGAGCTCCAGTGCGCCTGCACGGCCCGGTCTATCCGTCACCACCTCCGCACCCCAGCCCTCCGGTGGCAGCTCCCCGTACCAGGCTGTCTCTCCGGCCCATCCGTCCAGAGCCTTCCTCCTCTCCAGCGCTGCCGGAGTCTCCCGCCTCTCCGGCGCTACCAGAGCCTTCCTCCTCTCCAGCGCTGCCGGAGTCTCCCGTCTGTCCGGCGCCTCTGCCGGAGCCTCCCGTCTGTCCGGCGCCTCTGCCGGAGCCTCCCGCCTGTCCGGCGCCTCTGCCGGAGCCTCCCGCCTGTCCGGCGCCTCTGCCGGAGCCTCCCACCTGTCCGGCGCCTCTGCCGGAGCCTCCCGCCTGTCCGGCGCCTCTGCCGGAGCCTCCCGCCTGTCCGGCGCCTCTGCCGGAGCCTCCCGTCTGCCCGGCGCCTCTGCCGGAGCCTCCCGTCTGCCCGGCGCCTCTGCCGGAGCCTCCCGTCTGCCCGGCGCCTCTGCCGGAGCTTCCCGTCTGCCCGGCGCCATCGGAGCTTCCCGTCTGCCCAACGCCGCCAGCGCCGCCCGTCTGCCCAGCGCCACCCGTCTGCCCAGCGCCGCCCGTCTGCCCAGCGCCGCCAGCGCCGCCCGTCTGCCCAGCGCCGCCAGCGCCGCCCGTCTGCCCAGTGCCGCCCGTCTGCCCAGCGCCGCCAGTGCCGCCCGTCTGCCCAGCGCCGCCAGTGCCGCCCGTCTGCCAGGAGCCGCCAGTGCCGCCCGTCAGCCAGGGGCCGCCAGTGCCGCCCGTCAGCCAGGGGCCGCCAGTGCCGCCCGTCAGCCAGGGGCCGCCAGTGCCGCCAGTCAGCCAGGGGCCGCCAGCGCCGCCAGTCAACCAGGGGCCGCCAGTGCCGCCAGTCAGCCCAGCGCCAGCGCCGCCAGTCAACCAGGGGCCGCCAGGGGCCGCCAGTCAGCCAGGGGCCGCCAGTGCCGCCAGTCAGCCAGGGGCCGCTAGAGCCCCTCCGCCCGGAGCAGCTGTCCCTCTGTCCCGAGCAGCTGTCCCTCTGTCCCGAGCAGCTGTCCCTCTGTCCCGAGCAGCTGTCCCTCTGTCCCGAGCAGCTGTCCCTCTGTCCCGAGCAGCTGTCCCTCTGTCCCGAGAAGCTGCCCCTCTGTCCCAAGCAGCCCCTCTGTCCAGTGGGGTCATTGAGAGGGGTGGGCATGGTGAGTAAGCCACGGAGGCGGACAATAAGGCGGACTGAGACAATGGCGAAGTGGGGTCCGCGTCCCGCGCCAGAGCCGCCACCGCGGACAGACGCCCACCCAGACCCTCCCCTATAGGTCAAGGTTTTGCGGCCGGAGTCCGCACCTTTGGGGGGGGGTACTGTCACGTTCTGACCTCTATTTCCTTTGTTTTTGTATTTATTTAGTATGGTCAGGGCGTGAGTTGGGTGGGCAGTCTATGTTTGTTTTTCTATGTTTTGGGGCAGTTCTATGTTTTCGGCCTAGTATGGTTCTCAATCAGAGGCAGGTGTCATTAGTTGTCTCTGATTGAGAATCATACTTAGGTAGCCTGGGTTTCACTGTGTGTTTGTGGGTGATTGTTCCTGTTTTTGTGTTTGCACCAGACAGGGCTGTTTTGAGTTCTCACGTTTCTTGTTTTTTCGTTAGTTTGTTCATGTATAGTGTCGTCAATAAATTACAATGAACAACCACCACGCTGCGCTTTGGTCCGCCTCTACTTCACAAGAAGAGAATCGTTACAGAATCACCCACCACAACAGGACCAAGCGGTGTGGTAATGGGCAAAGGAAAAAGCAGCAGCAGGAGCAGCGCGAGGAGGTATGGACATGGGAGGACGAATTAGACGGAAGAGGACCCTGGGCTCAGCCAGGAGAATATCGCCGTCCCAAAGAAGAACTGGAGGCGGCGAAAGCGGAGAGGCGCTGGTATGAGGAGGCAGCGCGGCGTCGTGGATGGAAGCCCGGGAGTCAACCCCAAAAATTTATTGGGGGGGGGCTAACAGGGAGTATGGCTACGCCAGGTAGGAGACCTGAGCCAACTTCCTGTGGTTACCGGTGGGCTAGAGAGACCGGGCAGGCACCGTGTTATGCTGTGGAGCGCACGGTGTCCCCAGTGTGGGTGCACAGCCCGGTGCGGTACATTCCAGCTCCGCGTATCGGCCGGGCTAGAGTGGGCATCGAGCCAAGTGCCATGAAGCCGGCTCTACGCATCTGGTCTCCAGTGCGTCTCCTTGGGCCGGCTTACATGGCACCAGCCTTGCGCACGGTGTCCCCGGTTCGCCTGCATAGCCCAGTGCGGGCTATTCCACCTCGCCGCACTGGCAGGGCGACTGGGACCATTCAACCGGGTAAGGTTGGGCAGGCTCGGTGCTCAAGAGCTCCAGTGCGCCTGCACGGCCCGGTCTATCCGTCACCACCTCCGCACCCCAGCCCTCCGGTGGCAGCTCCCCGTACCAGGCTGTCTCTCCGGCCCATCCGTCCAGAGCCTTCCTCCTCTCCAGCGCTGCCGGAGTCTCCCGCCTCTCCGGCGCTACCAGAGCCTTCCTCCTCTCCAGCGCTGCCGGAGTCTCCCGTCTGTCCGGCGCCTCTGCCGGAGCCTCCCGTCTGTCCGGCGCCTCTGCCGGAGCCTCCCGCCTGTCCGGCGCCTCTGCCGGAGCCTCCCGCCTGTCCGGCGCCTCTGCCGGAGCCTCCCGCCTGTCCGGCGCCTCTGCCGGAGCCTCCCGCCTGTCCGGCGCCTCTGCCGGAGCCTCCCGCCTGTCCGGCGCCTCTGCCGGAGCCTCCCGTCTGCCCGGCGCCTCTGCCGGAGCCTCCCGTCTGCCCGGCGCCTCTGCCGGAGCCTCCCGTCTGCCCGGCGCCTCTGCCGGAGCTTCCCGTCTGCCCGGCGCCATCGGAGCTTCCCGTCTGCCCAACGCCGCCAGCGCCGCCCGTCTGCCCAGCGCCGCCCGTCTGCCCAGCGCCGCCCGTCTGCCCAGCGCCGCCAGCGCCGCCCGTCTGCCCAGCGCCGCCAGCGCCGCCCGTCTGCCCAGTGCCGCCCGTCTGCCCAGCGCCGCCAGTGCCGCCCGTCTGCCCAGCGCCGCCAGTGCCGCCCGTCTGCCAGGAGCCGCCAGTGCCGCCCGTCAGCCAGGGGCCGCCAGTGCCGCCCGTCAGCCAGGGGCCGCCAGTGCCGCCCGTCAGCCAGGGGCCGCCAGTGCCGCCAGTCAGCCAGGGGCCGCCAGCGCCGCCAGTCAACCAGGGGCCGCCAGTGCCGCCAGTCAGCCCAGCGCCAGCGCCGCCAGTCAACCAGGGGCCGCCAGGGGCCGCCAGTCAGCCAGGGGCCGCCAGTGCCGCCAGTCAGCCAGGGGCCGCTAGAGCCCCTCCGCCCGGAGCAGCTGTCCCTCTGTCCCGAGCAGCTGTCCCTCTGTCCCGAGCAGCTGTCCCTCTGTCCCGAGCAGCTGTCCCTCTGTCCCGAGCAGCTGTCCCTCTGTCCCGAGAAGCTGCCCCTCTGTCCCAAGCAGCCCCTCTGTCCAGTGGGGTCATTGAGAGGGGTGGGCATGGTGAGTAAGCCACGGAGGCGGACAATAAGGCGGACTGAGACAATGGCGAAGTGGGGTCCGCGTCCCGCGCCAGAGCCGCCACCGCGGACAGACGCCCACCCAGACCCTCCCCTATAGGTCAAGGTTTTGCGGCCGGAGTCCGCACCTTTGGGGGGGGGTACTGTCACGTTCTGACCTCTATTTCCTTTGTTTTTGTATTTATTTAGTATGGTCAGGGCGTGAGTTGGGTGGGCAGTCTATGTTTGTTTTTCTATGTTTTGGGGCAGTTCTATGTTTTCGGCCTAGTATGGTTCTCAATCAGAGGCAGGTGTCATTAGTTGTCTCTGATTGAGAATCATACTTAGGTAGCCTGGGTTTCACTGTGTGTTTGTGGGTGATTGTTCCTGTTTTTGTGTTTGCACCAGACAGGGCTGTTTTGAGTTCTCACGTTTCTTGTTTTTTCGTTAGTTTGTTCATGTATAGTGTCGTCAATAAATTACAATGAACAACCACCACGCTGCGCTTTGGTCCGCCTCTACTTCACAAGAAGAGAATCGTTACAGAATCACCCACCACAACAGGACCAAGCGGTGTGGTAATGGGCAAAGGAAAAAGCAGCAGCAGGAGCAGCGCGAGGAGGTATGGACATGGGAGGACGAATTAGACGGAAGAGGACCCTGGGCTCAGCCAGGAGAATATCGCCGTCCCAAAGAAGAACTGGAGGCGGCGAAAGCGGAGAGGCGCTGGTATGAGGAGGCAGCGCGGCGTCGTGGATGGAAGCCCGGGAGTCAACCCCAAAAATTTATTGGGGGGGGGCTAACAGGGAGTATGGCTACGCCAGGTAGGAGACCTGAGCCAACTTCCTGTGGTTACCGGTGGGCTAGAGAGACCGGGCAGGCACCGTGTTATGCTGTGGAGCGCACGGTGTCCCCAGTGTGGGTGCACAGCCCGGTGCGGTACATTCCAGCTCCGCGTATCGGCCGGGCTAGAGTGGGCATCGAGCCAAGTGCCATGAAGCCGGCTCTACGCATCTGGTCTCCAGTGCGTCTCCTTGGGCCGGCTTACATGGCACCAGCCTTGCGCACGGTGTCCCCGGTTCGCCTGCATAGCCCAGTGCGGGCTATTCCACCTCGCCGCACTGGCAGGGCGACTGGGACCATTCAACCGGGTAAGGTTGGGCAGGCTCGGTGCTCAAGAGCTCCAGTGCGCCTGCACGGCCCGGTCTATCCGTCACCACCTCCGCACCCCAGCCCTCCGGTGGCAGCTCCCCGTACCAGGCTGTCTCTCCGGCCCATCCGTCCAGAGCCTTCCTCCTCTCCAGCGCTGCCGGAGTCTCCCGCCTCTCCGGCGCTACCAGAGCCTTCCTCCTCTCCAGCGCTGCCGGAGTCTCCCGTCTGTCCGGCGCCTCTGCCGGAGCCTCCCGTCTGTCCGGCGCCTCTGCCGGAGCCTCCCGCCTGTCCGGCGCCTCTGCCGGAGCCTCCCGGCGCCATCGGAGCTTCCCGTCTGCCCAACGCCGCCAGCGCCGCCCGTCTGCCCAGCGCCGCCCGTCTGCCCAGCGCCGCCAGCGCCGCCCGTCTGCCCAGCGCCGCCAGCGCCGCCCGTCTGCCCAGTGCCGCCCGTCTGCCCAGCGCCGCCAGTGCCGCCCGTCTGCCCAGCGCCGCCAGTGCCGCCCGTCTGCCAGGAGCCGCCAGTGCCGCCCGTCAGCCAGGGGCCGCCAGTGCCGCCCGTCAGCCAGGGGCCGCCAGTGCCGCCCGTCAGCCAGGGGCCGCCAGTGCCGCCAGTCAGCCAGGGGCCGCCAGCGCCGCCAGTCAACCAGGGGCCGCCAGTGCCGCCAGTCAGCCCAGCGCCAGCGCCGCCAGTCAACCAGGGGCCGCCAGGGGCCGCCAGTCAGCCAGGGGCCGCCAGTGCCGCCAGTCAGCCAGGGGCCGCTAGAGCCCCTCCGCCCGGAGCAGCTGTCCCTCTGTCCCGAGCAGCTGTCCCTCTGTCCCGAGCAGCTGTCCCTCTGTCCCGAGCAGCTGTCCCTCTGTCCCGAGCAGCTGTCCCTCTGTCCCGAGCAGCTGTCCCTCTGTCCCGAGAAGCTGCCCCTCTGTCCCAAGCAGCCCCTCTGTCCAGTGGGGTCATTGAGAGGGGTGGGCATGGTGAGTAAGCCACGGAGGCGGACAATAAGGCGGACTGAGACAATGGCGAAGTGGGGTCCGCGTCCCGCGCCAGAGCCGCCACCGCGGACAGACGCCCACCCAGACCCTCCCCTATAGGTCAAGGTTTTGCGGCCGGAGTCCGCACCTTTGGGGGGGGGTACTGTCACGTTCTGACCTCTATTTCCTTTGTTTTTGTATTTATTTAGTATGGTCAGGGCGTGAGTTGGGTGGGCAGTCTATGTTTGTTTTTCTATGTTTTGGGGCAGTTCTATGTTTTCGGCCTAGTATGGTTCTCAATCAGAGGCAGGTGTCATTAGTTGTCTCTGATTGAGAATCATACTTAGGTAGCCTGGGTTTCACTGTGTGTTTGTGGGTGATTGTTCCTGTTTTTGTGTTTGCACCAGACAGGGCTGTTTTGAGTTCTCACGTTTCTTGTTTTTTCGTTAGTTTGTTCATGTATAGTGTCGTCAATAAATTACAATGAACAACCACCACGCTGCGCTTTGGTCCGCCTCTACTTCACAAGAAGAGAATCGTTACTATATATATATACACTATATATATATAATTACACTATATGCACAATATGTATATATGCACAATATGTATATATGCACAATATATAATTACACTATATGTATATACTATATAATTATACGATATGCACAATATATATATACTCTATAATTACACTATATGCTCTGTATACATACACTATATACTTTTGTTCATGTTTTTATTCCCTTGTGTTAAAGAAAGGTGCAACGTTTACACTGGCACTGTGTATGAATGGCAGGTCTGGTCAATAGATACTTTGGTTGTAATGTTTGACTTGAGGCCTCGACACAATATCAAGTTCTGGGTGAAAGTTCAGGATGTCATCCTGGAGTGAATCAAAGCAGAGTTGTGTTCATAGTTACCATTGTCATATCAAATTGTTATATTCTCACATTGTCATGTTGTCTCGTCTCACGTTCTCTCACAGTGACTTTTGTCAGGTAAGGGGCTTTATACTATAGAATCCTTACTTATCGTAGCCTTGCCTAGTTAAATAAAGATTAAATAAAATATTTATACACTACCGTTCAAAAGTCTGGGGGTCACTTAAAAATGTCCTTGTTCCCCATGAAAACATACATGAAATGAGTTGCAAAATGAATAGGAAATACAGTCAAGACGTTGACAAGGTCATAAATAATGATTTTTAATTGAAATAATAATTGTGTCCTTCAAACTTTGCTTTCATCAAATAATCCTCCATTTGCAGCAATTACAGCCTTGCAGACCTTTGTCATTCTAGTTGTCAATTTGTTGAGGTAATCTGAAGAGATTTGACACCATGCTTCCTGAAGCACCTCCCACAAGTTGGATTGGCTTGATTGTCACTTCTTACGTACCATTCGGTCAAGCTGCTCCCATAACAGCTCAATAGGGTTGAGATCCAGTGACTGTGCTGGCCACTCCATTATAGACAGAATACCAGCTGACTGCTTCTTCCCTAAATAGTTATTGCATAGTTTGGAGCTGTGCTTTGGGTCATTGTCCTGTTGTGGGAGGAAATTGGCTTCAATTAAGCGCCGTCCACAGGGTATGGAATGGCGTTGCAAAATGGAGTGATAGCCTTCCTTCTTCAAGATCCCCTTTACCCTGTACAAATATCCCACTTTACCACCACCAAAGCACCCCCAGACCATCACATTCAATCAATCAAATGTATTTATAAAGCCCTTTTTATATCAGCTGATGTCACAAAGTGCTGTACAGAAACCCAGCCTAAAACCCCAAACATCAAGCAATGTAGATGTAGAAGCACGGTGACTAGGAAAAACTCCCTAGAAAGGTCAGAACCTAGGAATATATATATATATATATATGTATATATACAGTGGGGCAAAAAAGTATTTAGTCAGCCACCAATTGTGCAAGTTCTCCCACTTAAAAAGATGAGAGAGGCCTGTAATTCTCATCCTAGGTACACTTCAACTATGACAGACAAAATGAGAAAGAAAATTCCAGAAAATCACATTGTAGGATTATTAATGAATTTATTTGCAAATTATGATGGAAAAAAGTATTTGGTCAATAACAAAAGTTTCTCAATACTTTGTTATGTACCCTTTGTTGGCAATGACAGAGGTCAAACATTTTCTGTAAGTCTTCACAAGGTTTTCACACACTGTTGCTGGTATTTTGGCCCATTCCGCCATGCAGATCTCCTCTAGAGCAGTGATGTTTTGGGGCTGTTGCTGGGCAACACAGACTTTCAACTCCCTCCAAAGATTTTCTATGGGGTTGAGATCTGGAGACAGACTAGGCCACTCCAGGACCTTGAAATGCTTCTTACGAAGCCACTCCTTCGTTGCTCGGGCGGTGTGTTTGGGATCATTGTCATGCTGAAAGACCCAGCCACATTTCATCTTCAATGCCCTTGTTGATGGAAGGAGGTTTTCACTCAAAATCTCACGATACATGGCCCCATTCATTCTTTCCTTTACACGGATCAGTCGTCCTGGTCCCTTTGCAGAAAAACAGCCCCAAAGCATGATGTTTCCACCCCCATGCTTCACAGTAGGTATGGTGTTCTTTTGTCCTCCAAACATGACGAGTTGTGTTTTTACCAAAAAGTTATATTTTGGTTTAATCTGACCATATGACATTCTCACAATCTTCTTCTGGATCATCCAAATTCTCTCTAGCAAACTTCAGACGGGCCTGGACATGTACTGGCTTAAGCAGGGGACACGTCTGACACTGCAGGATTTGAGTCCCTGGCGGCGTAGTGTGTTACTGATGGTAGGCTTTGTTACTTTGGTCCCAGCTCTCTGCAGGTCATTCACTAGGTCCCCCCATCTGGTTCACAGGGTGATATCCCCACGGGGTGAAATATTGCGTGGAGCCCCAGATCGAGGGAGATTATCAGTGATCTTGCATGTCTTCCATTTCATAATAATTGCTCCCACAGTTGATTTCTTCAAACCAAGCTGCTTACCTATTGCAGATTCAGTCTTCCCAGCCTGGTGCAGGTCTACAATTTTGTTTCTGGTGTCTTTTGACAGCTCTTTGGTCTGGCCATAGTGGAGTTTGGAGTGTGACTGTTTTGAGGTTGTGGACAGGTGTCTTTTATACTGATAACAAGTTCAAACAGGTGCCATTAATACAGGTAATGAGTGGAGGACAGAGGAGCCTCTAAAAGAAGAAGTTACAGGTCTGTGAGAGCCAGAAACCTTGCTTGTTTGTAGGTGACCAAATACTTATTTTCCACCATCATTTGCAAATAAATTCATTAAAAATCCTACAATGTGATTTTCTGGATTTTTTTCTCATTTTGTCTGTCATAGTTGAAGTGTACCTATGATGAAAATTACAGGCCTCTCTCATATTTTTAAGTGGGAGAACTTGGTGGCTGACTAAATACTTTTTTGCCCCACTGTACATACGCAGGGTTGTTCAATGTTGTCCTGGTGGGCCAAACCCTTCTGGTTTGTATACTCTCTGTTACGTCCGTCGTTGAATGAGTGAGACCAAAGCGCAGCGTGGAAAGTGTTCATGATCATTTAATAATGAAGCACCGACAAAACAATATAAACTAAAGTTTAAAGTTCTGCAGGGCTCTCAGCTACTGTGCAAAAACAACGTCCCACAAACTAGGGTGGAAAAACAGGCTGCCTAAGTATGATTCCCAATCAGAGACAACGATAGACAGCCTCTGATTGGGAACCATGCCTGGCCAACAAAGAAATAGAAAACTAGAATGCCCACCCAAATCACACCCTGACCTAACCAAAATAGAGAAATAAAAAGTCTCTCTAAGGTCAGGGCGTGACACTCTTCTTCTAATCAGGGACTAATTCAGACCTGGGTCACCGGGTTAGTGCAATTAACTACCAGGTAGAAACAAAAACGAGAAGTGTATTGGCCCTCCAGGACTGGACTGGAACAGCTCTGGTCTGTAAGCTAAGCTGCTTCTGGCTTTAGCCTCTTTTACAATGTCTACAGGGGGGGAGGAGCTGGATGGGGGGAGGAGCTGGATGGGGGGGAGGAGCTGGATGGAGGGGAGGAGCTGGATGGGGGGAGAAGCTGGATGGGGGGAGAAGCTGGATGGGGGGAGGAGCTGGATGGGGGGGAGGAGCTGGATGGGGGAGAAGCTGGATGGGGGGGGGAGCTGGATGGGGGGAGAAGCTGGATGGGGGGGAGGAGCTGGATGGGGGGAGGAGCTGGATGGGGGAGGAGCTGGATGGCGGGGAGGAGCAGGATGGGGCGAGGAGCTGGATGGGGGGAGGAGCTGGATGGGGGGAGGAGCTGGATGGGGGGAGGAGCTGGATGGGGGGGCGGAGCTGGATGGGGAGGAGGAGCTGGATGGGGGGAGGAGCTGGGTGGGGGGAGGAGCTGGATGGGGGAGGAGCTTGATGGGGGAGGAGCTGGATGGGGGGAGGAGCTGGATTGGGGGAGGAACTGGATGGGTGGAGGAGCTGGATGGGGGGAGAATTCAACCAACCAGTGTGTGACTGAGGCACAACATTCACTGTTTCACTGTGATGGAGGGGACACAGTTATGCCTGTGTATGAATGAACCACAGAGGGTTTTAGGCTGTGTTTGATTGTGTGGTTATAAAAGATTAAATAGGAGAATAGGAAGAAGAGAAGAGGAGAAGGAGGAGAGGAAGGCACCACAACAAATATCAGTGGACATGTTCAACCCCCCCAAAAAACGAATATAATCTGACCCCTGTTACACTTCCAACAACCGAACCAATCATATCTAACCTTAGCTAGAAGGAGTCAATTATACCTCAGTTGTAGGAGGATTCGTACATTATGTTCTTGGCCTGTTAATCAAGATGTGATGTTGTTCCATATACATCCACTAGATGGCGCCAATGCTACTTGAGAGAGTTCCGAATATGATTCCTATTAGAATGTTGGTGAAATACCATCTTTGGAATGCTTTCCATTCATGCTCACTAGATGTCAGTCTATAGCCAAATATGTGTTATTGATGCTTGTCAGACACAAGTACAGTATTTAAGATGCAGCATAGCGTTCAGAATAAAACGTGGCTTTGTTATAATAATAGCGTTAGCCACCTAGCCACCTTGGTACGCAATGTAATATACAGACGTGCTCCCCACAAACAATGATAAACAATGCTGCCATGCTGCAAGACTAGACATCTTCAAAAGCTGCAAAATATGAGTTGATGAAATGATACCAAACAGCATTTCGAAGCAGGAGGAACCCAACGCATTGCGTTTTTATCCCTAGTAACAGAATAGCAGACTGGAGAAACTCCAGGGGTTGAATGTAATTTCACTAAAGACAGTCTGTTGTGTTATGTCCTTCCACTGCTGCAGGGGCTTGGACTTCACAATGACTTCACTACTAACAGGGACACTGCTCCAGGGGTTTGGACTAGTAACCGAAAGGTTGCAAGATCGAATCCCAGAACTGACAAGGTAAAAAAAATCTGTCGTTCTGCCCCTGAAAAAGGCAGTTAACTGACTGTTCCTAGGCCGTCACTGAAAATAAGAATTTGTTCTTAACTGACTTGCCTAGTTAAATAAAGTTTTTAAAAATACAAAAAAACAAAGACTTCACTATAAACAGGCATGAGTCTCAAATGGCACCCTATACCCTATATAGTGCACTACTTTTGACCAGAGCCCTATAGAACCCTATTCCCTATATAGTGCACTACTTTTGACCAGAGCCCTATAGAATTCTATTCCCTACATAGTGCACTACTTTTGACCAGAGCCCTATAGAACCCTATTCCCTATATAGTGCACTACTTTTGACCAGAGCCCTATAGAACCCTATTCCCTACATAGTGCACTACTTTTGACCAGAGCCCTATAGAACCCTATTCCCTACATAGTGCACTACTTTTGACCAGAGCCCTATAGAACCCTATTCCCTACATAGTGCACTACTTTTGACCAGAGCCCTATAGAACCCTATTCCCTATATAGTGCACTACTTTTGACCAGAGCCCTATAGAACCCTATTCCCTACATAGTGCACTACTTTTGACCAGAGCCCTATAGAACCCTATTCCCTACATAGTGCACTACTTTTGACCAGAGCCCTATAGAACCCTATTCCCTATATAGTGCACTACTTTTGACCAGAGCCCTATAGAACCCTATTCCCTACATAGTGCACTACTTTCACCAGGGCCCTATAGAACCCTATTCCCTATATAGTGCACTACTTTTGACCAGAGCCCTATAGAACCCTATTCCCTACATAGTGTACTACTTTTGACCAGAGCCCTATAGAACCCTATTCCCTATATAGTGCACTACTTTTGACCAGAGCCCTATAGAACCCTATTCCCTATATAGTGCACTACTTTTGACCAGAGTCCTATAGAACCCTATTCCCTACGTAGTGCACTACTTTCACCAGGGCCCATAGGGATCTGATCAATAGAAAGTTAACACAACAGAAGTGTCAGTTCATGCTATAGGTTTTCTCCTACGTTAGTTACCTCCAAATAGTACAGCTGTGTCTATCGCCTGTGTGTTATTGTATGTTACTGTATGTTATTGTATGTTACTGTATGTTATTGTATGTTATTGCATGTTACTGTATGTTATTGTATGTTATTGTATGTTATTGCATGTTACTGTATGTTATTGTATGTTACTGTATGTTACTGTATGTTATTGTATGTTATTGTATGTTACTGTATGTTATTGCATGTTACTGTATGTTATTGTATGTTATTGTATGTTACTGTATGTTACTGTATGTTATTGCATGTTACTGTATGTTATTGTATGTTACTGTATGTTACTGTATGTTATTGTATGTTACTGTATGTTACTGTATGTTACTGTATGTTATTGTATGTTACTGTATGTTACTGTATGTTACTGTATGTTACTGTATGTTTTTGTATGTTATTGTATGTTACTTTATGCTATTGTATGTTATTGTATGTTACTGTATGTTATTGTATGTTATTGTATGTTACTGTATGTTACTGTATGTTATTGCATGTTACTGTATGTTATTGTATGTTACTGTATGTTACTGTATGTTACTGTATGTTATTGTATGTTACTGTATGTTACTGTATGTTACTGTATGTTATTGTATGTTATTGGATGTTACTGTATGTTACTGTATGTTATTGTGTTATTGTATGTTACTGTATGTTACTGTATGTTACTGTATGTTATTGTATGTTATTGTATGTTACTGTATGTTACTGTATGTTATTGTATGTTATTGTATGTTACTGTATGTTATTGTATGTTATTGTATGTTATTGTATGTTACTGTATGTTACTGTATGTTATTGTATGTTACTGTATGTTACTGTATGTTATTGTATGTCACTGTATGTTACTGTATGTTATTGTATGTTACTGTATGTTATTGCATGTTATTGTATGTTATCGCATGTTTTTGTATGTTACTGTATGTTATTGTATGTTATTGTATGTTACTGCATGTTTGTAAAAAGGTATATTGGTAGATTCACCTGTTATGAATATTCCGTGGGTCTTTCATGTTTTGTTTGCTTAGTTGTTTTTTATTGCGGCACCAGAATTAAAACAAATAAGAACTTTTCAAAAGGATACTGCTTGTCAGAGTTCCCCAGAGAAACCAGGATATAGAGTCTGTAGAAGCAAAGGTGGTAACTAGCTGAGCAGCTACTGCTATGCGCCAAACCAGTAGTGTGTCTGTGTAAAGTAGCTGAAGGGAATACGTAGATGTACATTGGCCTTGAAATCCCATGGAGGAAATAAAGAAACACTGAACTTCACTTGAACTCCAGTAAGGGTCATCACAGCAAGGGGGGGGGGGACAACTTTTGTCATAAAAGATTCAGCAGGAACCCTTGGAAAACACACTGTGTTCTTCAAGGTTATGTTCCCAGGGGGACAGGGTCGAAACATGAGACGTTTCAGGTTATGCTCCTAGGGGATGTGTGTGTGTGTGTGTGTGTGTGTGTGTGTGTGTGTGTGTGTGTGTGTGTGTGTGTGTGTGTGTGTGTGGATGCACATTGTTTGTATTTATTTATTTCCCACTGTGCATCACTGTAAGTGCCGTTGACTGCTGAATAGTCAGTAGAGAACAATAACCAGGGCTTGCGGTCCAAACAGTTAAAAGGCACGCCCTCGTCCACTTACCCTCGCCTTATGCCCTTGTCCTCTTACCCTCGCCTTACGACCTCGTCCACTTACCCTTGCCTTATGTCCTTGGGGGAATCCCCGTCGCCATCTTGGAGGTCCAAATGATTAGCCAAGCAAGGGAAGTTTGCAACGTAAGCCCCTCAGCCCTCGTTTTTAGTCTGCTTTGCAAGTGTACCTGAAACTCCCCATAATTCAATAATACATCCGCTAAGAAAAGTCAGCGAAAACTTACAACCTTAACATCAATATGGAGAAGTCAACATACAAGTGTAAGTAAAAAACGAATGTAAATAAGATAGAAATGGTGCTACTATTGAACATGACGGCACAAACACGTCTCGTTAAAAAGTAAATATGTTTTTGTTTGGTTATTTTTTGGGGGAAATTGTAGAAATAAAACATTTCCCTCCTTCTTCAGTTCCAGCTAGGCAGGCTAACGTTAGTAAGCTAATTCATTTACTAGCTGTCATACAGTAGGCTTATATTAATAATATGTTTAATATAAGTAGACATGCACTCATATTTGACTGTAGTGCATATAAAGCACCCACAAGCTACCTACCGGTGGCTGAAAACACATTCATCATGGGATGAATGAGTGATGAATTTCCGGGTAAGGGTGGTCCATTTAAAACCTCTTTGTGCTAGGTGGGGCGCTAGTGACCCACCTCGCCAACATCTGGTGAAACTGCAGAGCGCGAAATTCAAAATACAAAAAATCGTAATATTAAACATTCATGAAAATACAAGTGTCAAACATCGTTTAAAAGCTTAACTTCTTGTTAATCCAGCCGCTTTGTCAGATTTCAAAAAGGCTTTATGGCGAAAGCATACCATGCGATTATCTGAGGACACGCATACAAAATCATTAAAAACATTTTGCAAACCAGCAGAGGCGTCACAAAAGTCAGAAATAGCGATAAAATAAATCACTTACCTTTGAAGATCTTTCTCTATTTGCAATCTCAAGGGTCCCAGCTACTCAACAAATGGTCGTTTTGTTCGATAAAGTCCTTCTTTATATCCCAAAAAAGTCAGTTTAATTGGCTTGTTTGATTCAGTAATCCACCCGTTCCAGTCGTTCAAAATGCATACAAAGGAATCCCAAAAGTTACCAATAAACTTCGTCCAAACAAGTCAAACAATGTTTCTAATCAATCCTCAGGTACCCTAATATGTAAATAAACAATACAATTTAAAACAGAGAATAGTATGTGCATTACCGGAGATAAATAACGAAGTGCACGCCCTCATCCACGCCCGCCACGAGACTACAGTCAAAATGGGAGCCACCTATAAAAACTACAAATTCTAGCTCATTTGTCAAAAAACAAGCCTGAAACCCTTTCTAAAGACTGTTGACATCTAGTGGAAGCCATAGGAACTGCAATCTGGGATGATTTCCTTTGAATTTCCCATAGACAAGCATTTTCAATGGGTGATGACCTCAAAAAAAAAATCTGGATTGATTCTCCTTGGGTTTTTGCCTAAGATATCAGTTCTGTTATACTCACAGACATTATTTTAACAGTTTTAGAAACTTCAGAGTCTTGTCTATCCAATACTACCATTATGTGCATATTCTAGCTTCTGGGCCTGAGTAACAGACAGTTTACTTTGGGCACGTCAAACATCCGAACTTCCGAATACTGCCCCCTAGCCTTAAGACGTTTAAAAAAATCATTCATTCCTCCCTCACTCCTTGCCCTACAAGTGTATACTCGTCAGACGTCATGATACGTCATCAGAAGTGTCCACTTAATTTGAGGGCAGAGGGGATAGGGTGTGTCTTTTAAGTGTTTGGACCGCAGATCAGGCGTGAGACTTCTCCACCCCTCCTCTTCTCCTCCTCTCCACTCCTATTCTCCTCTCCTCTCCTCTCCTCTCCTCTCCTCTCCTCTTCTCCTCCTCCTCCCCACTCCTATTCTCCTCTCCTCTCCTCCTCTCCTATTCTCCTCTCCTCTCCTTTTCTCCTCCTCTCCTCCTCTCCACTCCTCATCTCCTCTCCTCCTCTTCTCCACTCCTCCTCCTATACTCCTCTCCTCTTCTGCTCTTCTCCTCCTCTCTTCTCACCAACAATCTTTTCACTATATCTCTGTATATATATTTATATATATATATACCCCGATGACACTTAAGATCTGGTCAGTGTTTCATCCCTTCATCCATCCTTATCTTAAAGACTCAGAGGCATCGACTATGTCTCTCATCTCCTCAACACAATGTGCTTTCTTCTCAAACATTCATTTGTTTTCAATATGGGAATGGAATAATATACTTGTTTTTTTAATGATTGTTCTTAAGTACTATAACTCTCAGATGGTTTAATCCTTATACTACACGTACAGTACGTGTATAAAACATTAGGAACACCTTTCTACTATGGAGTTGCACCCCCTTTTGCCCTCAGAACCGCCCCTTTTGCCCTCAGAACCGCCCCTTTTGCCCTCAGATCCGCCCCTTTTGCCCTCAGAACTGCCCCTGTTGTCCTCAGAACCGCCCCTTTTGCCCTCAGAACCGCCCATTTTGCCCTCAGAACCGCCCCTTTTGCCCTCAGAACCGCCCCTTTTGCCCTCAGAACCGCCCCTTTTGCCCTCAGATCCGCCCCTTTTGCCCTCAGAACTGCCCATTTTGCCCTCAGAACTGCCTCAATTCATCAGGGAAATGGACTCTACAAAGGTGTCGAAAGGCTTTCCACAGAGAAGCTGGCCCATGTTGACTCCAATGCTTCCCACAGTTGTGTCAAGTTGGCTGAATGTTTTTTGACACACACGGGAAACTGTTGAGTGTGAAAAACCCCAGCAGCGTTGCAGTTCTTGACACAAACCCGTGCACCTGGCACCTACTAACATACCCCGTTCTCCAGGTTCTCCTTTACCCAAATCCAGATAGCAGATGTTCTGAAAGAGCTGCAAAACCTGGACCCGTACAAATCAGCTGGGCTTGACAATCTGGACCCTCTATTTCTGAAACTATCCGCCGCCATTGTCGCAACCCCTATTACCAGCCTGTTCAACCTCTCTTTCATATCGTCTGAGATCCCAAGGATTGGAAAGCTGCCGCAGTCATCCCCCTCTTCAAAAGGGGAGACACCCTGGACCCAAACTGTTACAGACCTATATCCATCCTGCCCTGCCTATCTAAGGTCTTCGAAAGCCAAGTCAACAAACAGGTCACTGACCATCTCGAATCCCACCGTACCTTCTCCGCTGTGCAATCTGGTTTCCGAGCCGGTCACGGGTGCACCTCAGCCACGCTCAAGGTACTAAACGATATCATAACCGCCATCGATAAAAGACAGTACTGTGCAGCCGTCTTCATCGACCTTGCCAAGGCTTTCGACTCTGTCAATCACCATATTCTTGTCGGCAGACTCAGTAGCCTCGGTTTTTCGGATGACTGCCTTGCCTGGTTCACCAACTACTTTGCAGACAGAGTTCAGTGTGTCAAATCGGAGGGCATGCTGTCCGGTCCTCTGGCAGTCTCTATGGGGGTGCCACAGGGTTCAATTCTTGGGCCGACTCTTTTCTCTGTATATATCAATGATGTTGCTCTTGCTGCGGGTGATTCCCTGATCCACCTCTACGCAGACGACACCATTCTATATACATCCGGCCCGTCCTTGGACACTGTGCTATCTAACCTCCAAACAAGCTTCAATGCCATACAACACTCCTTCCGTGGCCTCCAACTGCTCTTAAACCTCAGTAAAACCAAATGCATGCTTTTCAACCGCTCGCTGCCTGCACCCGCACGCCTGACTAGCATCACCACCCTGGATGGTTCCGACCTTGAATATGTGGACATCTATAAGTACCTAGGTGTCTGGCTAGACTGTAAACTCTCCTTCCAGACTCATATCAAACATCTCCAATCGAAAATCAAATCTAGAGTCGGCTTTCTATTCCGCAACAAAGCCTCCTTCACTCACGCCGCCAAACTTACCCTAGTAAAACGGACTATCCTACCAATCTTCAACTCCGGCGATGTCATCTACAAAATAGCTTCCAACATTCTACTCAGCAAACTGGATGCAGTTTATCACAGTGCCATCCGTTTTGTCACTAAAGCACCTTATACCACCCACCACTGCGACCTGTATGCTCTAGTCGGCTGGCCCTCGCTACATATTCGTCGCCAGACCCACTGGCTCCAGGTCATCTACAAGTCCATGCTAGGTAAAGCTCCGCCTTATCTCAGTAAATTGGTCACGATGGCAACACCCACCCGTAGCACGCGCTTCAGCAGGTGTATCTCACTGATCATCCCTAAAGCCAACACCTCATTTGGCCGCCTTTCGTTCCAGTTCTCTGCTGCCTGTGACTGGAACGAATTGCAAAAATCGCTGAAGTTGGAGACTTTTATCTCCCTCACCAACTTCAAACATCTGCTATCTGAGCAGCAAACCGATCGCTGCAGCTGTACATAGTCTATCGGTAAATAGCCCTCCCATTTTTACCAACCTCATCCCCATACTGTTTTTATTTATTCACTTTTCTGCTCTTTTGCACACCAATATCTCTACCTGTACATGACCATCTGATCATTTATCACTCCAGTGTTAATCTGCAAAATTGTAATTATTCGCCTACCTCCTCATGCCTTCTGCACACAATGTATAAAGACTCTCTTTTTTTTCTACTGTGTTATTGACTTGTTAATTGTTTACTCCATGTGTAACTCTGTGTTGTCTGTTCACACTGCTATGCTTTATCTTGGCCAGGTCGCAGTTGCAAATGTTGCCTACCTGGTTAAATAAAGTTTTTTAAAAAAAAGGCACCTACTAGGAAGATATCATTCAGTCACAGGTGTAAGCCACATCCAAGTACTTATAGGTTCCGACACAGGGGTCACCGAACACAGAGTTGGATACCTTGACGATACACTGGCGCTTTCCATCACACCTTTCTGCCATTATGCTGGTGGTGGATTGGCTGAGGCAGTTGGTGTTTTTGAGTTGTTTATGTGGGCACCCCGTTCAAAGGCACTTCAATCTTTTGTCTTGCCCAGTCACCCTCTGAGTGGCACACATACACAATCCATTTCTCCGTTGTCTCAAGGCTTACAAATCCTTCTTTAACCCCGTCTCCTCCCCTTCATCTACAGTGACTGAAGTGGATTTAACAAGTGACATCAATAAGGGATCATAACTTTCATCTGGCATCACCTTGTCAGTTTATGTCACGGAAAGAGTAGGTGTTCCTGATGTTTTGTACCTTGTCAGTTTATGTCACGGAAAGAGTAGGTGTTCCTAATGTTTTGTACACTCATATTACTGATACAACTGTAGTTGTGGGAAAATGTGCTCCGTAGACGAAACACCAGGCTTTACCAATAGTTTCTGAACATATTTTCTTCTTCGCTGCTTAAATGACAGAAGAAATGACTATGATCTGACACACTGTTGTGGAACAAATTCCTCCGTAGATGGATGACGATTAGCCTGGTGAATAGAATCGGTCGATATCCTCCACCCACGTGTTTCCCCCCTGAAAGAGAACAACATTATAACACACAGCCTATTGAGAAATCCTGACCTGATTGATCACAACACCATCTGAGGGCTTTGAGCTGTCAAAGACAACAGAAAGATATCTGTGAGAAGAAAACGTGTTGGACCATGTATGAGGAGGTTAGATAGACAACGTGATTAATTGCCTCCTGGTCACGTTTTGACACATTGGGATGACACCTCTTTTACTTGTCTTTGTTCCTTCCAGTGTATCTATGTGGCTATGTGGTACCTGTCCACAGTATCGTTACAGCCAAGATAGTTTAATTTAGTTTAGATTAATTAAATAATGACGCATCACTGGCATAAAAACACAGAACATAACTTAGAGTAAGTCTAACACAGTCGTGGCCAAAAGTTTGGAGAATGACACAAAAATAAATTTCCACAAAGTCTGCTGCTTCAGTGTCTTTAGATAATTTTGTCAGATGTTAGTATGAATACTGAAGTATAATTACAAGCATTTCATAAGTGTCAAAGGCTTTTATTGACAATTGCATGAAGTTGATGCAAAGAGTCAATATTTGCAGTGTTGACCCTTCTTTTTCAACACCTCTACAATCCGGCCCTGGCATGCTGTCAATTAACTTCTGGGCCACATCCTGACTGATGGCAGCCCATTCTTACATAATCAATGCTTTGAGTTTGTTAGAATTTGTGGGGTTTTTGTTTGTCCACCCGCCTCTTGAGGATTGACCACAAGTTCTAAATGGGATTAAGGTCTGGGGACTTTCCTGGCCATGGACCCAAAATATCAATATTTTTTCCCCCGAGCCTTTTGCCTTATGGCAAGGTGCTCCATCATGCTGGAAAAGGCATTGTTCGTCACCAAACTGTTGCAGGATGGTTGGGGGAAGTTGCTCTCGGAGGATGTGTTGGTGAGCCCACTCCCTTGGCTGAGAAGCAACCCCACACATGAATGGTCTCAGGATGCTTTAGTGTTGGCATGACACAGGACAAATGGTAGTGCTCACCTTGTCTTCTCCGGACAAGCTTTTTTCCGGATGCTCCAAACAATCGGAAAGGGGATTCATCAGAGAGAATGACTTTACCCCAGTCCTCAGCAGTCCAATCCCTGTACCTTTTGCAGAATATCAGTCTGTCCCTGATGTTTTTCCTGGGGAGAAGTGGATTCTATGCAGCCCTTCTTGACACCAGAACATCCTCCAAATGTCTTCGCCTCACTGTGCGTGCAAATGCACTCACACCTGCCTGCTGCCATTCCTGAGCAAGCTCTGTACTGGTGGTGCCCCGATCCTGCAGCTGAATCAACTTTAGAAGATGGTCCTGGCTCTTGCTGGATTTCAATGGGCGCCCTGAAGCCTTCTCCACAACATTTGAACCGCTCTCCTTGAAGTTCTTGATTATCCAATAAATGGTTGATTTACATGCAATCTTACTGGCAGCAATATCCTTGCCTGTGAAGCCCTTTTTGTGCAAAGCAATGATGACGGCACGTGTTTCCTTGCAGGTAACAAAGTTTTAC